>NC_136065.1:1359309911-1360509911 GCF_964261635.1 Lissotriton helveticus
CCTCTTGCTGAAGCTCCGCCGGCTCGGGGAATTTAAGACCCGAATAATGCGGTAACCCCCGATCCTGCACCGCATCCACACCTGCGATCCTGCAACACATCCTACCCAGCTCGACGGGTGCAATTTTGGTGGTGGAAGAGGCAACGGATCCGACGATACGGGGTTCTGGTCGGCAGCCGAAGGAGGCGACGGTGGAGGCGGCGGCGCGGAGCGCAGGTAGGGCGGGCTGCGTGTGTGGCGCCTGGGCGGACTGCGAGGCCGGACCGCGATAACTCCCGCGACCTAGGGGCTGGGGGCTCGCCTCCGCGGCGGCCCTGCTGAGCCTCGGCTCCCTCTGGGCGGCGTTGCGCACCGGACCCGCTGGCGGGCCTCTGGCCTTGGAGGCGGGTTTAAGCCGGGAGCTCGGCGGGGGCTGCGGCGGGAGGCGTAGGCCCGGCGCTGGGGGACGGGTTGTTTGGCGGCCGGATGGCGGGACTGCCCTGGGGGTCTCCGCGGCTGCTGCCGCCCTGCTCCGTGGCTGCGTCGCTGCTGACCCCGGAGTGCCAGTACTGGGTGACCGGACGCGCCGCAAGGCCAGACTGACCACGTGGGTGCCGGTGGTCAATACGGCTCCAGGCTCAACCGGCTCACACCCCACCCTCCGCCACTCATTACTGCCTGGGATTTGGCCCGAGTTGCGCCATAGCTTGCCTCCAGCGACGGTGTTTGATCCGGCACGCACCACAACAGACTGGTCAGCACAGAACCCACTGCTGCGGGAGACCGAACCAACACTCCACGGCCAGGGTAGGGTGACCCTGCAACGCGGCCGCGATGGTGAAACGAGACCTCAATCAGCGTAAGCTGACCTTTCCGGGAGCCGCCCTCCCCATCGCTGACCCCCCTCCTGAAACGCGACTTGAGGCGTCTGGGGGTGCAGAACGAGAGGATCCCACTTCCCTCATGACGGCCATGATGACGGAGATGAGAGCTAGTTTCAAGGCGCTAGATGGGCGCTTCGACAATCTGGAGCGCCAAATGGCGGACATGAGCACCAAGATCCAGGCACACGACCGACGCCTGGACCTGGCAGAATCCAGAGTCTCGGATGTGGAAGACGGTGCGGCGAAATCCTTGAAACGGCTGGAGAGGGTGGAAAGGATCCTCAAAGAAGTGGCGGTCAAGAATGAAGACCTAGAGGCCCGGGGACGAAGAAACAACGTACGAATCACGGGCCTGGCAGAGACAACGCAAACTGGCCGGATGGACACATTTATCGAAAAACTGCTCATTGAACTCTTTGGCCGGGACTCCTTCACTCAGGGTTTTGTGGTAGAGCGAGCTCACCGATCACTGGGGCCTAGACCCCGAACTGGACTCCCACCGCGCCCGATCATTGCCCGCCTCATGAACTTTAGAGATCGAGACGCTGTCCTCCGAGCAGCTCGCGAACGTGGAGAGGTGCAATGGCAGGGAAACATGCTGTCCTTCTTTCCTGATTTCACATTCACAGTCCAGGAGGCGCGAAAAAAGTTTAACGGAGTTAAGGCCACACTACGGAACCTGGGCCTGTGATACGGAATGCTCTACCCGGCTAGGCTCAAAGTGGACATCGGAGGTGGATCCCGCATTTTCGAGACACCAACGGAGGCTCAGGAATTTTGTCAGCACTATAAAAGGCGCGAGGAGGACGGTGCTCGATCTGGAACACTCCCGCAGTCCTCCCCGGTCAGAAATGCTTCCCAAGCCAGCAATGATTTATTTGCCGAGACGGGCAACGGCTGACCGTTGCACCTAGACTTACAAGGCCGAAGTTACAATCTGTTTACTTATCGGTCACCCGACCTGGTTGGGCTACACGCACTTGGATTCTTTTTTTGATCTGTAGTTCCCCCGACCGGCGTGGCGTTGCCACACCCCATGGCGGACGCCATTGTTGTCTTAGTACTCTGTTTCTTAATGCAACCGAGCTTATTTCCAGAACTGTACATTGCTACCCTGTGCTATGTTTGGCTCGCTGCATGGTTTATGGGGATGTGCCTCCACAGGTTCTTCGGAGGCTGGGTGGGGGGAGGGGGTGGGGTAAGTTTATTGGTTAGTTTGATGTTATTCTATATTCAGATTGTGAACACACACCACAGTCCATCGCACACTACGACACACCCTGACACACCTTGGAACAGATATAATGATCCCGACGATCATGGTTGGACGGCCCAGGCAGACTGACTCGACTTTGATTACCCTGATGACGTGGAACGTAAGGGGACTAAATGACACGAGGAAATGTAGGCAAGTCTTCAACTATTTAGGCAGGCACGCAGTTGACATTGTGTTTCTACAGGAAACCCATTTAAACCCAACGGGGTCCCGGCTCCTGGCTAGGAGTTGGGGTTCACACCGCTTCCAAACCACCATTCTACAGAGCTACTACCGAGCCAAGGAACCGGAAGCATACTGACTAACACTGAGCCACAGAACCAGCATTCTACAGAGCTACCAGTGAGCCAAGGAACCGGAAGCCTACTGACTAACACTGAGCCACCAAACCACCTTTCTACAGAGCTACCAGTGAGCCAAGGAACCGGAAGCATACTGACTAACACTAAGCCACAGAACCAGCATTCTACAGAGCTACCACTGAGCCAAGGAACCGGAAGCATACTGACTAACACTGAGCCACCGAACCAGCATTCTACAGAGCTACCACCGAGCCAAGGAACCGGAAGCATACTGACTAACACTGAGCCACAGAACCAACATTCTACAGAGCTCCCAGTGACCCAAGGAACCGGAAGCATACTGACTAACACTGAGCCACCGAACCAGCATTCTACAGAGCTACCACCGAGCCAAGGAACCGGAAGCATACTGACTAACATTGAGCCACTAAACCACCATTCTACAGAGCTACCAGTGAGCCAAGGAACCGGAAGCATACTGACTAACACTGAGCCACCGAACCAGCATTCTACAGAGCTACCACCGAGCCAGGGAACCGGAAGCATACTGACTAACACTGAGCCACCAAACCACCATTCTACTAAGCTACCAGTGAGCCAAGGAACCCGGAAGCATACTGACTAACACTGAGCCACCAAACCACCATTCTACAGAGCTACCAGTGAGCCAAGGAACCGGAAGCATACTGACTAACACTGAGCCACCAAACCACCATTCTACAGAGCTACCACCGAGCCAAGGAACCGGAAGCATACTGACTAACACTGAGCCACCAAACCACCATTCTACAGAGCTACCACCGAGCCAAGGAACCGGAAGCATACTGACTAACACTGAGCCACCAAACCACCATTCTACAGAGCTACCACTGAGCCAAGGAACCGGAAGCATACTGACTAACACTGAGCGACAGAACCAACATTCTACAGAGCTACCACTGAGCCAAGGAACCGGAAGCATACTGACTAACACTGAGCCACCAAACCACCATTCTACAGAGCTACCAGTGAGCCAAGGAACCGGATGCATACTGACTAACACTGAGCCACCAAACCACCATTCTACAGAGCTACCAGTGAGCCAAGGAACCAGAAGCATAATGACTAACACTGAGCGGCAGAACCAGCATTCTACAGAGCTACCACTGAGCCAAGGAACCGGAAGCATACTGACTAACACTGAGCCACAGAACCAGCATTCTACAGAGCTACCACCGAGCCAAGGAACCGGAAGCATACTGACTAACACTGAGCTACAGAACCACCATTCTACAGAGCTACCAGTGAGCCAAGGAACCAGAAGCATACTGACTAACACTGAGCCACAGAACCAGCATTCTACAGAGCTACCACTGAGCCAAGGAACCGGAAGCATACTGACTAACACTGAGCTACAGAACCAACATTCTACAGAGCTCCCAGTGACCCAAGGAACCGGAAGCATTCTGAATTACCTTTAAGCCAAAGAGCCAGCATTCCACAGAGCTACCTTTGAGTGACTCAACCAGAATTATACAGAGCTGCTCTTGTTCAAAGAAACAACCCATAAAGAATCATTATTAAGCAAATGAACCAGAAGTACACTGATTTACCACTGAGTCAAAAAATAAACTAAATTATACAGAGCTACCATTGAATGAAGGGACCAGAATTATCCAGAAATATCTTTGATTAAGGAAAAAAATAATTGTACAGAATTTACCACTGAATCAAGGACCCATCAGTACACAGAGCTACCATTGAGTCAAGAATGACATTCATCTAAGGGACTTGCATTATAGAGGCACAAGAACCACCACTGAGTCAAAGAGTCAGAATTATGCAGGATTATCACTGAGCCAAACATCCAGAAGCATACAGAAACAAGCCTTTATGGAATTAATGCTGCACCTATGAACCCGCAATATACAGAATTACCACTGAGACGGGGAACCAAAAATATACAGAATTATCGCTGAACCATCGAACCTGCTTTGCACAGAGCTAGAAGTGAGCCAAGATGTCAGATAAATACAGAACTACCAGGGAACTGGGGGACCTGGAATCTATAAAGCTAACCTTGATTTATTGAAAGGGTGAAATATACTACTTCCCAATGTTAGGATGCAGTGATCGTCAAAACCAGCAGCTCACAATGCTACCCCTGAGTCATGGATTCAGACGCGAGAGAGGTGGCGAATCGGCGAGCGCAAGGTAAGTGGTTTTATTTATTTTATTTTACCTATCCTGTCATCTGTCGACTTCCCCCCGCTGCCCCTCCTCACTGCTCTTAACTGTACCGGCCATGAATGCATGGTTTGAGCATGCACAGGGGGACTACATAGCATAAAGCTTTAGGGTAACATCACAGCTGTAGAGTAACAGAGTTTCATTCCCCATTGCTTCAATCAAGCCACAGACTAGAAGCACACAAAGCTACCAGGAAGCTATCAATCTGTTTGCACACTTCCATGCCATGGAGGACCAGTTCCGGCCCAACATATGCCAACATTAAGCCATGACGTCGGAAGAGGACCATGTTGCTATGGATTTACAGTGCCAGCAGAGCTCCTCACTATTGATCCCAACTGAATTTTAGGGCAGCACACATCACTACTATCATGCCATCACCACCAGCAAAGCAGGGCAGTGCCCATTGGCCTATTGGTTTGGCTTTTGTTTTGCACGTCCACCAAACATCTCAGTTGGATGTTGGATCCTTCGCCAAGGTATTTGTTCAGAGGCGCAAAGAAAGAAAAGTTAACACATTTAAACTTTCAATTTCAGAGGAAAGGGCATTTTTGTGCCACAGAACATCCATTAAGCAGCTCTACCTTTAATTGGTTTTTCTGGAATTCCTCTTTTGGTGGAAGCAAAAATTGCAGTCTTGTGATCCTTGTCATCTGCACAATCGGCCGCCATCTTGTTGCATGGAGCGTGCTGACAGCGCCTCACATATCATCTGTCTCATCACCCATCTCCTTAAATTGGCCAGGATGATTAGCACGCCAGGTATCCTCAGACAGGGAAGCTTACTGCAATGCATCCAGACCTCCTGCAGAGGAACAAGGTAATTGAATCCGCGGTGCACAGGAAATCTCACACCTTCCATCAGGCACCTCTCAGGCAGCACAGCACTTCCTGTCACTTATGATACCATTTAGCGGCAGATTGTTCTGGAGACCACTGTGAGCTTTATGGATTTGAAAAGACACCAAAACTAATTTTACTTGTGGGCTCAGGTTGAAAGAAAGGCACCATTGTCAGCAGAGAGGTGAACGGAGTATCCGTCAGTCTTCAGTGGGAGAGCGAGAAGCGGAGATCTGCAGAGGTACATGAATGTACTAACTTTACTCGTCCTCCATATACCAGGTTATCACACTATGTAAGAAACAAAGGCAAACAAGCACTGGCAAAGCAGATGGGTTTGGCATTTACAGTTGAGAACTGACATAATATAAAATTCCTATTGAAGTGCAAAAGACTTTGCGTCTATAATGCAAAAATGAGACCACTAAATGAGTGATGGCAAAGTGCACTTTACAGATGTAAAAAAAATTCCTCATGCATTGCAATGGATGCAAAAGGATACACCTGTGACTAAAATACTCCTATTAGTTTGTCAAAGTTGTAATTGACAATGTTTAAAAGTCATATTTGGAGGTTCATAAACCAAAGAAGCCAACAGCTGGAGAAGGGAGAATCAAAGCCCCTTAGAGGCACAAGCACCATTACCTAAAAACCTACAAATGTCTTTCCAGAACACTTCCAGGTGGCTGGATGCCTCAATAGTTGGTCATTACTCTTGGGTACCTGTTACTAGCGCAACATCACTGCGATAAAACAGTATTGATTTGTGAGAAACTTACGGCTCACCTACATTTATTTTTTCCCCATGTCTCATTATCAGAAATGGGGTTATTCATTTGGGAGTGGAGGCACCCCTATCAACTTAATAAACTCACATTCTTGAGGTGAAACCACAGTTCTAAGAAAATCTCTGCCTGACCCCTGGGTGCTATGGCACACGCAGTAGGTAATCCCCAGAGAAGTATGCACTAAGTTTAAGAACGACCAACTATTTTAAAGTTAAGTACGCAAAAAATAAAATTCCCAAACCAATTTAGAAAAATAGATACGAATGTAATGAGCAAAATGACAGGAAGGTCATCAAAACAGGTTACAGAGAACAAGAGACCTGAATCTGTAAACATATAAAGCAAAAAACAGCTTGAAAAAGGCACTATGGAAAAACAACTGTTTGCAGAGAATGCCAACCATGATGGAGCGGAGGTTGGATACCCCAAGCGAGTTATAGCAGTCAACGGGTTTACCTTCAGACATAGTCTCCAACCACTGGAAAAGCTTATTCTAATCAGTTCTGCAGCTCATACCTCATCAAGGAAGGCTTCTAGGTTTCCTTCTGCTTTCATGTCCCTGAAGTGAGTAAATAAGATGCCAACGCCTTTACCGTTGGGAAGCAGTTCTGGTCCATGGGCGTCCGCAAAATTCAGAGGTGCTTGGGTCCTCTTCTTCCAGCAAGAGTCAGGAGTCTTTTTCCAGCATAGGCTTTAGGAATGTTATGAGGAGGTGGTGATGGAGGTGGCAGATGTATCCTGTGCACTAGCCAGTGATTTGAGAAATTCTACTGCCTAGGGTAAATAAACAGCCCCCCCTCCTCCTTTTGTAGCACTTCCTCTTCACCTTACTGTAAAATTACTAATGAGCCCCTGTTTCAAGAATGGCGGGACACAGCTACCACCAGCAAGGCCTACCTTCAACTTCTTGCCATTCCCCTTCCGGACAGGGTCAAAATTGTTTTTCCCTCATGCTGTGGCTAAAGCCTACCTGTCTAGGAAGGTTGTGGGGATGAATAGTAGACGTCTGCCTTGTCATCTCCAAGTCAAAAAAGGTAGCGCTAAAAGTGGCCTTTGTTCTGCCAACTGTTCCTGCCCACTTCCAGATAGCAGTTAACACCCACTGGCTTTTTTCTGTGTCCACTCCAGACGCAAGCCACTACCCTCTGAGCCAGGGTCATTAAGTCTCCCAGCCAAGATGTGCATTTCGGCTCTGGACGTGTGATGATTGGCAGAACTGGTTTTAAGCCATTTCTGACTAAGGCAGCCTAAAGGACACTTTGACAGATGTTCTTTTATGCCTAACATCAAAAATCTGATTTAATCATTCAGTTGGATTTTAAAAACTAAGAAGGGAGACATTTTGGAACATTTTTCTAGCCCTTTCTTGAGGCGAGGTGAAAAACAAGGCTTTTAACCCCCTGTTAGGTCTCGTAGAGAATGGTCAGACCAGGCCTAAAAAGGGAAATGTCTTTTTGAGTTTATTTCATTGTGAATGCACACTAACCCTAATATGTAGTGTGACCTATTTTTATATATCCGCACCCTAACCAGTGGGTGTACAAGGCAATCATAGGGGTGACTTATGAATATATAAAAATAGGCTTATCCTACAAGGCAAATGGCATTTTCCCTGCCATGTGTGATTGCAGTGCATTTAAACTGCAGCTTAGCCTCAACACAGCGATGCTCCTGGCAAAAAACAAAAAAATTGGGGCACATCTGTGGGTGTTGTAAAAATACACTGCAGCCCATATATCACTTTTAGCTTTGCATACCATAGGTGCATGTTAGGTGCCACTTACCGTATGGGAATATAGGAAAGTTAAAAAGGTCAAAAGGGAGTACTGATGTACAGCACATGTTTTAGAGGGTGAGTACTGGCACTTTATTACCATTTACTAGTCCTAAAGAGAGCAAAAACAAGGTCCAGAAAGCAAGTAAAATCTGGAATGACCATGCAGAAAAAGGGAATTTGCTACACTCATTAATATTGTTTCTGACTTAGAATGCATTCTCTGAACTCTAATAGAACAAATCTGATGAAAATTCTGCATGTGTTCACTACAGAAGCCAAGGGCCTCTCTTAACCAGGGTTACAAACACTGTGGAACTAACACTTGCCTCGATGGCACCGTGGAAGCTACCTGGTCACTGATACATTTAGTTACTGCTGTTCCCAGAGATAATGCACACAGTCAGCTTCACTGAAATAGAAGGAGAAGCCTTGCGTCCAGATCATATCCCGTCATGACAAAAGTATTGAATGCTCCAACTAGGATTCTATGGTCTTGGTTTAATTGTCTTTCAGGTTATACAGTTTTTGAGCTCTGTAATAAACACATCAGGCCAAATTCACAAACTGCATTTTGCAATACATAAAGTAGTGCTACAGTAGTACTACTCCCCTACTACCAAATACAATTCACGAACCTGTAGTTGGAGAGCCTCACCTTTGTCATCTTTTCTGCATGGAAACTTCCTCCAAGGTGGTAGAGAGCTCTGCACACATAGTATATGTTTCAGAGGTAACAGTGGGAGTGTCAAGAAAGAGAGGCTGTAAAACACTTGCTAATAAATAGGAGGGGTAGAGTGGGACATGCCAAGGCAAAACCACACCCACCCAAGAGTAAGTATACTTCTGAAGTTATCACAATCCTATACATGTTAACAGAGGTGCATACAAATGTACTCCAATCCAACCTTGAGTAAGTTAAGCAGCACACATAGCCACTTGCGGGTACTGTGATACTCCACTTTAATTTATTTAACAATATTTCATATAGGCTTTTATTTTATTTCCCAGCCTATATTGCTTTCTAATGAAATGTGTTTTGGCCAGGCCCTTTGCCTAACACCCAGCGTATGGCCAGCCTGTCTGTCAAGCTTCCACTCTATGGTAATGAAATGTGTTTTGGCCAGGCCCTTTGCCTAACACCCAGCGTATGGCCAACCTGTCTGGCAAGCTTCCACTCTATGGTACCTCTGTAACATGCAAGCTTTCTTGGGGTACCTGCTCAAGGCTCAAGTTACACCTCACAAGAGTATTGCAGCCGAAAAAGTTAAATCACTAGGAGGGTCTGTCTGGCTGGTGCCTGGGGGTCATTGTGTCCCTACACTCGCTCCTTTTTAAAAAAAACATTTTCAAGACCCCGCGTCCTGTAATGGCCAATGTAACATTTTCTTGAGCTGTTGCGGCTGGCCAATCAGATACTCAGGTACCTCAGTGGCTGATAGACCAAAATGCTCGCTCAACCAATGGAATTTGTGTAGTTAATTTTTTTTTTTAGTACTGTGCGACTTCCACAATACATAGTGCTCAACTGTTCTAGGAGATTAACCGACTCATGACCACTTTGAGCACTTCTTTCAAATGTAAAATGATCACAAACTACTTAATGTATTTACACCAAATAATTGAAAGCACATTTTCTGAGTAAAGTTCTAACTTTCTACAAAATCTGATGTTATTCTGTTCACCCATTTTGTTATTGTGTTCACCCAATAAATCGATGTATTGGGATCAGCTTTGTTTTTTGGCACCCACAGATCAGCACAAAACTTTCCATGAAGGGACTGAAGTGAGTGAACTTTTTTGGGGAAAGCTTTGTGCATATTCCTCGTATTGCACCAAGTTATCAAGGTATTAAAGAAGCAAATAAGGCCTTTCCAAAAAAAAGTCAGACCTAACTATAACTATACTGGCGCTAGCGACTCCAATGTAACATATATATCAATAATTTCAAAATAATTCAACAGCACCTAATAACAAAATTTAAATAAAAATACAAATATTAATGGGGGAGGGAATTTATTTAATTATTGTTCAAAAATGATTTCTAAATTAAATAGTTATAAACTAATTATTTAATACGCATTTCAGTTTATTTTATTCGTAGTGAATTTTTAACTAAGTTACATGTATATGAAACATTACGATATTTCTTATATATTTTATTAAATAATAATACACTTTTCATACTTTTCCCCATAAATTCCCACAGGGAGCTCTCCACCACAATGATGGAGATCTCCACTTGCATATACCAAGTTACTAGCAGTAATTTCACACTCATAAATGCTTTTGTAGTAGGCTCTGGTCTGATTGGTGAAAATATCAGTCTACACCTAGTGCAACTCTACACTCACAAACAGTGAATAGCAAAAACTGAAGTTGCACTACACTCAGAAACAGTAAAGAGTGAAAAGGGTGGATTTACAGCTATGTGAAGTGGTAAATATAGACATATGTAAATATACCCATGTATATTTAGCTTTGTAAACTGGTCCCATTAAGAGTAGATCAAAACGTTCTATGCACAAGAGAAGTATAGGCACTTTATTTTCCTTTGAAGAAGGCATGAAGGAGTTTGATTGGCATGCTTGCAGTTAGATCCTTCTGAACTCTTTATCAGTTCAAAATAGTTGTTAGGTCTGATCAAGATGAAACCTGAAAGGACAATGGAAATATTACTCAATGACAAGGGGACATGCCTAGACTAGCTTTTAATTCATTGGCATGTGGACAACGATAGTTGTGAAAGGTTCAAGGGCTCTATGATACGGTAACTTTGCTAAACATTAGAATCACTCAGGACTATGTAACCAAGTCCAGGCTCTTAACCAAGAAATGGCATAAGAAGACATTGACTCCCTTGTTAATATGCAGTATGCTCCTAGTCGTGTTACAAGATTCTGTTCTCAGGTAATGCTGGTGAGCTGGATTGGTCAGTGTTCTGCGAAACTGCGCCCGGGTGATTACAAGGTTTCTGGTTTGCTTATTGTTGGCCTTGTGGTTGTGAACGTCTCAAGTTGCCCACATTCCCTGTTTAGATGCTGCAGCCCAGCATGTCCAGCTGGTATCCTCAACCCATATACAGATCCCACATTACTAGAAACTGCATTCTGGACTGATCGTTGCCTCATTCCCACGAGCAAGAAGGCCCACCGGGCAGGGTGTGATAAGGTGCCTGTTTACTCTCACTAAACATTATTATCGAAGCAAGAAGGTTGTGAAACAACACTTTTGAGGTCTTAATATATATCTGAACAATATTGGTTGCAAAGCATCGATTTCCACTAAGGACCTGATTACAAGTGAAGTGTGTTTAGATGAGCAGATGCCAGGTGGCCCAAATTAACATGACTGTCTGGTATCCCTGCATTTAAATGCAGCTTTTCTAAGTTATTGTCCAATGAACAAATAATATGCAGACCTGGAATAAATGGGTACTTTTCGGCATGGGGGCAACCATTTTCAAGTGGGTGCAGGGCCCTACACGAGACAGTGGTGTGGTGCGTGTCAGGGCACGGAGTGGGCTGTCACGGGGTGAGTAATCCATGCTGACCATGAGCATTAGGAAGGACTTACTGGGGCCAGTGCTCGCAGCCCCTCACCTAATCCACATTCACATCCACATCCATCCGATTTTACTAGGCCTGGGCGGTGAACTCCGTTCTGTTTGCGGAGTTTGCAGAGTTTCCCGCACTCCGTTGCGAATGAGGAGTTCTGAAAAACTCAGTTTTTTCCTTGCTTGTCAAAATTAAGTTGGCGAGCAAGGAAAATCCAACGCTAGACCACTACCCAGGGAGATTTCTCAACGCGGGCGGTTGCGGATGGTTGCGACAGATCAAGTTGAGAAACCATCCGTTCACGTTGAGGAAGCTACTGCACAAGTAGAAAATCTACTCAAGCGGCAGAAAGAAGCAGAGCCCTCTTGCACTGCGCATGGCGCTGTTCACACTGACAAACACCCAGTGCTAAAAATCAGCATAAATGGCGTGACCTAACACACTCCACCACTTGTGGAACTCTGTCTAGCACAGTGACGTTTTTTGGTCACTTTGCAGAGTTCAGTATAGCGGAACTCGGCAAACTCTGCCCAGGCCTAGATTTTACAAGCTGGATTTTCTGTTAGTTGCAATCAGGCCCAGTGTTCACGCACCCAAAAAATTCAGATGTGGAAGACTGGCCTCTTATGATCAGGAGGAGCAGTGCTGTTATTGGGCACTGTATTGAACAGACTCACATGGGTAAATTATTAGGTCGTAAAACTTCATGCATCCCACAGAACCCCCATTGTTGGAAAACCAAAAATCTGCAGAGGAGAGGCTGGGCCTTGTAATACTCAACACTTAAAAGAGGCCAAGAAATTGGTGAATGAGGTGCCATACAAACACTGTGCAGTATAGTTTGTGGTGCTCTCCACAGAATTAAACATAATTCTGTTCGATCAAAATAAATACAGCAATCTTAATCTATACATCACACATGGATTCTCCATCTCCTGACTTTAAGGCATAGGTCCAATGGACATATTGCAACTACTAATTATAATATGATGATAAAATATTAAATATAAATGCAATAATATTAACAATTTTAACAATATTCATACGAGTGATGACACTCGCATGAAGCGAAGGAAATTGGTGAAACGATACTGGAGTTTGACTAGTCTGACTGTGTGAATGATATAAGATTTGCATCGCCCATTGAATAATTGTTATTACCAGCACCTTTGAGTAGCGCGTACTAAACAACTTTGGTTTAGGAAGCGCAACCTACTTTTAAAATACACTGCGCCGATTGATTTTAAAATTTGCACTGTGTAATATGTAATGTGTAATTTTGGTATTCTGCTTCACTCACCACTTATACCATTCCTGCAGCCCCGGTCCACCGCAAGCGCTAGGCTTGTTTGAGTGGAGGGCGCAGGGAGGTTCCTTCTTCCGGCTCCCAGGCCGAGGCAGGCACCGATTGGCTGAGCGGATAGAGGCGGAGCTGAAGAGCCCGTCCTCTACATAAGCCCATTGATCTTTTTCAGTCTCCCTGATGACACTCGCATGAAGCGAAGGAAATTGGTGAAACGATACTGGAGTTTGACTAGTCTGACTGTGTGAATGATATAAGATTTGCATCGCCCATTGAATAATTGTTATTACCAGCACCTTTGAGTAGCGCGTACTAAACGACTTTGGTTTAGGAAGCGCGACCTACTTTTAAAATACACTGCGCCGATTGATTTTAAAATTTGCACTGTGTAATATGTAATGTGTAATTGTGGTATTCTGCTTCACTCACCACTTATACCATTCCTGCAGCCCCGGTCCACCGCAAGCGCTAGGCTTGTTTGAGTGGAGGGCGCAGGGAGGTTCCTTCTTCCGGCTCCCAGGCAGAGGCAGGCACCGATTGGCTGAGCGGATAGAGGCGGAGCTGAAGAGCCCGTCCTCTACATAAGCCTGATGCTCTCTATGACGCGCAGCGAATACGCGCTGCGACCGCGCCATAGCCGCGCCAAAGACAAGCCTAAGACCAGCCCGTCTGGGCCCGTCCGGGACAGTACGGGGCATGGGGCACGGAACAATACCCTATTGGTGCGGCCACATACAGGTATGAGCTCCGCATATCTGAAAAGCCTGCGGCCAACAAAACACAAAGACTGTACTGTACTACTGCCTTCACTTACCAGTAGGACTTCGTGCTGTAATTGTAATTTGACTCTCTCCAATTTACAGCCCCACCCTGACCCCAAACCCGGCAAGCCAACACCCAAACAGCGAGCAAAACCAAAGACTTGTGATTTTTCCTTCTATAGCGTCAACTGCAGATCCTTACCGCAGCACAAACTAGACATTTTTAATCTTTTACTGGATAACAAACCCAGCGCCCTCTTTTTAAGAGAAACATGGCTGCATGAGAGCGCAGGTCCTGATATAGCAACCGCCCTCCCCCCTGACTACGCTATAGTCAGGAGAGACAGAGAAGGTCATATAGGAGGAGGAATCGCTATTATATTCAATCGAGAAATTACATGCACATTAGAACCCGTCCACATCCCTGACTGTGAAGCAGCCGCTTTTAAAATCACCCTAAACCCTAATTTTACGGTCTCTGGCATCCTAATATACAGGCTCCCTGGGTATGCCAACTCCTGGGCTGCTAATCTGGCGAATTACATTACTCCCTTCCACCTCGCCTCTAAAAACTTCTCTCTTCTGGGAGACTTAAATCTGCACTTTGACGACCCCTTAAATGTGGCTTGCACCAATTTACTTGACGATCTATCAGCTCTGAATCTAACACTACTTAACTCTGGACCTACCCACAAGGCGGGGCACCTGTTAGATCCTATCTTCACAAATATTCCCGAACTCAACTGGCTAGATACGAGCCCAATTTGTTGGTCAGACCATCATCTTGTTCATTTTTGTCTGAAACTACCAACACCTCCTAAAACAAACATTGCTTGGCCTACATCCGCGATAAGAAATTGGAAACTTCTCGACATTGGGAAACTGAACCACACTCTAGCAAGGCACTCTCCAGACACAGACACCAACATAGAAAGTATAGCTCTGGCCACACACTCCTGGCTAGAAAATGCCGTCGAAAAATGCCTCCCCCTATCCCGAGTAAAAAGTAATACTCACCGCCCCCCAGCTCCTTGGTTTAATGAGTCCCTGAAAATCATTAAATCGAAATGCAAAACCCTCAAAAGAAAATGGCGAAAAGATTATGCTCATGACAAAAAAATCGTATACCACAAAGCCAGAAACGAATACCACTCAGCCTGTACCAAAGCCCGAGCCCTATATGTGGCCAACACCATCAACACTGCGCCCAACAAAGCGAAAATGCTGTTTAACACAGTAAAGGACCTCGCAGGGGCAAAAACGGTTGCATCGGCTCGCCCATTGAATAAGAAACAATGCCAAGATCTCGCTTCCTTTTTTAATGAGAAAATTGAAAAAATCATCTCAGGCATCAGGAGCAACCTCCCTATCCACGACCCTGTAGAAGTTATCCCCCCCTGGTCGAATGACATTAACATCATTGAATTTTGGCCTTCCTGTACCTTGGAATCACTCATTTCCACCCTCAAAACAGGTAAATCAGGCTCCCCCCGTGATCCGGTACCTGTTTCTGTCCTTAAAAAACTGGGTGTTCCCTCCCTGACCATTATTGCAGAAACTATAAATTCTTCCCTCCAGCTCTCCGCAGTGCCTTCACTGTGAAAACACGCTATGGTCAGCCCACTCCTAAAAAAAACCACTGCCAACCCGGAACTTCCCGCGAACTATCGGCCCATTTCACTTCTCCCCATCTTTTCAAAACTGTTGGAAAGACACATTCACTCTGCCCTCACCCTCTTTACCGAAGATAACTGCCTTCTTCATCCATCACAGTCTGGTTTCAGAGCTGGTTTCTCTACAGAAACAGCCCTACTAGGAGTAACCGAAAACATCAGGAAACTCCTAGATGATGGTCAGACAGTCACACTCATTTTATTAGACCTGAGTGCGGCTTTCGACACCATCTCATAGTGGAGTGGTGTGGCTCACTGGTTAGAGGCGGCAGACCCGGGAGCAGAGGATGGCCCGGGACCAGGGTTCAATTCCCGACGCGACAGGGTCTTGGACCAGGGTCAATGGACTTGATAATTCTCACCTCGGTGCCTACTCTAACTAGGAATCACACTCGGCAACTCTGGGCATTAGCTTGCCTCATCTCCACAACGGCCCCCCACATACGCCGGGGATGCCTGGTTTCACCTTGGAGATACCCAGTAGGGACCATCTCACAGGGAAAGCCAGGACGGGTTCCCCAGCGGTCTACAGCGCAGAGATACTCCTTCGGGAGTCGATTCTAGCGCTTTACAAACCCACAATCAATCAATCTCCCATTCCAAACTTCTGGCCATACTTGGGAGAAACGGCATCAGGGGGGATGCGCTAAAATGGATCGAGTCTTTTTTGTCACAGAGAACATTTCAAATTACATCCCCAATTGCCTGGTCCGATACGGTTAGCGCCCCCCACGGAGTACCGCAGGGCTCCATTCTGAGCCCACTGTTTTTTAATCTCTACCTCCGGCCCCTGGCTGATTTAGCGGATGAATCAGAGCTCACTCTCATGACATATGCAGATAATTCCCAGATCATCTTCTCCCTGTCAGAATCTAACCCACTGATCCCATCCCGTCTTAAACAAGGTCTCCAAAACATCCTCAGCTGGATGTCTACAAACCAGCTGAAACTCAACGGAGATAAGACCGAAATCCTCCTCCTGGGGAAAAATAAAGACCTATGGAACGCAACTCACTGGCCCTCCGAGCTTGGTCCCATTCCCACACCGGCCACCCAAGTAAGAAATCTGGGGGTTACCATCGATAACACCTTGTCCATGAAGCAACAGGCTAACAAAGTGGTGGGCCTTTGCTTCACCATCTTGAAATGGTTAAAAAAGATCCTCTGGATGCTGCCCCTGGATACTCAAAAGTCCGCAGTCAATGCACTTATTACATCCCGTCTTGACTACGGCAACATTCTCTACTTGGGCTCAAACCAAGCTGTCATTAACCGCTTACAACTGGTTCAGAACTCAGCGGCAAGACTACTTTGTAATATTCCAAAAACCTCCAGTGTGTCAAACCACCTGAAAGACCTACATTGGCTCAGGGTGGAGAGCCGCATCAGGTTCAAAGCCCTGAGCTATATGTTTAGGATCAAATCCGGCACCGCCCCCAAATATCTACAAACCCTTGCAACCCCCTACATTCCGGCAAGAGCGTTGCGATCTCAAAATTCTGCAAACTTTTCAACCCCGAAGTTCAAACTCGCGAGAATGGGAGGAAGATCCTTCTCTGTCCTAGGGCCTAAGCTCTGGAACAAACTCCCTCTACATATCCGCAAAGAAGACAGTTATGTCAGTTTCAGAAAACACCTAAAGACCTGGCTCTTCCAGAAATAATCCACCTTGTCATGAAACCACTTTTCCTTTTCGTTTCAGTTTTGCCATCGGCGCCGGGAAACCCTTGTTGGGTAGCTGTGCGCCATACAAATGTAAAAAATAAATAAATAAATAATAACGACCATAATAATCACAATAACAATAGCAATCATAATCATAATCATAATAATGTCAATAGTTCGGTGGAAGCACGCAAGGTAGTGCAAAATGCCCATTTTGATGCATGTGTGCACACGCGGAAGGAGGCGAGAGCAGTGCACACAGTGAGCACCTGCGATAGTCTGCAGATAAGCGCTTCAAGAGAGGACTCTGGGCGCTCAGCCTTTGTGTTGGTTTTTCCAACCACTCCCGGTCTCCCTCAGGCTCAGCAGATGAAATCTGAGCAGTTCCTATTTATAGAGCCCTGACTCCAGGTTTTGTACCTACACGGCTCTCTTCCCGACTCCATCCAGAGTGCCGTAGACACCATTAACTAGTGCAGGACGGGATCATGTTCCTGAGCCTCTGCCAAAGATTAACGTTGCATTCAGCACAGGCGGGAAAGAACAAGCCAGCAGTCTGTGTACTGCAGCAGCATTTACTGCCCCCAACAGATATTCACTGCCACTGCATACTCATGGATTGTTTGAAGGCAGCACAGGTGACAGACAGCAGCACTCCCCCAATCAAATATCCTGCTTTGCAATGCCACTGCATAACGAAACTTGAGGGGGCCTCCCTTCAAGGCAGGCCCCCTCAGGGCTCAATCAGGAGCTCTGCAGCCAGAGAACTGTGCTGAGGGGGCCCCCTGGAGCTTGGGGGCCCCCCACACCGCAGGGGCTGCGGGGGCCTGTGTTACGCCCTTGGGGGGAAACCCCCTACCTGCTAGCGAATCCCTACTACTGCCCACATACATAGAACTTAAGCAGAGTCAGCAGAGCACCAGCATACAGCCTACCCACTGTCAGCTCTTGAGCACCATCCGTACAACCATCCCCCTGTTAGCACTCCTACACTCTTTATACAGACCTTGCTTCTACACCATTTATGCAGCTGCAGGACAGACCTGCACCATCAATAAAACCACCACAAAGTCAGTGCTCCTACACCATCTAAAACACCCCTCCACAGTCAGCGCTCTTACATCATCTATAACTCCCCACCACTGTCAGCGCTCCTACACCATCTATACCACCCCGCTGCAGTCAGCGCTCCTACACCATCTATAACTCCTCACCACAGCAGCGGCCCTACACCATCAATAACACCCCACCACAGTCAGTGCTCTTACATAATCTATAACACCCTGCCACTGCTCTTACATCATCTATAACACCCTGCCACAGTCAGCGCACCTACACCATCTATAACACCCCGCCACAGTCAGTGCTCTTACATAATCTATAACACCCACCACCGTCAGCGCTCCTACACCATGGATACCTCCCCGCCACAGTCAGCGCTGCTACACCATCTATAACCCCCCGCCAGAGTCAGTGGTCCTACACCAGCAATAACATCCCGACACTGTCAGTGCTCTTACATCATCTATAACTCCCGGCCACGGTCAGCGCTCCTACACCATCTTTAACACTCTGCCACAGTCAGTGCTCTTACATCATCTATAACACCAAGCCACAGTCAGTGCTTTTACATCATTTACAACACCCTTCCACAGTCAGCACTCCTACTCCATCTATAACACCCCGCCACTGTCAGAGCTGTTCACCATCTATAACTCCCTGCCACAGTCAGCGCTCCTATACCTTCAATAACACCCCACCACAATCAATGCTCTTACATCATCTATAACTCCCCACCATCTTCAGCGCTCGTACACCATCTATAACACTCCGACACAGTCAGTGCTTTTACATAATCTATAACACCCTACCACCGTCAGCGCTCCTACACCATCTATAACACCCTGCCACAATCAGCGTTCCTACACATATATAACACCCCGTCACAGTCAGCGCTCCTACACCATCAATAAAACCCTGTCACATTCAGCGCTCTACACCATCTATAACACCCCGCCTCAGTCAGCGCTCTACACCATCTATAACTCCCCGCCACAGTCAGCGCTTCTACACCATCAATAACACCCTGCCACAGTCAGTGCTCTTACATCATCTATAACACCCCACCATAGTCAGCGTTCCTACACCATTCATACAGCTCCCCCAACAGTTAGCATACCTGGATCATTCATTCATTCTACACACAGTCAGCACTCCTACATGATACATACATCTCCATTAACTTTCACACAACTCAGAGTTCCTACATTATTCATACAGTTAATACTCCAGCACCGTTCATACAAATACCCCACAGTAAGAGCTCTTACAACATTTATGGAAATCCCCCAAAGCCAGCTCTCCCATGCCAAACAACTCACCAACTGGCAGAGCTTCTGCACCATTCAGACAACTTGCCAATTGTCAGCCCTCAGCATCCATTTAACTGTCCCAAAATTAGTATTCCTACACCATGCATGCAACTCATCCTCATGCAACACTCATACACATTTCATGCGACCCCAACCCACAATCAGCGCATGTACACCTTGCATAGTCAGTGCTACTACACCATGAACGCAACTCCCCACAATTACAGCTCCTATTCATATAACTCCTCCAGTCAGCAACTATCCTCCATTCATATATCTACAATCCTGTGCACACATACGGTATTTAGAACAAGCAATGCAAGTGTAAATCGAAAGCAAATAGTACAATATTCATCGTAGATGTCTTGGTTTCTTTAATTAGTATTTCTACAAGGTAGCCAGCCGACACGTGTTTCGTCAGAGAAACAGTGGTCTACGACTCTTCAGGGCTGAAAGGTAAGGCCACTGATGGCGTAATCGTGATGTCGATGATAATTCCAAACCGGCACTCACGCTGCTTGGTCCACTCACTTAGCTTAGAATAATAAAGTGATCTTCAAGAGAATATGCAGAAAAGCAAAAAACGCCAGTATGGTCGCAGAATTGGGACACAATCCTCCCATCAACCAAAGGTCCTAATAAGATATAACGCGATAAAGTCAGCACCCATGTAGGTCAGACATATGTGTGTGTCTGCCTCATCCACTTGGGCAGTGTGCAATGCTAGCGTCCTGGCAGCTCCACTTCAGTCCGGGACTGAAGTGGAGCCGCCAGGACACTATCATTGCACACCAAAGCAACAGGCAGAGTGACAGTTCTTCCTACCGCATCCAGCTCTTGTTCCTGGTAGAATGTCCTTTAGTCCAGAAGTGTTCTCATTTGAGAGTGTCAGAGGTCCAATACGTATACCCCTTTCTGCCTTTAAAGTAGGCAAACTGCAAAGGAAAGTCTTTGTAGTGCACAAGACCCTGCCTTTCCCTGACCTGGCTCCAGGCACACTGCGGGGGATGGAGACAGCTTTCTGTGGGGACAGGCACAGCCCTATTCAGGTGTCAGTGACAACTCCTCCTACCACTCTAGCTCAGTAAGGTCCATCAGACTAATGATGGCCCATCAGGATATGTAGTGCACACCTCAGCTCCCTTTGTGTGGATATCTAGTGTGAATTTACAGGAGCCCACCTGTCATCCTATTCCAGACGTGGATCCTACAGACAGGCAGAAGCACAGAATGGTTAAGCAAGAAAATGTCCACTTTCTAAAACAATCAATCTTGCCTGAATGATAAATACAGAGTGTTCTACAATAACAAAAACGTCAAGACCATACACTGATTCTTGAATGTGTGATAAACGGTAAAACTGTTCACTACATGCGTTTCTTTTAAATTATGCTGACGGTTGACAGCAAGTATATGGCACAAATTCAAAATATCTTTACAGCACCAATAAATGTAAGGTTCTGCATTGATTTATTTTTCAAACATCCTTTATTCTACATAAGAATTTTCTGTCCTGAAGATAGGCTTTTAGAGGGACTCACAACAAGACTGAAACATTGACCAACATACCCATTTCATTGTACCTTCTTTGTATAAGAAATTTTTGTTCAATGTTTAGCAAAATGTCTTTCTAAAGAATGATCAGGTATGGATATACTACACAAGTGACAAGTAGATTGTATGAGTGATTGTCAATCCCTGTCATTCTTGTTTATGAGAGTATTTTTGTACCCTTGAAATTGATTTATTTGAATATAAACTTTATCAAAAAGAAGAATACACCCGTTTTCTTGTTTTGATCTATTTGTTTTGGATTGTATGAATTATTTTTAGAATGTATATGTTTGAGGCCACTATTTGGGTACTCACAAAAGAAATTGTGAAGTTATGTTTCCACATATTTAAATAAATTCCCTTGTAGGCACCTTTTCTTGATAAAATATTTTGTTACCTGAGCCTAAAAGGGTATATTGGGTTGTCCAACATTCATAAATACTTTCGAAAAATGGCATTTTAAACATGCAATTTAAAAACAAACTTCACCAATATATGCATTTTTAAATTATATGTTCAGACTCCCTACTCCAAATCTTTATCAGCTCCCAATGGGAAGTTACCCTTAAAATATATTTAAAGATAATCCCCATGTTGCCTTATGGGAGAGTTAGCCCTTGCAATAGTGAAAAACAAAATTAGAGGTATTTCACTATCAGGACATGTAAAGCACAACAGTACACGTCCTACCTTTTAAATAGACTGCACCCAGCCCATGGATCTACCTAGGGCCTACCTTAGGGGTGACTTACATGTAGTGAAAGGGAAAGTGTGGGCCCGGCAAGTGGGTGCACTTGCCAGGTCGAAATGTCAGTTCAAAACTGCACACATAGACACTGCGGTGCCAGGTCTGAGACATGTTTGTAGGGCAACTCATGTTGATGGCACAATCAGTGCTGCAGGCCCACTAGTAGCATTTGATTTACAGTCCCTGGGCACACCTGGTGCACTTTACTAGGGACTTACTAGTAAATCAAATATAAAAATCATGGATAAAACAGCCCCCAATACAATTTAAACAGGAAGCACATGCATTTTAGCACTGGTCAGCATTGGTAACGTGCTCAGAGTATTAATACCAGCAAAAACAAAGTCAGAAACATATAGGAGGCAGGCAAAACGTTTGGGGTTAACCCTAAAAAAAGGGCCAGGTACAACATCACTTTTACATTATTCATCCAACTCACATAGTGCGCACTTCCACCATTACCATAACTCACCCATAGTTTAGCATTTCCATTATTAATACCACTCTATCACAGTAGTTCCATACCTCTCACATACCTCAATCTACAGTCAGTGGCACACATTCCGTATTAATACAGCTCACCCAGTCAGCACACCAACACCATTGATGTACCTCTCACAGTAAGCACCCTTTCAGTATTCAGTCACTGCTCCTACATCATTTATACAACTTTCCCACAATTAGCACATTCATACATTCATACATCTCCCCCGCAGTCAGCATTCCTACACCCTTCATACAATGCACCCACTACAATGACTTCAACGCCAATCTCTACTGAGACCCTACCTCCCCCACCAGCCAGCGCTTCATTATGCACAGCTTGCACACTGCAGGTGTTCTCAGATCCTGAGCCCCCTCCTTATCACTGTATACAGAGAGAGCTTTAAGTGGGCCGGGTCCCTCTGTGTCTCAGACTTGTTAGTAAGTAAAAACGAACATGGAGACTGGTCTCTATCAGGCCATATAGCCCATGTCTCAACTCTACTGGCAAATGAAACTGGTTGATTTCTGAACAATGAACGTAAAAACGTTAGAGTATTCCTTTCAAGTGATTTAATTCCTGTTTATATTTCACGTTTTACTTAATCTTGCATCATAACACCGATCAGATGGCACACTAGGGGGATTACAAAATGTAGTTTGCGTGATTACGCCACGTTCCTAATTGTATAGGCCACGCCCCTTTTAGACCCTCCCCCGCCCCTTCCCATCTTTTTTGTTCCCCACTTAATACAGTTACCAGGCAGTGCTTCTCTGCCAGTCCTGCAGATTCCTTTGAGTCGGGGACTTTACGGCTCTGCACAGACCCCGGAGCCTATGCTCATCATATGTTACTCACCAAGGTGCGACACAGACATAACTGCTACATTGGCGACCTTTACGTTGCTGCAAAGCATGCCACACAGAAGCGCAACCGAATATTTGAACTCATTTAATAAGCTATCGGTGGGAGCCCGTTTGGCAGTGAATGTCGCATGCGTCCAGCACAGCACAGCCGGGCCAGCCAGGCGTAGACAGCAGCGGGAGCAGCTGGGACTGATTCAGGGTGCAGGTTAGTTAGAGACTTTTTATAGTTTAACCACGTTACCCTTCCCCTTTGGTCTTCGTTGATTGCCAGTTGTGCAGAGGATTGTTCTACACACATCTATTAGTGTTCTTGTGTGCTCCTTTCCTAGCTGCAGGCTTTGTCATACAATCCATTCAAGTGGTTGGGTTCAGGGGCTGCCTGTAAAGCACTTTGCCTTATAACGACCTTCAAACAGGCTCCTGTGACCTCTGTCTGCTTGTGTAGAGAGAGCGAGCTGATCATTGTATGTCAATATTAAAAAAGTTTCCTTCTACCTGGTAAAATCTATGTCCCTGATGGCAGGGCCGGCTTTAGCACTGGTGGCGCCCTGTGCGACAGTGTTTGTTGGTGCCCCCCCAATGACAACCTCCACCACGGATTCCCTCACTACCACCGTTTGACAGTGCCCCTCAAGTCTCCATAACCGCTGTCTCTTAGATTCATTTTATTTTATAGCGCCACTCAGACCAGTTTAAGATGTCAGACACTTTACATCACACACACATTGCACAGAGACAATCAATCATTGGTGTGTAAATCAGTATATAGGAAATGTTAAATAAGACAGAGGCATACAAGGTGTAGGAGTCACATTTCATCCACACTTGTAGGCAGTATAGTTTAAGAGTCCTTGGACTGGAAAAGCACAAATTCTGGGGCAGATTTACAAGCACCTGCGCCACTTCTGTGTCACTATTAACATGGGAAAAGTTACGCAAAAGTGGCACAAGGGGATTGTAAATCTGCCCCTCTGAATTTAAAATGTAGCACCACTGTAAGGCTTTTTTTTTAATAATAAATGATTTCTACCCAAATGAACTCTTTCACAATATTAGGACAACGAAAGACTGGGTAAAAAATATATAGCTCCAATATTTTCCTCGCAGTTTACATGCAGCTCTGATGGCAGTTAATAGCTCACTGCTCTATGTTAGGATTTTAACTTATAAACGGCAAGTAACAAAAGGATCTCTGACAAAAGCAGTAACCCATATAGACCTATTTATATTATATGCACTTTGTGATGTGAATGGGATGCGTTCATTGCAGCAGGCATATTAACCCTCTGTGATATGATGAATCAAAACTTTCAGCTCCAGTCTCTCTCCAGGAAGAACATTAATCACTGGAGTTGTCATTTTTATTGATGCCTGAAAATTGCTGGGACAAGGAATGTGGCATCTGGTGCTTTTAAAACAATGAAAATGGCGCCCCCACCCCAAGTCAGCAACAATTGCACCGCCCTAGAGCCGGCCCTGCCTGAGGGATGGAGTCAGGCTGCTGGCTAACAGCTATCAAGAGCCACTGTCCGGGCCCTCGATAAATATGAAATAAAAGTAGACAATGCCAGGTCCTTATTTGCCTGAATAGCCATCATGACACATCGAAGACAAACACGAAGCAGCATTTGCACAGAGCATCATGCATACATCCATTCACAGCATAATGCATAATGCATGCATCCCAGCAGTACCAACCACAAAGACATCTGCATCACTAACCTTGCTCCCCTACACTTCCCTCACTTTGACAACCCCCAGGCTCCTTAGACCTCCTTGACTTTCAGTTCTGCCCCCCCCATTCCCTAGAACTGCTTTACATCAGATACACCTGGGCTATTCCGCCCACCGCACCCAGTCTCTCCATCTTGCTCATCTCCAGTACCCCTAGACCAGTCCGGACAGTGTGTAACTTCCAGTGCTCCTAACACATTCCCCACTCTTCCTCATTTCCAGGTCTCATGCATGTTCCACACCCCCACTTCCGACTCTTCGACTCCATATCCTACACGTCACTTACATCAATGCTTCCCCCGTTCCCTACATTTCCCTCATTAGCGGAGCTCCTAGACCACTCTCGTCTGCTGCATCTTAGCAAACACAGATCCACAATCACTGCTGTTCCCTCAGAGCCATGTCCTTCCTCACCCAATAATCCCAATGCTTCTCCTCCTCCAGTCCCTCATCATCGTCTATATAGCTACCTCATGCCTGGTCTGCTCCTACCCCGTTCCTTAGCCCCTCCCACTCGCGGACTCCAGCTCATTCCCCACACTTACACTCCCATCTCATTCCCCACACTTACACTCCCATCTCATTCCCCACACTTACACTCCCATCTCATTCCCCACACTTACACTCTCATCTCATTCCCCACACTTACACTCCTAGCTCATTCCCCACACTTACACTCCCATCTCATTCCCCACACTAACACTCTCATCTCATTCCCCACACTTACACTCCCATCTCATTCCCCACACTAACACTCCCATCTCATTCCCCACACTAACACTCCCATCTCATTCCCCACACTTACACTCCCATCTCATTCCCCACACTTACACTCCCATCTCATTCCCCACACACACTCCCAGCTCATTCCCCACACTTACACTCTCATCTCATTCCCCACACTTACACTCCCAGCTCATTCCCCACACTTACACTCCCATCTCATTCCCCACACTTACACTCCCATCTCATTCCCCACACTTACACTCCCATCTCATTCCCCACACTTACACTCTCATCTCATTCCCCACACTTACACTCCCAGCTCATTCCCCACACTTACACTCTCATCTCATTCCCCACACTTACACTCCCAGCTCATTCCCCACACTTACACTCCCAGCTCATTCCCCACACTTACACTCCCAGCTCATTCCCCACACTTACACTCCCATCTCATTCCCCACACTTACACTCTCATCTCATTCCCCACACTTACACTCTCATCTCATTCCCCACACTTACACTCTCATCTCATTCCCCACACTTACACTCCCAGCTCATTCCCCACACTTACACTCCCATCTCATTCCCCACACTTACACTCTCATCTCATTCCCCACACTTACACTCTCATCTCATTCCCCACACTTACACTCCCATCTCATTCCCCACACTTACACTCTCATCTCATTCCCCACACTTACACTCCCATCTCATTCCCCACACTTACACTCTCACCTCATTCCCCACACTTACACTCGCATCTCATTCCCTTATTCCCTCTCCTTGATTTGTCTCTTCCACCACTCCCAAGACGTATCCTTTCTCCTCCAGCCGGAGGGCCAAACATCAAGACACACTATCACCTCCCCAGTTGTATGCACAGTCTTGAAGTGCTTCTCATTCTTGCACAATAATGTGCAGCTCTCTCTTGTCCTTGGCAAGGCTTGCCAGATAATAGTACTAAATACACCATCTGCGACTTACACTCTCCATAGATCTGGGGCTCTACTCACCTGCCGCTGTGTCGCTTGCTCCACCACTTTAGCATTTTCTTCCCCACCCTTATGCATCTACACAGTAAGCACTTCTTATTTTCCAACCAACCTCAGCTCAAAGTTGTGCTGAGTCCAGTACAGATCAGCATCTGTGGCCTTAAAACGACTATTTCCCCTCTGGGGGGGCTTTTGCTGGATCGGGTCGTCTGAGCACGTCTGGCAGGCTCCTTCGCCTGCTCCAGCGTGTCATTCGCTGCACTCTGCACTTTCCATTCTGCTGCACGGAGGTCCCTGTGAGCCAATGGTCAGGGCTGGCTGAGCCAGGCTCACTCTGTCTCTTTCTGATGACGTCATACATAGGAAGACACTAAAACACATTGCTCCCAAGTATGTTGATGTCTATAGCCCATGATGGTCTTAGCCCACTCTCTCCGTCCTTCAGTGATAATGTCTCTCTATACATTTATCTACGGTCCTTTCGCTCCTCCATTGGAAGTTCCAGCCCATCTCCAGTTTCCGTTTTGAGAAACTTCCTTCCTTCATACGGCCGTCTGGACTCTTACCTCTGCATGTGCCCATACCATGGGCCTTTCTCTTCCTCCAAGAGAGACTGCCCCCGATAACAGCAAGGGCTTCTCTTTCTGCTGCCATCAAGGGCACCTCTCTTAAGGCCTGTGGCCCTTAATCTTTCTGCCTCGTTCATTAAGAGCCTACACTGTCTTCAGCCCTTGCCATGCACTTAAAACTGCCCCCCACCTCCCAGCCATGAAAGATTCCCACAGTTATGGGCTTCAGCCGCCCTCTCTAGAGACATGCTGCCAATAGGGACACTTTCCAGCTAGGGACCGCCCTCCTCATCACGGAATATTCAATATGATACGTTTCTCGGCAATGGCGGTCTAGATTTTGTATGTTGTTTTGTTCTCGTTCTCCTTCTTTCTTCCTCTCCCCTTTTATCCTCTCTCAATCTCTCCTTCCATATCTTCATATACGAGTGTCCTTCTCCCTACTCCCCCTCTTGTATACTCTGTCTCCTCTGTGCCCCTCTCTATCTACTCTTCCTCTCACTCACTCCTCTTCCTGCCTTCCCCTACACTTCCTTTCCCATTCTCCGCCTTCTCTGCCTTCTCTCTTGCTCTATTTCTGCCGAGATTGGGTAAGCCCTCTCCCACAGTCAGCTAAGGTCCTCCCCCCTATCTATCTAGGTTTTTCGGCTCCTTCTGCCCCACAAAAGACTCCAGGAGGCAGGATCCCTCACTCGAAAAGATGTCTTTTCATCTCTGATTCTTGGACCTGGCCTAGGATGTCTAATACTATGCACCGATTGCTTTCACTTGTAATGATGCCTTGGGACTGACTATATGGATGGAAAACCGAGGGCTCCCTCCCTGGAATGTGCTGTTAGACTGTATCATTACCCAACTCGGGCTATAAACCTCCCGAAGACGAAAAGCGACACCCAGCGGCACAGGGTGGAACTTGCAACCCACTGAAGGTGCTCAGAAACCTAAACTAAGCAGCAGGTGCATTAATCCAACGGGCTATTGTGCTGAAGTGTAACACGAAAACAATAACCCAGCCTCGGGGTAAAATAAAGGAGACTTTGACCGCTTCTCACTGGGAAAAGGCTGGTTTTTATTCCGCTAACTTCATCATACATAGCCTTGTTAATGATATGAGAAATGCCGACAAAATACAAGTGCAGTCATTGAAGTGAGTAAGGAATTCAGATGCTGAAGAGACGAAGGTTCACCAGTCCCTGATTTAAGGCTACATAAGAACGCATTAATGGCATTAGATGTCAAGCGAGGCAGAGTAGGTCAGTGTACAGAACATGTTTCACTTTGATGTTAACAACCACTGAACGGTATGGTATAGGGTCATGCAGTGTGCTATATATCACCGAGCAGGGCCGGCTCCAGTGGAAAGGGCGTAAGGAGTGCGGGACACCCACTCCTAGAAAGGGAATAGCCCGTCCAGCAGCAGCACAGGTCTTCCGAATGAAATTTTGTACCACGGCTGCCACCTGGGGGGCGGAGGGTGTGGGGGGCATCCCTTGGATGGGCCACATACCCCTGCCACTCCCTACGTCAAGCTGAAGCCGGACCTATTACAGACACCACTCCATGTAACACCACAGAACAAAAATGTAAAATGGCTGCCATCAAAGCAGGGCCGCCTTTAGCATGGGCGAGCTGGGCCCAGGCCGCCAATTTTCTGAGGGGCGAGTGGAGCTACGTGCATTAAGGTTTTGCCTACAGCAGCTCGCTTCTCCTTGTACTCCAGCCTTGTCCTTGTCCCTGTCTGCTCGTTTCTGTCTGATTTGTCGGTTTAAAGGGGTTTTTTAGTCTTTCATTATCATACGACAGCAGCAAAACCATCACCTGCGTGAGGCAGCTGAGCTATCCGTGACTTAGGTGCGCTGGGTGAGGTCCGGGGATGTTTGCGTTCAGGGGCCAGTCCCTGCTCATCCAGGTAATGACCAGTGAACACGAAGGGGACCCCTGCTGCCTCATTTAATTTACTGCCATCTGCAGGGGCACCGATTGTCTCTCGGCTCACTCACAGGGCTCTATCTTAGCAAAGGCCTGCTCAGCATGAAAGCCTCTTTAACTTGGATACAAGGCCCAGCCAATAGGAAAGCTGTTGAGATGGTGCAGTTTTTGAACTAAGGCAGAGATTACTAACAAGGAGATGGTGACTTATGCGAAGATGGGATGGTAGGATTAAGGAAAATGAACTCTCAGTCTGGGGAAACAGATTAGCCCATATATTACCTTTATTTAAAAAAATGCAGAGTTAAAGTGGCACTTGCCACAAACAGTTTACGTCCAGTTCAGTAATCTCGGCACATTGATTGGCTGAGAAGCATCCACTCGAGTTCATTTGGGCGGTCCTCATTAACTATTTTACAACATGTACACAATCTGTGAATGCCTTTTGTCATCATAGATGCGCTTTGCTAACGGGGGATAAACATGTATCTTCATTTTTAGCTTAAATCCTGCGGGGATGTCCTGCCTGCAGCTTCCATTACGAGTACCCTGCAGCTGCGTCCTTCTGCCCTAAAATATATCCCGTGAGACCTTCATTGGCGTTTCTATTAACACCCCCACTGAAAAGAAAATTGATGGCGTCTTTCATTAACCCTTTCACTCTCACCACCTCGCTAAAATTGAATAGCAATTTGTTATTGCCGCTCCCTTGAGATCAGTGGCCTGTCCCACCGGTTCTCCCAGAAAGAAACCACACGGTCCTTCCGTGACCTCTAAGACTCCTAGGAAAATAATGTTTTGTTCATTTTATTCTAGGGATTGTGAGAGCAGACACCGAGCCTAAAAGAGCAGAGCACTTTAAGTAGGACAGAAATACCGAACACACGACTGTTGAAATGGCTGTAATTATGTGTTCAATAACAATTTTAAATAGCAAAATCAAATTAATGAAATCTGATTGACTAAAAGCTGTATAGCAGAATCACCAGAATATCACTTTCGTATGCATCTCTTTTCAAAGGGAATCTGCTTACCTCTGATAGCACATGGATTGTTCCTTCCGTCACCCTTTTCAAGGAAAATCTGGTTGACACCTCAATCACTCAAGTCAGATACATGTGGTATATTCTGTCCAGCTTTTTCAAGGGGCCACGACAGGGCTCAAGTCCTAAAAAAAGAAGTGGGGGGACTCTCCTATTTAGGTGGTGACACAGGAAGTGACATCACGACAGGAAGTGACATCACGACAGGAAGTGACATCACGGCAGGAAGTGACATCACGGCAGGAAGTGACATCACAACAGGAAGTGACATCACATGTGAGGCAGATCTATCATTTGCACATATTGCAAGATTTAACAATTGAAGCTGCTCAGTACTTAAGCCTGTGACTTAAGGTCCACGTGTGGGGGAATTAAACAGCCCAAATATGGATGAAGTTTGGCATACAACTACATTAGTCAAGCCATTAAGTGCTGTAAGTGAGGCATACTAAAACATGGCACCATGAACAAAAGCAGAGTTTGTGCGTTGAAAATAACCCAAAGAAAACCACATGCCAGAAACCACAATAGTGATTATCAAAACTATAAAATGCATTACGCTACCTAGAACACCACATTTAAATAGGCTTCCGACACAACTCTAGCAATGCGCATTTTTTGCACTGACATATCTGTACTTCCTTGCAACATGATGCGTCATATTGTAAATATGACGCATCATTGGTGTCGCAAGGAGGGTGCACTGAAAAGTGGTGCATCGCTGCTTTCACGCAGCGATGTGCCACTTCTCGTAAATGAGGCCCAAAGTGATTTGCCCAGAATCACAGGATGTTGAACTAATGCCGTGACTCCAACATAGTTCCCGAGTTCCAAAGTTGGAATCTCTGGTCAAGGTAGCCTCACAGCTACACCAGTGCCCACCTCCCCCCACACACCTTACACTCAGTGCAGAAAGACACAGCCTAAGATGACAACACCTGGCCCCTAGCAAAGTCCTTGAATACTCCCTCCATCCCTGTCCACCAACGCCTGAATATGATGTGATGGCCCAGTGGGGGAAAGGCCAGGGGAAAGAGTGCTTTTGGGCTGGGTCGAACCCAAGGTGGTGATGTGAAAATGACCCTACAGCCAGAGCAGCAACTGGCCCCCAGGCAGGCCGCTTCCCACTCACCCCCTCCCCAGCCCACTATAGTCTCAGGGATATGGCCTGGCAGAAATGGAAGGAAGCAAAGAACAAAGCTTCTGGGCCGGCCTCTGAGGTGTGGGGTGGAGGGGGCAATGACGGCTGAGGTGAAGATGGGCCATCGGCCCTTATCACCTGGCACTGAACCCCCCAGTGAGGCTGCTTTATTCTTCGAGTCCTGTCTCTGTTTGACCGCCCAGCAGGGGAGAAGGAACACTACTTTGTCTGTGCAGCCCCCCCCCCAGGGCTAAGCTGAGGTCACTAAGGCAAGCCTTGTGACGCAAGTCCCTGCCCTGACTCGCCGCAGCTGCCTTACAATACCGCAGCCTGCCGAAGATAGCAGGGTTCTGTGAGCCAGGTGACACAGGGCTTAAAAAACGGCCCACGGGTGTGGAGCCGCATGTGGAGTGAACGCGTGGCCGCCAACGCAGCTGCGGCGAGTGGTCTCATAGCTCCTGGAGGAACTCAGACCCCGGGAGCCATTCTCATACTCCAGACGACCTTTTCTCAGAGTTTTATATAGCGCAAACTTGACCCGAATCGGGTATCAGAGCGCCTTACATGGCACCAGTTACGTTACATGAGAACACACATTAATTTTTGTTAGGCATGGGGAGATTAAGTGATTTGCCCAGAATCACAGGACGTTGAACGTTGTTGCCGAGACTCGAACCCAGATCCCCAGGTCCGAGGTTGAGCGAACTATCCGTTAGGCTATGCAGAGGGGGTCTACATGGATCCAGTTATTTACTAGTCCATTCTACCAAAGACCCATCCTTTACGCACGTCCAAGGCATAATTAAGGCACTTCCGTTTCACTGCAAAGAAAAGTAAGTAGAACTCTCTACGCATCAGCACAGGTACAGATGCCAATGGACTTATCTTACTGCCACCAACACCAAGCAAACCGCTTTGACATAGGCAGTAAATACTCGCTCCAAGAGGAGAACCACCCTTAAGTTCCCAAAAGTCTGGGCAAAGCAGATGACATACAAAAACATCAGCACACAGCTGGTTACAACCATGTGCACACAGAAAGATTGAAGTTACAGACTGTCCCAATTTTAAGGTATTGTGATCAGAGCAGTAACCCCTTCTGCGGGTTAAACAGTTACAAAAAAAAAAGTTTTACGTTTACGAAAAACAAGTTCCCATTCAAAACAATTAGTCCGATTTCCAATTCATAGACACCTCAATGTTCTAGCAAATGAGAAAGATGTGAGGCCCATGCATCAGACTGGGAGCATGGTGGGGGGGTGTCAAACCTGGGGAATCCTTGCTGCCGGTGATGACCCCCCTGCGGCTCGCATTACGAGGTGATTATATGGCCTTTGACATTGAGCCAGATCCCTGTTTTCCCTCACGTTTGTTCAGCTGCGGAATGCTTGTTCGCTGAGCGTGAAATCAATCCCCTTAACCTGAAAGCGGGGTGGCCTCTGTGCTTTCTGCTTCCGCAGTCTGGAGTGGGGGCTCACGCGCTGCTGACTCCCGAGCACATCATTGTCTCTGCCCGTCAGGGGCGTGGCGATCAGCAAGCAATCTGAGGCTGGTTTGGTCGGTGCGCGCTGTGCGCTCTTTATCGCATTTTGAAGGACTAAATCCAGCGGAGGGTGGACGGCGTTTTAAAAAGCAGGGGGGACTGCATCCCCCCTGGAAAATAAGTGGGGGGACGCCGTCCACCCGCGTGGTACCCCGACTCGAGCCCTGGGCCACGAACAGCTGCGAGTCAGAAGTGTACAACTTGTTCCGGTGCCCCCTTTTCAAGGAGAAGCCATTGTAGTTGTAGAGGGGTTGCTCAGACCTGCACTGCCCCCTTGGGAAATACAGTGGAACTGTGCAATTGATAAATAGATTTGCTTACCTTTGCCCTCTAGGGTAGCCAATAAGAGGCCTTCACAAATTTGTTTCCCTCTCAAGCATCAAGATTCGACATCCCTTCAGCATGTGGGGTGAATCTCTGGTCAACGAAGGGCCTTTCTTCCATTGCAGAGACTGGTTTTTGGATCTTTAGCATCCACTGAACCTGCTTCTGAGCACTGGTGATCTATGCAATCCCGAAGAGTCTGAACACTTTGTAAACTTCACTTACTCCTCCTTTTTATCCCTATCCCCATTTAGTGCAGCTCTCTGTCGCTCAGCTGCTCTCTCCATCCTCTCACAGTATCTCAGGGTGAGTGGTGAGTTTCTCATATATTCTGAGTGCCAGGCAGGCTCCACATCCCTGGGCAAGGTCTTGTCTTTTAGCTCACGCTGCAAGGCAGGTCTACATCAAAGCTTTGGTACTGTGTGGAAGCAGCACTGATGGCAAGACATTAGCCAAGCCACCTCTGCTGATGTCAGCGCGCCTGCTGCTGACATCTCTTTGCACCCAAAAAGTTAAAAACAGCTGCCATGAATCCTCCTTGGTAAATCTTTCTTGACGTTGTGACACCTGACTGTTCCAGCGGCAGGAACTTGCAATATGCTGTACTTCAATCTGTGACAATATTCTTAATATTATTATTATTCATGCTGCAGTTATTTGTTATGGATACTTCATTAGTATCATTTATACGCTAGCAGGAGGAGCAGACGCTGCGACTTATGTTAAGATCGTAGGTAGTATTGGTGTTGTAAATCCAGATGACGTTGACGTTCATAAGTTTTATTTTGTTTGCTGCTTGGAGACATTTAAGGGGCATGTATAGCATAAGGTGTTTCGACAAAATATTGAATCCAAAGTATCGTGTGGACAATAGATCTCGTCAAGAATATTCAGGACAAGAATCTCGTGATGGTGAGTATCTATGGGAATGGAAAGCTTTACTATATATAACTCCACATATATGTACCATGTTGATCTCTATATCTTCAAGGTACGAGTGGAGAGGTGTGGTGCAGCGGTCAGGGCAGCTGACTTCAGAGCACAGGGTTCACAGTTCAATCCTTGGCTCTGGCGGCAGCCCAGCTCAGCACCATGTGACTCTGGGCAATAGCTCACTTAAGTTCCACATCAGCCCCCAGTGCCTTGAGACCTGTAAGGGTGAGTAGTTTGTGCTTTACAAATACGGATGTAAATTTTTTTTTTTACGTAGATGTGGAGCTAAGAAGAGTAAATCTGTGCTTACCTATATGGACTTACCTTCTCAATAGTTTGACCCTCTATATTTTTGGCACCATATTCTGTCCATGAAACAATTTTGTGCTGGGTCTGCTGTCAGTGATCCCATCTATTCAGCTGTAAGTGTTTCAGAGGAGGAAGCGGGCTGTTCACAGGTCCCCTGAAGGCCAGACCGAGCAGTGATTGAGGAAACATTTAGGGGTGGACCAATGAAGATTGGTCAGTGCTGTGCACTCTCCAAAATACCAGGGCTCCAGGCTGTCCCCGGGGGCTGTGCCAAGGTAGGATGGTTGATCCCGTGCCCTCTACGGACACGTCACGACTCATGGCCCTCAGGCTGCGCACATGCAATCTTTATGCACAATATTACTATAAACAACAGCTCCAAGCTTATGAATTGATGCCGGGGGCTGTGCACTTTTACACACTGGGCAATGGGGAAGCACTTGCCCTGCGAGTGAAGCGCTACGCTAGTGAGCATTATCAGACTGCCCTCCATGCAATGCAAGATGTATTTTAAAGTGAATGTCAAAGGTGCTTTGGAAACTCTCTTTTTAGTATATGACAAAGCCCTAACCAAAGCATTAACCCTAGGACAAACACCAATTCAGCATTCAATCTAAATTCATTCCTACTAATAGCTCTAACTGGTATCCTAATCTTAATCTCTTCCAAGTGACCCCATAACCCTGACCAGAGTTTAATTCAAATTAGTTCACTACGAAAATGGATTTTATCCGTCTACAATACGAGTTTGTGCATGCGTCATTTCCAGACCCCGCCCCCATGCGTGGGTGGCGCGTGCAGCCAGGTGAACCACTGACGCATGCGCACGTCACGCGGGCGCGTCCGCGTGCCACAGATTGCCTTGCAGCGTGGCTCTGCTCTCCTCGGCGCGCGCAGTGGCATGCAGAAATATGGCGGGTCAGGCAGCGGGGCAGGCGCGTGGATGGATGGCGGGGCGGCAGGCTTCAGTGGAGCTGTAAAAGGTATTTTGTCGCAGGTCCATCTTCCACCCAGAGTCATTTTCTTGCTTTCCCGCTCGCGCGCCGAGGGCACGCTGGCAGCTGGCGGAGGCCTGATTTATATGCTGCGAAATGAATCGATGGAGAATATGGCCAGCCACATCTTTAATCTTTCAGAAGGATTAGTCGGAGCGGTGCGTCGATGCTCACACACAACAGATTTCAATTTGGAGCTTGGCGGGGTTGCAGGGGCCGGCGGCTCCCTCTCCCCGGGTTCTTGCAGCAGATTTGTTTCCACGCTTACACTCGTAAAATGAAGATGCCTAACGCATCAAACTTCGTTAGCTTTGGGCTCGCGGAGGGCTCTGGGAGCGCACGGGACTGCTGAATAGCCGGCAGAGGGGGGCTCACCCGTGGCATAGGGTGCAATGTTAGTGGACACTACTCGGCAGCAGGCCTCTTCACTAAGGGAGGCTACGAGCTGCGCCTAGCAACAAGCCTCTCGCCCTAGGTGCTCTGTGAACTGAGCTCAGCAGGAGGGCTGTCCAGCAACAGGCCTCTCCCCCGAAGGGGTTCTGCAAGCTGCATTTGGCAACATCCGCCCAAGAACAGGTCTAAAATACATGCAATGGTTAATCATAAGCAGGTCTACCACACATGCATGCTCTCTTCATACAAACTAGGCTGATTCTCTCTCACGCCCCCACTGAACGGTTGAAAACATGGGTAGTAACCCATTAAAAGAGGCCGACCTGCTCATGCACGCTGCAAAAGTGCTCTGTGGGCACCATTCAATAACAATCTTTTCAGCACATACAGTAACAGAGCTCTGTTTAGAAAAAGTGTGTCTAAAGGTGTACTTGTTAAGGCTGCCGATACCTGTAAGGAAACCACTACCAGGGTGGCAAGGCTCCCTACCTACCTGGACTGGTTTAGACCCAGCTCTCCGCTTCACCAGCAACCATTGCTCCTGCCCGCAAACTCCTCTCTCCTCCTCATCTCTATTTCGTTTCATTTGCTTTTCTCTGTTTCTCTCACTCCCATCCTTATTTTCACCTCTTTCACCACTCTGACTATATTGTCCTTTCCTCTCTCTCACTCACATCCTTGTTTCACCTCTTTGTGCTTTGACTTCCTTGCCCCCTTCTTCCCACTCAGCCCCTTTTTTTAGCTCCCACTGCCATTCACCTGTTTTCCCCCTTCGCCTACCACCGCTCCTTACCTGCTCTCCTGCATATCTTTCCACCTCTTTTTCCCTCCTTTGGTAGCCCCGTCAACCGCCCGCACCCCTCCCACCTCCCTTGACATACTTACTGGTGGCCACAGCATGGGCGTGCTGTGAGCCTGCCATAGGAGTACCAAAGGCAAGCCTGACTGCGCCCATATATGCCTCGACCTCGCCCAGTACCACAAACCCTGGTCCTTTCACCCCTGCAACTACACCACTGCGCCTTCAACCCTGGATAGCACATGGAACACGGCTGTCGAACCGACCCACGCTTTACAGTAGGACCATTCACTTGCACCCTCTGTCACTTCACCTGCTACAGCATGCATGTCTGGCACCCGCCAGCCCAGCAGCATCCAGACCACACCACAGACCACATCAGAACAAAAAACACCAGCTCACACACACGCACTGTGCAAGTACGCCACCAAGCCTGGGCTCGATATTCTAGCCTGCCCGCCCCGTTCCGACTCGGCAATTATTGCCGTTGAGCGGAGGGCGGACAGGTAAGAGCAAGGCACACGAAGACTCCACTTCCGCCAGAGCGGAGGTCAGCGCTCTAGTTGCCAACGTCCTCAGGGCTATTTAGCCACGCCTCCCCACTAAGCGCGCAGCGGTTGCGCGCAGGGTGGCGCCTTCGAGCGCGCCTAAGAAGCGCCGAAGAAAAGCCCGTCTGCGCCCGTCCGCGCTAGGACGGGACTAGGGGACATGGCACTAACGCATGATATATCGGACCCCCAGGTCAGCATCGCTAGAACTTATTCAAAGGAACATCTTCTTAGCCTGATCCCGACTGCTACTACCAATTGTATATGTGAACCATGGCCTAATTTTGAGGGTCCTTTTTCCTGTATGAACTGCTGTTTTCAAACTGATCACACATATTCAACAAGGGATGTCGGGTCTCATAGTTCTACTACTGCCGAGGATGGGAACTTTCGCCAAATACCTCTCTTACCTCCTGGAGCTAGCATATTTCCGGCTAACAAAATAGCTGGGAACATGTATTTAGGTCTCAAATGTTTTCTATTGAACCTACGATCCCTACCTAAGCACCATCAACATCTATGGGACCTTATAAACACTGACAAGCCAGACCTATGCTTTCTTACTGAGACCTGGCTAAAACCTCATACCATTCCCGCAATCATGCTAGGAATCCCGGTAGGATACAAGATTCTCCATCTAGATCGTCCAATTAAAACTGGCGGCGGGGTGGCGGTTATATATAAAGAGAGTCTAAGAGTCTCAATACTTGATCAACGGAGCAATGATCAGATGGAAATAATGATCTTTAGGCTCTCTCTATCTCCGAAAATACAGAGAAAAGGAGCACTAGTATATCGCCCTCCTGGGCCATGCGCTGATTTCTCCCTTGCACTTATGGAATTATTAGCCCCTTATTTTAGAGCTAATGAAGATTTCATTCTCCTAGGAGATTTTAACGTTCATATTGACCTGCCACATCTCCCTGATAGTAAATCTTTACTTGATGACCTTTCAAGCCTTGGACTTAAAATTCAGAATAAAGGTCCCACACACATGGGTGGTCATACACTTGATTTAATTTTAACTAATTGCTGTAAAATAACATGCCTTCCTCCCATTGTTGTCAACTGGTCAGATCACTACTTGTTAACTTTCAATCTATTAGGTCCTCGTCCGCCACATCAAAAACCCCTCCCAGCAATATGGAAGCGTAAATGGCATAAAATCACTCCAGATGCATTTCAAAGAGTATGGAAAGAACCCATTCTCTCTGAAGATGATGGTATTGAACAAGGTCATGCTAAGCTCCATAAAGCACTTCTGGAAACCATTGACTCTCTTGCACCATTAGAATTATGTAAACAAAGCCCTAAAACTAAGCAAGAAGCATGGTATACAGAAGAGCTAAGGACCGAAAAACAGAAATGTAGGAGTCTGGAGAAAAAGTGGAGAAAAACTCATACATCCGCCAATAAAATACTTTATCTGGAGGCACAGTCACACTACTTCAAAAATATAAAAAAAGCTAGGAGAAACAGATTAGAGTTACAAATAACAGAGGCTGGGAACTCTACCAGGGAACTTTATAAAATCCTACAATCATTTGTCAAGCCCTGATGATTTTAGTCAAACCTTATGTGATAGTGCCTCATCCATTTTTGAGAGTAAGATTGAATCAATCTATGAAAAAATCACTAAGGCCTCTAATATTAGAGATACTAGTGGATATCCCTGTTCTGATCCAGTCAAAAGTGATAACAACAAGATTACTTTGACTACGTTCCCAGAAATTAGCCTGACAGAAGTAACCACTCTAATCAACAGAATTAAATCAGGCTCTCCCACTGACTTACTACCTGCTAAAATGGTAGCTCCATTAGGCAGCTCACTAGCCCCGAGCTTCAAATCTCTAATCAATCTCTCACTCAAGGAAGGAAAGATCCCTAGTGACTGGAAAAAGGCAGTCGTGAACCCTGTTCGAAAAAACACCGCATTACCATGGTCTGATCTTAACAACCTCCGCCCCATATCTCTCCTACCCTACGTGAGTAAGATGACTGAGAGACATGTCAACTTCCACTTGTCTAAATTCATCGAGGCAGCGGACGGCCTGGACCCTTCTCAATCTGGGTTCAGGCCAAATCATAGCACAGAATCAGCTCTCCTCTCCGTCACCAATACCATCCGGATGACACAGGATAGAGGAGGATCTATGATTCTGGTGCTATTAGATTTGTCCGCTGCCTTCGACACAGTGTCTCATGACATTCTTATCAGTCGTCTGAAGAGGGTGGGAGTGGATGGAGTAGCCCTTTCCTGGCTAAATAGCTTTATATCAGACCGCTCACAAAGTGTTCGCCTGGGCTCCCACAATTCCATCTTTAGGGAGCTCACTAAGGGGGTTCCACAGGGCTCTTGTTTGAGCCCCACACTGTTTAATGTGTATGTGGCCCCCCTAGCGAATATAGTAAGAGAACATGGGTTCACACCAATATCTTATGCTGATGACACCCAGCTCCTGTTTCCTTTCCAGAATATGACACCAGCAGTAAAAAGTTCATTTGCTGCAGGGATGAGAGCGATTGCCGATTGGATGACCTCCAACTGCCTACAGTGCAATGTAGGTAAGACGGAGGTCATGCTTTTCGGAGATGCCCCACTGCTCTGGTCTCCTGAGTGGTGGCCCCCTGAACTCGGTTCCGCTCCTTGTCCAAAAGAAAATGTAAAAAATCTAGGTGTCAAGCTTGATCAATCCTTGATACTCAAAGACCATGCCATACAGGTCACAGGAACCTGTATGAGGGTGATTGGATTACTAAGGAGAGTTTTTCCCTACTTAGCTGACCATCATAGGAAAACTCTGGTGCAAACCTTAGTAATCAGCAGACTAGATTATTGCAATGGGCTACTCATATCTGCCAATGAGGAACAGTTAGGGAGGCTACAAGTAGCTCAGAATACGGCTGCCAGACTGATCCTAAATGCTCCTGCTAGATCCCCCTCTCGTCCCCTGTTAACCAAGCTACATTGGCTTCCCATTCGCCAGAGAGTAAAATTCAAGATCTGTTGCACTATCCACAAGTGCTTGTTTGGAACTGGGCCCAAATATCTCACAGAAATTTTCACACCCTATCAACCTGGCCGAACCCTACGGTCAAAAAACCAAGCACTGCTTCAGATCCCTAGGATAAAAAGGGAAAGACAGGGAGGTAGAGCACTATCATTCAAGGGCCCCACCCTCTGGAACTCCTTGCCCCTCACTCTTAGGCTGAATTCCAATTTGCCTACCTTCAGGAAGTGTCTGAAAACATTTTTATTCTCTAGCCAGTAGCCAAACATTGATCCTGCCAGCATTGACAGACTCTACCAGCACTGTCAATCGGACCTCATACTCAGAACTGCTGTCGATAGAACGAAGCGCGGAGATATCTCTCCGGAGATCGAGTTCCAGCGCTATAAAAGAGATTAAAAAATAAAAATAAAAAGCTCTGGGACCTCATCACCACCCTTGCACCTGACGTCCTCGTTCACACAGAGACCTGGCTATCATACACTTCCCCTACCACCACAGACAGCCGGCTGACAGAATGGGACCAGCTCGCCCCCAGGATACCACGTCCATCAGGAATGTGGTGCCAACTCGGGGGCCTCCACTAATTTGTGTCCACACCACATCTTCAACCTAAGTGGAGCCAAGGTCAGCCCCAAACTCACCACCCCATTCAACACCTCGATAGCAATAGCCACCTACCCAGAGGACTCTATTTATGCAGAGGACATACCCCTACTAGAAACATCATCAGTCAACCCCATTGAACTCAACAACCACCGACCCCTCTCCCTGCTCCAGTTTCCAGCCAAAGTATTAGAAAAAGCCATCAACCTACAATTTACCACAATCTGGAACAGAACCATCTACTCAATCCCTTTCTATCTGGATTCCGCAGCAACCAGAGCACTGAAAGAGGCCTTCTTGTGGCCACCAATGCCATCTGACCCCTCCTAGACCAGGCTGAAACAGTAGCACTGATCCTCCTAGAGCTCTAGGTGGCTTTCACTGCTGTCTCCCACCAAATGCTCATTGCTAGACTGGACATCATCATCATCAAGGGTACGGCTCTCAGATGGATGGCCTCCTTCGTCTTCGGAAGAAAACAAAAAGTCTATATACCACAAATCACATCGGAACTCAAATAAATCTTCTGTGAAGTACCTCAAGAATCCACTCTGAGTTACAAAATATAGTGCTAACCTTCGACAAAATGACTAAACCCAAGCAAACCATTTGGTTTCTAGCATGGGAGAAACAATAAGTGTTCTAAAATAACCCTCACCCACCAAAAGGTCCCTTGGTGGCATGCTACATCATCGGGTTCTTCCCGCCCCGCTGCGGAAGGGGTGTGCTACAACTGACGGCGACATGGGAGCACTTTTAAGTGAAGTGACTTTATGTGTTTGGTGCAAGAGTGGAAGGGTCAGAAGTGAGTGAATTAAAAAATACCTGGCTATGAGGAAAACTAAACTTTAATGCTCCCTCTAACTGTATTAATAAAAATGTTTAGTAAAGAGGAAAAGTGCTTTAATGAGCAGTTCCAACGCTGGTCAACATTTTTCAAAGCCTACCCCTAAGCTTCTCTTCAGGACCTATTATGTTGATCCCTATTGCTACTCTGACTATAGCCTAGTGCCTTTCAGCCTGTTAGGTGTTCTGAATTAATATGTAAACACTATGCAATACATTCATTCTTTACCTACTTGGTAATTTTTCTTAACAGAATGAATTTGAGTTTCTTAACAATCTAGAAGCATAGAAAAAAGTAATTAATGGTGTTGATGTGCTTAGATATTAGTATAACACTCCTTCACCATAGTTGTGTGAGGGAACAAATTGTGATATATTTTTTGGGTGATATATTTTACTGATATATTTTTCACTTCATGCACCATATCATATCTGAAATAATACATGTTCTTCGTGCAGGAGGTTGAGTCCATGACTGATCATACCTCTTTCTTCACTCCCCTTTATGTTTTTTGGTACCTCAAGGATCATCACTCAGTCCCACCCTCTTCAACACATATGTGACACCCCTGGCCAACATCATCAGGACCCGCGGACTCAACATCATATCCTTCGCTGACGATACACAACTCACCCTCTCCCTCTCTGAAGACACCACCAATACTAAAACTAACTTCCACAACTGCAGGACCAAGATCTCCAATTGCATGAGAGGACAACTGCATGAAGCTTAACGTAGACGAGATAAAGGTACTGAAATTTAGCAGCAAAAGATGGAACTCGGACCAGCCCATGGAACTTGGACCAACACCGACCCTGACCAACCTCGCAAAAAATTTAGGCATCATCTTGGACAATATATTAACCATGGCGTTAGAGGTGAACTTGGTGTCCTCCTCCTGGTGCTTCATCCTATGCATGCTTCACAAAATCTTCCAATATTTAACCCAGAGCTCAAAACAAACAATCGCTCAAGCCCTCATCTCCAGCCAATTGGACTACTGCAATGCTCTCTACACAGGAATCACAGTCTGCCTCCTCCAAAGTTTACAGACGCATACAAAATGCCACGACCAGACTCGTCTTTGACCTCCCATGATGAAACCACCTCACCCCGACCTCAGAAAACTCCACTGTCTCCTAGTACAGAAGAGATGCCAGTCCAAACTACAGACCCATGCATCCAAGGTCCTACACAACTGTGGACCTGCCTACATGAACCACCCCCTGAATTTTCACCAGAGACCTCCACTCTGCTTCCCTCTCACTAACCGACACCCCTTGCATCTGACGAAGCATGAGCGGAGGATGCTCCTTCTCCTACCACGCAGCGAAGACATGGCATGAACTACCCCTACATCTCTGGACCTCTCCATTTATTCCAGAGGTCCTAAAGTCATTAAAGATCTGGCTCTTCAGCTGAACCACTGTACCCTGCAAGCACTTGGATACCCTCAGGAATGAAAAGTTGCTTTATATAGATTGTCTGATTGGTTGATTCACTAGACCCGGAGGTAGGCGCAATCAAAGAATCCAGCCACTGGGGGCTCCTGCAGATGGAAAAATCTGGATGGCATGTGGTCAATTGTATGCACACTGTGTGAGTCAGAACTTACAAAACTGTGGGGTATTCATAGATCCCTGCATGTTCATATTTTATCTACACATTATTTCCAAGGTTTATGATTTTTATCATACAGATATTTCTGCTCGGAATATCTCCCACACATGCCAATGTTCCTGTTGGCTAGGGAGGAACCAAATATTATTTTCTGTGGTGAGTAACTCTCATCTATCCCGCAGCATGGTAGCCACTTGGTTGGCAGTGGCAGCACAAATTTCATTCTTTTGCGGGGTAAGACCAAGACTGCAAAGTTCCCCAGAACAGTTCCTACCGACCGTTACAACATAAATCACAGAAGACAGATTTTCTTCCACATTAGAAGGTGCATGGTAGAATTTTGCAATCACAAAAACCTCCAAGATTTATATTTTGGGGAGTCCAACACCCACCTCCTCCTCAAGTATGTGTACATTTTGAGGCAAATAGACCATGTTTGCTGCAATCACTACATGCCCTTGCGACCGTCTTCAATCCTGGAAGACCTAGGTGAAGGGGTGGCTGCCAGCACATGGGCTGTATCTTGCAAATGACCTGTTTCCTGCAGATATAGTGACTCACCACTGGGAATTTGGAAATCGTAACTTCTATATAAGGGTTTCCTCATTATGACAAAAGATACCCTGTGGTACACCTCCTCCATAAAGAAATCTGGATGCAACCATCAGGGATGTCCCTGGCTCTGGAAGGAGATGGAATGCAAAAATCAAGTGCATATGAATGTGATGAATGCATGTCACAGATTGGAGCTTGCACTCAGGGGCAGCGATACATATGGACAGTGATGGGTGGGTGGAGAGACAGCTGCAGTCCGTGCAGGTAACATCGGTGGGGCTGGGCAAGGGGGAATTTCAAGGGACGATGCAGAGGGAAAATTATATAAATAATTAATTTTCCCCCTGCATCGTCCCTTGATATCCCCCCTAACCCCGCCCCACCACTGTTACCTGCACGGACCGTGGCTGTGGAGGGAGGGGAACTAGGTTGGGGGGGAGGGAGCATGCTGGGGAGGGGCAGGGGGAGCCACAGGGGGAGCACAGAGGAGGGAGAAAAAAAATAAAAAATCGTACCTCATGCTGCTTCTGCTGTCTCAGAGCTCCTCTGCTTCCTACATGAGAGCAGCCCGGGGATAGGCCTGAGCTGGCTGCATTGACGCTTCACTCAGGTCAGGGAGGCTGTGCTGTTTCTCCAGCCTGGCTGTACAATGCAACCAGGTTGGCGAAACCTAACTGGGCATGTCTGTTTGGCTGGCCTAAGACAGACATGCACAGTAAGTAGTGCACATCACTCCGCCCCCTCCCATTGTCTGGCCCGCTCCACCCATCCCCAAACACGCTGGCTCAGCCAGCAGCTGAAAAATAAAACAATATTGTTTTATTTTGCAGCTGCTGGCTAAAAGCCAGTGGGGCGGCGGTCCTCCGTCATTGTGGAGGAGTCACCCCAGCTTGGACTAAAGGTAACCACAGAGAGGTATGACTTGCCAGGTCACAGTGCTGTCCAGTGTTCAAACAGTGTCTTGCAATGCGACATGGCTAATTCTCTTTGCACTGCACCAGATGGGTTACGTACAAAGGCAACCAACTAATGAAATTATAGAAATAGAGTGCTTAAGTAATGGAGAGTGGCTGATTACGTCAGCAGAGAACAAGTTTCAGGGACACAACACCCTTCAAATAGTGATAATAGCAAGATTTGGTCAGAGGTTATAGGTACCTGTGCTGCGCATTGACTGACCTGTTTCCCAGTATGTGCATCAACCTATTGAAGACTTTGACTCATCACCTGCCTTCCTACCGCTAGGATATGCTCAATGCTTTACCTTCTACCAATCGCTGAGCCTTAATTGCTTCAATATTTCCACTGTGTACTCCCTTTTCCCCCCATCCATGAACCACTTGCACATCGTTTTTTCTATTATTCTGTAGACTAGGTAGACAAGAATCAGTTCCCATTCGCCCTCAATCTACACACTGACTTTTTTACCTGGGCATCACACATTTTTCCCACCGCGCTTGCTGCTCCCCAGCAGAACTGACTCACCATCCTCGCGTGACTTCTGGATGAAGGCCTCTACTCCGCTCTCCCCGTAGCTGCCCTCTGAGGCTAGCGTGGAGACATAATTCCATTTCAGCGCCTTCACAATGTCCACCATGGTTTGTGCCTGGTAGGTGTCCGAAGGCACCACACGCGAGAAGAAGTCGTAGCGACTGTTGTCACTCAGGTCAGGGGCGGTCGAGGCATAGCTGATCTGAGGAATCTGTGGGCAGAATAGAAGTAGGTTATTGTCCCTGGCATCCAAAGCAACATATCCACTCAGAGAAACAGCAACAAGTATCGTGAACAATATCTCAACACTCTGTCCCACCTTTTTTCTGTGCACATTTATATAAGCTTTATTATTGATACCGAGCAACACACACTTCCACTTCCAGGTGGCGCTGAGCTGGGCATAGATTGGGGGTCTAGCTTCCTCACACTGACATGGCCGGCAACCAGAACACCAAACACAAATAATGGCAGTGGAACTGACAACTGGAGATAGATGACTATGTGATAAAAATGAAAATGTTTCTGGTTATCTCACAGTTCACCTGTTCCAAAGCTTTTGTGCCTCTATATTGTATGGATTTCAGAGGGGAGACAAGGAAACCCCCATCATTTAACTTCATGACCGAATGTACACACCAAAAGTGGATTACATCGCAGTATTATATTCTTTTCATTTAAATGTTTTTTTTAATGATTTTACAGAGGTTATTACTTATTATGTGCTCATTAGGTGAAACCACCCATCTTTTTGAGGTCTAGTTTGAGTGTTCTACTCTCGCCAGACATTATATTATCAACAAATATAGAGTTTTCAGAGTGTTTAGGGAGTTTAGGCTCCAACCACATGCTGGTTCCCTGATTATAGGATTTCAGGATTTAGTTGGGTGGAAGTTGCATACTTCCTCTAAAAAGAGTGTAGCACTGCTCTTTTTGGCTTCTGGCTAATGTTATACTCGATGCAGCAGTACTGGGTTGGTTATGGTGGCAAGCCAATAATAGCTATAGGCCCATGGACATCATTTGGTGTTTGCAAGGGGTCACAGCTGCAATCCCTAGCTTGCCCCTTGCAGTCTCTGGCACTGCTCTTGTGACCCCTGGACTCAGTTGTGGTAACTTACATATTTAGTTACTGCCTATTATGTCATGTAGGGCAGCAACAAAGGACCTCCACTTTTTTCTGTCATAAGCAAATTTCTCTACGGTGCCCCAGCTTTGATTCAGGGTCTTCCATTCTGTTTCCAAAGTTTGCCTCCAGGTGTTCTTTGTCCTGCTTCTCTTTTGTTTGCCTTCTGGGATCCAGTGGGGAGCTGTTACTTGTGATGGGGTCTTGTTCTCTTCTGATGGTGTTTCCTATCCATCTCCATCTTTTTCTCATAATAATGGTGTCCATGCTCTCTTGCTTGCATCTGGTGAGCAGTTCCTGGTTGGAGATGGTTTGCCAAAAAATGTGCAAGCTTTTTCCCAGATTACTGGTGTGGAGGCTGACATTTTGGTGGTGTTGCTTTTCATCATCTGCGAGCACTCTGACCCATGCAAGAGTGTGGACAGAACACAGCTCTGGTAAAGCATCAGTTTGGAGTTGTTTCTGTACTGAGATAACGTCCACACATTGTTCAGCATCCTGAAGACATTCCTGGCCTTGTTCAGTCTGCTCTTGATGTCACTGCCTGCTCCTCTATCATTTCTGATAGTACTGCCTAGATATACAAACTCTTCAGCCATGGCTAGGTTCTCTCCATCCACTTTGAGTGGTGAGGGGTTTGGGATTTTGAGTGGCATGACTTCTAATTTTTTCTTGTTGATCTTCAGGCCCATTTCCTATGCATAGATGTTTAGGTGAGGCATCTTTTCCTGCACATGCTGGTGTGTGTGTGAGCAATCAAGATAGGTCATCTGCATAGTCAAGGTCATCCAGTGTAGATAATAAAATCCATCTGATACCTCTGGCTTGGTCTTCAGTTGTGCTTCACATCACCCAGTCGATGACTAGGATGAAGAGCAATGCTGACATCATACATTCCTGCCTTACACCATTCTTGACTTAAAAACTATCCTCGCTATCTTGAACCTTGAAGGTAAAATTATTATTAAAAAATTATCATGGAAGCTCTTGAGGAGGAGAACTATCTGCTGTGGTATACCATAGGCTCTCAGTGGATACTGTCAAAGGCTTTCTCACATTCAATGAAGCTGATGTATAGTTGTCTCTGCCACACCATGCAGTGTCCTATGATGTTGCATAGAGTAGCCAGTGGTGGCAAAGCCGATGTAAAGAACAGTGGTTAAACAGAGAAATGTTGTGCACTGTTTAATTTCTGCTGCTGTGGCTGAGAAGCAAAGCTTTAAACGCTAAGTCTGCAAAACACATACATGCAGCAGTGCAATGTATATTATATCTCATGCTGTCATGATGTAATGGTTTCCCTAGTGTGGATCCCAAGCATACATTGCATTGTATTAGTAAAATACAGAAAGATGCAAAAAAATGTAAAAAACAATAGTGGTTTTGTCCACCTGTATTTCTTCATGTAGATCATAAATTGAATGTGAACTATGTTACTGGCATATATTATTTTTTATCATTGTTAACACATTTGATTATCTTCACTTGTAAGGCAATATCTATCACTCACTAAGTGAGATTTTTATTGAAAGACATAATTTATCATGTATTCACAATAATGAAGGTTGGCAACACCTTGTTTAAAAATGTGCAATTTTTATTTTTATTCAGGAGACATAATTTGGCCTCCTATTGGCTTTTTAAGTTTGGTATGACACTATATTTTCCTCTTTCTAACAAAACATAATTGTTATGCAATAAAAAAGAGTCATGTGTAATGTTGCTACCCGGTGGGCACCCTATTTAAAATGCAGGTGGTTTATAAAAAAGGACATTTATCTGTATTAGTAGCACGTTACTATATAATTGTGTACTTACAAGGCTCTTAACTTCAGAAATGCTTCAATTACTTACCGTTAATTGCATTACTCCGAGTATGTTTTCACCCAAATTAATTAACCCCTCCCTCCCGCCCAGTTGGGACCAGGCCAACTGTACTAGGTGGAGGCTTGTTTTAACTAAAGCAAGAGGTCGTGAAGGGGGAGGGGCTTTTGAACTTTTTGGAAAGGTGGAAAGGGCCCTGGGTGTGTCTGTAAGGCGCGACAACCTCATTAGGTAATTAATATGGGGGGAATGTAAAGATGAGGTAATGCTAGTTATTGTTATTTCATCAGGATTTGTGCTACGTGACATCACTTTCTGGGAGGATCTAGTGTTAAAGATCTTTTGATGTCACTCCCTGTGATGTCAGTGGGTCAAAGGGTGATTATGTAATATCACTTCCACGCTCAGTGGCATTTTGGTGATTGGACGTCTATGTATAGACGTGATCTGTTTATTATGAAATGGTGCAAAAAAGACAGAAGGACAGAAACAGTTATTGTGAAATGTATTTATTAACAGCATCCATTTAAAAGCGAATTGTTAATATTTTGTATGAAACCATGCAGATAAGGATTTTGTTACATGGAATCATACAGATTACTGTAGTAGGCAAGGGTTTTGATTTTGATTACCTCCTAAGACAGACTGTGGATATAGAAGGGTTGTCAGATAGAATCCTTGGTAAACCATCTTAGGAGAGGCAGAATGTAGCCTTAGAGCCCACCGTAGTGGGCTCTACCCGCCATTAAAGGAACGGTCCGGTTTTAAAGACATTTTGGGCTGCTCCTCCTGAGCTGTCTCTTTCCTTCAGGCACAGGCATTCTCTTTCTTTCTCTGAGCAAGCAGGCAAGCATCTAGGAAGTTGGGCAAATCATCAGCTCCTTCAGAAGGAAGTGCAAACTTCAGGTGGTGTTCCCCATCTCTGGTAGACTGGCTGTCTGTCATGTCAGGTACTAGGATATAGTGCACTTGCAATAAGGCAGATGCAATATCTGTCTTGTTTGTGACAATCTGTCCTCCAAACTCAAAAATCATACCCAAAGTAATTTAACCAACTCTGATTTATCCATTTATTTTCTTCCTAATAACAAGTGCTTGAAAGAGCTAGTTCCTTATCATTATGTTTTAATGTTTGTAAGAAGTGATGAACTCTGTAGCAGGATGTAAGGTTCAGATACTTAAACAGGAATCTTCCAAAGTAACATCTTGAAGTATTAAAACCAGTGGCAGCTCGCCATGGGAGTGCTGCGGGGCGGTGAGGCGGGGTGGGGGAGTAGTGGAGTCTGACATACGACGGACAGGAGTAAGGTAACTAATTAAATAAATAAAATAATTTACCTTGCATGCGCTGGGTCGCCAACTCAGCGATGCAGTGCCCAGAGTCTTAAACCACCACCAACAGGTCAGAAATAATACGGGAGGCAGACAAAAAGTTCTGGGATGACCCCGCAAAAAGGGCTAAGTCCAACACACTCAAAACAATAGGTCTGAATTAGCTATGGTGACAAACTAAGGGCCTGTATGGTGCGTTGAAAAAGAAAAGTTATACCCAAAGCCATAGATAGAGCTGATCTGTGTATTATGAAAAGTTATGACAAAGGCAGTAGGCCTTATTGTAGAAGGAATTTGTTAAAGCCAGTAGGCCTTTAACAGTGAGCTGTTATCACATTGTGCTACAAGATATTTTGTTCCATGTACTCTCACAGATTACTGTGCTAGGCAAGGGTTATTTTGTTGTTGGCCACCCACTCAGGTAGACCCTAGAGATTTTCCCTATGGTGATTCTCACTAGGCCCTATAGAGAGAGGGTCCTGTATATTGTATTTCAAACTATTTTCTACAAGTTTGTACTTTTATAATCGTATGCATGAACATTGCCAGTTAATGTGCACTTGAATAGGCCTGCGTTCAGAGGTGCAACTAGAGCTACATTTTGGGGAAGGCTAAAAAATGTCCCCAAAAGGCCTAATTCTTAGGCAGAGTGAGCTGCAAGGGCTCTAAGAAGTGGTGAATAAACAACAAAGCCTCATTAACAAGCAAAAGGTATTTTAAAGATCTTTGAAGTACTGGGGTGCGGCTGTGTGTGTGGGCCCAGGAAGCAATCTCAGCACGGGCTGACACACACAACGGGGGGGGGGGGGCTGAAGCCCTTTGAGCCCAGTGGGAGGTGCGCGCATTCCTGGGTTAGATGTGGTGTCTTGCCAGTGGAAAAGGCTACAGGGCCTATCAGTTTATTGGGAAAAGTTATTCCAGACCCCATAAGTTGAATCCGTTGATTATGAATAGATCAAAATTCCCCGTGTACGGTATCAGGAGGTCCTGAGGTGTTACTGCTCCCATAGAGAGCCATAGCTATAGTTTGCCAGGAAGTGCTAACGGGAAGATAGCTAGCATTCATGCGAGTGGGTAGCAAGCTATCTTAGTCATAATCCAGTCAGATTCATTTCTGATTAATACCTTCTGCTCTGTCAAAACACTGACTGAGGAGGATTTGTTGCTCTGTACATATTCATGAGCGTGGCACTGGAATATCATGGTCTAAATATTGCCTGATAAAAATAATGTGCCCTAGATATCTTTTTCAAAAGTAGCGCCCCATAGGAGTTAAAATCTGAAAAGCTAAATCCAATATGACAATATTTTTGGAAATTATATTCAGGACAACATTTATACCAGAAGATAATTTTGACAACGATATTCTGATTTGCAACCTTATTTATGGCACAGCATTTCGTTGGTCCTGTTTGGTCTGGGAAACGTTTTGCCCTTATAAGGAAATCATAGCGTACATTTCAGTTACTCATTTTGACTGTTTAGATGATTTCAGACTCCTATGTTGTTTCTAATCTCCTGGTAACTGATAATAAAGTGGTTTAGGCCGCTGTACAGAAATACCATGAGATGTTACTTCCATCAAAAGGCTCGTGCTAGCAGCATGCCAATAAATGCAGACAATCAAGCTCTAACTTTAAATGCAGGCAGGTAGGTATAGTGCTGTGTGGTAACAGTATTGCCACGTGGCGATATTACGCATTGAACATTTCAGAAACTTTTAAGTGCGACTATAAAAGGGCAGAAAATGCACAGAGGAGCAAAAACTGGAAATGAACCCCATAAACAGCTGATAGCATCACTTACTTCATTCCATGCATAACTGCGCCAGGCAGAATCAGGGAAAACCAGAGAAGCTTCTCCGGTCTTCCTCTTGGACTCGCTCTCTCTGCCTTGCTCATCTGGTGTGAACTGTAATTAACCTGATCTACAATTGAAGAGACCTGGGATCGGCCACACTTTCCAAGCCCCCTGACCCACAACGAAACCACTAATTTTGTCTTCACCAACCAAAGAGCTTTCGATCTCTCCAGCTGCCCTGCCTTCAACCTGGACTGCGAGGAACGAGTGTTAACAACAGGCGGAGAACTAACTGGCCTAGTAATTGTGTGATAATATTGATGTGCTGCCCTTTGGCTAGGTTTGTGCGGTGCAAAATACACGTACAGACATACAGGCATAGGCAGAGGTGTCACAACTGTATCTGCCATCACTTGATTGGGAATGGGTCTATTCCCAGTCAAGGCAGCGGCACACACATTGCTAGATACGTATTGTATGGGCATGAAAGTATATGCATAGTACACAATTCACATGCCTATATGTCAAACATTCATTTGTGTCTATTGCCATTCCTGTCTCTAACTGCAGAACAGCCATGAATGTTACAGGTGATGCAGGAGCCCACAGTATGGAACTAATGCACACATTTTAAACATTCAATTATGCTGTCCATTCAAGAAAGCAGAGAACGAGAAACGCAACGACTGCTTCAAGAAATCAGGCACTCTTATGCCACCAGATTATACATATGGATTTTATCAAATGACTATGATTGATGACGTGTCATGGCCAATGCATGTATTTGGCTGCTGCATTGAGAGTGCACCATGGGGTATGACCGCAGCTTTCCATGCAGAGATCTCAGAGGCTTGTCAGTGTAAAGTCACATGTACCTTTCCTCGTGTTAAGGGGCATTTCAGGCACGTGACAGAAAGTGATACATTTTTAAACATGTGCGAGGGTTGCTTGATTGCTACATTCAAAATAAGCAGGTCTCGGGGATTAATGTAAATGTTTTCTGTGTATTTGTGTAAAGTTCTAATGCTGTAATAAGTGTGAGTTTGCCTTTCACTGTGGCTACATATGTACCTGCGATGTAGTCTATTGACATCTTAGTCTACCCAACACCTTTTTTAGCTGAGGCAAGACCTTACCTAGCTCTAATGAGTGACTGCAACGCTTTCCTTCTGGTTCCTGAGCTGAGCGATCTCTGGTTATTCCGCTTTGGGTGTGACACATAGCACAGGAGCACCATACCCTCCAGTCTCTGCCTGAGGACGGTCAGGCGAGATGCAAAAAGCCTCATTCATGGAATATTCGTGGGGTCCGGGCTCCTTAACCCTTTAACTTGCTGCCTTTAGTGTAGGGGTGGGCGATAAACTCAGCACCGCCGGTGGAGTTTGGGGAGTTTTGCCTACTCCGCACCACGCAAGTAGTGCTCAGTTCTGGGAAAACACTGCCAAGCACATAGTAGTGGAGTGTTTTCTCATGCGGGGCTTGCCAACGTTAAGAGTGCAATTTTCAGGCACTATAATGCAGTGAGATTTCTCTCTGCGGGCGGTCGTGACAGGTCGCAACAGTTTTTCGTTCAGAAAGCTGCATCTTGAGTAGAAATTCTACTCTAGCGGCAGAAAGAAACAGCGTATAATCATGTTTATGGGTACCATACGAGGGCCTCATTGGGTTTACTCCACTTTTGCAAGATGGTTTGCATAAAATGTGTAGTTGAATGTTACTTTTTGTGCTGGGCCCCCTCCTGTAGTATCAATGTAATGTTGTACCTGTAGGACCCCATGGATAAAACATTGAAAAGAGGATTCTCAACCCAGCTGAATGATATCTTAGAGAAACAGAATCTCCTTACGAATCACCAATCTGGTTCCAGGACTGGTTTTAGCACCAAATCTGCAACCTTAAAAATGTTGCACCATATCCATCTCATTCAGGACTGACGTGACACATGTTTAGTGGTCTTTGTCCATCCATCAGCAGCGTCCTGCACGAAGGACCATGGTAAGCTCATCTCTACTCTGGAACATCATAGGTACTTGAGGGTCACTGTTTTAAAATGAACCGCCTCGTTTCTGACAGGCACACAGATCAGAAAACATGCATGAGAGGCAACACGAGGGAGCTGTGAAGGCTCAGTCTTAGCAACAACACACATACACAGGGCAGCTGGTAGTAATACTGAAAGATCTGGGTGGCAATCTGCACCCATATGATGATAACTCCCAAATATACTTGAAAATGTCATACACAAGGCAGTCTCAATCTTTGAAACTGTTTCTCTCACCTGCATGAATGGGTGGAAGACAACTTCCTACAGGTTTTATCATATTGTGCCGAATATTTGCCCCCCCTCTCCCCCCTCCCGCTACCCTTTCTGGATCTGAGTCAATACACACTCGGTGTCATTGCATACAAGGATTTCACCACAAACTCCATCATACCTGCTAAGTTACTCTCCATTTCAGGAAGTGTCAGAGGTCTGCGAAGAAAGGCCTCTCTCCTTCTCGCAGCTCCATGCATGCATTTCCAGGATACAATCCTTCTTAAGATCAGAGGTTTCGGCATGGGTCTCTCTCCCTGCTTGGCTGAAGACATAACTCGTCGGCCGACTTTTCTATGGAACCAACCTAAAACTCACTCGTTCAAACAGTTTTTGGAGCTATGAGACGTTCCCCTGCTCTCTGAATGTGTCAATGGCTCCCAGTCGCTCGGCTTCCTCCTCCCTCATCTCTGTCTTACCTCCTCCCAGTCTGGTTTCTATCAGACATCAGCCTTGCCTCTGCATTTCTACAGTTCTAATCTCCCGCCTTACATGATCTGATCACTTGCTTTTACTGTTTCAATACAAAGTGCCCTTATAACCCTTTGGTCTTGGATGTGGTATAGAAATGTTTAAATAAATACACTTAATAAGTAGTTTACAGCTAGTGGCACAGAGGCACCGCTATGCAAACATATATGCTGTGCATGAAGGACTATGGGCGGGGACTGACTGAGAAGTCTGTAATAGTGCAAAAGTTTCACTAGTGACTACACTCCCATTGTGAAGTGAGTCCATTGTCAGTCAGTCAAAAGCTTTTATTTCGGTTAAAAACCATAAAAAGACAGGTTACAATTCATAAACTACTTTTTTTTAAAAGAGGTACAAATTAAAACTGTTTAAAAAAACTTCACATAAAAATCTGTATCATACACATATACAAAAAGACAAATGAAGGCAATATGGGGGCGCATTCCCGTATCTTAATAACAGACATAGAAAGAGTGGCTAAGGCCCCACACAATTCACCAAGAGAAGAAAGCCCCCCCCCCCCCCCCATGGTCAGGATGAAGACCCTTGTCTAATGGGGGGTGTTTTTAAATTTCCTTTTAAAATTGCACACCTAATATACCACATAGATAAAAGGAACCTTGATGTTGCGAACACAGCCAGGGCTGTAGTATCTGCTCTTAAAATTCTCAGCACTTCCCTGAAATCTCTGAGACCCCTGGACCTACAGTACTGGACTATCCACTTGGCCCTCGCCCCTTGATACGAGGGGCAAGTGTTCTAAATCCTGTTGGTGGTTCCACACAGTAGCAGAGGACAGGGTCTACAGGCAGGACAGCCCTGACAGATCTGACGCTCTAGCACTTGCATTGCGTGTCACTATCCGTACAAACCCCACCTTCAGAGTGATGCTCACGCCACTTATCTCATGTGAACAGACAGTGCCCGCCTTGGAGACGCTACCCCTACAAAGTGTCAAGAGGTGTTGAGAAAAGTGTGCCACAAGCAGCCGCGGCCAGTGCAGGTAAGAGTGGTGGGGCGATGGGGCTGGGTGTGGGGACTTTGATGGAAGATGAGGAGGGAAAATCAATTATTTATTTCATTTTCCCTCGTCATCATCCTTCGAAATCCCTCCCATCTGGCCTCACCGCTCTTACCTGCACGGGCCGCTGCGGGCCACAAGTTTGTGTCTTACAGAATGAATGTGAGACCTTACAAATAGAAATTTAAGAAAATGGAAAAGGGTACGCAATCTGAACTGAAAGGACCCGTAAAGAGCTTTAAAAGACACACTAACAGTAACTTGATAAAAGCGTGAGACTGGCACTTAACATTTTAACAGTGACACCACGTTATGCAAACACTGATGATCTTAGCAATTGAAACTGTAAAGGGGGATATACACGTGTCTTAGTGTGAAGTAGATGCAAACTGTGTTAGTCTGTGATACTAACTGTTGAACCATTCACATCCCAGAGAGTGTGGTACCTCTCTAGGTCTAAATGTATAACAAAAATATTTCCTCCTAAGTACAGTGGCAGCTGGTGCGGATCGGGAGTGGCGGGGCATTGAGAAATAAAAATGAACTTACCTTATCACCACGTATCTCGTCCGTCGTATCTCCATGTCTGGCTGGACCGAAAGCAGGAAGCACAAAGGCTTCCCTAAGCCAATCACAATGCTGCTGTCAGCTGCATCCTGATTGGTCTGAGTGCCGTGGTTCGGCGCTTAGACGGGGACTATGAGCCTGTGCATTTTCTCCACCAGCTTGGTAAAGAACATGCTAAGTGCTCATGAGTGTTTGGCTGGTCCAAGACGGCCGGCCAAACCATCATGTACATTTACAGAGTGCCCACCACTGCTCTCCCTGCTCTGTGGGCTCAGCAACTTAGACCCATCCCGCCGCGCAATACTGCCTCAGCAAGGAAAAATAAAACGAAAATAACATCCTGTAATTATTATTTTATTTTTCCTTTTTTACACTGCTGAAAACAGTGGGGCGACGCTTCTCTGCCTTAGCGGAAGAGCCGCCATCAAATAAATAAATATCACCCCACGGGAGTTAATGATAAAATACTAAATAGCTACACCCATTGGAGCAATATTTTTCTAAATGATATTTAAACCACAATATTTATGTTTTTTTACTATGTTCTGATATAATACGATCAGTGACACAAACAAGGTATACTGTTTCAGTAACACGCTATTTGAGGCTGTTACAATGGCACAAACCATGGGTTGTTGTGGGATTCTTATTCACAACCTCACTTGTGGCCTTAGTGCCATGATACACATGGGACTCGCTTGCTACAGATTGCATTTTACCAGTGAACAGCACGTCAATGTGTAAAATATTCTATTAGTGAGGAAACCTCCAAGTGTAATGCTTGGGTGGGAGCAGGCTGCCATGCTACAGCGGGTTCATTCTCACAATCCAGGCAGATGGCAAAATAGCGGCGACATTGGAGCGAAACAAATTCCAACTTCTTGTTCCGTAACTCCCTGTGCGAGTTGAGTGTGAAGAATAGAGCTGGAGGGGGATGATGAGGGAGGTGGGGTGGGTGGGGGGAGGGGTCAAGCTACTTCTGCTCCTCTTCTAACTTCTTAATTCTATTTGTAACTCTGTTTTCTTTCTACCCTCTACACACTCTTTCCCTCAGGACATTCAGACTCTTTGTTTACACTATTCTCTCCCCTGCAATACGTCTTCTCTAATCTGTTTCCCCTCCTTCTCTTTTTCAACATTTACACTACTTTCCACGCCCCATTGTCACCCATCTTGCCCTCCTGCAGAAACAACTCACATGCACTTATCTGCCTTTTTCTGAACTACTTTCCCATCTCTGTTCACTCCCTCTACTGGATTCATTTGCCCTTATTTGCTTAACCTCTCTTCTCTATTTACTACTCCCTTCTCTAATCTGTCTCCCTTTTGTGTTCACCCACTCTCCTCTATTTGCCACCATTGTTCTATTTTATCTTCTTTCTATGTTTTCAGTCTCTTTTTCTTCTGTCTTGCCCTCCAGCAAACGGCGTTCACTTACACATATCTTCCTTCGTTCAATACCTCTCCCTTTCCTATTCAATCTCCCGTCTCCATTTGAAACAAGACCATTAGATCAGCGCCAAGCTCATTAGAGGGTTTAGAAGATTTGCTGGTCGAGTTCAGACTCTACTTCCAAGCTGAAAATATACCAGCCTCTGCCTGTACTGGTAAGATTGGTGGGGCCAGGTGAGGGATGGTTTCAAGGGATGCTGATGAGGGGAAATTAAATAAATAATACATTTTCCCTCGTCATCGTCCGTCGAACTCCCCCCTAACCCAGTCCCACCGTTCTTACCTGCATTAGTCAATTGGTCTACAGAATGCAGAAATTGTTTCCATGCAATAGTGCGGCACGGCCAGTTGGGTTTGCCAATGCTTGCTGGTAGAAGTGATGGTGATAGTGATATTGGTGGTAGTGGTGTTGGTGGTGTGGTATTGGTGGATTGGGTGGTAGTGATATTAGTGATAGCGACATTGGTGATGTTGGTATTGGTGGTGGTTTTGAAGATAGCATTAGTTGTATTGGTACAGTAGTGATGGTGGTATTGGTATTGGTACTACTGGTGCATTAGTGTCGATTGAAGTATTTGTGCTGTGTCATACTGGTGGTGGTGTTGTGCTATTGGTGGTGGATCTATCAGTGATATTAATGGTATTGGTCATTGTGTTATTGACAGCAGTAGTGGTGATGGTTTCAATGCTGGTGATATTGATGATAGTGGTGCAGATGGTAGTGTTAGTGGTGCTTGGGGTAATGGTGTTGAAACTGATGGTGATGAAATGACTGTTTTACTGATCGTGGTGTGGTATTAGTAGTGGGGTCGTGTTACACTAGATGTTAGTGAAAACTCCTCCCACCACTCTAAATGCAGAAAGGTCCATTCTAAGAGTCACCCAGAAAAGTCAGGACACACCTCAACCCCCCTTGTGTCTGTCTAGAGTGAGTGCACATCCCGAGGTCCTGTCACTCCAAAACCAGTGATTATACAGACAGGCCTAGGTACACAGGATGGTTAAACAAAAAAATACCCACTTTCTAAAAGTGGCATTTTAAATGCATAATTTAAAAAAAAACTTTACTTAAAGGTGGGTTATTAATTCTGAGTTCAGAGAGTCTAAACTCCAAATCTCTAGCTGTTCCCAATTGAAAGTTTCACATGCAAAATGTTACAAGGCAGCTCCAATGCTAGCCTGCAATAGTGAAACAAGCATTTGCAATGCAATAGGTCTCGCATTATTAAAGTTAGAGCTATTGGCATTGTAAATGGCAATGCCTTTTATTTATGTTTTTGCTTTTAAAACATAAATAAAACGCATTGTCATTTACAATGCTAATAGCTTAAACTCTCGCAAAAGTGAGACCTATTGCATTGCAAATGCTTGTTTAAAGGATGCCCCAGACACTTCTTCCCCAACCTACCAACCTTCAGCGATAGGACAAAACTGCAAGCTTATCTTAGCAAGTCCATACCTGAATACAGCGTGCTTCGAAGAGCAGCACATGCGCTGCTCAGGATCGACCTAAAAAGTCTCTGTTTTAATAGCATTATACAATATGGTCGGGTATACAGGAAAGAGCTGGCAGTGTTGGATAGTTGTCAGGGGCTATTCATTCGTTTTTGTGTTAAGCGCTACACATGTAACATTGTTTAATGTCATTGATACCTAGTGTTAATTTGTCCTTTTTTTCAGTGACTTTGTGTGCATGCGTGCGTGTGCATATATGTATGTGTGTGTGTGTGTTTATGTGTTTGCGTTTGTTTGTGTGTGTTTGTATGTATGTATGTGTGCGTATGTGTGTGTGTGTATGTGTGTGTGTGTGTATGTATGTATGTGTGTATGTATGTATGTATGTGTGTGTGTGTGTGTTTCTCTGCAGATTATAGGTTCACATTTCTGCTGGGCAGCCTCTGCCTTTTATCCTTTGGTGTCATTCTCCCTCTGACACGTCATTGGTTTCACACGAGTCTCACTGTGGTGAGAGTGCTGCAGGAGAGTATCGGGGGTACTGGGTCTCTGGATGACAGTTTGTGTGGAATAATGTTTTTACTAGAAAAGTGCTTTAGACCGATGACCCCAGAGCCTGCTCCCTTCCAGTGTGTGGTGAGATTTTTAGGATGTGGGGGCTCTGAAGCGACAAGTTTTATAGCGCTTGGGAGCGCTGTATTCACCTGCCTAGGGGAGCTTCCTGAGCTAGACAGCAGTGCCGTGAAGGAAACGGCTTTCCGAATTTACCTCTTTGGGGCCACTAGAACTGTGCCTCAGCACCGCCGTGAGGGAAACGGCGCAACGAACAGCAACACCTTGATCGACGGCGCCGAGCGGGCAGGGAACTACAATTCCCAGGTGCCCCGGCGGCCGTGACGACAGCAGAGCGCCCGGAGGCGCGTAAAAAGAGTGCAACGCCTCTCGCCCCGCGAGTCGCGCGTGGGGAGCGCCCGGGGCGAAGCCCGGGCAAAGGGCGGGCCGTCTGTGGCCGTCAGTGGACTGCAGTGGACGGGCGGGTCACCCCTCTAACATCTGTGTTAAAAGGTGAGCACCTACCTTGGATTAAAAAATGGCCGATAGTAATAACATTGATGTTGAAAACAAGGGTGTTGCCACTTCTGTCTCCCTCATCACTTCCTTTGAGTCAATGATAGATTCCGCTTTTAATGAAATAGTGGAGACTGAGAGAAGGTTTTCGATGGGTTCCCTTTCCATTAACAATAAAACGACTTTTTCAAGTAGTACAAGCTGTGCCAATGGAGATGTACACATAAACCCGGAAATAATTGTGGTAAAACCATCACATCTTTATGTCGACGTGCCCACTATTCTGGATGATGAAAATACTGTCACCTACATAGCACAAGATTCCGCCTCTACATCACCAGCAGCAGTAATGCCTAAGCCAATACTGACAGCGACATCCCCAGTATCCCTCCAGACAGAGAGCGTCTCTACAATTACAACTGCTTCGCAGGATGATGTTATTACTCTGGATATCACTGATCCCACCAGTAACAAACCGGGAAGGGAAAAACGTAAAAGAGGCATAACTAAGCAACGTGCTAATAAAAGGAAACAGCCTTTATTCCACAAAAACCAGCCTACACCACAAAGTCTATGGAATAAAAATAAATCTCCGGGGGCACAAATTGTCCTCATAGAGGATAAAGACTCCGCTGATACGGACAGTATTTCCGATGTAACTATCACTCATCCTTGCGGGAATTCTAAAACCATATGGACCCAAACAGCATTAATGGGTGATAATTACAATCTATCTAGACAGAATGGGAACATAATAGAAACCATAGTCGATACTATTTTTAACCGGATTGAAAAGCAAATGATCAGTCAGTTTAATAACGTTTTTAAAAGACTGGATAGATTAGATAACCTGGTCAAGGCTGGAGAAATAAAAAGGAAGGGGTCAATCATCCTGGACCAAGTTAGAGCAGATCGCCTCTTGAAGGAATTGGAAACTGTAAACAATATACTGTCATCAAAGGAACAGGATATCACCAGTACTTTGGGTGGGGTATTGAGCAATTCTGCATCTTTATCTCAATCTACTGCGCCATTAATAACTAAACCCACACCTACTAAAAGAGGGCCAACTATGAATACAGCTAACTCATCCACAAAACCAATCCCGATACCTGCTCCCAGAAAAGTTGCTATTCCATCTACTTCTAACATTCCCGTTCCAAACAGCAATAATGGCCCAACTAAACAAACTGCAGCTCCAAGACCGACTGCTGCCAATAACAACGTGGGTACTGGCTCTCAAGGGTCCATTAAACCTTTTAAACATCAAGGACCAACCCTACATTTGCCACCGGATGCTTGTCCTTTTGTTTTGGTTCTAGCGGGTGTTCCGCCACTGAGGGAGGACCAGGGGGAATCATGGGTGCAATTGCGAAATAAGAGCATAGACTGGCTGACCAAGCACAAAGGCGTTGGATTTGACATCTCAAGAGAGATCATATCTGCCCGCAGGGTATCGTGGGTCGGTCCTTTACTCAAGGATAAGGAAGGTGACTGTATAGTTCTTAATTTTAAAAATCCTGGGACCGTAAGAAGCCTCCTTAACAGAAATAGCAACTATTCAACCATTCCTACTGTTGCAATCATGTTACCCTTGAGTTACTTTTATAGACAAATGGCCACACAACCTGGCCCACCTTTTATGCAATTTCCATCGTCATTAATGCATTTCCAACCACCATCTATGCATCCCCAACCACCACCTATGCATTTTCGGCCACCACCTATGCAATTTCAACAACCTTATTTCCCATTCCAAACGTATAATAGATTTGCACCTCTTTCGGATCTGGATATGCAAGATTGACCACCTTCGACCACTTTTGTCGAATTATCTTTGACTCCGATATCCGATCCCCTGCTTGTTTCAGAATCCCTGTCTCAATGTACCCTGAGTAAACCTCCCCAGACCCTTACTCATTTGCCTTTGGATTCAGAACTATCTCTTGTTAGCTGGAATATAGCAGGCTTAAAATCTAAACTGAAAATCATAGAGTGGCTCAATTGGGTCGATAATAACTGTGATATATTGTTGCTACAAGAAACGTGGAGTACAACGTCACCAACAATTGAGGGTTTCTGCTGTTATAATCTCAAGGCTTCCCCGTCTCATATGGGTCGACCCAGTGGGGGATTATCTATTTGGTCCAAAATAAAATGCGGGGTGCAAACTAAATTGATCCCCACACCGGGCAATTGTTGTTTTATGGCTATGAAGTACATTAACAGATTGAAATTATGTATTATTAACTTTTATAATAATGATTTTGTTAGCCGTCCAAATGGTAATTTTACATTACTGTTTAATTTTATAGATGAAATCATGGGGGGGCAAAAGTACGGACCCTTTGATGGTATTTGCATCGGAGGGGATTTTAATGCACATATGTATCGCCATAGCCCAATATGTAAAAACGGGGAAGAACTGAAAAATCATATAGCTTCCCGTGATCTAGTTAATGTTATGGAAATTGTAGGTACAAGTGCAAACAATATAACAACCCCAACTTTCATAGGTCAGGGCTGTGCTTCTACGATAGACTATATTTTCATATGCCCGACTTTAAGAGACATAATTTTAAAAGCAGAAGTCGTCTGTTCTGCTTATAGCGACCACTACCCGCTTAGAATTTATTTACACAATACCCAGACCTCAAGGGTGGCAGTGAAGCAAGAGGTAGGGCCTCAAAATCTAGCATTATCAACGGACAGATTGAGACTAGCATGGAAGGGAGCTGATAATAAAGGAATTCTCTCCAGAGTAATCAAAAAACATCCCGAGACAGTCGAGATTTGCCTGTCTCACACAAGTCCTAGTAATGAGGTGGTTGGCGCATTTGGAGACTTATGCGGGGCTATTAAAATTGAATCTTCCAAACCCGCTAGGCAGAACATCTCCCAGGGTCCCCGTTGGTTTGATTCTTCTTGCTCCAAGGCCAATAGGGACTTGAGGGCAGCCCTTAATACCAACCCAAGGGACTCTCAACTCGTGAGAGTATTAAGATCAAAATATAAAAGTGCCTTACAAATTAGATCTGAGGCCCTAGTAATTAATCACTGGGAATCCCTCACGCGTACTGCCACATTGAAGGACACAACAGGTTTCTGGAAAGAAGTTAAGTCCTTACGATCTTTTGGTTCTAACATCAACCCAATTAACAGTAATATAACAGGCGAGGCGTGGGTAGAGCATTTCTCCCAAATCTACGCCATATCAGCTACCGTTCTAGATACTGTCTCTCTATCCTATAGCGCTGAACCTCTGACTTTTTCATTACTTGAGGTCGAGGATGCTATCATTGATAGTGCTAGTAATAAAGCCCCAGGCCCTGATGGCCTTTCTATTGATCAAATAAAATCAGAAATCAACTTCTGGGCCCCCCTATTATGCAACCTATTTAATAACCTGAAGGACAGCTCATTTCCCGAATCCTGGTCGAACAGTGTCATCGTTCCTATATTCAAGAAAGGTGACAGGTCTGATCCCGCCTGTTACCGCCCGATCTCACTGATCGATAATACGTTAAAAATCCTGGGAAGGGTAATTTTTAAACGGATTGGGGACTGGGCTGAAGATAACAACGTTCTCCATTGTAGCCAACTGGGATTTAGAAGTAAAATAGGCACGATTGAGCAATGTTTAAATCTAAATCTGATTATGGCCAAATATATTATTGTCAAAAAATCCCCTCTTTATTTAGGTTTTATGGATTTGAGTTCTGCGTTTGATTTTGTTAACCGTTCTAGGCTGTGGTCACTTTTACTTGATTATGGTTTAGACGACTCACTGGTGTATTTTCTTTCTTACTTACATAGGGATTTAAAAGCGCGAGTACGAATTAATAATGATGGCGATTTATCTGACGATATCCCTATTAGCAGAGGAGTTAGACAGGGCTGCGTACTCGCCCCACTGCTTTTTATTTTATATATCAATAGGTTAAGTAGTACTCTGAGTGAGATCATTAAGGATGTCCCAATAATAAATGGTTCCCCCATTACTACCCTACTCTACGCGGATGACGCTGTATTAATGGGGCGTACACCGAATGCTTTACGCATTCTAATTTCTGGGTTTGTTACCTTCATGTCCGACCTTGGTCTAAATACCAATTTTAAAAAATCTTTTATAATGAACTGCGGACCAATGAAGTATAACATCACATCCATTAAATCTGGTAACAATACTCTAACATGCACCAGCACTTTCCCTTATTTAGGGTTGTTATTTTCTAACTCAGGCTCATGGCAGCAACATGCTGTCCATGCGAGTAACAAAATTGGCAAGTCAATTAATTCGATCTTATCTCTTCGTCAACCTAAATTGGCTGATGTTGTTACCCCCCTTCTTACCATCTACCGCACCCAATGCCGACCAACTGGGACTTATGGGGCTGAAGTATGGGGCTATTGTAACAGCTCGGCCCTCCAGGTGGAGGAAAATAGATTTTGTAGGAGGGTACTGGGGGGAGTTCCTCGTGCTCCCACTTTGATCTGTCACAATGAACTAAGGCTGCCATATATTGTTGATTTTATTAAGTCAAGGCCTGCGCTTTTTTGGATTAAAATATGGCTAAATCCAGCAGCAACATTAACGCGCAGTATTATATCTGACTGCTTGTCTAGTGATAGATCTCATCATATACCCTGGCTAAATGCAGTCAAAAACAGTCTGCAGTGTGTGGGACAAGGATCTCTATTTACCTCCCCTGACTCTATTGTACCCGCTCACAAGAATAGTATTAAACAGGCTCTCCTGGATCTATATAATGAGGAAAGGATGAGATCAGAATCCATTAAACCAGTGGTCAGTAGATATTTGCGCACTATCGATTCAGGTGTTGATAATCTAAATAATACTATAAGATACCTGTCAATCCCTATAGGAAGATGGAATCGGAGCCTTTTATTCAGGTTTCGGGAGGGAAGCATAGTTTATTTGCTTAGCTTTCCTACCGGCTACAATAAAAAATTAGAAGAGCTGGATTGCCCTTGTTTTCAAGGTGTAAAACAAAGTTTATTACATTACTTCTTCTTTTGTGGCCATTATAAATTGTATACCTGCCAATATTTAAGACCAATTCTCCGCAAATATAATTTACGAGACTCCATTCTTGCACTGCAATTTTTGCAAATGTTGCATACTGATGAAGTCATTTATTCTGTTAGTTGTTTCATAAAAGCCTGTGTGAAATCGAGGGCAAGTATGGAACACGGCTAATGTACAGTAGTATTAAGCCATCCTATGTATTTGTGTACTTCATCATTGTACCAGTTACTAAATAGTGATTCCATTGTATATGTGCTTTGTTTTAATCAATCCTTGAGGGAGAATATAACTATATTTTGCAACTATGGACATCAATGGACTAATGCCTCTCCTGTATTATGCATTTTGCACTTTATATATTATGCACTTTAAGTCAAATATGCTGCTTTAACCTAATTGGACAATTTGTTTTTAACCTTTTATGCGTGTTTTTTACAATGCTTTTAAATGTATTTTCCTTCTGTATGTACTTTTATGGATGTACTAAATCCGAATAAAAGATCATTTGAACCTGCCTAGCGCTTGGGAGCGCTTCATTTCCCTGAAGCGCCTGGGAGCGCTTTGTTGCAGGAGGCCGGTGCCCACCCGGCATTGGCCGCGGGATTTGCCTCCTTAGCGCTTTAGAGCGCTGTGTTTGCCGTTGAAGCGCATGGTGCTCCAAGCCGGTGCCCACCCGGCATTTGCCCCAAATTGCGGCGTATTTCCACTTGTAGCGAGTGTCACCTCGCTTTATAATTAAATTCTGGAGGGAGCCTACCCCTCGTGTGTCCCCCCGCATCACCGCCGCAGCCCGGGACAAACCGAACATCGCCGCCGGCCTACGACCAGGAAGTCAGGCAGGCCGGGCGGGACAACCGGAAACCGGAAGTAGGAGGGCGGGAGCCTACCCCGCCTCCCACGGAAGAGCCGCTGCTGTTTTGAGCACCGGAGCAGGCATGAGCCTACCCTGCGCCCCGGTGCACTTGCCCTGAGAAGGAGGGAGGAAGAGTGCTGCTGCCGGCGCCTTCCACGAGTGAGGGAGAGCCCGTGGTAACCGGCATAGACGAGCCCTGCAGCTGCCGATGAGAGGAGAGCCGCCGCACCAAGGAAGCCGGTGAGTGGGGCTTCGCCTTTTTGGCTCTCGGGGGCATTCTCTGGCTGTCTTGAGTCCGGGAGGGACTCCAAGGAAGGCGCCATTTGCACTAAGAGCTGCGGCGGGGGGCTCTGTATGTGTGTGAGCGTGCGTGTGTGTATGTGTCTTGGAGTCTTTGTGTATGCGTGTGTGTATGCGTGTGTGTTTAAAAGAGGCCGATGACTGTGGGGGGGGAGGGGGTGTGTGTGAGCGAGCGAGTGTCTGTCTGTCTGTGTGTGTATATGCGCGCGCATGTGTGCCAACTTCAAGAAATCAGAGCCGGGGATGTGCACGGCGCGGCGCGGGGCTGGACGTGCGCGTTCGCGCACCCAAATCCAAAAGGAAAAGCTCGTAACACCCTCTTGTCCCTAATTCCCCCGAGACGGCTGACTAAAGTTGTCGAACTGGAGCATCCTATCGGATGCACTCCAGCTCGACCTAAAAAGAACTGGACTGTATTTCACCATCAGGACATCTAACACACACCAGAACATGTCCTACCTTTCACATACCCTGCACCCTGCCCATCGTGATCTTGGACCTACCATAAGAGTGGCTAACTTGTAGTGAAAGGAAAGAGTTAGGCCTGGAAAGTGGGTGCACTTGACAGGTCAACATGGCAGTTAAAACTGCATGGAGACACTGCAGTGGCAGGTGTGAGTTACATTTAAAAAAGGGATACTTGTGTGGGTGGCACACCCAGTGCTGGGGGCCCACTAGTAGCATTTGAGCTGCAGGCCCTGGCAGCCTCAGTTCACTTTACTAGGGACTTACCAGCAGGGTCGGTTTGTGAACTGACACCGCCCCTGGTAAAGAGCTCGGCCAGCTCCAGGGGTGGTGGGGAGGGGGTGCTAGCGGGAGGAAAACATTGTACCGGTTTTGTTGCTGGGAGCGGCTATTGCAACTGTGCTGCAAAACCGTCCCCCTGTAACAAAAACGGCCCCCAGGGGTCTAAAACCGGCCCCCACCCTGGCATGCCCACTGGGGAAAGGCCCGTGCCTGCTGCGGGCAGTCCAGACCTGCTTGCCAGTAACTCAAATATGCCAATCATAATAACAATGTACACAGGAAGCACTTGCACTTTGACACTGATCAGCAGTGGCATCTTGCCCAAATCTAAGCCAGCAAAAACGGAATCCAACACACAGTCAAAAATGCAGGAGGTAGAGGCAAAAAGTCAGGGGAAACCCCGCCAAGGATGTCAAGTCTAACAATCACTAAATCTCCCTGAAAAAATCTGACCACCTGTAATGTGATCTGGTGCTCATGTGGAGCACTCTAATGTCTATGGGCAAAATTCAGCTAAAAATAAAAAAAGCATGCGCTTTGCAAGAGATTTTGCTCTGCAGCTGATCTTCTGAAATATGTGCAAATCCTTTTTGTGAACTTAAAACCTGTACGAAAGGTCGAGTCAGAAAGAAAGGACAAAATAAACACACAAAACTATGTAAACGCAGGACAAGAGACAGGGAAGATGGTTTGAGGAAGAAGGGAGCGTGTGTGCGAGAGAGAGGGGGCAACGTACGTATGAGATAAGCAAAGAAAAGGAGAGAGTGTGAGAGGGAGAAGCAGTGGGAGACAGGGAGAGCAGGCACTGAGGCAGGCAGAGAAGGCACAGCCACTGAGGCAGGATCCGCGCAGAGATAATGATGACGAGAACAATAGAGGGAGGGCGGTGAAGCTTTCACTCCACGGGGAGCTCGTGTGATCCCGCTCAGGTGCATGTCAACTCGCCGTGCTTCTGAGGGTTGAGGCGTGGAGGCGGTTCCTTGAAGCCAGCAGGGCTTTCTCGCTCTGTTTTTCTCACAAAGCATCAAAAATCAAAGAGGCTTCCTCTGAGCCCACAACGGAAGGCGAGAGGTGGGAAGCTGCATAGAAATCGAATTCATAAATGAAGTTAGGTCACCCTGCAAGCCGGGGGTCCCCGTGCTCTCATTTTAGGAGGAAGGCTTATACTGGGAGCCATTGTAGCATTCTCTAGGTCCTAACAGAGGCACAACTCCTGGGAGGCCCCTGGGAGAAGGACCACTCCTGACGCGTTTGCCAAAAGGCCTCTTTATTGAAAGTAAGCAGCGCTCACGATTATTTGCAATCCATAGGCTTAGCCGCACACACGATTCGGGGCATATTTATTAGTTCTGGCGCATCTCTGCAAATCAGCAGGGATGCGCCAGAACAAATGCGTCACGCAAAACTACCCTTGCGTCATGGCGGATGCGCCACATTTACAATGCGGCGTGCCGTGGCGCAAGGGTAGGCAGATGCGTGACGCATCTCGTGATGTAAGGGCGGTGCATCGCTGGAGTCGCTTCGCAAGCGCGACGCGACTCCAGCAATGCTCGGTTGTGCCCTATACTTAACGTGCTGCGTCAGTCCTTACGCCTGCTTCAAGCAGGCGTAAGGAATTGATGTAGCAGCGTCGCACAAGTGCCTGCGTGAAATCTTGTAGATTTCACGCAGGCACTTTTACGAGGCGCACCTGCCCCGGAATGCCCACCCTGCACCGGAACGCCCACATGTGGCGCAGGGCTTTACAACGTGACGCATCTGCCTCGATGCATCACGTTGTAAATGGGTCGCAGGGATGCGTCACGTTTACGCCGCCGTTGCGTCACGCAACAGCGGCGTAAACGTGGCGCAAGTCCAACATAAATGTGCCTTTAAATGTCTCTCAACAATGTTCTATCAATCAAACCTAAACCATCACCCACCCCTAAACTTTACACACTCCTTAAGTCTCCAAAATCCTTTTCCCCATTTTCCAACACTTTCATCTGTGAACTTCTTAAACCTTCTTCTCTACTTTGGAATCTCCATCAACTTTCTTTCCAGGCTGCCTCCTAGTCCTTCCGTGATCAAATCTTTCCCGGTACTTCTCCTCTCCCAGCCTTCCCAGCTCTCCCCCTGCCGTCCCTTCTTGAGCTGTCTCTTTCTGCTCACTTCAAGCGACAACCAAAGCAAACATATTATATACTGGACTCTCGCCTCTGCGGATGATAAACGTGCCCAGATAGCTGACACTGTAGAACTACATTTCCCAGGTTTCTTGCTCTACGATACAGAATCTCAAAGGACGCAATTCCTTGATACAAGTCCAGTATTATTTTCCATACTGCTATGGCTAAGCCTTAAGAAAGTTATGTTGACAAAACACGTGGAGGCTGTCTTTTCCCCTCGTCAAGAAAACATTGCGACAAATCAAATCGAGTTTCATCTCTTCAGGCCACACATTTGTAATATTATTTGCATCATTTGGTGTAGCAATTGAAGATTGCATCCAACACTTTCTGTATAGATTATGTTATTGGTACAAAAACAAAAACATTGTTTTAATGGTTTATTGCCAATTGATCTACTGACCTGATCTTCTACGCTTGACAATAAAATAGGACGTCAAGGTTTGAATGTTTACTGTGGTTTTTTTTTTCATTGTTGATCCTCTGAGGCGGAAAGCCGGAGGACTGTGTTTTAATCTCTGTTTTAAAATTGCACTAATTCTTTTGTGTTTTAACCTTTAAAAGCACCGTGCACACTTGCTGGAAAGCGCCGACCTTAACGCGCTCTTACCTCTCTCTCCGACCCCCTGTCACAGCGTCCCCGCGCTGTAGCAGGAAACGCCCAAGGCGATAGCCACGCCCACTCCGAGGCCACGCCCACCCCAGAGACCACAAAAACGCTGACTGAAAGCGGTTCTCTTTCATTGTTGATCCTCTGAGGCGGAAAGCCGGAGGACTGTGTTTTAATCTCTGTTTTAAAATTGCACTAATTCTTTTGTGTTTTAACCTTTAAAAGCACCGTGCACACTTGCTGGAAAGCGCCGACCTTAACGCGCTCTTACCTCTCTCTCCGACCCCCTGTCACAGCGTCCCCGCGCTGTAGCAGGAAACGCCCAAGGCGATAGCCACGCCCACTCCGAGGGCACGCCCACCCCAGAGACCACAAAAACGCTGACTGAAAGCGGTTCTCTTTCATTGTTGATCCTCTGAGGCGGAAAGCCGGAGGACTGTGTTTTAATCTCTGTTTTAAAATTGCACTAATTCTTTTGTGTTTTAACCTTTAAAAGCACCGTGCACACTTGCTGGAAAGCGCCGACCTTAACGCGCTCTTACCTCTCTCTCCGACCCCCTGTCACAGCGTCCCCGCGCTGTAGCAGGAAACGCCCAAGGCGATAGCCACGCCCACTCCGAGGCCACGCCCACCCCAGAGACCACAAAAACGCTGACTGAAAGCGGTTCTCTTTCATTGTTGATCCTCTGAGGCGGAAAGCCGGAGGACTGTGTTTTAATCTCTGTTTTAAAATTGCACTAATTCTTTTGTGTTTTAACCTTTAAAAGCACCGTGCACACTTGCTGGAAAGCGCCGACCTTAACGCGCTCTTACCTCTCTCTCCGACCCCCTGTCACAGCGTCCCCGCGCTGTAGCAGGAAACGCCCAAGGCGATAGCCACGCCCACTCCGAGGCCACGCCCACCCCAGAGACCACAAATGTGCCGGTCATACCAGCGCAGCGGACGAGCGCAGCGGGAGCGCCGTATGCGCGCCGAAGGCGCGCCTAAGGCAAGCCCGTCTGCGCCCGTCCGCGCACGACCGGGCCCTGGGCCAGATGCTATGCCCGTCCCTGTCAGTACAAAGGTAAGCTACTCTCGTAGAGAGCTCCTTAGCCTAAGGACCAGTAAAAATAACACATGTCATGGCATGCAGGACCCTAATGTTGCCTACTCTAGCTGTAACATCTGCAAACCGGGCAAGTTATGTCTATCAAAATCCCCGGTTCCACCTCCGGCCCTCAAAATTGCGACTCTCAACTGCAGATCGCTCCCCAAGCACGCCCTGCTTATTAATCATCTCATAATCGATCTCAACCTGGACATACTTTTTCTGACGGAAACATGGATCACTGAGCACTCAAATTCGGACATAGTACTGGCCCTGCCCCCGGGCTTCCTCATCATGTCTCAACCACGCCCCTCAGGTAGAGGAGGTGGATTAGCCATCCTCCACAGGGACCACCTTGTCTGTCGAATTAATGAGATTGCGAATCGGGAATCAGAGAGCTGCCTCTTTACAATCCAGTTAACTTCGACCAGCTCCCTATCTGGCCTTTTGGTCTACCGGCCTCCCGGTTACTCTGCTCCCTTTGTAACTTCTCTTCTGGACACTATCTCGTCCTCGGCCCATCTAACATCGAACTTCCTAATAACAGGAGACCTAAATATCCATTTCAACGACCCCCTGGATACAGGAGCAGCTGACCTTATCCGCGATCTGGCGGCTCATGGCCTCCTCCTTGCTAACACCGGCCCAACACACATAAAAGGGCACCTACTCGACCCGGTGTTTTCTAACATCCCCTCCCTTCAACACATTGACTCCCTTCCTCTCCCTTGGACGGACCACTTCTTGGTCACACTCCACCTTCCTGGGGCTTACAAGAAACTACACAAACCCCCTATCTTTACCAGAGATAGACCGTGGGCCAGACTCTCATCGGAGGATTGGGCTAAAGCACTGGACTCCTCCACCCCTAGCCTCGTGGAGGACCCGTCCGAGGCTGACACCCAACTAAGAGATTGGATATCCTCCTCCCTTGACAGTATTATCCCTCAAAAAAATCGTGAGGTCAAAAACAGGATAAAGGGCCATGCCCTATGGTACACCTCGGAACTTCGTGACCTTCGCAGAGAGTGTAAAAAGGCTGAGAGGCAGTGGAGGAAAGACTGGCTCATTAGTGACAAGGAGACTTACAATAGCTCGGTAAAAAGATACAAATCAGCCATCAAACTAGCTAAGGCCACATTCTATGACAATAGAATAAAAAATGCGACTAATTCTGCTAAAGAATCTTACCTTATAGTCAAGGAACTACTTAACATTCCTACAACATCGGCTGTTCTTCCCCATCCCTCGGATAGAAGCAAGGACCTAGCGGCTTACTTCAATTCCAAAATTTCGCGGATCTTGGATTCCCTCCCCCCAATCAGCCCGCTCATACAGGATGATACTGACACCTGCACTAACAGCCCGCGGTTGATCTCTTTTAGAACAGTCTCCCTCACAGAGGTCACCGCCACGATGGCCAAATTGAAAAGTGGTTCCCCCCTTGACCCGGCCCCTGTCAGACTCCTAAAAACTGTGTCACCAAGCATATCCCCCACCATCAGGGATCTTATTAACACCTCCTTTCAGCAAGGCTCGGTCCCTTCCAACTGGAAGAGCGCTGTCGTCAAGGCCCTGTTGAAAAAACCTCAAGCAGACCCGGGCGACATGGCTAATTACAGACCCATTTCGCTCCTTCCCTGTATCAGTAAGATGGCTGAGAAATTGGCTAACGTACAACTTTCCCAATTCCTTGAGACCAACAAAATTCTGCGGCAGTCTCAAACAGGATTTCGGCCGGGCCAGGGCACGGACACTGCCCTCCTCTCCGTCATCGAGGAGGCCAGATGTATCCTGGATTCAGGAGGATCAGTGGCAGTGATCCTCCTGGATCTCAGTGCCGCCTTCGACACGGTGGACCACCGTGTCCTACTCCATCGCCTGGCCAGGGCAGGAATTGGGGGAACAGCATATACATGGATTGAATCCTTTCTAGCCGGACGGTCATTTCAGGTGTGGGACGGCAATTTTCGCTCTGACCCCTTCCCTCTCACGTGTGGAGTTCCCCAGGGGTCCTCGCTTAGTCCCACCCTGTTTAATGTTTACATGGCCCCCTTGGAAGATGTCGTGACCCCTTACGGGATTAAAATAGTAAACTATACTGACGACACACAACTCGTCGTCTCTCTTTCGCACCTTGACAAGCACCCAGATAATCTTTTGAACTGTCTGCAGGATATCCACACCTGGATGTGCGAATCCTCCCTTATGCTCAACGGTGCGAAAACCGAAATCATGCTCCTAGGCAACAAATGGTCTTCCATCCCCCCATCAGTGTGGCCGGAGGCCTTTGGGAACATCCCCACGCCAAAGAAAGAAATTAAAACACTAGGTTTCTGGCTGGAGCAGGACCTCTCCATGAAGACCCAGGCAGCAAAGACCGCTGGAACGTGCTTTGGCCTCATGAGGTCAATCCGTAAGATTCTCCCACTCCTTCCCCCCCCATCAAGGAAACTATTGGTCCAGGGGCTGATACTTGCCCGGCTTGACTATGGGAACGCCGCCTACCTTGGAGCTCCTGATTTCACCTTGGCTAAGCTCCAACGTGCTCAGAACGCCGCGGCAAGGCTCATTCTGAACCTCCCGCCCAGAGCCTCGACCAAGCCGGCCCTCAAAGCTCTGCACTGGCTCCCTGTGCGCCAGCGTGTAGAGTTCAAGGCCCTGTGCACCACGCATAAACTTATAAACGGGGCTGGTCCAGCTGCCCTTAAAAACCTGATCATCCCCTACAAAGCCCCCAGAAATCTCCGCTCTGACAGCGAACACCTGGCCATAGTTCCTAAATTCAAGAAGTCGCGTACTGGTGGCCGCCGCTTCTCGGTCAATGCCTCCGCAAAATGGAACGCTCTCCCTCGCAACTTGCGTCTGGAACCTTGTCTCCCACACTTCCGTAAAAAACGTAAAACCTTCCTCTTCCCTAAATAGTCCCCTCGGTCTTCCTCTCCAGGATCTCACAACTCGATAGCGCGGGGATGCCTTCGGGTCACCAGGCGCTCTACAAAACACAAAAAAAAAAAAAAAAAAAATAAACTGTGTGATTTGCAGATATATATGTTTACTTGAAGGCGTGCACCAGAGTCAAGGCCACATTTTCATTTCATTTACATGGCCTTGCCTGCTTCTAGACACAACCATGGAACCTGTACCAAGGTGGGCAGTGAGATTCTCGTCGCGCGGAGGGATTGAGAAATCCCTCAGGCGCATGTGCACTTTCGCGATGATGTGATATATCCACCAATGTCATTCATCAGTGCATCATTTGTGGCATTCCCAATGGCCTCGCGTGAAGAGAGTGTTTCACTTAGTCCTGGTGAGGTCCGCTTTGCTGACCACAACGAGGACTTCTGACGTCAGTTGGTGTGAACGAGACGCACAACCACTGAAAACTCAGGGAGTGCAAGGTACACTTTGAGGAGGTGTACTTGCCAGGTTAAGCAAGCAGGTTCAAAATCAAGAGAACAAGGTGTGAGAAGTTTGGGAGCTATGTGCACTGACCTCTCTGCTGCCCCCTCAAAACGCTTGAACAACAATTTCTCTGCAGTGTATTATAATTGCATTTATAAAGCGCTTACGACCCCGACGAGGACAAGATGGAGGATCATTAGCAAAGCTGAGTGAAAAAGTCCCAGAATCGGAGTCATGTAATTTGTTTCTGGGAAAGAGCCACATTGGCCTACTGGACAAACGAGAAAATTCACGGTGGGCGGGCAGGACATAATTAATTTGAACAGAAGCATCCATCAGTTAAAATTTAATTAAGTCAGGCCTTGGTCGGTCTGCGCCAGGGCCGCCCTACTTTTAGGCCGCCTGGGTCTTGACAGCTCCTCCTGCCTGCCCGACGTTTGCCGCAGAAAGCAGTGCAAGGGCAGAGCTGTGCAACCTGCCTTAGATCGGGGATAAAAGTGCTTGAATAAGAGATAAAGTTGCATTGGCAGAGCAATGGAGGGAAATGCCTCTCAGAGTTGAGTGCAGAGGGGCTCGTTAGGGTTGCATTGCTGGAGCTGTTGTGAGCCTTATGGCTGGAGTTGCAGGAGTACAGAAGTGGCTCGAGTGGATTCCGACGAGCTGTGTGAGGCCTGGGTTGGAACAGCAGGGGATGCAGAAAGATGTCTTTTTTTAAGAGAACTTTGATCAGATTATCCCTCCGGCTTCAATTAATGTTCACTTTATAGTGAGAATTGAAACAAGCACCAGATGAGAGGGGGTGGGGATAAACTTGCTGAATATGGCTTCCAATGGAAATCGCATTTTGCTAAAATGACAGATTTTCAAGGGTACAGTTTCTCTTTTTGATCTTAGTCTCTCTCAGCTGCAACAGAGAGGGACGCCTAGTGCAAAATTTATCCCCAGATGAAAGGCCTCCTCGCTTTAAGGTACATAATGAGCAAAGAAAGCAACGCGCTCCAGGAGATGCTACTATCCCAGCAGGCACGCGAGCGCCTGCCAAGAGAGCAGTCATTAGCCCAAACAAGAAACCACTGCCTGAGAGATGTGACGCGTCTCGGAGTCACTACTGACACCGCTGTCGCGGTTACCTGCGACTCTGAGCAGCGGGCCTTGCTACAACAACACAGCCCATTGAGCCCAATGGATTCTGCTCAAAGCCCGTCTTCTAATAGGCCACGCTGGCCCATTTCTGCCAAGCTTGAAGTCCCTTGCTTGCAAATATCCTGTACCCAGCAATCTTTCCCTGCTCCCATCTGAATGGTTTTTTAGCTCACTGCTGCTTCTTGCGCCTCCCTGTCCCACTATCACTCACTCTCCGTCAGTGAACGGGTCGACAGCGCCTGTGACTGAGGGAAGAGCGACTGCACGACTGAGCCCCAGTCGGTCCCAAAGTTAAGGTCTGTTGTGAGTGTTTAACTCTCCAGCCCGTTCACAGTGTAATCTGTAACCGAATAATGAGATCCGAGCCAGAGCTTCTTAATTAACAATCCTGGCGGTGCCCATATGGTACATTCCACCGCCATCAGCCGTGCGCGCCCAGCCTTTCATGACAAGCTTTAATAATTAAGAGGAATCTTTAAATATGAAGGTGTCCTCCTTTTTGAACCTCAGGACCGAGGAAGAGGACAACTCTAATGCCCCCCCTCATTCTACCGAGCAAGTACCTGCTGCCGGGGCAATGACTCGCGATACAAACGTCATCCCTGCTGAGACGTGTCAATTATTAGAGGTAAACCTTTTCTGTAATAAGAGCGTCTCCCTGGTAGGATATGTTGCACTTCTCTGATGTGGCCTTAGCAAAAAAAAAAAAACAACTACCAAACTAAGTACATCTGATGTCATTCAATCAATCTCTCCAGTCACTTAGATGTCAGAGTTTCGCATCTCACAAAGCAGGGATATTCTCTCTAACAGATGCACGGCCAGGTTGCATATAGGTAGCAAGACAGCTTCATCAGGGCAACTGCTGAAGTCACACAAACGTCACCAGCTCGCGTTATGGACAACAACATTGCCACTCCGGTTTCAAGGATGTTAGAAGGTCAGATGTTCTCAGGAAACAGCTATAGCATGTTACATCCTTGGACATAAACATATCTACCAGTTTGCAAGGATTGTTCAAGCACAACATAACAGAGATTTCTATTGGGCAACGCAATTTCACAGGTTCAGACCTCTTACAGACAATTTATCCTTCGGGTACTACATATCTCACATATCGCAATAACATGAATATTTCTCTCCCACACATTAGTGGCTGGTCATTAGACCGCTAGCTATCCAACAGTTGCACAGGTCCCAAAGGCTAAGGTCTTCAACAACAGACCTGTCTCCTAGATTACAGAGGTATTGAGAGATCAGACTTCAGAGGCAGCAGTATCTCTAACATCACACCTCTTTGAGAAGCTCAAAGACAGTTCTTGTTGCACGCCTTTAACTTAGGCCTTTAGCCCGGCCCTCCTTGATGCGCTCACCCGTTACAGGATAACCTGCTCTATGCTCTCAGACGTGCTTGATAATAGGCGACCATGTCTGTTCCTTGCTCCGCAGGTATTTGTATACATTGGTAAACCTTGTCAAGCTGCCCCAGGTGCCCACAAGGGACTATGCGTCTGTGGGTGAGTACGTGTCTCCACGTGCCCGCGGGGACGGCGATGACACAGGTCTTGTTCAAGCAGTTAGGGCTAATTCCAAAACCTGCGTAATGAATTTCATGCTAATCTAACTCAGAGGCTGCGGATCCGCAACGTGATCAGATGTTGTGATTTAATTAGAATTCCCTCCATCACGTCGTTAGGAACCGAGCCGTTAATTAGAAGAGGATAATAAAGCTCAAGGGGCTGAGGGAACCCAAGCCCGTGAACGGTGTGACCAGCCTGCTGCGAGACTGCTCCATCGGTAGAGCCACAAGCGGGCTGAGCGCAGCGCCTTTGAAGAGCCTGGTCACTGCTGCAGCGAAAGAAGCCATGACTAGTCTTTATCTACTTTCTGGAGGGCAGCTGCCCCCAACTCTTCTGGAATCTAGAGAGATGGGCCCTCTCATTCCCTATTACTAGCTGAGGAGCCTGGTCCACCAAAGCCCTTGTTTCCTACCCCAATTTCAGCTAGCGATGACATTTAGGCAGGTACAGTTAAATGGTAAAAGCTGTAATATTCAGGAGGCTTCTCAATAACCAGGTACAGCTCAACTGTAGCCTTCTCCCAGGCACTCGAATCCTACATGACCACCGAAGGGACATGATCGCCTTCCCGTCTCTGACACTGCCCATGGCATGGTCTTCACTAGAGGCTCAATGGAACCTTTCTCTATCGCAGAACCTTGTCCTCCATGGACGACACTGACCTACTCTGGAGAGCGGGTCTTGCTCGTTCATCTGTGCTTATGGAGTATGTAAAGTTCTGTAAGCATTTATAAGTAATGAGGGGGTGCTCGAATCCTTTGCCACTGATAAGGCAAACCTTTTTAAGTTAGAATTAATTTGTTGGGGTGGTTTGTTTCCCTACCCTAGTCTTACCCTACCACTCATCTCCTATTTTTTAAATCTCTTTTCTAATGAGCTATGTAACTTCGTCTTTACCTGGCCCTTACCACCCTTTTTTGCCAATGTAGTGCCTTTTCAATGCACGTCTTTGCTGCTCCTGCATTGGTAGGCTCCCGAACAGATTTTAGTGTTTCTACTTCCGTCCTGTGCCTTTTAAGGGGATACAATTGTGTTCTATATTGGTTTAATTTGATACGCGATGATTCGGCATTTTCATTTTCTCTTTTTACTTTAAATGTTCCACCTGGGGTGCTTATTCCTAATATTCCCACCCTCCATCTCAAAAAGTCTGGTTCCTGCATTCTTCCGTGCTATTTTCTGTGGAACAAGCCGCCCATTAGTACTCATCTGCCTCCCAGAGAGCTGAGGCGCTATTGTTGTGCACGTGCCCATTTAATATTCACTTCATATGTCCTCTAGAGTACTCTTGTACATAGCTACATATATTTTGCAAACTCTACTTGTTGGGTGCATTTTTGTACATGAAAACCTGGCATTGACAAGCCCGGGCATTGAATCTAGAGTAAAGAACAGGATGGTTTCTCCCCAATCCATGCTCCTGTCTGACCTCCTGAGATACTAATATTGATGTGTTTATTATGTTCATAACACTAAGGGGCATTTTTACAAGGAAACTGTTGGCGCGCGGTGTTAAGCCAAAATTGCTAACACCGTGCTCCGACAGTTTCAAAATGCAGCGATGCACTGTATTTACAAGAATGCGGCGCACCCCTGCGTTTCCCCTAGCGCTGGAGCGAAATGTAGCTGCCTTGCACTAACGCAGGCACCCTTGCACCATAGTGCCAGTCTGACTGCGTTCCAGGGATCGATTGTTGATGCAGGAAGGTGTCCCTTCCTGCACATAAAAAATCAATAATGGCGATTTGTAACTTCTATGTGTGCTGCAGAATGGACTGATTTTAGGCGCTGCCCCATATTTACTCCACCCTTGTAAATAGGGGGCAGCATCAAAAAGCAACGGGTGTTGCGGGGGAATGCCCACAGCAACACCCATTGCCCGCCCCTTTGCTGCAGCGGACTGCTGAGGTAAGAGGCATATTTACAAGGTGGCGTTAAGCCATGTTAAATAGCTTTACTCCACCTTGTAAATATTGAGCTGGGCATTGCTCATTAAAAGTGACATTCCTGTGGTGCAATGCCCATGTAAATATGCTCCTTACTTCTGCCGGGGAGAAGTGGCAAGATTAAAAAGCCTAAGAGAATTATTTACAAGCCTCTTGCGCTGCTGGTGCATCACTTTTAATATGGGAAAACAGCGACGCATCGGCGGCGCAAGGGGCTTGTAAATAATGCTCTATGGGTTTAACCAGATAATAATAATCTCCTGGAAAGGGACTTTATTACGAGTAGACTGGAAAACTACCTGGCATGTCTCCATCACCGGAGTTAACATTATCTGGGGCACCGGTCACTCCATTGGTAGGGAAAATGCGGCTCAACACCATTTGGATTCCGAGGAGCCAGTAAGGAATGATAAATTATATGTGGAATTGATAATCCCGGCTCTAAATACCCTTGTAATTCCTCATTTTGTCTGCTGGGATCAGATCTGTAATGTCCCACAGATCTCACAGTCCTGCTGTTACTGACCGCAGCAGAATACATATATGGCCACTCACAACGATGACAAATGAAGGGAATGTGTGTTTTCCTAATTATTCCTGCTTGCTGTCATTCCAAGGATTCATACCCTTTTCTCTGAAAAATGTCTTTTCACTTCTGCTTTCTCCCATTTATTAATGCTCTGATATGTAGATGTCTCTACCATATGCCCTCTTTCCTGCCACCTCTGTCTCCTGCCTTCCTGAGTATGTTGCAGTATGATTTTGAACCTCTCGTCCTATGGTTCGTGAGGCAAGCGGTGCGCCGCGTTGGCGTATCTCTCCCATGGTCTGTCGTTGGCCTATCTTTATCCCTCTGAGATGAGGTTTCCAGAGCCAGCCATTACACGGCTGAAAAGACTGTCCACTCATGTATTTACTTGGTAACATATTTTACTAATTTTTTCCACAGAATCCTCCTTTTTTATGCATGTCAACATTACTGAGTTACTCCACAGTGCCTTCTCACTCTACCTGTAATGCTTGAAGTCGGTGGAAGTTGTACATTTTAAGCTGCAAAAAGGCCAGGGTCCTCTGAAGCTATCACTGATAAAGGCCCTCAAAGGGAGCTTAAAGCTGACGATTGTGCCACCTGAGCACCCTACATTCCCAGTATGTGCTCCATTTCCAAGCACTGATTTTCTCCTGTCACTTCTTCAGCTGTAACGCCACGCCTTCACTTCGTGGGGAAATATATGTGAGAATTGTGGGATGGCATTATTATTCACACCTAAAAAGAAGATGGCACCGGACTGCATGCAACCACATACATTGCTAGTTGTGTGAAATTCTTAATTGGATGTATTAATATTGCATTTCTTTTTCTGTAATATTTTGTTTTTGTGCACAAAGTTGAGTTAAGAATCAACGGGTGGTGTTTTGCCACTTTAAAGCAGTAGAGTATTTACTAGATTGTATTTGTATGTGATACCACATGTGCTATGCAGTAAGTACTTTACAAAGCCCCCACGTTTTTCCTTATTATCTCTGCTTGATTAGTCTGATTTCCTGACATCTGTTTTGGCCCCAAAACCTGTAAAGGTGGCAATTCTGGATATATCTTTGAAATTCCTTGAAGAGTCACGTGACCCTCTGAAGAGACTTTCCAAAGTAGGCCTGTTGGGGTGCTCACTTCTTGACCAGCAGTGACAGATGATGCCACTACGATTCCCACCCTCCTGTAGGACCTACTGGGGTGCCCCTTGATAAAGCTGCAGTTTCCATCTCCACCTTCACCATATCGTGTTAAGGGTTCCCACTTGTCAGTTTTTTTGAGACGGTATCTATGGTGTCTGACGGAGATTGTTTTCTCTTGCCTTGTGCATGGTTAGAGTTTTGCTTGATTCAAAATGGAGATTGCCTTTTATTTTTTTTAATTTTCTTAATGACTGTATTCCTAGTCTAAGAAGGCCGTCATTGACTTCTGGGTTGATGATCCTTCACTTTCAACTTAAAGAGGTTCTGACAGTACATAAGCTAGCAGTTCCTTCTAGTCTATGCTATAGTCTTTATGTTCTGTCACTGCTGACCAGTATGCTCATTTAGCCCCTTCCTTTATATGTACCTTTTTAGGTCGAGCCTATAGCTGCAGCCCACATGCGCTGCTGCTTTGCGAGGCATGCAGTATTTAATATGGAGTGGAAGCTTTGTGGAAGCTCCGCCCACTCTTTGCTGATCTTTTTTATTGGCTTGTGTCTTTGTCTTCCATAAATACTGTCTTCTGATTCATTTTGAGGCTTGTTAGTCCCGCCTCATGATGACTATGTCCTCATTTGTCACCTCCAATGGCTACTGGCCCCTTTACTTCGAGTGTTACACCGTACGTGGACTGTGAGCACTCCTTTGTGCCCCCTTCTAACCCGCCAGCACTCCCTTTGTCCGTGCCCGTGCTCCCACCCTCCCTCCCATTGTCCGGTGATGCAATGCAATAGGTCTCACGTAAATGCGAGTCCTTTGCATTGCAGGTGCTTGTTTGAGTAATTGGCGAAGAGCAGATAGAGGTGCCACAAGTAGATAAGGCTGCTCTGGGAGGGGTCAGAGTGCAGCGAGCGGCAGGAAGTGCTCCAGGGAAAGTTCAAGAGACATTAGCATGTGGTGGGCGTTGATGTTACTTCATTATCGAGCCCGAGTGTGAGCCCTGGCATCCTATTGAAGGGGGAATAGGCGTGGTGCAGCGGCCAGGGCACCTGACTCCGGACCACGGGGTTCACAGTTCGATTCCCGGTGCCAGGTTAGTCCAGCACCATGTGACTCTGGGCAATAGCTCGCTTAATCTTCCCGATGGCCCGCAGAGCCTTGCCACCCTTGGGTAATTGTGTGCTTTACACATACTGGATTTCATTTAATTTTTCCTTTCATTTTGGGGGTGGGGGTGGGGGTGGCGAGTTGAGTAACAGGGGTGTGCCACAGGGAAGCGCGGAAACTCATGCGAAGGCAGGAACGGCAACAAGTGGGAGTGGACGAGAGCGCCCCGTGCCCATATAGCTCCAGGTGATTGCTTCGAGGAGCTAGACAGCCCCTCGTCCCCCTCTACCCGGGCATTGGATAGATGACGTGGAGCAGCAGCATGAGCTGTGGGTACAGCAGCGTGGAGGAGGACTACTCCACGAGCGAGGAAATTTTCTAAACCGCCCGCACTTCCCTGCGGCCCCCACACGGCAAGGGCCACCGAGCCCGGCAGGTGAGTGAAGGAGTACCATGGGGTTCATGGTTCAAGCTGCTAGCCCATTTCACTTTAAATACACTCAGATGCGACTGACAACACCATACAGTAACGCTTTCTTGCATGCCACGTAAAGCAGAGTTTTCAAAATATAATTGTCTACAGTATCTTGTAGATACTCGGGATATCAGATTATAGGCAACAGAAAGAAGGGTGGGGGCTCTTTATTTTATATGATTCAAAGTAAACCCTACACTGGCATTTCATTCTTACTGTACACGGTTCGGGATCTCTGCTTGTATTGAATCCTACCCCAATGCAAGCGGTGTATCTTCCTGCAGGTTCCTTGCAGACCATGTCCGCATTTTTGTGTTACTTATTATCTGTCAGCTTCTTTGCTATTAAACCTATTATTTTAAAACCCATCCCTTCTTCAAGGTGCTGTGGGCATGTGCCTTCTCTCTTTGTGGCTGTCACTGGGAAAGGGGTGTGGGCGTAAACACAAACCATAGTGCCACCAGTTGCTGTTTGTTTGCTTGTTGCCTGAACTTTCACTTAGTTAATTGCCCTGCCTCTCATTCATGTTTTATTTGGAACCGATAATTCCCAAAAAGATAATTGCTATTTGATACACGTTAATGGGCTGTATTTATTTTATTTGCAAACTTTTTATAGCGCTGTGCTGCAAGCTAAACTACATCTGGGAACTTTTTGGTCCACTTAGTAAATCCTGGAAGTTTGACAAACAATTGATTTACAGAGCTTCCCTAGCTATAGCCACCATCGTGGAAGCTGTAATTGCCTGTATTTCCGACCACTAACACAGTCTGTTATATTCCATCCTTCTGAGATCACTAGAGGAGTGTGTGAGGGGTATGTAAGTGCACTGCTTCTGTGCAGTCATGGTCTCCCACATAGCCGGTTACAGATGGAATTTCCGAGCAGCACTATGTACAATAAGTTTGGGTGAGTATTTGCAGGAGGGGCCAGTGGGCCGAGCGCTCACAAGACGCCTTTTTTGAATTCTCGAAAAACAGGCTTCAGGAAGGTCAATCAGATTTTTGTTTACGACGTCTGACCCGCCGGGCCTTCCCTTTGCATTAACACGTTTATACTTTATACTCACTTAAATGTACTATCAAATCCAATTTTCTTAATCGCAGTGTTATTTCTGGTCGGTAAACTAGCGCAGTGTAACCTGCAAGGTGCAGGTTTGAATCCCCCTAACATAGGTCGGTAAGCTAATGCACCAGCTGGAGTGCGCAGAGTACAGCCAGACAATTAGCGCCTTAACCGCAGCGGTTTTTCCGCTGCGGTGTGGGCGTTCTAAAGGGTGGGCGGGGCTCCGTTGGCCGTTGGCCGACGGCAGCACTGGGGAGGTAGTGCTCCCGTCGGCGGAAGCACGGAACGGGTTAAATCCCGGCAAAGTCCCTGAGGATTGACGCAGAGGTGTTTGTGTGTGTATGTGTGTGTGTGTATATACACTATATATTCTTCTATTAACTTTAATTACCCCCGTTTATCTTGACGTAGTTTCTCGGAACTGTAGGTATTTTTAAAAACTCACGCGAAACACGAATTACTGCAAAATTCAGCCCAACGTTTCATCTTTGAATACAATTCCCATCATTTTCACTTATAATTTTAATGTGAAGGAACCAATTATGTTATGACATCCCGGAACGTATTCAGAGTTCTTTCTGCGTAGTGTTTCTGCACATGTATTTTTTCAGTTTTTGCTGAATCAGTTCACTGCCCTGCTGTTAAGTGAGAAGATTGATACTCCATTGCTTATCAAATGGCCTTTTTACTCAGACTCAGTAACAAATAAAACTCCTTCTGGCGTTTTAGTATAGAAACCCTTGAGCATAAGCATTGGCAAAACCCATAGGTCTGTCGAACGTTGGCAGCCATTTGGCTTTGCCAGTGCTTGTTTTATTATGGCTAGTTATTGTAAAGCTTTGTTTAAGAAGCAGTTGGGCCCTCGTCAATCTAAAGGAAAAAAAAATGCATGAAGCAATTTTTTTTGGCCTTAAAATGCACATGTTGCTAGATTAGTTCCTGGCACCTGAAGGAACAGCTTTGTGTATGAATGTGCTCCTTATGAAATGGCAGTCAGTCACTAGCAGTAAAGCTTAGCTGGTTGAAGTAGGCTGACCCCAATAACCCCATGCTATATTCTGCAGTGGGTAGAGGAAATGTGAATGACTCTGCAAAAGACCAATAGATGAAGAGGACTGGTTAAAAAACCCTTATTACAGCCAGTGAACCAAATAAGATGAAGAAGTGGGTGAGGATCTGGCATGGCAGACCTGCCCAGTAAATATCTGCAGGTGGAAGACTGGAGGCTAATGATGCTATCCCGTGAGGGAGTGCTCACACTGAGTAACACTAGTCTGAGTACCATCAAAGAACTGCAACAACTAACTTACTTTCCAACCCAGTTACAAACCCTTTGACACAGTACCCTCCTCTTCTCCACACCCATGCATCTTCTCCTATTAGTGTTAAAGCCTCCATGTTAAATAACAGTAGATATTATAGTACCCACCGCAATGTGCTGCATGGCTAAATACTTATAAGGTCCCAAAGGTGAGACCGATTGCATTGCAAATGCTTGTTTTGTCTGGGTCCCCTTCAGTATCTTGTGCAACTGCTTCGAACTTAACTGTTTCTCGTTTATTCTTGAAGGCCTACCAGCTAGAGCCAGTCTCCAGTTTAGACTTGGTCCACATTGTCTGCAGGTCTAATGGTGGTCAATGTATCTGCTTTTGGGTTCCATTAAATACTTCTAAGTGTTGCTTGGGATTTTAATGAATTCTGTCTTTTACAGGTAGTGCTGTATTCCTGATTTATTTACTCGAGCTTCTGGCCCAATGTTGTTTTCTCTGACTACCGTAGACCCTTTTCCTTTATCCTACTCCCTCAATGTTTGCAGAACAAACAGGGTTGAGCACATTAGATAATTGGTATGCTTATGGATAATTTGTGCAGCCCTCTCATATGGACGTGACATCTCCACCACTCTGGAACCTTGGTCTACCTGTCTGCTTCATTAATGAACCAGCCAGCCCACTAACAGGAGAGCTGTGTTAGAGTCCGATGCTGAACCTGCCATATGACATTGTACAGTTATATGTTAGAACACTGAGGAAAATAATATTGAGCTGCAAAATGTCCCTGGCACAACGTCAACTATCATTAGATCATGTCCATATCATAATCAGTATATATGTAGGTAACTATATATTTACTATTTGCAACCCTAAGTGAAGATTCACATATATATATATATATATATATAACCCCCTCCCATCTTGTAAATAGCCCCAGGGAGATGGTGGTCCTCGATGGCGGGGGTCCTCAACAGACCTCCTTAATTAGTGTATGTGTGCCCTGGGGAGGTGGTGGTCCACGGGGTGCCCCTCCCCCATGCATTATTATCTCATTTAGCCCCAGGCAGGTGGCTGCGGGGGAGGCAGTAGGGCCGCTCCCATTTTTTTTTTTTAATTCATGTGCCCCGGGAAGGTGGCGGTCCACAGGGCAGGGGAGTCCTTGAGGCACACCATATTCTTTAATTTAACCCTGGGGAGGTGGCGGTCCCCAGGGCAGGGGGGACCACGAGGCCCCCCATATTCTTTAAATTAGCCCTAGGGAAGTGGCGGTCCCCAGGGCTGGGGACGGGTACATAGCAGTGCTAGTTATACTTATGTCACATATGTATAACTCGCAAATTTCCCTAGTATAATATTTTTAGGTCTCGTGACCTATCAATGCGCATGCGCATTGAGAGAAGCGAGACTATAGGGCTTTAAACAAAGCTTACCTAACTGTGGCGATTTGCTGCTGTGCCCGTGGCTTTTAGGTCAATGCGCAAGCGCATTGACCTAAAATGCGCGTGCACATCACCAAATCGCCGTCTGTTCCCTCAGCCGCACTCCTCCCACACCTTTGAAGTGAAGCTTAGCTTCACTTCAAAGGCCCCAGCTGCTTCACACCCTCATGCCGCTCTCCCCGCTCCGCCCCCTCCCCTGCCCGCCGTGTGCATTTCTCCTCCCCCCCTCCCACAGCAATGCCCTCCGTCTTGTTTCCTTTCTTGTTTATTTTTGGAAAGTTTTGTCCAGAAATGCCAAGCGGTGCTAAAGTTATTAACAAAATATGCCTTTTCAATCGAAATCCTGATCCAGCCATAGTTAAGCAGGCACTATTGCTTCCAGTGTAAAATATTAAATAAAATAACCCCCCCCCTCCACCCACCACTGATGCTTGTGCTAAGGCCTGGAAGCTGCTCAATGCCGCCGTGTCTCTCGCTTGCCTGATTGTGTTTCCCATCCCTCTCCCCATTTTTGAAGTTTTCATTTTTTTGCCGAGGGCCTGGCAGCAGCAAATATTGTTTATTTCTTATTTTTCTTACTCTTGCTTACTTTAATATTTTTACTTTACTGTTGTAAAATAATGATTGTCCATGTTCAAACGGTATACTTAAAATACTAAAATGTTTGCAACTTTGCATGCTTCGGTGGCCATCTCCAACGACTATTCTTTATTACTGCCTGCAAGATTACCTTTTATGCATCTGTATATGTCGTAACGCACTGGTAGCCATTATGAAGTTCCCTTGTGTTGATGCAAACCCTTCAAAAGCAACACAGTTTAAGTTTTGCAGTACTTGTTTATGTATCCTTTTTATTGAGCCCTCCAAATTGAACACCCTGCCGTATAGTGCTTTATAACTGCACCGGGAACTATCCAGAAATGGTTAATCCTTCGTTTGATAGTTTTATATTTTGTTTGTAGTCTAATTTCGTTTGAGTATACGCCGTAAATCTGAGCACCTTTTTCCTCGGACGTGCTGTGGAAGTTTGTATTAATGTGGAATCTGGTTCATGTTAAACCTCCTTGCATTTTGCATTTCTTTTCGTTTGAAGCGCGACCCTTTAACAAACAACTGCTAGCAATCTAGACATTTAAGTTGCCTTAGCTGGAATCCTCATCCGCCTCCAGTGAACCGATTGCCTTTTCTGAACCAAAACTGACAGTTGGCACAGGAATAGGCTGACTCTTCTTCCAGATGGCTTGTAAATTTGCTCCCGACAGCTCGCTCCCTTGCGCGCCTCCTCACTTTACAAGCCTCCTCACCTGCTCGCCCCGTGGTAGGCTATCTGAAAGGACGTTTGTAACTGGGACGTCACTGTTGAATGTAGCGGGTACGTGTGAGGCAGATTAATGAAAGTGTGCGGAATTCACTTCTGGTTAATAATTGCAGCCAACTGCCAGCCAGTGTGCTTAGTCTGCTGTAAAACCTTCCTCTCCCACATGAACGGCGAGCGAAAATTGAGCCGAACGTTGGAGAGACCATGGCGTAAAATTCTCTGCTCACAATACAACTGTTTAAAATACTGCTTCATCGAAGTTTAGGACTGTACAAGGAATGTCAAAATCTAAAACCACCACCACATCCACCGCATCCACCACCACATCCACCACCACCACATCCACCACCACCACATCCACCACCACATCCACCACCACATCCACCACCACATCCACCACCACATCCACCACACCCACCACCACACCATCCACCACCACATCCACCACCACATCCACCATCACCACCACATCCACCACTCACCCTCACTCGCCCTCAACCCCTCACCCTCACTCACCCTCAACCCCTCACCCTCACCCTCAACCCCTCACCCTCAACCCCTCACTCACCCTCACTCTCACTCACCCTCACTCACCCTCACTCACCCTCAACCCCTCACCCTCACCCTCACTCACCCTCACCCTCAACCCCTCACCCTCACCCTCACTCACCCTCACCCTCACTCACCCTCAACCCCTCACCCTCACCCACCCTCACCCTCACCCTCACTCACCCTCAACCCCTCACCCTCACTCACCCTCAACCCCTCACCCTCACTCACCCTCACCCTCACTCACCCTCAACCCCTCACCCTCACTCACCCTCACTCACCCTCACCCTCACTCACCCTCAACCCCTCACCCTCACTCACCCTCACTCGCCCTCACTCACCCTCAACCCCTCACCCTCACTCACCCTCAACCCCTTACCCTCACCCTCACTCACCCTCAACCCCTCACCCTCAACCCCTCACTCACCCTCACTCTCACTCACCCTCACTCACCCTCAACCCCTCACCCTCACTCACCCTCACCCTCACTCACCCTCACCCTCCCTCACCCTCACTCACCCTCAACCCCTCACCCTCACCCTCACTCACCCTCAACCCCTCACCCTCACTCACCCTCACCCTCACTCACCCTCAACCCCTCACCCTCACTCACCCTCAACCCCTCACCCTCACTCACCCTCACCCTCACTCAACCCCTCACCCTCACCCACCCTCAACCCCTCACCCTCACTCACCCTCACCCTCACTCACCCTCAACCCCTCACCCTCACTCACCCTCACCCTCACTCACCCTCAACCCCTCACCCTCACTCACCCTCAACCCCTCACCCTCACTCACCCTCACCCTCACTCAACCCCTCACCCTCACCCACCCTCAACTCCTCAACCCCTCACCCTCACTCACCCTCACCCTCACTCACCCTCACTCACCCTCACCCTCACTCACCCTCACTCACCCTCACTCACCCTCAACCCCTCACCCTCACTCACCCTCACTCACCCTCACCCTCACCCACCCTCAACCCCTCACCCTCACTCACCCTCAACCCCTCACCCTCACTCACCCTCAACCCCTCACTCACCCTCACTCTCACTCACCCTCAACCCCTCACCCTCACCCTCACTCACCCTCACCCTCACTCACCCTCACTCACCCTCAACCCCTCACCCTCACCCTCACTCACCCTCACCCTCACTCATCCTCAACCCTCACCCTCACTCACCCTCGCCCTCACCCACCCTCAACCCCTCACCCTCAACCCCTCACCCTCAACCCCTCACCCTCACCCTCACTCACCCTCACCCTCACTCACCCTCAACCCCTCACCCTCACCCTCACCCCCTCACCCTCACTCACCCTCAACCCCTCACCCTCACTCACCCTCACTCACCCTCAACCCCTCACCCTCAACCCCTCACCCACCCTCACAACACATATTGTGTTACAATAGGTGTCACATTTGCGAAAGATAAAACTATTGGCATTGTAAATAACAAAGCTATTAATTTCGCTATTTTCAAAACAAGCACATAAATAAAAAATGTGTCCTTTACAATACCAATAGCTCAAACTTTCCTAATGCGAGACCTATTGCATTGCTGTGCTTCTCTCCCCTGCTGCACTCTCCTGCTCTCTAGAGATGTGGCCTAACGACCAGAGCTGCCATCTAAGTCACGTAAATACAAAACATGTTGCATTCCAAATGCTATAGGTGTCACATTCGCGAAAGTTATAACTATTGGCATTGTAAATGACAAAGCCATCAATTTAGCAATTTTAAAAACCAACAAATAAATAAAATATGCCATTTACAAGACCAATAACTCCAACTTTTCTAATGCGAGACCTATTGCATTTCCAATGCTCGTTTAAACTGTAGTGCTTTTTCAGTCATTTTCTTAGGTTTTATTTAACGTAAGTCAAAACCTTCCTACCTTCCTGACGTATAACTCCACATTAACCGTTGATGTGGGTCCTGCATCCTGTAGCAGGAGCCACAACATTTTTCTTCATGTTCCAGCTGACAATCAGATTATTTAGTCACCACAGAAATCATGCGGGACCTGTGGGTTTTTTTTTGTTAAAAAAACACTATTAGACCATTGACTAAATATTCAGTCGTAAGGATATCTTAGGCCCCATTGGTTCCTATATGTGCCATAAACACGCTTTTCATACAAATCTTATGCATTTTTTTTAAAACTAAATAACTGACAGGGCATTTATATTTGTTTACTTCGCTTGTAATTGTATCATACTATATCTGGACAAACCCTCTCACCCCCATTCATTGGCTATGCCTTGAATGCTTGACCACTGCTACTCTCTGCTGCCGCTAATGTCCTGCCGAGTGTATCCTCTCCATCCGTTGTACCCAGAACCTGGGCTAGTAGGAAATCCACAGAGATCCACCACTGGCAATATCGGTTATTTCCTACACATGTTCTGGACCTGGACATTGGTTGAGGGTTTTTTTTATGTTCTTTAATATTCTTTTCACATTTTATTTTTGATGTTTGCTTTCATTAATATAGAAAACATGCATGGGCAGCAGGGAATAATATGTAGCGAGCCAAGGCTTTCTAATTGGGCTGTTGTTCAAAATGTGTTTTCTTCCCTCTAAAGGTGTCTGCAATGGACATGTGGCTCTTAAACTGTGCCAGGCCGTTGCCTTTGATATCAGCAGCTACCATGCAAAATGGCAGTATTGTTTAATGACCTGTCTTGGCAGATGTACAGATTGGTAGATTGAAAGATGTTTTTGACATTTTTTTCGACAGAATTAATAGAGTGTGCTGTCTCATATCTGTACAGTAAACAGGTAACAGTGTTTGGCCATCCAGTGGTAAATAAAATGCCTAGGTAGTGATGCTGTGTGCATTTTTTCTTGTTTTCCTAATTGTGGTTCTAAAGACATTGGGCAATTTATTTATACCGAGGTAGAAAAATATCCTGTAACAAAAATGAATTGTGGCGAAACTTAACAATACAACAGGGGCTTTGCATTTTTAAATCATTTCCAGATCCGATTTCAGCAAAGATACTGTAATTTTTTTTTAGATTTTGCTGCATCCACTTGTTCCACAGAATGCATTTCACTCTGCCTTTCATGTGAGGGGAACGTACACTAACAGCAGTATAACGGGTGTTATTTTCTTTACTGTGCTTGAAGATTTGTTTGAACATATTTTCAATAATATACTGCCACTCCAATACACAGCAATTGAGTCTGGTACAGCCATGATTGACACCAGTGTTAATAATGTATTACAAAAAAAAAATCACGTCTTATCAGTGTTCTCTGTCTCACGCTCACTTCTCTCTCGCTCGCTCAGTGTTCCTCTGTCTCACGCTTTCTTTGTTCTCTCTGGATCACTAACTCCATATGCCTCCATACATCTATATAGTCCAGTAACCCATAGGTCATACTATTTACAAAGAGGAGGGTCCTTTCGAGGTTCCATGGAATATGAGGTTGACCCATCGGCACTGTTTGCACTGAGAAGCATTCACCGAATATGACATTTTGCCAGTCTTGCAGGCATCGTAGGTAATCTGTGCTTTTATGGTCCCTTGGGGACTAAATTCCACTGTCCTGCATCCATGTTGAGGATGTGTGCCCGACGGTGTCCAAAGATATGAGATTCCCCCCCTGTGCATACATCTTGATGATGTGTGCCCACATTGTGTGCACATAGATGAGATTCCCCCGCTGTGCATCCATCTTGAGGATGTGTGCCCCCATGGTGTGCATAGAGATGAGATTCCCCCGCTGTGCATCCATTTTGAGAATGTGTGCTCCCTCAGTGTCCACAGAGATAAGATTCCTCTGCCGTGCATGTATCTTGAGGATGTGTGCCCCCAAGGTGTCCACAGAGATGAGATTCCCCCGCTGTGCATCCATCTTGAGGATGTGTGCCCCCTCAATTTCCACTGAGACGCGATTCCTCTGCTGTGTATACATCTTGAGGATGTGTGCCCCTAGAGATGACATACCCCCCATGTGCATCCATCTTGAGGATGTGTTCCCCCTCGGTGTCCAGAGAGATGAGATTCCCCCGCTGTGCATCCATCTTGAGGATGTGTGCCCCCACGGTGTCCACAGAGATGAGCTTCCCCCACCATGCATAAATCTTAAGGATGTGCGCCCCCATAGTGTGCACGGAGCTGAGATTCCTCTGCTGTGCATCCATCTTGAGGATGTGTGCCCCGAGGGTGTCCACAGAGATGAGATTCCCCGCTGTGCATCCATCATGAGGATATGTGCCCAGAGATAAGATTCCCCTGCTGTGCACCCATCTTGAGGATGTGTGCCCCCTCAATTTCCACAGAGATGAGATTCCTCCGCTGTGGATACATCTTGATGATGTGTGCCCCCTCAGTGTCCACAGATATGAGATTCCCCGCCGTGCATCCATCTTAAGGATGTGTGCCCCCACGGTGTCCACAGAGATGTAAATGTAAATGTAAATGTTTGTATTTTATATAGCGCACTTCTACCCGGAGGCCTCGTAGCGCTGTATTCATACCGCTGCGGAACCCATCCTGGCTTTCCTGTGAAATGTCCACTCCTGGGCACCCCCAAGGTGAAGCCAGGCATCCACAGCGCTGCTGGGGCCGTAGTGGAGATTAAGCAAGCTATTGCCCAGAGTCACAGAGTGGGACCCATGATTAGACTAGGCACCGAGGCGAGAATTATCAGGTCCGGGGAAATTGAGCCCAAGACCTGCCGAGGCGGGAATCGAACCCTGGTCCCAGGCCAGACCTCTGCATCAGGGTCTGCCGCTCTAACCATTGAGCCACACTTCTCCACTGACGTTCCCCCACTGTGCATCCATCTTTAGGATGTGTGCCCCCACGGTGTCCACCGAGATGAGAATCCTCTGCCGTGCATACATCTTGAGGATGTGTGCCCCCACTGTGTCCACAGAGATGAGATTCCCCCGCTGTGCATCCTTTTTGAGGATGTGAGCCTCCACAGTGTCCACAGAGATGAGATTCCTCCTCCTTGCATCCATCTTAAGGATGTGTGTCCCCACCATGACTACAGAGATGAGATTCCCCCGACATGCATCCATATTAAGGATGTGTGCCCCCACAGTGTCCACAGAGATGAGATTCCCCTGCATGGAATCCATCTTGAGGATGTGTGCCCCCAAGGTGTCCACAGAGATGAGGTTCCCCTGCTGTGCATCCATCTTGTGGAAGTGTTCCCCCACAGTGTCCACAGAGATAACATTTTCCTACCGTGCATCCATCTTGAGGATGTGTGCCCCCATGGTGTCCACAGAGATGAGATTCCCCCACCATGCATACATCATGCTGATGTTTGCCTCCTCAGTGTCTACGGAGATTACATTCCCACGCCGTGAATCCATCTTGTGGAAATGTTCCCCCACAATGTCCATAGAGATGAGATTCCCCCACCGTGCATCCATCTTGAGGATGTGTTCCCCCATAGTGTCCACAGATATGATATTCCCCCGCCGTGCATCAATCTTGTGGATGTGTGCCCAATGTTTTCCACATGGTTTGTTCTCTTAATAACTAAAACTTGGAAGAAGCTTTCAGATCATGCAAGAACTGGATCTACCCTGCCTAATTTCAAATATTTAATGAAAGCCATCCTATAGAACTGACCTGGAAAACTTAATTTATGCGAATCAAATCTGTTTTAGTGTCTTTTTTTCCTTAACATCCATAGCATTTTATCTTTTCTTTGTTCAGCGTTTTTGATTAAAGAGCTGTAATAACAGTAATGAATACAAATAGAAGTAGAAACCCTGTCCCTTGAATGCGAGACTTCCCCAGATATGCATACATCTTAAGTATGTGTCCCTGTGGGTCTGAAGGAGATGAGGTTTCCGCTGACACGAGGACATGCTATGGATGAGCGATCCCTGGGAGATGAGATCCCAATGTCATCACGCATCTCGGATGATGTGCGTTGCCAAGGTCCCATGGACCAGGAATGGACACAACAGCAACAAAAGGACTGTTAACTTGAGAGCACTATGCTTGTAGTGTCTCGATCTGACAATGCAGGGCAGGGAGTGTGGGGTGTGACCTGTGGAAGTAGGAGTTCAAGTTTAGTTGTGTACTTGTTGCTAATAAAAGTTAAAGAAAGAATCTTGTATCCTTTAAAGCATGGTGGTATGGAATGTGCTACAATCATAGATTGGACAGAGCCTATGTACACCCAATCACGCTTTCTATTAAACGAGGGTTACTTTTGGTTGCCCGTTACTGAGTTCTTAAATGTTTTGGCTAAAAAGCTATCTTCATATAACCCCTGCATTGAAGAAGTACTCAAACGCCCTTGATTTTACAAATACTGTTGCTTTAATTAATATTGACCTTATAGTTATAGAATAATTCAATATAGTAGGAACTTTCATGCATAACTGTTGTTTTTTGCATATATTGCCTAGTATGGATATTATACCCATCTCCCCCTATCTTTTCTTTCTTTTGCTCCCTCTCTTTTTCCAAGATATTTTAGATGTATTATTCTGTACTTATCTATTATTCTTTGATTATTTTATTATGTCTTATTTTCTTATCAAATAGACTTCTTTCAAACAAAAAAAAGAAAGAATCTATTTTGAGAGCTACAAATGGATGTTTTCTTTGACGATATAAATTAAGATTGTAGATAACATGAGAAGGAAATGTTTCTTCCATGGCCAGACTCAATATTTTAACCCATTGCCATCCACAACTATTCACTTATAAAGTCTAAAACTTACTCAATACTACTTGTTCTTTTAAAGTATATGAACGTGTAACTGTTGAATTGTTTTCTCATGGTCTTCTGAAAATAAATTTGGTTACATAGCCCCCTGTGAAGGCTGAGAAGCTTCGCCGGGCTGCCTTTGAATTCCCACCAGAAAACCAAATGAAAGGTAAATCTGAGGGTCTCTATGCTGCCTGTTTAAGTCCTACCGCTGTGGGGTTCTAAGGCACTCTCGGTGTGTGTAAGAGAAGTCCACAGGCCTCAGGCTGCTAGCGGATTCTAATGCCACTGAAATGCAAATCTTTATCATAGTGACATCCCAGGTCCCCACAGGCCACTGACTTTTTCTTTACAAACAAAAAACAGTGGATAATGACATTATTGTATAGTAGAGCTACACCGATATCCAACTTTTCGATTCCTAGTTCAGCACTTTAGATCTCGGTAGGTATGTAATTGGCGAGATCCATGCAGCTTTCCAACAAAATGTCAAGAGACACATGATCAGAACATTCTGATTACATAGAGTACACATTTCTTAAGGCAAAACAGTTATCACAGGGAGGGAGAAGACAGTATACTATAAATGCAGTTTCTCGCAGTTTCTCCATTAAGCCAGTTGTCTGGAATAGATGTTAGTTTAAGCGCCATTAGACTTTCGTGCAAAGTGGGTGAATTCTGGATGCAAGGAATTATCAAACTGTTTTTCATTGTCAAAGAGATTACACTATTTGCTATGTTTTCTCCACAAAACCTCTCTCAATAGCAATTTCAGTAGAACCATAGCAAGGTCCTTTGATAAACTCCAACAAGGAACCAGGAGATGAACTGTTTCCAAGTTCACTGACTTCAAGACTAGGGATTCAGTCAGGGACATGGCCCTGTCCTGCGTAGAAGGACCTGCCAGAATAGACTTTTCTGAGGCCACTTACAAAGACTTCAACTCAAGTTCCACACATTTCAAGCACCCACACATGAACTTCGTCCACCAAAACCAAAACTGTTATAGAACCAATTGAACTTTCAAAATAAAGGGTCCCACGAGGGTGTTGTGGCAGAGGTTGACCTTGACGCACTACATTATGACCCAATTGTTTCAGCTACCCACACAGAGGTAGTTGCTAGGCACCTGACCATAATGGCAGATTCAACCAAACAAACTATAGGAGATTCTGAAAGTCAGCGTTAGAGGCGTTATCCGAGGCTCTGGAAAACTCGTCATCATTTTCAAAAGTCACATTTCTTCTGCCTGTCCTCTCACACGAGCACATGCACAGAAACATATCAGGGAAATGTCCAAAGGGTATCTGTCAAAGTGCTCTGGGATTGTTAGACTCTTCTGTGGCTCCAGATTAGTCGGACATTTATAACTTCGAGTCTCGGCAATGACGCTCAACATACTGTGATTCTGGGCAAATCACTTAATCTCCCCGTGCCTAACAAAAATGAATGTGTCCTCAAGTAATGCAACTGGTGCTTTGTAAAGCGCTCTGATACCCGATACCTTTGGGTCAACTTTGCGCTATATAAAACTCTGAAACAAAAAAAACTTACAGTGAGAAACATCTTCTTGTCAATTTAGATTAAAGCTCTGCATGATGAGGACAGCCTTCAGAATGAGAGGGGATGTCTACAGATGTGCTTTGACTGGCACCAACTGAAGACATACTTTTAACGACACGTACAGTAGGCTTGTAGATTAAATATTTAGATGTGTTTAACACACATGAGGTGGAGTCTTGTCATAAGAGATCAGTGAGCTCTGATCTGGAGACGCATCCCCAAAGGAGAGTCATCCTCCTGGTGTTTGGCAGTAGCCTTTCATCCGTACAGACGAGCTGCGTCACACTGCTACTTTGATAACGCCTTTCTTGTCTGCATCTTTTCATAGGCCTTCTTCATGCTGCCATTAGTGATTATGGGAGGTTCTTGTCCTTTGGGAGAATCCTCTGTAGGTTCACTTAGTGGAGTCAGGGAGTTCACCTTGATGGAACACATCTGTAATTCCCTCCTTGTTCTGGTCTCAGTCCCAGTACATCCCTGCTGCCATCCCCAGAATCCTTTATTATTCCCTCTATACTCCCCTATAGGGCCTAACAGAAGCAACATCAGCCAGCAGTCCGTTCTTTCCTCTGGCCTCAGTCCCTCATACTCCTCATACCTTCAGATCCGGCAGCTCCTTCCTATCCTTTGTACCGGATAGGAGGCATTCCCTTAGCCCCTCCACTCTGTCGGAAAGTATGCCGCCTAGTGGTCATGTGCAAAAACAGCAGTTGATGGACAGAATGAGGAACACTGTCATACATTCACCCCAGTACAGAGATATGGGCCTAAATCCATAGTTTTTTTGCTCACCACACCACCTCACTTCAGACATGGCCATATGCAAATCAGCCTTGACCCTGTGCCTCATGGGAACAGTCCAGCCCGAACTGCCGGGCCATGTCTTCCCTGGACCGGAATCAAGCATCCTAAGTGGTCATGACATCATATGCTCTGCCTGGTGTCCTCTCCATCCTTGACAATGGACTGCCCCTGACTCTGTCTCCTCCCTCTTATGCTCTGTTTCCCACCACCAAGTTCTCCTGGGATCTCCCTTAATGTGAAGGGATCTTCCTTGTGTGAGTGCAGCTCCGCATGTCACCACAAGGGGCTCCATTTCTTACCAGATGTGGCATCTTGAGAATCACTGGTATGGTCCCTTCCCTTATTCAACTTTGACCCTTGCTCCTGCAGGTGGTGTCAGAGCATAGACTCTCTTACCCTCAGCAGGGGCGTAAAGCGGGCCCCTGCTACCCCTTTGGTGCAGGATGTCCTCAACTCTCAAGGGGCCCCTAATCGTTCAGAGGGGCACCATTGAGCCCAAGACCAATGAATATCTGTGAGATATGGGGAACCCAGGGGCCCCTCATCACATTCTGCAGCGGGGCACCATCGCTTTGAGTTACACCACTGACCCTCAGAAAGGGTCTGTGATCCACCACATGCCCTGCTTACTAATTATGGGGATTTGGATACAATCTTAATGATACAGTAAATGCAACATTCTATTAAGAGGTGTAGGAGCATCGGGGGAGTTTATAAGAGATGTAGACCTTCTAATCAGATCTGCAGCATTTTTTTCTGAAATGTAAATTCCTCTCTCGCGCATAATTGTTTAAGAGAAACCAGCTGGCCATTAATTAAAGACATCATCAAATACCAGCCTCATATATCCCAACACATAAGCTTCTTTACAAAGAAACCTCAACACACCAACCGCCGTCACACTGGGATAGTTTGACGCTGGAAATAACATTTGATAAATAATTGTCATTCAGAGAACAGTGGCGCTAGCTAAAGTGTAAGTTGATAAATGCCGCTGTGCATTAGGGTGCAAGTCTGAAGCTATTTTCAGTAAATCAGCGGTTCCCCCACCCTCCCTTTCACATCCAGTGAATCACGCACCAGCAACCTAATCTGTTTTGTTCAGAAACGTGACTTCCCGCGAACCTGCGTAAAACCGCGAAGCTAGGCACACTCAGCCGCGGTCGGTAGGGGAGTACCTGCCGGGGCGGTGATGTGGTGAGTGGGAGGGGCAGGGTGGGGGTTAGTAATGTATGGATAATGGAGGTTTGCAGGTAATTAAACATTTAAATAAATAAACCGAATTTCGTTGCGCGCACTGCATTGCATTTGGGGATGCAGTGCGCGCAACTAAATTCGTTTGATTTATTTAAATGTTTACTTACCTGCAAACCTCCATTATCCATACATTACTAACCCCCACCCTGCCCCTCCCCCTCCCCACATCACCGCCCCGGCAGGTACTCCCCTACCGACCACGGCTGGGCGCACTTAGCAGACATCCTGCCCACTCAGATGACTGACCATGAGGAACTACAGACTGCTGTAGCTGGAATGCTGAGCACCAGCTCCAGTTCTGAATTTTACAACTAAACTTTAGTGGAGACTGACTTTATCTCACTTGGTTAGTGATTGATTCCCTACATATATCTTTTACAGCGAGTGTCTATAGTTTCACCAGAGAGTTACTTCAGAAAGAAGGAAAAAAGGGGCATATTATCAAGCAGGGCGATAGGCAATTATCGCCGCTTTATCAGCCGTTTTCGGCCGCTAAGCGGCGATAATTCTATCACCATATTAGCAAGCTATCGCTAACAGATGATAGCGACAGCTTTTAGGCGATAGCGAGCGGTTTGGGGCCCGCTTTGCATGTCAGCGATGTTTATCGCTAATGACATGCAAAGTGGGTGTACCCAACCAGTTAGCGACTGAAAGCAGTCGCTAACGTCGCTATCGCCTATTAGCAAGGCAGGCGTAGCGATGGAAATATTCGCGCTAAGCGCGAATATCTCCAAACACTAACACCCAGACCAGTTCTTAGCCATGTTATCTAATGGGAGGTGGATAACATGGCTAAGAGCATTTTGTCGCTAATGCGTGAATATCGCTGTATTCTCAGTGATATTCACGCATTTCGCCGCTATCGCTGGATATTTTAGCACAATGGAGAAAAACGTTGCTAATAGCATGTTTTCTCCGCTAACATATCCAGCGATAGACAGCAATAAAAAAATTGTCGCTAAGCCTATTTAGCGATAATTATCGCTACTTGTTGGTAATATGCCCCGAAGTTAAAAAAAAATGCAATTTATGCATTTATTTGTGCTTGATGCGGCCTTTGTCCACCCCAGAGAGCTATGAATGTGGGAGTGGATACAGGGTGGCAGAATAGATATGTAGTCTGGCTTTGAAGACAGGAGCAATTGTTTGGCACTTCTAAGATTCAGGGTGCAACCAGACTGATCACGGTGGCTGAACTGAAGGATCCGAAGGCCCTGGAGGTGTGGACGAGCTCCAGGCTTCTCCACCTCTGAGGGTGAGTAGATAGCAAAGATGGCGTTCAGCATCAGACAAGCAGAGGTTAGAATCAAGAGCTAGTTAGGCACGGTATTCGCACAAGTACCTTTAAGCTCTGGGTAGGATCATGCCAAAGAGGCTTCTGTGGGTGTCTGAAACCAAATCATCCAGGCAAAGTGAACTGCAGGAGACAGGTGCTTATTGTTAGGTGAAGGTGATGCAACTACCCTTCTAACAAAAGGCATCAGTGGACTCTCCTGGAGTTCCAGGGCGCAATCACATTTTTGATGAACAGGAGCACAAGGCTCATCCCACAAGCCCAGGCAGCTATGGTCAATGGTGGAGTGCTTATGCATTTTGACGTCCATTTTCATGGTCATCTAACATGAAGGCAAATAATTACAAACCACTGCCAACCCACAATGCCTTGCCCATCACTGGCTTTATTATGGTTTCAAATATCATTATTCACCTTTGATAGCTGTTCTCTTCACACCCTACTCTTCCATCTTAGAGCACCTACCAATGCTTGTCTTGGTAGAACTCCTGCCAGTCTCCGCCGGCACCTCCCACCGCTGAGCGGCCATCATATGTCAGGCTTCGATCAAGCTAAGGACGTGCATAGTTAATGCCTGTATCCTCTTATGAGTTATGCATACAAACACTGTTATAAGGGAAGCAACAAGAACTTATTCTGGATGCTCAAACATCGAAATGAAAAGTAGTGAAACAGTCAGACGTCTTCATAGATCGCTGCTGGGAAACACTACACTATTAAACAGGGGCGGAGGAGTTTCGCCCCACTGCTCCAAGACCAGAGTAAAGTAAAAATGATAATAACAGCACGTTATCATTTTCTTTTTAGCCTGCCATTGAGCTCCATGTTAGGATGGGGGGGGGGCTGGGCTCGTGTGTCGCCAGCAGAGGGAGGAGTGGTGGCTGCACCATAAGCCTGGTTGCAGAACATGTACAGGCTCTCAGTCCCTCTTTGAGTGCCGAACTATGCGTCGTAATTGGCTGGGAGAGTCTGGGAGCCTGGGTGCTTCCGTTCCGAAAGAAGAGGACGGAGGAGAGGCAAAGGAATTCACTGGTGAGTCTTTTTTTTTTTTTTTTTACCCCTGCCCTATCCCCTACCAGCCGCCACTGCCAATAAATGAAGGCTTTTTAACTGGATGCAGATGACGAATGCTGACTTCGTATCACCAAATACAAAACAAGAGCCAGTAGTGATGTTGCTTCACACAAACATTATTTTATGTTTGTGACCATGGACCTCAATAAGCGTGGTCACCATTTATTTCATCATTCTTTTTTCACCTGATCATTGTTAGTTTTTTTGGTATCTCTCATAGATATGGGAACAAACAAGACTTTTTAACTTTCATGAACACTAGTTGCAGCCTATGTGACATAAAAGCAAACAAGACAATATGTTAAACAGTGACTGAACACAAATTGTGGCACATGCACATGGAATAAACAAGAACAAAAATATATCACAGCTCTCAATTTTAACACCAAAAATTAGACTATGTGTAATTTCAAAATAAGTGGGGTCACTACTTAATGGGCAAATCAAGGGATGGAAGAAACAAAGTGCCACCAAAGACCGATAACAGGGGCCATGTAATTGAAAATTGTTCCTATATTGTGCCATGTGTTATGCAAAACCTTTTGCCTTTTGGCCGCAATCCCCCTGGCATGTTCTGCTGTCGACACGTTTTGAACCCGGACCAAGCTATGAGTTCTCTTCAGGACAGAGAACTGCTAACAAATGGGCTTTAATCACATGAGTTCAGACTTCTTCTTCGATACATATCTATTCTGCAGGAATGTGTTGTGGTTGTTTCGTTGTAAGCTTGGAGCATGCTGAGATTAATTATATTTTAAAGCTGTGTTTCATTTTATTATCGAGCCTGTTGAATTCTTTTCAGAAGCTTTCAGTGAATCACGCAGAACAAACAGTTGCCTCCTTAGAGTCTCTGGTATCACCTAGCACAGCAGGATTGAAACAGTAAGGGGCTTAATCATGAAGACCGAGGACCTAGGCATCATATAAATAAGCAATTAGACATTCCTTTAGAGGAAAATTAAATGAACACATTGACCTTTTGCAGTCCAAAAGTCTGAAACTGTCCTCAACCACAAATTGTAATGAAACTGCTCCCCTACAGCGCCAGGATTCTGTCTCGCAAAAGCACATCACATTTGCTGAGTAAATTTGGAGAGCTAATTTAATACTGTGGATTTTTCATATGCCCTTACTGGATTTTTTGTAGCTACGATATGCCCAGTGAGTGGAGTCATGGGCTATGTAGATGCCTGTTTTGTTTGGGAAAGAAGCAGTGGATTAAGTGGAGAATTGAAAGTCATGATAGGTGGAAAGGGAAGAGCACAGGTGGTTCAAGTCATAAAGGCATCATTTTTTTAAAAGGGCATTAGGACCCAGAAGCACTGAACTCTCCCAGTCCACAGCTGGAATACCTGGCACCACTTTCTGTCACAAAGATTATACAGAAGTGAAGGGAGTAGAAAGTTTAGGACAAGAGGTGTGCATTATAGTCTGGTGCATTATTGCATTATGTAAGACCATGTGGAAGGCTAGGATGCTCGTTCGGCATCTCACAATTTGGGACAGTGCAGTGAGTGGGTGGATGGCAACCATTGCTGCATTACCTGCATCATCAGAACCATGGCTCACACAATGGCTGACTGTGTGGAAAATGACCAAAATTAGGTATATATAAGCGGCGTTCATTCATGTTCACCACAGCCACTGTTGAAAGTAAAGTGAGAATCGTGAAACAGTGGCCACGCCATCTTGTCCCTTTTAGGCCCCATCATGCACGTAAGTGGCAGCCATTTTGTGTGTCGTGGCCTCTCTGCCCACTGCCAATAGCCTGCGCGTCTCTCCCCCTCACTCCCCGGCCTCGCAAGCATTCCCCCGCGCCCCAACAGCCCCTGGTCTCTCCTGCTTGGGCCATAAGCGCACCTCTAAACGCAACCCTGTCTCCGAGCCACATCCTGTGCTGAACCCCCTCACTCTTTTCATCTCATTCAAAGAACAGGCCCTTTTGATAACCTCTTCCTCCCTGCCCGATTGTCCGGCCTGATCCCAGGCCATCACCTATCCCAACAGATGCAGTTTATTGCCCCCTACAGTAGGACCTCGCCTCACATCAAAGGAGCGGGGATTAATCAATGCTTTCGCACCCCGAAGATCCGACTGATCACACACATCCCCGTTCCCAGCGGAATGTCCAGCTGCGCGATAACCACCACATGCTGAGATCGGGGTGGGAACTCTACTGTAGATGTGTGTGGGAACGGGCCTGGCCTGGGGATTCCGAGGATGTCTTTTCTGTCCTTCAAAGAAACATTACGGATGCAGTGTATGTAATAAAGCCATAAACCTGTGTATAAGAGGCCAGGCTTCAGAGATGCGGTTAGAGCACCTCGAGAAGATACCCTGTTGTCTGATTTGACGTGTTCTGCTCCGTCGGAATAAACTCCTGTTTCCTGCCTTCTGTCTCCAGCACCTGCCTCTTTGTTTGGTAATCTCGAATGGTATGAGAGGCGGCTAACGCCGGGCAAATACTGAAGGGTTCTTGGTCGAATTCGGCCCTACCTTTTCACAATTGGCGTCCCAAACGTGGGGCCCATCAGCGACACGTGGATCCAGTGGGAGAGGTCCCAACGACAGAGTGAACGACTGCAACGATCGGGAAGTGCACCTGCCCGATAGACCCTCGACTGGCAGCCGATCATCCGAACTTCACTGGTTCTGAGCAGACCTCTCTCGAGTGATCTACGGTCCTGACTGGGAACCATCAGGAGTGCCACAGCAATTACGGAGAATAGAGGACGATCAGGTGCTGGAGGCGGAAGACGAGAAACTGTCCATGCGGTCCGGGTAAGGTCGTGTAACACGACAAATTGCGAATTGATTGTTTGATTGTTTGAAAATACTAGTATTACTCATTTGATTGTTTCTGAGAGATTCTCTATTTGCAAACAAGCACAGAGTCGCAATACTCTGTTTAGTCTTTGCAGATAGTGAAGGGTAGGTAACGCAGGCCTTTGCCCCCATTGTAATCCGTCGTGCCTGCTTCCCTCTCCATTTGATTGATTGTTATCCAAACATTTACTGTTTTGGAATTGGTTCTCTTTGGATCATTCTCTATTTGCAAACAAGCACAGAGTCGCAATACTCTTCTTTGCAGATAGTGAAGGATAGGTAACGCAGGCTTTTGCCCCCATTGTAATCCGTTGTGCCTATTTTTATCCCTCATTTGATTGATTGTTTATCCGAACATTGATCGTTCGGAATTGGTTCTCTTTGGGTTATTCTCTATTCACAAATAAGCACAGAGTCGCAATACTCTGTTTAGTCTTTGCGGATAGTGAAGGATAGGTAGTGCAGACTTTTGTCCCCTTTGTAACCCGTCATGCCTATCTTCGCCCCATTTGTTGGTAGTTGGTTCAGCCCGGACCGTTTATTAGAGGTGAATCATCCGGCTCCACCGGAGGACACCCCTAATAAAAAGGACATATATATAAAAATACGGATTAGCCGCTGTATCGTGCTAGCAAACTATAACATAAAAATCGTTAGGGAAAACAAAAGGAATCGAGCAAAATCAGTAGGCCACTGATGGGATCTTTTTGACCCCGCTAAAATAGAAACATTAGGAACGACCCCTCATGAGAAATATGAAACTAGTGAGAAGAACCGAGCTCGACGCCATGATGGCCGCAAGACAGCTCGGCTCCGTCGCCCACCCCGCCCAAATAACGACAAACCCTATGCAAATATTATAAATATATACAACACTCCAGCAAAGTAACAAGTTAAAACGTTTTATTATACAACTATTTACATGGCAGCCGGCTGCAACAACAAACCCAACGCATTCGCCGTCTGCTTAACGCTGTTCCTGTCCCTCCTTCCTTAAAGTAGCAATGTTGGGCTACTTTGGGCTACTTTTTAGTTGGCTTTGGGCTATAGAAAGTCTACAAAAGCCATCAGCCGGCAAGGTAGCGTCGGTGGCGGCCCGTTGTGCGAATAGGCCGGAGGCAACCCAACGCGCCGAGGCCCGTCCCCGGATCGTCCAGAGGTGATGTCCAGCAAGTTGTGTGCGGGGGATGCCTTGCTGATGGCTCCCCCCTTTGTTGCCTGGTCCAGCCATTTTTTATACCTGCTCCAGGAGATGGCGCGGGGCGCCCGCAGATGGCGTGGGGCGCCCGCGGAGAGGCGGCGCGGACGGCCCCCTCTCCTCCGCCCCCCCCAGGTGGAGGCTCCTCTCCCGCACTAAGACTGCCATTAGCGTTCCACTCGCGGCCCCCCCCATGGCTGGCTGACCGGGAGGGGCCGCTCCGGTGGCCATGGTGAAGGGCAGCTGCTGGGGGGGCTCTCAAGATGGCAGCCGACACCCCGGATTTGGGCCTGGTCCACTAGGATGGCTCTGGGCTACCATGGAACTCGGATGCTTGCCTGCTCGGGCATGAGCCCCACTCTTGAAGACGTCCTCTCAGTTTTAAAGATTCTACGAGAGTCGTTGGCCCTCGACTCCTGCGGGCTTCCGGTGGGGGCAACCGCCACTGTTGCTCGACTATCCCCCATGGATATGCCGCTGCCCCGGGTGACCGCCGCCTTATCCACATCTGGTGCCGAAGGAAAGACTGATTCAACGCATCTGTGGAGGGATACGCCTGCTGTCCCGCTCTCCGGAGTGGCCACAACGTTGTCACAAGATGGTGGCGCTCTCATGCTGACACCAGCCTTTGTCCGAATTATTAAGAGACACTGTAGACTGCCAACTCGATCAGTTCCGGTGGGACCTCAGCGTGACCCGGTAGGGAAGATTTTGCCTTCCTCGCCTTTAAGTCGCGGTTCATGCCGCCTGTCCCTTCTGCTGGCGTTAACGGAATTTTCTTGAACTGCCGAAAGGGATTCTGGTCCGGCCGCTAGTTATTGGAGGCATTCGAACTATACTCTGGACCCGCCTAGCCTCGACCAAAAAAAAAAATGGCGCCAGTATGGGCGGGACTTGCAACTCCTTATGACGATTCTAGTTACTTAGCCCTGATGTTATGGGGGATGTATGCGGTCTTTGTACACATGGCGGGCGGGGAAGAATACTAACTGGGCATGCGGACAACCCTATTGATGTCGTTTTTACTATTGAATATTGTATTATTTAAGCTCCGAAGTAATGTTACTCATGATACTCGCCCATGGTATGCGGATGAACGATTTTATTGTAACTGATCCTGTTATACTTTCAATTATAAAATCAACCTTCACTGATCCTGCAACCGTTTGTCACGTTTAGTTTTTTCCAATTAAATGGCTCGCTCGTTACGTACTCCTATACTACAGTGTAATCTCTCCTTACCTCATGCGTTTCCCGTCTGTCCCGTGGCCGGCCTGTATGGTTGGAGGCCCGTATTTGAATGCTGACATTTTTACAATCAAGGTTTTAAAAGAAAAATATATGGAACTAGCATCATAACAGTCATTTAGATTGATAGGGTTGTTTTTTTAAATACCATGCTCTGCGAACAGGAACAACCCTATACCACCGTAAACCTTTTCTTTTCCTCGAATGAAAACATGAATCCGTCACCCCCCACCTTATACTGAATACCCCTGGACTTTGACCCTCTCCTACACGCGGTCTGTACTACTGCCCTCGGGCGATCTATGTAATGAACAGACTACCATTGGTTATCTTTGCCGCACTACCAGTTCCTCTGGGCTTCAATGCCGAGACATAAGGGACTGCATCCCAGAGAGATAAGTCAAGTACGTGGTAGGTAAAAACATTTTCCTGTTTATGCGCGCTGATGTGCTTTGAACGCTGCCCCCACCCTCTCTTTTTCTTTTTGCAGGTTACATCGACATTTCAGCTGAAGTATGGAGAAGACCTAAAACCGCACCGTGTTCCACGCGAGGAAAATAGGCTAGCTCTGCGAGACGGTACATTATATGTAGGAGCTATCTCTGGGAGCATGAAAAATTGTATGGTATGAATGTGCGCATGGGCCCTGATTTGTACGGTATGAATGCGTATGTGTGGCGCACGTCTGGGTCAATAAAAGAATGCTTTTTGTATGATTGAGGCGTTGATCGAAACGGTTAATGGGATAGGAAAATTAAGCCCGAACATGGTACCTGCATGTAAAAGACGAATAAAAATATAGCACTTTCCTTACTTAGGAACGACTCTCTCTGGAGCTAGCGAATGGGAGAGTGGCCTACACCAGAAACTTGAAGGCTTATTTCAGTACGACGAACCCAACCCCAACCGATACCCCAAATGTATACCCAAAAAATAATGCGCACCAGTGAGTCAATTTATGTGCTGACTAAATAAGAAAAGTTAAGAGTACCCCGGATTGGGGTTCATCCAGAACCCCCCTCAGCCCAGATATTAGGGATATTGTTATTTTTAATATTTACCCCTTCTTCTTCCACCCTCATAGAAAAGTCAGAATTGTACCATCGCACGTCCGACTGACACCCCTCCTTTACCTCAGCTTGGATCATCATTTGCTAGATGTTGGAAGACCCCACCGTGAGTATAAGCACGACTGGACTAGTGTCCGACCAATTAAAAAGGAGTAAGTATTTTTGAAGCGAGGTTACCAACAAAAATTGTCTACTATTAGGAAGGAAGGAGAACAAAGAGCTCGACCCCCAAAATGAATTAAAAAGAATACTGAGAATACGCAACATGCATGACAAAGTCCTTTTGCCCAAAATAGCTCTGTGTTCTGTCTTAGGTTTCCGTACTTGATGTATGTACTGTCGCACCCTATCTGGTATTTGTGTGTACGTAAACGTTGAATTTATGTTTTCTCTCAGCTTGTGTTTTATACGTGAAACCGACCCGTACTGTTCTATATGTGTGCGCACTGAATAACCTATTATTATACACGTCTCTCTCTCTCTCTCTCTTTATGTTGTACGTGTACTAATAGCCTATTTGGTGCACATGACGCTCTCTCCCTCTGAGGGCTCCCTTGCTCCCCTTTTGAATAAATGACGACACTGTGCCTCGCCGGCACAGGTATAATTGGCTTTAGACACGACGGTGTTTGAACAAATTGACAGAAACAAAACGATCGTATTTTGCCATATTACTACCTCTCCTTTCTGTAAAATGATGGAACTTAATTGGCTGGGAAAGAAAGGACAGGTAAGACGACTAATGTCCCCTAATCTGACCCTTAAAAGGGAACTATATGTCAGTGGCTTTTGTTTTAGTGCTTTAGTAACACCACCCTCATCATTTGGATTACCACCGCCCATTGCACAAAAGTAGGATGTCCGAAACGTCCCCGTTTTTCCAGAATGGTCCCAGTTCTGTAACCAGCCGTCCCAGAAAATCCTAAAGACTGTAGCTGATGACCTTGTTTTTAAAGATAAATCGTCCAAAAACTGATAAAAGTTAGCCATTGCTGTCAGAAAAGAAAAAGAAAAAAAATGCTTAACGTATGTCCTTCCCTGGAAAAAGTAGCTGTAAGCCCATGATAATAAGCACTTCACACTTTTTATGAATTAGCAGACCTTGAAGAAAAATATAGCTCAACAGGATTTGTTTTAGAAAAACACAAGTCTCTACTGGAGGAGCCGGTTTGAATTCGACAAACCATGTAATTGTTGGATATCAGACTTCTTGCCACGCTCGCGAATATAACAGGAATAAACACCAGACAGGCATGATGTTTGAAAATAGAAAGATACTTGCAGACCTGCACCACAGCCATGATGCATGAGTTAACAGTATACACCGATGTAAGGGTTACTAAGCATCCACCCTATCGTGACCAATAAACGTTTCCCCAACTACTCGGGGTTGGGAGAGAAATTAAAGTGTGTGACCATCTTCCCCTGCCAGTTCTTTAAGACTTGTTTTTTTGTACTCATTTAAAGATAACGTGCGGTTGTCGGAGGAGAGGGGCCGGATGTGACGCACAGCCTGGCTGCAGATCGGGGAATATCTATGACCTCGACCAAGGTAGAGCCACAGAGCAAAGAGTTGCGGGACAAGGCACCATTCTCAACATGGACAGTGAAGGAAAGAAGGGCTGTCCAGAAGCCCCTGCATGTTGATGAGCTCGTGCCGAAAGTCCCAGCCCATTGTGCCCGATTGATGGGCCCACTTGCTTGAAATTTCTGCCCTCCTTGGTCCGTTTCAGACCTGATCCCACTCCACCCTCTTTTCCCTCGGCCTCCCAAAGCACGCCCCCATCACCCCTTTTTTCTATATGGAGTTTTTTGAACTAGACTTAAAGAAGAAACACAGCACAAAAGATAGAATAGGGTTTGTCCCGAAAGAAGAACGGAATACAGGTACCCCGACTAAAGTACCTATGGTAGATTAGTTAGGTAACAGGACAAACAGGACTGTGGTCCGAGAGCAAAGAGTGGCCACACCCAGCAACGCGAAATCTGAATCCGAGCTGGACGCATAGCTCCACCGCCGGTGCTCAACAGTGCCAACGAAAGAAGAAAAACAATGAGAGCCTACCAGTGATGGCTCGCTGTAATAAGACACTGGAAAGACGAACCTTTTTTGAACATTGCCACCCCTTGACTGTCCCTTGTATTAAGTTGAATTCCTCTCCCAACCGCTTTGTATTGATTATCACCCAATTGAGCTTTCGAAACCTTACATCAGTCACTTTCAACTGTACATGGATAACTAAGAAGGCGTTAACTCTGTATCTTGATGATTGTAGAACACCAGTTATGCACATGAACGTGCTGTCTAGTTTTGACCCCCATGGAGTCCAGACCTCAAGTGATAATAGCCCTTATCCTGCCAGAACATTTTTGTATGACATCATGTTTGTATTCGGACGAATCTCCTGCATCGTCTAAAGTAATGTACCCGCCCCCAAGGTCTAACGTATGAAGCAGCTAATGTAATTTTGTATGCACTGTCTCCCCGCCCACCACATTGACTACATATGGTTATATACGATTCTGTCTGCATTGATAGCAGAATTATTTCCATCTGCCTGTAATGCAGCTGGGCTACCAAAGCGAATTGTATAACTAATGTCAGCTTGTACATCCTCACCTGTGACGTGAACAGGAATGAACTAACTTATGATAAAAACTGGGGACTGTGGAAAATGACCAAAATTAGGTATATATAAGCGGCGTTCATTCATGTTCACCACAGCCACTGTTGAAAGTAAAGTGAGAATCGTGAAACAGTGGCCACGCCATCTTGTCCCTTTTAGGCCCCATCATGCACGTAAGTGGCAGCCATTTTGTGTGTCGTGGCCTCTCTGCCCACTGCCAATCCCCCTCACTCCCCGGCCTCGCAAGCATTCCCCTGCGCCCCGACAGCCCCCGGTCTCTCCTGCTTGGGCCATAAGCGCACCTCTAAACGCAACCCTGTCTCCGAGCCACATCCTGTGCTGAACCCCCTCACTCTTTTCATCTCATTCAAAGAACAGGCCCTTTTGATAACCTCTTCCTACCTGCCCGATTGTCCGGCCTGATCCCAGGCCATCACCTAGCCCAACAGATGCAGTTTATTGCCCCCTACAGTAGGACCTCGCCTCACATCAAAGGAGCGGGGATTAATCAATGCTTTCGCACCCCGAAGATCCGACTGATCACACACATCCCCGTTCCCAGCGGAATGTCCAGCTGCGCGATAACCACCACATGCTGAGATCGGGGTGGGAACTCTACTGTAGATGTGTGTGGGAACGGGCCTGGCCCGGGGATTCCGAGGATGTCTTTTCTGTCCTTCAAAGAAACATTACGGATGCAGTGTATGTAATAAAGCCATAAACCTGTGTATAAGAGGCCAGGCTTCAGAGATGCGGTTAGAGCACCTCGAGAAGATACCCTGTTGTCTGATTTGACGTGTTCTGCTCCGTCGGAATAAACTCCTGTTTCCTGCCTTCTGTCTCCAGCGCCTGCTTCTTTGTTTGGTAATCTCGAATGGTATGAGAGGCGGCTAACGCCGGGCAAATACTGAAGGGTTCTTGGTTGAATTCGGCCCTACCTTTTCACAACTGGGCAGTTGTTTTCATATCAGGCAGCAATACACATAGACCTAAACCAGATCTTGCAATATTTCTGTGGCCATTTCAAGCCATGAAAATTAGGAGTAGGCTTGCATAAAATCTTGCAAGATTTTAGCTACCATCTTGACGCCAAGCATGGGGCCAGACCATCATTGAACATTTGAATTTATCTAAACTAGAGGTCTTCATTACTAGGCTTGGGTTAAATTTAAAATAAACCAATTTAACTTTTGCAGTTTCAGGAAGTTCGCATTACGCTTGTTATGCAAAATGTCCAAAATGATGCAATTGTGCAACGTCGCATAATTGCATTCCAGTCACAGCAAAATGTTACCGCAAGCATACAGGTATAACGCAAATGGCCAGAACACACTTGAGGTTTATGCACTATTTATTTTATAACGGAATGTGTCTTTGCATCAAACATTCATGGAAGGGCGAATGTCGCGCTGAAAACATAGGGCTAAATGACAGATTAGCATTTTGTGTAATTATGCACAATTTCACATCATTTTTCCAAAATGTTTCATAATTGCATGAAATTACAAGAGACAACCTAAATTCTAAGGAATCTGACCTCTTTCTGCAAGGAGTATTCCAGCAAGATGTTCTATGATGCACCTTAACCGTGCAACCCAATCAGCAAGCTCAGCTACACTTATGCTTTTTCTGGAAAGTTGCAATTTCTGCAATTATGAATGTTTCTACAAACATTAACAATGTAATCAGAATCAGAAGCAACTTTATTCGGCTGAGAAAAGACAGCAAATAAAGTGCACAGATACACGAATGAATACAATTCGTCTGAAAAAACCTTATTTGTAATAGACAGATGAAATCCACAAAACCTTGAATAAAATTAATAGTTTAAAGAGTCAAATTTCACAAGTTGAATCAAAGTGCATAGTGCTCAAAGAAAGCACCTGTGCCGGAAGAAACAAACTTACAAAGCGGCAAATTTTATTATCAGACAGATCTTGTAAAAAACAGTAAGCCTGGAAACATTTTTGAAAATGTCTGAACCTCATACGATTCAAAAGGGGGTGGTGATGGACAGAGTATCTGAATTAAGCAGAACACTCCTACCCAGTCAAAAGATCAGGGCTTGATCCATCACCGTTTTTTAGCTCACTGCACCATCCCAGTTCAGAACCTGGCTACATGCAAATTAGTCTGACCCTGGCCCAGTGCATCATGGGAACAGGGCAGACCAAACTACCAAGCCAATTCTTTACTGGAAAGGAAACAAGCTTCCGGGGACCGGTTTCTGGCATTACAGCCGTCTTCGGCCCGGCTTGCTTGAATCCTGATGGTGCAGTGTCCATCACCACCCCCATTTCTGAATAGTTTTGGCCACTATAGGAGTGGAAGGGTATGCTCAGACATGAGTCCCTTGCTCACTGCACCATCAGGATTCAAGCAAACCGGGCCGAAGACGGCTGCAATGCCAGACACCGGTCCCCGGAAGCTTGTTTCCTTTCCAGTGAAGAATTGGCTTGGTAGTTTGGTCTGCCCTGTTCCCATGATGCACTGGGCCAGGGACAGACTAATTTGCATGTAGCCAGGTTCTTGACTGGGATGGTGCAGTGAGCTAAAAAACGGTGATGGATCAAGCCCTGATCTTTTGACTGGGAATGAGTGTTCTGCTTAATTCAGATGCTCTGTCCATCACCACCCCCTTTTCTGAATCGTTTTGAACCTCATACGAGGCACTACAAAAGTTTTGGTGAAAATGTATAATAATCACATAAGAAGAGAAAATTAACCATTGATTACTTAGGCAGATTATTGCAGGCACATAATCTAGAGTCAAGTTTATGCTGATAAACAAGCGAGAAGCATAACGTATATTTCACTGTGCCAGCTCTCAATCAAAGTAATCGGGAGCACCCCTTACTCCTTCTGATATTCCACAGATAACTAGTAGTAATGACCCCCGGGATTAAGGTGTAAATAACTCCCAACATTTGATTTCCGGACTTCGAAATTTAGCCTCTCAGCTTGTAAACCATCATCTCAGTAACGCTTGCACTTGCTTCCCACCTATGACAGTGCATGGATCTATATCAGAAAAAAATATTAGTTAGGTCAATTCCTTCGAATTACCTTTTCACATACGCCAACCAAGGGATGGAAAGACCTTTCTCACAGCCAAACATTCGACAATTATACTCCTTGTGAGTGAGGCTTCATCCATGTTCATAATAGATAGCCACAGGAGCAGTGGGCAAGTGTGGATATAATCACTTAATAACCTATAAGTTAGGCCCAGCTCCTTGTGGCAAATAAAATGTGGGTGGATACAGGGACTGGGTGGATTCTCCAGAAGCGATTTTCCTCCCTTTGAAGTATCTTTGTGTCGCTGATTCCCCACATTTCCGCCCCACAGGTTGCAAGGGGAACTTGCTGGGAGTGAATATATTTGTAGCAATCTATTTGTAACACTTTGCGATATCTAATCTGTTGTAATATTACATAAATTCAAAGACTCTCAACATGTGCCTCTGCCTAAGTTTTTGGAGTCCTGCTCACATAGTCTAACAGCACATTGCTGCTGGGCCGATCTTGGCCTGGTCTTGGTAGAAGCATGGATGGGGGTCATGGGGCTCCCGCGATCTATTTCTGGATTAGATATTTTATAAGAGGAGACACATACACCTTTCCAAGACTCTACCTTAATTTGAGTGGTCATTCAGTAAAGGGCAGTGTTTAAAAAGGGACCATCTCGAACTCTAGACGTTCTCAATGTAGAGGTGCCGCATTGTACTATCTATTAAAGATGGTATACATCCTTGAAGGCTCAGAGATCCTCCAAGAACTTCTAAAAAACACCACTAAAGACAACATGAATAGAAGGAATATGCGAGGGGAGGTCCCACCTGTTCTTTACATTTGGCGGATGTCAGGAGCATTAAGATTTAGATGCGCCTCCTCACTCTTTATGAGGTTTCCGCTAATTAGAGCAGCGCGGAGACTCAAATCTTGATCTACCCCAAACTGATTTTTCCCTCTTCAAAACTGATATTATGATGTTGCTACAGCCTAATCCATTAAAGGTTTTGCCTTCATGGTGTAATGGCACCTATTCTTTGCAGCAAATATAATTATTTTGGCTCTCATTCTTCACCGTCACAGCACACCTGCCAAATTCTGCATTCCACTGGGCAAATCTCCACTGCTTCCTCTATTTACAAAGCAAATGATTAAACAATGCAAAACAATGACTTCAAATGATTTTGACCTTAGTCCTGCTACGGCATATTGTATCATAAATATTCATTTGAAAACACACACCACAGCTGCCATTTTCATGGGGCCTTTCTAAGCATATTTGAGATGTAGATTTCCTCAGTGGTAAATACACCACAAGCATGCATCCTCCACCAAACAAACATCTTTGCGGGCTTGAACAGTCAATCATGACCACCACCAAGGTCAAACTTCTACCACCCACCATCGCATAACACTGAGCCTAATGGCTCTACACAATGTTTGAGTTCTGATGCTCAAATGGTCTACCCGTTGAAAGCCCTCGAGAAGAAGCATCGCTTGGCAGAGTGGTCCAAGTTTGCTACAAAGGTGATCTGATTTAGGTCTTTGGATGTTGGTCATTTGAGAATGTGATAATGAGTAAAAAAGGTTTTGGAATGAGAGTTGATTTAAAGATTTGGTTTTGACATGGACATGAGGACACCATGGTGCATTGGGGTAATGGCGGAGGGAGAGAAAGATTGGTTCCAGTGAGGCAAACCCACCAGAAGAGAAATGTGGATATATCCAGCTAGACTGATGCCTCTGCAAGAGCAGTGATGCTGGGGCAGAGTCAGTCACAAATCACTCTCTCCTGCTTAGGAAGCTATTTTACCTTCATGGTGAATGGAAAACCAGGGGGATGGTGAGGAAGAGTGGGAAAGAGTAATAGAGAGAGGAGGAAGCAAGAGAGAAATGCAAGAAATTGCAGAATGATGAACAGAGAGAGAGAGAGAGAGAGTAAAAGGAAGGGGGGCTAAAACAGGAGGCGAGGGATAGTTGAAGCTTAGCGGGCAGGAGAAAGAAAGAGATTTTTACCATAAATAGTTCACTGCGTGTGCACGTGGACTGCACAAGCTTGTGTCTGTGTGTGTTTAAGTGTGTGTGTGCGTGCAGAAGCATATGCACATTTGTGGCCATTACATTCTACGTTCTTCTCTTAGGCATGTGACTCCACATAGGAACTCTCATGCTGAAGACATCACATTCCTCCCTTCCTTAATAACAACAGTAACCTAAAACAATGTGATACATTTCCTTCAGCCAATACTAGATACATAAACCCCTTTTTTCATAACATATCTGTGAACAAATCATTATTATTAGGGAAGACACAATTAGGACATATACTCTTTCTGTAACTCACTCTGGTATTATAATGGTTTTCATTCCGGCTTAGATGATTGTGTTTTAGTTTGACCTTTTGAAGACCCTCCTTATTACCCACGCTATATTGAGAATTTACCTCATGCTCTTTGCTGCCCTTCATATTCGTCTCTTCCCTAGCATTCCCACAACAATCTAAAAGTACCACTCTACTTTTGTTCCAAATCCTTCAATTGTGTCTTTTTATTTTATTACGAAATATTTTAACAATCGTTTGTGTTTTACTGAACTGTGACCACTTCACACATCCCACAGGTGCTCTGATTTTAACAATGTCACCTATTTTGATGTTCACATCCTTTACATTCTTTTTTCCTTTAACTTAACAATTTCTCCTCTCGAATTCTCCACTCACCAAGTCCATTACATTTGACACCTTTGTCCCACTCCATCCTGCCTGGACACAACATGGTATCAGGTGATCTCCTTTAAATTACTCAAAAACAGATCTGCCAGTTGTGTTATGTGGGAACATGTGATATGCTGTGATTACCCTTTGAAGTTCAGATCTCCAATCCAAACAGTTAACTCTTGCTAACTGAATAGTCTCTTTCACATATTTGTTGAACTGTTCAATAGAATAATTAGTTTCAGGAAGATAAATAGCCCATCTCTTGTGCTTCATGCCATACGATTCAAAATAACTAATGATATCCTTAGAGGAAAATTGAGAACCATTATCAGACAGAATGCATCTTGGGAAACTTTCCCTTTTGAAAATGCCTTCCAAAAACTTTATTAAACTTGAAGATGATATATCCTTCACATTTGTGACCTCGACCCACCTAGAATATAGGTCTAACAATACTATTTAGTAAGGTGTCTCATGTTCACCCTGCAAAGGACCTACAATGTCAATTGAAACCTCTTCCCAAGGTTGACTTGGCAGTTCTCTGCACACCATAGGTATGTGATGAGTTCTTAAAATTTGACCACTCCTTAAACACTCAACACACTCCCAAACAACTCTCTCTATTTCCACATCCATCCCAGGCCACCAAAAATTAGCCCTCAAACTTTCCGTCGTTTGACTGGCCCAAGATGTCCCATGTGCTTGCCTTATTAATCTGTCCCTCAAACTTGTAGGTGCAAATAACCCAGTTCCTTCTAACAACAAAGTGCGATTTACTGACAATTCATCCTTTAAGAGAGATCATTTTTTCCCACTTTGCAACCCTGCCATCATTAACTGCATTCATCACATCCACTAACTCTAAATCTTTACTTAACCGCATGCGTGCGGGCGGAATTCCGCCCGTACGCTGGGTTTTTAAAAATCGCACTTTACGTGACGAGCTGGGCTCGTCATGAGCGTGCGAGGAGGCTACGCCATGACGAGCCCAGCTCGTCATGAGCGTCGAAGGGGTTAACTCAACTCTCCATTGTTCCTCATATACCACACCTAACGTATTCTTATGCACATTATCTTCCTCTTCCTCACGTACACCTTCTTTTTTCCCTCTTGCTCATCTTCATCAACTAACCTGGAAATACAGTCAGCTGTGACATACTTTACTCCTGCATGTATTCTACATTAAGTTTGAATTCTTGAAGTGCTATTACCCACCTTCTAATACTATCCGAAATAAAATCCAGCTCCATTTTCCTTGAATACCTCAACTAGAGGTTTGTGATCTGTGTAAACTCCAAATTCTGAACCCCAAACAAAATTCCTGAATTTTTTAAGTGCCCATAGAATCGTAAGTGCCTCTCTTTCGATAACAGAATACCTTTTCTCCAAGACACCCACAGATCTAGAATCCCACACAATCAAGCTTTCCTGATCTTTGATCTTTTGAACCAACACAGCCTGAACCTTTGGCATTGGCATCTGTGACAATCTGTGTTTCCTCGCCCAGAATAAAAGCTTGTAAACAGGGAGCAGACCTTAACTCAACTATTATGAAGTCAAAATTCGCTCTGGCATGATTCATTCCACTCAAACTATTTCCCTTTCTTCAATACAATCTCAAATTTAACGATTTATCAGCCAAATTCTTGATATATCTAGCATAATAGTCAACTATTCCTGGGAATGAACTGATCTCTTCCTTGGAACCAGGGGGCAGATTTATGAAGGCCTTGCGCCGCCGGTGCGTCATTTTTAACATGGGAAAAAGTGACGCACAAGCGGGGCAAGGCCTTCATAAATCTGCCCCCAGGTGTTTCAATGTACTAATAGTTTCAACCAGTTCTTTCCCGGGTCTAACTCCCTCACCAGATACCAAAAGTACTAAATAACTAATCTTGCACATACCAAACTGACATTTCTCTTTATTAAACACCAAACCTGCTTCTAGTTGTCTACTTAGAACTTCCCGTACTCTGGTGTCATCCTCATCAATAGTCTACCAAAAACTAAAACATTGTGTTGGTAACCCTTCACTCCTTTCATGTCCTGTACCACTCTGCTAATTTTACATTGGAATTCAGAGGCTGCTGAGACTAGTCCAAACAGAATTCTTTCGAACTTAAAAGCCCCATCTGTGTTATAAATACTGTAAGATCTTGCGAAGAGTTATCCAACTGCACCTGGTTGTAGGCAGTCTCTAGGTCCTACCATGTGCTTGGTGTCTGTATCCCTCTCTATAGGCTCATAGACTGTCATCATCCCTGCACCCCTCTTGCTCTTCACCTGCCCCGTGGGTTGTCTTGGGCCCTCCCATCTCTCTACCTGCCTTATACAGGCTGCTCACTGCCCATCCCATCTCTCTGCCTGCCTGTGTAGGCTGTCCACAGGCCACCCCATCTCTCTTCCTGCTTCTATAGGATGCCACAGCCCACCCCGTCTCCTTTCCTGCCTCTGTAGGTTGCCCACATGCAACCCCATTTCTCTTCCTGCCTCTATAGGCTGCCCACAGCCCACCCCATCACTCTTCCTGCTTCTATAGGCTGCCTACAGTCCACCATATGTTTGTTCCTGCTTCTACAGGCCGCCCACAGACCACTCCATCTCTCTTCCTGCCTCTATAGGCTGCTCCTAGCCCACCCCATCTCTCTTCCTGCTTCTATAGGATGCCACAGCACCCCCCCCCATTTCTCTTCCGGCATCTATAGGCTGCCCACAGCCCACCCCATTGCTTTTCCTGTCTCTATAGTCTGCCCACAGCCCACCCCATCTCTCTTCCTGCTTCTATAGGATGCCACAGCCCCCCCATTTCTCTTCCGGCATCTATAGGCTGCCCACAGCCCACCCCATTGCTTTTCCTGTCTCTATAGTCTGCCCACAGCCCACCACACCTCTCTTCCTGCTTCTATATGCTGCCCACAGCCCACCCCATACCTCTTCTTGTTTCAATGGGCTGCCAAGACCCCATCCCACTTGTCTTCCTGCCTCTATAGGCTTCCCACAGTCCACACAATATCTCTTCTGCTGCTTCTATAAGTGGCCCACTGCCTATAGTCCACCATATCTTTGTTCCTGCTTCTATAGGCCGCCCACAGACCACTCCATCTCTCTTCCTGCCGCTATAGGCTGCTCACAGCCCACCACATCTCTCTTCTTGCTTCTATAGGCTGCCCACAGTGCACCCCATCTCTCCCACAGTCTGCCCCAACCCGTCCTATGTGTATGGTGTTTCTCTGACAATCTTCCCAGTCTGACAAAGCCAGGCCACCTCTCTCCTATATATGTGTCTCTCTCTCCAGGACAACATTAGCCCCTCTACCTCCTGTTCATCTCTCCCGGCTCCACTAGCCGACGGGAGCTTTCATTTCTATGCAGCCTTCTTCCCTTATCTGCCCAGTGCCTCACCAGACAAGAATGTTGTTTTCTCATTTGTAGTCGATTTTCTTATCATGCTTAACCCTTCTGAAGACCAAAAGTGCATGGAAGCTGAGAGAACGATAGAAGAAGGTCTGTGCCTGGAGTTTAGAGGCAGTGCTGAGAGGGCGAAATATTGTGGAAAAGTGACAGGGGCTGAGCAGAGACTGTGGACACAGAGAGGAACTTGCCTCTGGGGGCCAGAGATAGGACTGAGGGGGCAGAAAACCGTGGCACAGTGGTAAGTATTGTGGCAGAGGAGAGGCTGGCATTCACTCTAATGGAGAAGGTATAAGCTCTATGGAAAAGGATGGCTTGAGGCAGGGCAGAGGGGCGCTGAGTGGATTTAGGTTGGGAAGTAAGGGGTAGGTGGTGAGGTACAGAGAGGTGTACTGGGTGAAAATCTGCAATTGAAAAAATAAACTGGGCGGAAAGCCATCACTAAGGGGCAGAGAGAGAGAGTTCAGTGACAGAAGAAGATTTAGTTGTAAGGAGTGAGTGGACAGGGTTAGAGGGATCGTCCGATTGGCAAAGAAGGAACAGCAGAAATAAAGTGAGGTGGAAAGAGAAGGTTTGTGGTAGGCACTGAGGAGCTTAGATACAAGTTGTGACAAACAATGACACAGCCTGCTATAGGCATGCAGCGGAATTGAGAGGTAAAGGTAGTAGAGAGAAAAGGGAATCACTTGGAAAAGGCCTGAAGATTGAGATTCAGGGAAAAGGCATGGGTGTTAGCAGAATTTGTGGAGCACAGGCGGGAATTTAAAGGCAGAGAAAAGGCTGGGATGGAGAGGAAGGGCAGAGAAGCAACAACCAACTGGAAGCATAAGCCAAGTGGTAAATCGTGGAGTGATAGGTGGCGAATGAGCAGGAGATCGTGAATGGAAAACAGGACACAAGCAGGCATGGGCTCAGGCAATCTATGAGAAGAAAAAAAGGGAATGCGATATCTGGATGGCCACAATCAATAATAATGCTAGCAAGTGATAGCCAGTCTGAAGTGAGAGTAAAGACACAAAGTGCATAAGATGTGGTGGTCATTTTGGATATGGGATCTTCACCACCAACCTTCGCACAACTTTCTTGGCTGATATAATGCCATTCCCTAGGTGCGCTCCCATTTTGAGTTTCCAACTGTGTAAATTAGAGTTTTTCACTACTGATGCCCTGGAGCTTAACCCTATAGAGAACACCAAGTACAATCCTTTTGGCACCTGGGAGTTAGTGTTGCAAATTTGATCTTTCCATATTACTCTCAGGAAGGTGGTTCGGGGTTAACTACTCAGAACTTAATAAATCAACCAGTCAATCCGTAGTTCCTACAAAAAAGAAGGCTTAAGTGAACTTCTTCAGATGAGAACCAGCTGGGATGTTAGGAAGTCACTGGTTGATTTGGCTTACGATGCAATACGGTTAATGAACGGTATTACGAATCTACAAGTTTCAAAGCTGTGATACTCTGGACTGTAGCATCTTGCTACAAGTAAATACAGACACTTGTTGTGTTTCAACTGGAGCTTTATTATCTACATCCAGTGCCTTCCCTGTCCCTACTCCGCCTCTTCCTGTCCCTGACCACCTAGCTCCTCCCACCCAGCTACTAGACTGCTAACACACAACATCTCCCCCTTTCTTAACAAAACTGATAACATATTCAATCATATCTCTTCAATGAGTCTCTTTGGTCGCTGAGCATTGCGGCGCGGCCTTACGTTCATTTCGACGGTGTCCTCTTCAGTCTGGGGTATATCTAAGTTATTCAGAACCTCTGGATCATGTTGATCAGGGGTTCCCGGATCTAGTGACACAGTGGGGTCAAGCAATGATCCGGTCAAGTCCTGGGAGTACTTCTTAAAGTGAGACACGTTTCTCGTAACTCGACGGTGGTCAGACTCCGCCGTCAGCATGGTGCCTTTCTGCCGAGTGACCAGTAGTGGTTCATCACGAAAACGACAGTCTGTTTTCTTCTGTTGGTCTTGTTTCACTAGTACATAGTCTCCTTCGTGACAGAAGGTGATCTTGCTCTTCGCTTTGCGTCGGCATACGACTTCATCTTGTCCTTATTTCTCTTGTCCATCTCTGCCATCTCTAGATGGTTGCGGGTGGGTGATATAGCTCGCAGTGCTCCATCCCAGGTTGGGATTCGGTTTCTCATGGGGCGACCTAACATCAGCGTGGCAGGACACTTGCCAGTGGTCGAGTGGGGAGTTGTCCTGTAGGCCCTGAGGACCTCGTTGAGAGCGATCTGTAGGTCCTTCTTTTCGGCACAGGCCTGCTGAAATGTTTTCTTGATTGTGGCCATGAAGCGTTCAACGGTGCCGTTTGCTTGTGGTCAAAGAGGTGTGACTTTCCTATGATGGAAGTCCAAGTGTCGGGCATATGCTTCAAAGTCATGCCCATTGAAGGGAGGACCATTGTCTGTCTTCACCTCTCTAGGGACACCCCGGGTGGCAAATAATTCATCCAGCACCTTAAGAGTACTGGAGGCACCGGTGGAGGGTACGAACTGTGCGAATGGGAAGCGAGAGTACTCATCGACTATGACTATCACGTACTTGCCAGAAGACAATGGTCCGTAGAAGTCCACAGCAATTTCTTGCCATACTCCCGCCGGTAAGGGGGTCATTTGCAATGGGGCCGGGGAATCACCTTTGCTTGTCAGTTTGCACGGGTGACAGTCTTTCAGGGTGGATTCCACCATTTGGTCTAGTAGAGGAAACCACACACGCTCCCTGAGCGCTCGCTTCGTGGATACAACTCCCCGGTGGCCTTCATGAGCAAGATCAATGACACCTTGCTGTAGAGTTCTGGGAATCACGATTCGCTGTCCCGGCAGTATGATTCCGTCAGAGGTCACCGACAGTTCTTCATGGACATGCCGGAATGCTTGCAGCTCGTGTTTGGTGTCCAGCTCACTGTCTTCATCCTGAGGGTCATGCCTCCACCTGTTGGCTCGAATCTTGCTGAGAACCTTTTGCAGGATGGTGTCCTGTGCGGTGGCGTCTCGGATCACATCCATTGGAATGTCAGGAGGTAGCGCCTGGTCAGCTACGAAATGGATGTATTCCTCGGCAATCAAAGGGTGAGAGTTGGTTGACGCAGGCGGGTGTCGAGACATGTAGTCTGCTGGGTTTTCAGACTTTCCCGGCTTGTGTACGATCGTGAAGGTATACTCCTGAAGCCTCAGGCCCCACCTCTCAATTCTGGGGGGCATTTTTGCACGGGGGTTGCCGTAGATGGTGACTAGCGCCTGGTGATCCGTGATCAGGGTAAAGTGCTTGCCGTAGAGGAAGACATGAAAATGTTCACATGCCCAGACCACTGCAAGGCTCTCCTTCTCAGGCTGTGAGTACGCCTTCTCGGGTCGGACAGGCTGCGGTTAGCATAAGCAACAATACGTCTCTGGTCAGAGTCATGGTCATATTGCGCTAAGATGGCCCCCAACCCTACGGGGCTGGCATCTACGGTGACTTCAGTCATGCGTCTGGGGTTGAAGTAGGAAAGGTTATCGGCCGACTCCACGGCCCTCTTGATCTCTGTGAATGCTTGCTCACACTGAGGAGTCCATTCAAAGGGTTGCCCTTGCTTGGTCAAGGTGCGGAGCGGGTGGCTGATGGTCGCGTAGTCCCGGATATACCGGGCGCAATAGCTAGCCATTCCCAGGAAGGATCTTAGATCGCTGACGTCCTGAGGACACTTGGCGTTGTTCAAGGATGCCACTTTTTCTGGGTCAGGTTTCATTCCCGCTCCTGAGAAGATGTGACCGAAAAACTTTAGTGTAGATTGGTGAAATTCGCACTTGTCCTTGTTCAGGGTCAAGTTCGCATCAAGCAGGGCATGACAGACGCGGTTGAGTGCAATGTCGTGTTCACGGGTGTCGGAGCCATAGACAAGGATGTCATCGCTGTAATTGAGCGTATTGGGGATGTTTTGGATGATCTGTCTGATAGCTTCTTGGAAAATTTCAGCAGCTGAAGACACACCAAAGCTCAGTCTCTTATATCGAAAGAGTCCCAGGTGTGTAGCAAAAGTTGTGATGGGGCGTGACTGGGCGTCCAGTTCCAGCTGGTGATAGCCTTTGTTTAGGTCCAATTTTGAGAATGCATTGGCGCCGTTCAATGCCGAGATCATGTCACATAGAAGTGGCCCTGGATGGCGTTCACGTTCTATCGCAGTGTTGGGGATGTGCATGTCGACGCACAGTCTCACTTTGCTGGTGTTGCCCTTTTTTGGTACAACGACTACCGGCGAAACCCACGGGGTCGGACCGTCCATGCGTTCAATGATGTCGGCAGACAGGAGGTCATTGATCTCTTCTTCGACAGCCTTTTGGAGGTGGAAAGGAACGCGCCGGGGGTGTTGAGCAACAGGCCTGATTTGCTTGTTGACATGTAGGTGTATCTGACGGTTCCTCAGCTTCCCTAGCCCAATGAAAAGGCGAGGAAAACGATTGACAATGTTCTGGTCATCACAGACTTTGAAGAGGATCTCCACGAGACGGAGGTGCTCCGCAGTCGGCAGGCTGAGCAAGCAGTCAGCCTCGGGACCTTTGATGACATGAATGACTGCGTCAATAGTGACGTTGTCATGTGCAAGTGTAGTCGGGAATTTGCCAAGACATTGCAGGGGTTTCTTTGACATCCAGGTGTAGACGCGTACAGGTGCATGAGCAAGCGACGGCTTGGGGCGCATCCTCTCATACTCGGTGACAGGGATGTAGTTCAGCGAAGCTCCGCTGTCCATCACGAATTTGGTGTCGTGATTCCCTACTTTGATGTGCAACCGAGGGTACTTCTTCAATTGATCTGGGTCTGCGATCATGTTTGCATAGTGCTTCGTGTATTCGGAGCCTCGAGATGAAGATCTGGAGCTCCGGGACGGGGATCTGCGGTCCCATCGCGATCTGTGCGACTCCCTGCTGGAATGAGATGAGCTGGAGGACCCTGCGTCTGTGTCATTGACGGCTCTAACGTGGTGCTTTCTGGTGTCCGATCGGGACGACCTCCCAGTTCCACTTCGCCTTTCTTTGTTGTATTCGCCACACATTGCTTCGAAATGGTTTGTACGACCACACTTTCTGCACCGCTGGCCCATGGCAGGGCAAACATCCACGTGAGGGTAGTCATATCCGCACCTGAAGCATCTCCTTGCCCTTTCAGGTTTCTTCTCTCTTCGGCCGGTTTCCTGCCTCCTGTGATCTGAGCGCCTCGAGCGAGACGATGGTCGCGATGTCCACTGACTGTCTCTCGAGCGTCTTCGTCCGCCACCCCGGTCTTGAACTCTATGTGCTTGCTCATTGCTCACTTTGCGTCCCGATTCAATGGTGGCAGCATGCTCTTCAGCCTGATCGTAGACGCGAGTCAGTTCCTCAATGTCGCCCAGTTCTTGCGGCTTTCTCAGCAGTCGTCTCCTGAGGGATTCTGAGTGGCACCCCTCTATGATCTGAGATTTGATGGCGGCGTCGGTTGAAAAATTGTCGAAGTCGCAGTGCCTCGATAGTCGCCGCAGTCGAGTGATGAATGTGCTCATTGCCTCGTCTTTTCCTTGACGTGCCTGATGGAAGGCATGGCGCTCGTAGTCCACGTTCTTTTTGTGGAGGAATCTCTTGTTTAGTGCGTCGCGCACTTTGTCATACGTTCCGGTGTCTGCGGCAGGGAGATCCTTGATCAGTTTACTGATTTCACACCCAGCTAGATTCCGGAGAGCTATCAGCTTGTCCTTGTCAACAGTCACTTTGGATCCTTCGAGGTAGTCCTCGAAGTCTTCGAGCCATTCCTGACACTTGGGGCCCATGCTTCCACCTGTTGTTATGGTGACTGGTTCTGGGGCCCTCAAATGTGATCCTCCTGCAAAGAGGGGCTTGACGTCATCTCGCCGCGGTGATAGCGACATTGTGGGACCACAAACGTTAGTGTTGGAGACTTGTCGATGCTTGTTTGTACCTCTTCTCGCCAATGCTTGTTATTTGATCTCGTCAATGCTTGTTTGTCTCTTCTCGCCACTGCTTGTTTTTGACAGTGCTTGTTTCTTTCTGGTTACCAATGCTTGTTTCCTTATCGTTACCAATGCTTGTTTTATTATGTTCGCCAATGCTTGTTGCTGAACTTGGTTCGCCTGACCTCAAAATGGCCGCCTACAGTTTGCACAGGGAGGCTGTCCCAAAAGTTGCCTGACTCAAAGATGGCCGACGTGGTTGTCTGCATGCACTACTTTCTCTCTCTTCACTCGACCCTGTTTCTTCACACAGGATTCACCGGCAGTCGCTTCCAGGGTCGACACACTCCAGATTTGGCTCCCTTTGGTCTTCGCCACCGTCAGGTGAGGTTGGGGTGGGCTCCCGCCTTACTTTGCAGGGTCCCGCGTTTTTTTCGTGACAGCGTGCCAACACTCACGCATTAGGCGTGAGGTTTTCCGACGTCGGGCCGCACTCGGGCTCAAATTTCCCCGCGCTCGACAGCGCTTGGCAGGAGACCTTCGTGGGGGCAGCAGGCCTTCGTGGGGGCGACGTCCTCCACCCCAAGGCACTTTTCTTTCACTTTTGGGGCTTGGCAGAGTCGGGGTGGGCTCTCGACTTCTGCATGCACAGTGCTCACCCGTTTTGCACGCTTCACGCGTGAGTCGCGCTTCGGCGCGAACAGCGTCTCCTCTTTGAGCGATTCAACGCTCGGTGTTTCGGCTCCCTCTTGGGTCCCTCTCAACTGCGGGGAGGGATAGGGTCACCTGCTGCTGGTTTCTTCATCAGGCAGCAACTCTGCACAGCCGCGTTTTCTCCTTTTCGGCGCTGCACGGGACAGGGCACTCTCGTGGGGTCTTGTGGGCTGCTTTCATGCCCATCCCACCCTCGTCGCTAGTTGTAGCATCTTGCTACAAGTAAATACAGACACTTGTTGTGTTTCAACTGGAGCTTTATTATCTACATCCAGTGCCTTCCCTGTCCCTACTCTAACTGCCCTCATCCTGTCCCTACGCCGCCTCTTCCTGTCCCTGACCACCTAGCTCCTCCCACCCAGCTACTAGACTGCTAACACACAACATGTACCTCAGCAGTTGTTTATTGCGGCAGTAGAGGTGTGTCTGCGACTTAAGAAATAAAGAAACAGATGTTCTCATCATGAACCAATGGAATTCCCCTTGAAGGTGACGGATCAGAGAGATAATCCTTTCATAATTGCCTTAGTTAAATGTTGCAGACACATGAACCAGGCAACCAGATGTGGGACGCAAAATATTGAACATGTCATGCCATATTCAGAACACTTATCTAGGTAGTCAGGCAATCGCTCACACAGAACATAATGCTTCATGCAGTGGCGGTACAACACCACACAAGGTTGGCAGCAATAGTAGATTTGCAGAATGTGCATGTTTTCGTTACGAAGACAGAGCTTCATCAAGGGAAATAGCCCAGTGTGTACTCTCTGTATGTCCTCGAGCCAGAATTTCACAGGGTTCAAAGTGTCCAATGAATGGCAAATATAAAGATGAGCGAAACTCTTGGTAAGATCATGCTTCACCCAGTGACTCTCCTAGTAATTTCAGGCAAAGCATACTTTGGCTAATACATATGCGGCATTTATGACAACAACAAGCACAAATTCCATGTGCAATTTAGTTACACTTCTTTATGGTAATATGGAATTATAGAACTGATTGTGCATCATTATTCTAATACAGTGTGCTATACATTTTGACCATATATGACCATGAAAAGAGTATCACGCCTGCACTAGTTTTAGCCACATCGGTCACATAACCATTAAGATGAGAACAATGGAAAGAAGCCTATGAAACATACCATAAGGCTCTAGAACAGTGGTCTTCAATCTGTGGGGCGCGACCCCCAGGGGGGTCGTGGAGTCCTGGAAAGGGGGTCGCAGATTCTGCAGAGTGCAGTTCCTGGCATTGGGCTGATAGAGGGTGCTCACGGCGGAGGCCTAATTCACACCGAGGTGTGAAAAACATCAACGCCTCATTAACAAGTAAAAGGTATTTTAAAGACCTGTCAAGTACTTGGGTGTGACTGTGTGTGTGTCCCTGAAGCTGTTTCAGCCGGGCTCACAAACACGAGCTGGGGGGAGCTGGGGGAGGGGCTGGGGGAGCAGGCTGTAGTGTAGCTCTTTGAGTTCAATGGATCTTGCGCACCTGGAGCTGTGGGTCCCGTGACACGTCCCCCGCCCCCAGCAGGGAGGCACAGAGATGCCCTCCCATGAGCAGGAAAGAAGAAGGAAGACGACGCAGAGAGATACTGATTCCCCCCCATGAGAGAGGCACAGAAAAGGTGGGTGGATGAATGATGGGTGGATGGATGGATGTAATGCTGAAGGATGGATGGATGTGTGAAAAGGTGGGTGGATGAATGATGAGTGGATGGATGAATGAAAGGGTGGATGGATGAATGATGGATGTATGGATGGAAGGATGAAAGGGTGGATGGATGAAGGATAGATTGGTGAAGGATAGATGTATGGATGGAAGAATGAAAGGGTGGACGGATGAAGGATGGATGGATGGATAGATGAATGATGGATGGATGGATGTGTAAAAAGATGGGTGGATGAATGATGGGTGAATGGATGGATGAAAGGGTGGATGGATGAATGATGGATATATGGATGGAAGGATGAAAGGGTGGATGGATGAAGGATAGATTGGTGAAGGATAGATGTATGGATGGAAGGATGAAAGGGTGGTTGTATGAAGGATGTATGGATGAAAGGGTGGATGGATGGATGTATGGATGGAAGGATGAAAGGGTGGATGGATTAAGGATAGATTGGTGAAGGATAGATGTATGGATGGAAGAATGAAAGGGTGGAAGGATTAAGGATGGATGGATGAAAGGGTGGATGGATGAATGATGGATGGATGGATGTGTAAAAAGATGGGTGGATGAATGATGGGTGAATGGATGGATGAAAGGGTAGGTGGATGAATGATGGATGTATGGATGTAAGGATGAAAGGGTGGATGGATGAAGGATAGATTGATGAAGGATAGATGTATGGATGGAAGGATGAAAGTGTGGACGGATGAAGGATGTATGGATGAAAGGGTGGAAGGATGAATGATGGATGGATGGTGTGTAAAAAGATGGGTGGATGAATGATGGGTGAATGGATGGATGAAAGGGTGGATGGATGAATGATGGATAATTGGAAAGAAAAGAACGGCTGACCAAGGTTATGCACAGAATATTTCAGAGTATGATATATAAGTCCATATGTTGTGCACACTACGTCCAGAGTATGCCGCACCGATACTCTCCTGCAAAGCAGATCCCAAAAATCTTTTGCAACTTATTTATCTACTACACTCTAAGCGACCCGATACGGGCGGCCACGATTTGGGCCGGACCCTCCCAACGCTATCACACTGCGGGGATTTATTTGGGTATTTATTTTAGAACGGACGATTACCACTTTATCTATTTAGTGGCCGACAATCTTCTTTGGCCCACTGTGGAATTATGGTGTGTCGAACCCTCACCACATACCAATGATGGGTTAAACCTGACGAAATTTCCTCTATTTGATAGCCCTGACGAAGATCAATGTGAACGAAACGCGTTGGCTGAGGAATTTGTTTTAACTGGAATAGAATAAAAGAACTTTGAAATAAGAATTGGAGCTTTCGACCACTCCCTTTTTTGGTGCACCGTCCTTGTACATATGAACAGATGAATGATGGATATATGGATGGAAGGATGAAAGGGTGGATGGATGAAGGATAGATTGGTGAAGGATAGATGTATGGATGGAAGGATGAAAGGGTGGACGGATGAAGGATGTATGGATGAAAGGGTGGATGGATTTATGGATGGATAAAAGGTTGCATGGATGAATGATGCATGGATGGATGTGTGAAAAGGTGGGGGATGAATGATGGGTGGATGGATGAAAGGGTGGGTGGATGGATGTATGGATGAAAGGGTGAATGGATGAAGGATGGATGTATGGATGGGAGGATTAAAGGGTGGATGGATGAAGGATGGATGTATGGATGGGAGGATGAAAGGGTGGATGGATGAAGGATGGATGTATGGATGGGAGGATGAAAGAATGGATGTATGAATGGATAAAAGGTTGCATGGATGGATGTGTGAAAAGGTGGGTGGATGAATGATGGGTGGATGGAAGGGTGGATGGGTAAAGGATGGATGTATGGATGGAAGGATGAAAGGGTGGATGGATGAAGGATGGATGAAGGATGGATGTATGGATGGAAGGATGAAAGGGTGGATGGATGGATGTGTGAAAGTGTGGGTGGATGAATGATGGAGGGATGTGATGAGGTCTAACAGGCGCATTTATGGTTGTCAAAAGTTGATGATGAGGAGTACCAGTTTCTAGAAACTTTTGTCGGAAGGGGGTCCTTACGCCTAAAAAGGTTTCCAAAGGGGGTCTCGGCATCAAAAAGTTTGAAGACCTCTGCTCTAGAATGAGATTTTTACACTTACAAAAGTATTGCTAGTACACAGTCTGGGTTGGGAAGAGAAGAGCGTTTTAAAAACAAATACTTACAGAAGAGGTTAAGATGCACTCTGGAGAAAAAGGAGACATTGTAAAAGTGGCAGACGAAAGTGCAACTATTCTAAAAACTCTAGATAAAAGATGCAATTCTCATAGAAATGTAGTTTTGGCGAGAAATACGTTCTTTCAAAATGACCTGCAAGTAGAAGAATCAGTGGATGATGCTGTGGCAGCATTGAGAGCATTAGCAGCTACATGCAACTATTATGAATTCAAAGATTACATAATAAAAGACCAACTGATTGAGAAGACCAACAGCAAAAAAGATCCAGGGCAACTGTTTATGTACAGAAAATGTAGACTTTAAAACTGCTTTAAGGATAGCACGAGGCATCGAATATTCTGAAATCTACACAAGAGAAATGTCTAATTCTGTTGAAGGGTTTTCACAAAACAAGCTAAAAGCTTGTATAAGGTACTTGAATCAGCACTGCTACGGTGAATGGCTACAATATTGGGTAATACTGTGAAGAAAGTGGTCGTAACGTTTGTGAAGGTAAGCAATGAAGGAAATTGTTTTAGATGAGGTAGAAAGGCACATTTAGATAATACGAAACAATGGCTGGTATGTTCGTAAGTCTGTTTCAAATATGAGAGAAGGGGCATTTTGCCTGGGTTTGTAAATCCATTGAGAGTATTAAAACCCCAAACAGGGACAGCAAAATGAAGGGGAGGGTTGTGCTCTAATGCTAAAAGATGAGCAAGGTGAAAGTGCGATACTTGTGGTAGAAACGACGAGGAAAGCACCATACTGTGATGTTCAAATGAATAAGGAAAATATATGATTTATGGCTGATTCTGGATTCCACTGCACCTTGATAGAAGGAAAGGAATTTGAAAAGTTTCCTGGTTTAGTGTTAAAATAATTTAAAATCAATACGTGGGGAAACAGTAGAAATTGTTGGGAAATTTGATGTCAATCTAAAATTTACAGATGTAGAAACCATTTGAGCAGTATATGTGGTGAAAAGTGGTTCAGATTTGTTGGGATGGGAGAAGTAAGGAAAGTTAGACATAGTTTTGAATCCCAATCATCTTGACTAGTTTGAATCCAAGTCAAGGTTAACTGCTGTTAATCTGGTCAACTAAGGCGAAATGAAAGACAGTAAGTGATTTAGGAAGTACCACAACATTTTTATCAAATAACTTAGTAAGCTAAAAGGCTTTCAGCATAAAATAATACTCAAAGACAGTTGGTAAAGAAAGTGATTTTAAGGTACCTTTGGGTCCAGGGGAGCAATTGATGATGGGGTTAGATAAGCTCTGCATGTTAAGAGTCCTTGAGGTCATTGAAAGTTCTGAGTAGAAGGCACTCATAGTTTTGGAATGCAAAATGAACACATCTTTAAGATTATATGTGGACTTGTACAAACCTAACCATAGTATTTGGGCTAATTCTAAACCACTGCTTAATATATTGTGAATGTTGTGTACTCTGAAGGATACTGTACTGTTAACATCATTGGACATGTCAGCTGTGTAGAATCAAATTGAGTTATGTCAAAGGCATATCACCTCACATCCTTTGTAATGCTTTGGGGAACATATCAATATAGGCATATATCCTTCGGTTTGGCCTCTTCATCACCTGTGTTTAATAGGGTGGCTGGTATTTTGTTCAGGGATGTAAACAGGGTGCCATATTTTCAGTACGACATCCTGGTCTACAGAGAAGGTAAGAGGAAACATGACAAACAATTGTACAAAGTGTTAAACATAATGAAGAAGAGTGGGTTGAACTTGAAAAAAGTATGTGTGATTGACAAAAAATGGATGTACTAATTAGAATGCCATGTGTAAAAAAGAGTGTGTGGAGCAGAGTTAAAGACAATAAGGGAATAGAAGAGGCCTCTTCCCCAATGGGCAAAGACCAACTAAGATCATTTCTGGGATTGGTTGAGTATTATGCAAAGTTTACACTACATTTGGTGGCATTATGGAACGTGTTTAAAATAGTCCAACATTTGTGTGGGATGAAAAATGTAAGACAGTGTTTAACCAAATCAAAAGTGCCTGTTAATGCTAAACTGTTCAAACCTTTTGATACATATGATAAGTGTATTATAATGAGAGATGCAAATATTCCTTCGTTTGGGGGCTGGTGCTGCTACAAAAGAGGAAACATGGAAGGGAATGGATGGTAGCCTTGATATTTATTTTTCACACTTACTGTAAATCGTTCATGGTACATTTAGCATGCATGAGGGGACAAGCCATATCACAAGGTGGCAATTTCAGTTGCCAAAGTTCCTGTATGAGTTAGAGAATGTTCTGGGGAGAGGTCCTGATTGCCTGTGTCAGATGGCAAGGAGAATGAAGAGAAATGCCATGATGTGGAGATAGTGGGCATAGTCAGTCATGTTGAGACAGTCCTGAATGTGGGGGGTGGAGTAAGGAAGAATGGAAGTGTGTAGAAAATTACATTGCATTGGGGAGATTGAAGAAATCCATTACTAAGCATTACTAAGGATAAACAGTTACTGGCAATCGAGAAGATTATGTGGCGCCAGGTGGACAGAGGAGATGACCTGTGATAATGGGTTAGTGAGATGTTTGGGTTTATTGGTGATTTCAAAGGGAATGTGGAGAAAAGTCTTAGATATGGTCCATGAGGGTTTCATTGGTAATGATATTTATGCAGTGAAACATATGATTCATATACATATTTCCTGGTTAGAGGTGGACAAAACAGTTGAGTGTTTTGTGAGGATTGCAATGTATGCATACTGTGTGAGAGAATACAAGTCACAACACCTTCATTGATTGTCCAAATGTTCCAGTGGAACCATTAGAGTCACCATAGAAAAATGTGGCATTCAACATGTTAGACCTGTTACTGGTATTTTTGACAAGTTTTCTAAATTTGTGATAGTGATGGTTGATTATGTGTCAAGATGTAACCCCTAACAACATTTTGTGATGGCTGTACGATATTGTCAACATGAAAGGCAGCCATAAACAACTGGTTACTGATAATGGTACCCAACTGGCTTTAAGAGAGATTGAGGATTTTCTCGCAGATTTGAGCATAAGGCACATTAGGATCTCACTGTGTCACTCAAGAAATAATTAGTTGGTGGAATATATAAGCTGTGTGATCTAGGACCAACTTCAATTGAATTTGGTCAACAGAACAGGATGGAAGATGATCTTCGAGATTTTCCTTCAGATGTAAGGAAAATCCTCACATCAGTAACAGTGTATATCCATTTATGGGGTTAGATTGCTGGTGCACATTTGAATAGGAAAAGGTTTGGATGTCAGCCACTGGATGTGGACAAGTTGCCTACAGTCATGGATGTACAGAAGGTCATCCAGGAAAAACCTGTTAAGTTTGCGACAAATAATGCTAAAACTAAGGGCCAGATGTATCAAGCATTTTTCCTGTTCGCAAATGGGTAGATTCCCAGAATCAGCCGGTTTGCAAATGGGAAAAAGTCTTTTGAGATGTATTTACCCATAAGGCCATCACAAAATAAGGAATCGCAAAATTTGTGATTCCCTATTTTGCGAATGCATTTGAGGAATCGCAAATTGCGATTCCTTAAATGCAATTCTGGAAGCACCCGAAATTAGTGATTTGGCATTAAGGAATCGCAAATTACCTCCAACTTCACGTTGGTGGTAATTTGCGATTTCCTAGAAAAATTCACTGTTTTTGCATTTTTCAAAGTGCCATGTGGCACGCATACACGTGCACACATGCATATTTTAGGGGTGCAACAGGGTGTCCTTTTGACACCCTTGAAATTGCATTCGCAATTTGCGAGTACCTATTGGGTACTTGCAAATTGTGAATGTCTTACCATTCATTCCTATGGGACTCTAGGCCCAAGGGAATGAATGGGAAGCTATTCCTTAATTGCAAGTCGCAATTTGTGATTCGCAATTGAGGAATATGTAGGAATCGCAATTATTATTGCAAAACCTACATACATTGCAATTTGCGAGTCCTTAATAGCGAATCAGTAAAATCCGCTAATAAGGACTCGCAAAATACAATGATGATAAATGTGTTTTGGATTGTGGTGAGAGTTAAGAAAATGGGTTCATGCAAGGAAAGGGGAATTCATGATTCTCAGCTACATTACACATGACAGAAGGGAGAGACTAAGTGGTTTTGTTAAGTGGTGGGAGAGCTTAGAACTAAGACAAGATCATGGTAGTATCCAAGGATAAGACTGCTTAGGAGTGCAATCACACGGCTGTGGAAGCACGTGGTATGGAGAACCGAACAAGAGGTGTGCTTGCATGCAGTCACCTTTCAGCAGGAAGGGTAGGCATGCCTAGGTTTCTAAAACACTATGAAACAGGGTAACTTTGAATGTTTTGGGTTTTCTGTTATTGTTCTTTGTGTCAGTAAATGGCTTATGGACTTAATTGTTTTCTGTAAAGGGGTGAGGATGGTTTTGGCTTTGTTTCAGTGCATTGTTATTTGATAGTTGTTTTTCTGAAAGGAGTGGTATATATGGATCCCTTGAGATGAAAGACAGATGGTACACCCAGGTGTCACTGATTAAAGTGAGGTTTGATATAATACAGTTCATGTGAGGTACTGAGATTCTGAATATTTAAAAGCTGCATGGTTTGGGGTCTAGAGAGTTGCTTCTTAAAGTGGAGAGCTAGTGGTATGTCTGTGACTCAAGAAATGAAGAAACAGATGCTCAATATCTACAACAGTGATGACAACATTCCAAAGTACTTCACTTATACTTCACTCACAACACACAATCCTCAATACCACATATAATGTCACAGGTTGTAGAAGATGAAACTGATTATGCTGATAACTTTTAGACATTAATATGGAAACAGCCAGGACTGTTCCCATGGGTCAAGGTATTCTGAAACAGTTGATATTCGCCCCTTGGGGCCTCCTGTGCATGGTACAGGGGTTGGAACCTGGTTAGTCTCTGGGGAAGGGTATCCTTGTTGTTGTTAATGATGACTTTATTTCCTCCTCGTAGCCTCATTATGTATTAGATCGCTGGAGTTTCAGGCAGAATCTGCATTTTTGGGAGGGCCAGTATTGGTATATGTGGTGTGTACACATAGCACGAGCTGTGGCAACATCTCCCTGGCCAAACCAACTGTTGCATGAGTGGTGACTATGACACCACTGTTGTGTAACATAAGGCAACACCAGTAACAGTAGCTGGTGGAATCACCTTGTTTGCAGTTCACCAAATGTTGTGTTTGGGGTTCTGCCTCAGGTAAAAACACAAAACTCACCACTCAAACAAACTAGGTGCCAACCCCTGGATGCAATGGTGAGTACTTAGTGTTTGAGTCCGGTCTCTCAGTCAATGTGGTTCTCTTCTGGAACTCTTAGTTTCTCGTTTGAGGGACTGTAGACTGCAGTCCAGTCTCTCGTTAACATGGAGTTTCTTGAAGCTCAATCTTTCAACTGCACATGATTTACTCAGTGCGCTCCACCTACAGGGGTACAGAATCAAGTTCACACTGCGGGAACACTTTCGAGTCCATTTGAGTCATCCTTGCAGTGTGGTTCAGGTCTTTCCACCGTGCTGCAGTGGATGTCTCTGTTGTGTCCCTCCGTGGCTCCTTCACAGCCCCTCTCCTTATGAGCAGCATCAAACTCATGCAAGGGCACCTCCAAGGCAGTTGATCTCCCTCAAAACACAGTGCAGTCAGCACTCCCTGACAGTCTTTGTCAATTTTCTTAAGTTTCTGGTCCCAAACCTGCCAAAGGGATTTGGAAGTGAGTAACCCAACAATGAAGCATATAATTTCTCTGTCACCAATGGTGTGGATCCCCCTGAATCCGGTCATCTTTGCTGCAAATTTTCAGAAATGGTTGTATAGCCCAAAAGTCAACTCTACAACTGTTTCTGGGCAGTCCTGCCCTTTTCTTGCTTATTCCACCCAGATCGTTCAAACCAGGGTATTTTTACAAGGTGCTGTCACAAAGGCAAGGCTGAGCTGGGAGTCTCCTATCAGGACAGAAGCAAACCATGGGTACAAAACTGAGGGATGTTGTCCTACTTAACTATCTGTTAACATGTAGGTGGGGTAGCCATTTCAGTGAACAATGGGCCAGAAAAGGGCAGTTGAAATTCAATATTGTTTAGGGGACCCTCTGTCTCCCCTCATCCACAATTCAAAATCCCTGAAATGTCCTAGGGGTTTCCTGCAAGACCCTGTCTCCAGCCCTCCATCTTAGATATTACTGTGAATACAGCAAGAACAAAATGCATTTCAGTGTGGCTATGCCCATATATCACACAAGCTTCATGCACATATCCTCTACACATGCAAAAAATTACACACACACAACACCCATGTCCCCCGTGGCGGACAAAGGACACAGTTGAAGGGGACTGGCAGGCAAATTAAAAAAGGTGATAGAGGCCATTAGGTAACTCTCCATGAAATGGACAGGTAAAAAAGGCCCACAAGGACACTATAAACAGTATTCCTCCAGCCACTGTCAGTCATCTCCAACTTGACAAATCTGACAGTACTCACAGTCGGTAATGAGGTTGTATATGGAATAGTCCCCCTGACCACAGAGCTATCTCTGGGTCACTCTGTGTCACCAATACCTCCAGTGCAAATGCATGATTAATGTGTGTGAAGAGGTGGCACTCAAATATCTATAACTTGCTATCATGAACTCAAGACAAGGGTTCATGGTTCCTCAAGCCATGTAGGACATCTTCCTCCATTACATCAGTGAGTCCCTCCATTTGCACTCTGGTCCCAGAAGTCTCGTAAAATCTGCCAACACATTCAATCAATCAAAAGTAAACCACTAGTGGGATTGAAACATACTTGGTCATGTGTCATAGTTCAGGTATCATTTTGTATGTCAGTGAGTTGAGTGTTGTAACCACAATATGTTTACATGATGTGCATTGGTAAAAGAAATTACCAAGAAATATATGAACTAATCTAAAAGTGGTGAAATTCCAGCATTTCTGGCAATATGGCAAAATGCATGCTCCTAGCAGATACCACTTAAAGAGATAAAAACCTTTGTAAAACTGCAGATGATATCAGGTTATTAATATATAAGATTCACAAAAAATGTGGCCTGCACCCTCCAGATATTCAATACATTACTTAAGTCTTCTAGACAATGATCATATTATATGCAATACATTCATAGTTGTCAGTTTTCCCAAGAAAAAGTGAAAAGAGGCTCTTCGTTTCTGATCAATTCTTTATTAAATGTTCTTTTTAAAATCGGATAGCCAACGCGTTTCGTCCGTTATCGGACTTCTTCAGGGTTGATTTAGCATCGTAACAGTCATAATTCAAATTCTTTCCATACCGGTAACTGTCAATCAATTTTAGATTTTGTGATGAAAAAATTCCAAGGAAAAGAAATTATTCAAATATGGCCTTTCATGCAAAGTGTAAAGCCGCGAGTAAGCGTGATCCCTCACAGTGTGATCAATTTGATTGTAAACCTGTCTCATATTTTGAATACAGACAAGAGTAATGTACTAAAAAAAGGTATTGAGCTATTATCCAACCAATAAGGGTGTTTTTTCAGATTTTCATGTGGATTTATTAAAATTTGGCAGAACTTTTATACTGAAAAGCTTTTTTGCAACTAATCCAAATAAGATTACTGATGTGAATAAAAATGCAATCTTCCCGAACATGACAATCTCTGATATAAAGGAAATTCATTGTTTTTTCTCCTTATATCACCAGATCTACAATGCTATAGAAATTCGAGGCCAAGGTCCAAAGTCATCCTACAAAACACACAAATTCATGGGATTGAACTGTTTGCAGAGGAATAATACATTATCTTAATAAATCACAGGACAAAATTATTTCAATAGATTTTTGTAAATCTAAAGCTAATAACCTTACTACGAATGAGCCTACGGCTCTCCAAAACCTGAGATCAAAGGACTCAATAGTAATCAGTCGGGCTGGTAAGGGAAGTAATGTCATAGTTATGAATCATTCACAACATCATAATGAAGTCTTACGGCAATAAGAACAAAAGGACTGCTACCAATTGTTAGATACTAATCCAATGGCCCATATCTCTTTAAATATCAACATCAGGCTACACCACTGGCATGAAAATGGTCTTCCATCAGATTTAGAACATAGATATCTAAGGGTGAAGCCCCCAAGATTTCCTGTCTATATAAACTACCAAAAACTCAGAAAGTGGCCGCATTTCCCCCTGGCTGCCTAGTAATTTCAGGCATAAGTTCACCAGCAGAACATCTGTCTGAGTATTTGGGTGTATTGTTCAAGCCATTTGTAATCAATGTACCCTTCTATGTCAGGGATACAATTGATATTTTGAGTACGTTTTGGGATGTAGTTTGGAACATGCACAACATGAGTTTTTTGACACTTGATGTTGAAACTCTTTATACATGCATCAAGGATGAGCATGTTCTGATGGCTTGAATCATTTTCTGTACACTAGAAGTGCAAATTTGAATGAACATAAACACATGCCTTTAGAAACGGTCCGGACTGTTTTAGACAGCAACTTTTTTCTGTCTGAACGACATGGTTTCAGCAGATGCAAGGAACTGTAATGGGTTCCAGGTTTTCCCCCTCTTATGCTAACCTATTCATGTGTTGGTTTGAGAGGGGGCATGCCTAGTCCTGTGAAGCCTCAGAATGGACTCAATATATGCTTTCAATATATCATTTCAGGGGCAAATACATAGATTATATTATTTTCATCTGGACTGGAACATCTAAACAAGTGTTAGCCTATCATGAATATTTGAATAGGATTAACTATAATGTCTCATTTTTGGATTTATGTTTTAATATTTCTGGTACCAAAAGTCAATGCACTTTATATTGAAAACTGACTTTGTGAAATAAAACGCAGTTACAAGTGCATATCCCTTGAGTAACATCAAAGCTATCCCCTAGAAATTGTAGTGAAGAAACCAAGTTTGAACATAACCTTGATCAGATGATCAATAAGATGACAAAGAGCGGATAGGACACTAAAGTCCTGAAAAGAACAAAAAAGAGTTAAGACCATTCGGAGATAAGATGTTATAAAAAGCAAAAATAGAGATAAATAAATGGTCGTCTAGCCTTATTACCACCTAAAATACAGCCATCCATCAAATATAGCAGATTCTCAATAAACATTGAGAACTTCTCCTTATAGTACATGGATTAGAAACCATTCTTACTAAAAAAGCCTATGTTGACGTATAGAAGAGGTTGTACCATAAAGGAGATAATTAGTCCAAGTTATGTTGCGCCTTATACTAAGAAGAAATAATTTGGATACCAGATCATCCATTAGGTTTTTACACGTGTACAACGTGTTCTATGTGCAGGTTGAGCATAAATAAAACTATTTCCTTCAAATATATTAACTACAGACACAAAGTATTTACATTTATAAATTGCCAGATAAAAATTTATTAATTTATGTTAGTATTTGTTTTTGCAATGAAATTTATGTTGGAAGCACTACTAGAGAATTAAGATTTTGGATAGCTGACCATGTGAGAGCTTCTCGGAATAAGGATCTGTCTTACACGTCTCACGAGCATGGGACAGGGGATAGGGACTCATTTTGTTTCCATGGAATTTATGTAATTTCCCATGATGTACGAGGTGGTGATAGAGAATGTTTACTTAAGCAATGCAAGGCTATGTAGATTTGTCTTCTAAAGTCTTTTGAATTTGGATTGAACAAGGAACATGATTTTTATCATTTTCAGTAATTACATCATTTTCTGTGATTTCTTTTGAGTTTATTTAACTTGCAGTAATATTGAGTTGATGAAAAGTGCTGTAGTAATTGAGGCACAGGAAGTGTCCTTAGTATGCAGAAGAATGTTCAAAATGCCACTTTCCACTGCGTTTTACTTAGTGGGAGAGTGACTTTCCATGGCCCCTTGGGACAACTCAAATGCACTTTGGCAGCTGATAATGCTTAAGTGCTTTGATATTGGGATATAAACTTGTCCATATTACCACTTATTTTTAAGTCAGATGTAGCTGTAGCATTAACTGACATGTTAGAGTTGGATTTCGTTTAAAGGGCTCATGAGTGTGGCATTCTAAGACGGCCACCGTTTTATCTAAAATATGTGGAAAACTGTACATAGCTATGGTAATCTTATGGTTTGATAAAAAGGAAACTTATTTTAACTTTGAAACTACATTTCATTAGGTATACATGTGAAAGGTCTTAATTCTCTTTTTTTGCTGTAGCGTTTACTATTTTTGGCAGTATGACTCGCACAATGGCACGATGCGACGATCTTCAGGACGGCGACGATCTCAGGTACGACGGCGAGGCGCAGCGTCGATCTTCTCTTGTGGCTCCTCGATGCGATGGTTCTGCAAAGATGCTCGCAGCGACATGATGCAAGGAAGCGGTGCGGCGATCTCATCCAGCGACGACAGGCTCTGCGCCGATACTCGCAGCAACAGGAAATTTCCCGCACCGGGGCGATGCGTTCCGCAAGCGAATGATGCGTCGGTTCTTGCAGCGGCAACAGGCGCTGCGACGATCTCGATCTTCGCGGCGGCGGGAATTTCCTCGCACTGTCAGGGATGTGCTCCGCAAGCGAGCGATGCGTGCAAATTGCAGATTTTCTTCTTTTCTCCTTGTCCAGCTCCCTAAACAGCAGGCACAACTTCCAGAGGCCCCACAATTGGATCAAGCACTCTAGGAAGGGCAGAACTTATAAAGCAGAGTTCAGGGGGAAGCTGGGGTGAAGTCATTTTGTTCCTGGGACTTCTTAACAGGAGGCCAGTTCTTCTCAGGCCCTTGGAGATCTTTTCAAGCAAGGGGACAAAGCAACAGCAAAGTCCTTCCCCTCTCCTTGGCAGCAAAGTAACTACAGGTCAGCCCACAAACACACAGCAAGACAGTCCTTCCTCTTCAGTCTTCCAGATTTCTCCTTGGCAGAGGTTCCTTCTTGATTCCACGATGATCTAACTTCTTCTTTCCTTTCAGAGAGAGGGACAGGGTCATCAGCTGCCCAGCAGGAGGTGGACCCAGACCAGGTATTATCCCCTCCCACCAGTCAAGATGCAGATGCAGCTATTCCGCCTAGGGCTGACTCATCCAGCCTCCTGGGGGCTCCCCAGCCCCTGTCACTCACAAACCAGACATTTAATTCACAAACAGGCCTAGGCACACAGAAAGGTCAGGCAAGAGAACAGCCACTTTCTAAAAGTTCTTTTCTCAAACACAGGATTTAAAAACCATCCTTCCTAAAAAGAGTGGTTATTAAATTCTGAGTTCAGGGATACCAGACTTTAATTTTATATCTTGCTCCTATGGGAAGATATGCAGGTAAACATTATACACAGCATTCTCCATTATAGTCTATGGGCAAGATAGCCTTACAATAGTGAAAAACGAAAATGGCTGTAATTCACTACCAGAGAAAGTCACACACACTAGTACATGATCTACCTTTCACATACACTGTACCCTGCCCATGGGGGGTACCTAGGGCCTTCCAAAGGGATGTCCAATGTGTACAGAAAGGGAAGAGTTAGGCCTGGCTAGTGTGGACACTGGCCAGGTCAGCATAGCAGTTAGCAACTGCCCACAGGCACTGTGGTGGCAGGCCTGATACACCATTTTAGGGCTACTCCTGTGGGTGGCACAAGCAGTGCTGCAGGCCCACTAGTAGCATTTGAATCACCAGCCCTGGCACACTCAGTCCACTTTACTAGGGACTTCATGGTAACACAAATATGCCAATCATGGATAACCGATCACAATAACAATTTACCTAGGGAGCACTTGCACTTTGACACTGATCAGCAGTGGCAAAGTGCCCAAAGCATCTAAACCAGCAAAAACAAAATCCAGCACAGCGTCATAAATACAGGAGGTAGAGGCAAAAAGTCAGGGAAAACCACGCCAAAGATGCCAGGTCTAACACCACCTATCCTCTTTGTGGTTCACACAGGGAAGCTGCCCTTCTGGTTGCCGTATTGACTGAGAAGCAGACGAGAAAACAAGCATTTGCAACGTAATAGGTTTTACATTTATGAGAGTTTGAGCTATTGGCATTGTAAATGAAAATGCTTTTTTTTATCTGTTATTTTTAAAACAGATAAATAAAAGGTATTGTCATTTACAAGGCCAATAGCTTAAACTCTCGCAAATGCGAGACCTATTGTATTGCAATTGCGTTCGGTGCCCATGCTATAATTTTTTTTAAAAAGCTTTAGAAGAGAGAGTGTCCTTTCAATGTGAAAAGCTATTTGAGAAAATAGTGCTCGGAGGCTCTAATTAAAGCCTAACAAGTAACAACACACGAAACAGGGGGTGTCGCCAAGGGAAGTAACAAAATGAGACAAGGCGGTACTAAGGAGGGACTACTAAGCCTTTTGACCAATGAACAGCCACAGTATACAGTAGACAATGACACAAGCCAATGAAAAATATGGGCAGAGAGTGGGCGGAGCTTCAAGTTCCTACCTGAATACAGCATGCCTCGCAGAGCAGCACAGGCGCTGACCAGGCTCGACCTAAAAAAGTTTGAGAAAGTTGGCATTGGTCTGTGAAGGTTTAGGCTGTAAGTGAGTGGTGAAAATGACTTCCACTTACTGTGCACTGGGAGACCACTCATGGAAGCATGAGCACTGTGGGAAGAGTGAGTATCCATCTACTCGGTTTGGTAAGGATGCAGACAGACTGAAGTCTCGTCTGAGTCTACTAGCGTGATAACCTGCTGTGGAAATCTGTGTGTAACCCACACTCACTGGTTCAAATCCAGACACTAGTGAAGCAGCCAGTGTCCTCAGGTCGAGAATTATTCTGTTGAACAACATTATAAACTGTTGCGATCCTAAAGCAAGAATTAATGTTCCAAATAAAGTTTCAAAGAAGTGATCTGCGGATTACAGTAAGGCTCTGCACGGACTATTTAAAAGATTATTTTTGCCTCTTGAAAATAAAGCTCTTTTTCTGAAACCATGTTTCACTTCTCATTTCTTGAAATAGTTATTATTTTGGAAATGATTTAAGAAATCCCCAGGAAAATTTAATTTCTGTTGTAGATAAAAAAGCTTCAGACAGGAACAAAGGGAGACCTGTTTATTAAAATGTTCAAATTTTTTCCAAAGGACAAACACTTCATAACACAAACTTCGAAAACGTTCTGCGATGGTTGGCAAATGCAGATGTTTGCCCGAGACTCTAATTAGGCACCCTTTGTAAACTATGTATTGTACAGACCTCTCTCTAGAGTTACAGCAGGCCTTCTGTGGGGAACTGCACACTTTCATCGTGAACGGATCTGTAGAAAAATTGCACTTTATCTGGGTTGCATGTCAGAAGCCTTTGAAATGTTAAACCTAAACTTGGCCACTTCTCAGTGGTGTGTCACGATCAGAAAAAAACACTCACTCTAAACTTAGGTATATAAACGTGGTTCAATACTTCATTGTTGTCGGTGGGGTGTGGGGGGAGCAAGAAATAAGACATCTTGCACCCATTATCCTCTTCTGAGCATGCGGGCAGGTTCAGTCGTACGTTACATAGAGCACATGTACAAATTAATAGCCAGGCTTAGAAGTGTGGCATGGGTAGTTGGAGACCGTGACAGCCGTAGGGGTTGGGAACCACTGCATCAGTATTGGTCAGGAGTAATAGTTCATGCTGGCACTGCTGACCAACCATGGATGGTCCTGTCCCACAATTCGACTTGAGGCAACGGTAGCAGATGCAGAAGATTTACAAACCAAGATGGCCGCTGCTTTGCAAGCATCACTATGAGCACGCTTACTGAGAAGGTATGCCTGGCTGTATGTAGACCACAGATGGCAGAGCAGGCAACGCTAAGAGTTTACATCTATAACTGCGGGGCCAGACTGGTCCTTTATCCAACTGGGCATTTTACCGGGGGCTGGAGCCTTAGGATGTAGTGTTTTGAAAGCCCAGGGACACTACTGGTGCCGCCGTCACTTTCTTCAGCTCCCCGGGAGTTATTGCAGCTTCTGGCAGGCGAGAGAGACAACTCAGAGAGATGGGGGAGTAGGGCAGAGACAAAGAGTGGATGGATGGAAAGAAATAGACAGGAAGGGGAAGGCAAGGGCTGGTTTGAATACTGAGTCCCAGTCCTGCCCTCTCTAATTGAAGAAGACTACCTTACCACCACGTCTCTCTTGTGATGCGCACCTGTCCAATCTAGTATGCTAAGTGAATGGAAACAAGGATTTGCAGGCTTATAGTCCAGGGATGTTCCAACTCTTACATTTCCCTCTTTTTAAAGACGTTTTTCCAGCATGTGGAATGGACCAAGGGGCTGATATTGATGTAAGGAGTACAATCCGTCAGGGTGGCGTAGGACATTACCTTCGCCATCACGGCCATCAAATTTAGAGATGCGAGCTGGCATAGTAGCCATCTCTACACCTTGAAATGAATAACCATAACAGCAGTTTCCTTAAAGGTGCAACAACTTTGATGGCAATGCACAAATCATTTTTCTTTTTTTTTAATTCTTTAAAAATGACTAAAGTGGGATTTTGTTTTTGAAAAACAAAAAACGAATGACCCCTCCCTATACCCTGGGAGCAGTCTCCGAATGTATTGAGGTGATTATAATTTTCTTTCTGTCTCTCACTACCAGGTTTCTGCTGGCACTGCTGGACAGAAAGAAAAAAAATCATTCTGTCTGTTCTAGATAGAGTGGCAGTGTGATTGGTGGACTCTGACAAAGCCTACTCCGTTGGGCCATTGGAGTATGGCTTCAGTCAGTGGAGCCAATGGGGGGTCCTGCCGTTGCATAGCTTATGGTCTGCACATCTCCAAATGAGGCAGGCGAAGCAAGATCTTGGTGGGTACCCCATTATGTCTGTGAGTAGTGATTCAAGGTGTCCAAAGGACTAGATAAAAGTGGACATAAAATGACCATATGGCTGTTTTTTCAGCATGCAAAATTTGCTATTCAATTCCTTAAGTGGCCTTCAGGGCAATCCTGTGTCACCAACAGAGTTTCTGAAGATTTCAACAAACACTGATGGGCCTGTAATGTGCCAGACTGATCTCCAGAACAATCTTTACTTTTCCATTCCACCTGATAGGCTTAATGGGAAGCTAATGTCCTCTGTGTCTGACCTGCACCAAAACAAAGCCGCTCTCAGCTGCATGGAGTACGCATCACCGACTTACAAATGGGCTTAGAAAAAAGCTACCGGCCGGGGAAAAAAAGAACATTCAGGCCATTTAAAGCAAAGACTCCAGAGTGCTTCTGTGAATATGTCAAATTACACCCACACTATTAGCAGGAGGCCTCTGCTGCTCCTGACGCGTAAGCAGGTGATATGAAAAAGGCACAGAGTGTTACAGATTACCCTGCTTGGGGGAGCATTAAGGGAAAGGCTGATAAAATACTGTCACCCTTTCACCGACTACTAGTTCAACTGTGCTCAGATTCAGTGAAGAGAACACTGGTCCAGGCCAAAGATCCAACAAGAAGGTATTTACAAGAGGTGCCCACGAAGTGGATTGTGGATTCGCAGGTGTAGTCACAAGTGCACACAGGACCATCTTCTGCGCTTGTGGTGGAAGGGTGTCAGGCATCATCAAACTCTGTGATCATGGGAAGCCACTCTTGCACTCTTTTCAGCATCACTTGCACTCGGATCCAGCCTCACTGCAGCCCCCTTGCCCCACAGCTTTGACTCTGTGATCTGCTCGTGGCACCCTGGAGAGAAGCACTCCAACCCCTTTACATACCTACTAGTGTGAATTTGAACATTGAGGTATAATAAGCACAATGTAGTACACAGCGGCACCTAAACATTTCATAGTTCATTACTACTACCATTTAAAATATTTATAACCATGTTTTTAAAAGGTGCAGCACGTTATCAACCAAAACACATGCCAGGTAGCCACAGCCAGCATGGTATTCTTCTGTGGTTCATTCTTCTTTCTTTTCAGCAGACCGCAGTCCCTCTTTCGTGACCCGTCCCTTCCTTCTATGCATCCTTGATCCATCCTCAGTTAACTTCCAGAAGAACGTGTGCTGCCATTTTAGGATCATTGAAGCAATCCCAGGCCAAAGGCATCATGCTGCAAGCAATGCACATCTCTGGAAGTGAAAGGACTCACACTAAAAGCATCAAGGAAGCCAGTTTCTCTTCTTCCACAGCTTCATGAAATGGCAAATATCTCCTGAGGTACAAATAATTTAAAGGTCACAAAAACCGAGAAGGAGAAAGGAGGGTGATTTACCCTGATGCTTCACAGTCTCACCACGTGCATATCTTACTGAAGAAGCTCTCATAGAGTTGAACCTCCCTGTTGTTCTATCCAGCCCCATCAATCATAGGGGGACTTCAATCTGACATTGACTGCTTCAGACATACCAGGTTTAAGGAAGTGGGAAAGAGCTGTCAGGGTAAACATGGCTTCCAGGCCTTATGGCTAGAGTGGTTGACCTCGAAGCTGAGGAACCGGGTACAAGTCTCAAATGGGACTCTCAACATTCTGTGATTCTGGGCAAATCACATATTCTCCCCCTACCTAACAAACACAAAATAATATGTACATCTGTAAAGTAACTGGTGCTCATGTAAAGCGCTCTGATACCTTCGGGTCTAGTTTGCGCTACATAAAACTCCCCAAAACAAATCTGAGCTGAGGAACAATGTGAAACGAACAGGGCAACCAGGTGGGCATTTAATATTCTCTTCCAAAGTCAGATTCAAACTAGAAGTACAAGAACACATTCCTAAATATATATATCTTGGTTAATTTGGAAAGGACTAATCCCAAAATAGTATAAATCAACCCCTTTGGCTTCATCCAGCTCTTTTCATTCGGCTGCTTGAAGATGGTTCTCAACGGAGAGACACAGGGATTCATGAACTGAAGTAGATTTTTAGTGAGGGACAGGTATAACTTTTGACGTGCTGCAAAAGGAATTCAAACTGCATTTTTAGGTACATTTTCACAACACACACAGATTAGGAGTTGAGTGTTGGCAGTCCACGATCCGGTTGGCAGTGGTTCTCGCAGTAGAGGTCTGTTACAGCTAGCGAGTAAGAACAGATTAGCTGTTCTTAATAGAGATTTTGTGTTATTTTGCAGCGCAAAATGCATCCTTACATTTATGGATGACACATTTCACACAAACAAATAACAGAACGGCGTTTTGAGTAATAATGCTCAATTTTGCATCATTTTTCAGACATTCTTTAGGAAGTTGCATAAACTTTGTCGAGGGCTGGTATTGTTCTTTGAGTGTTTGGGACAGGTAGAATGTATGTATGTTTCCTGCTTTACAAATCTGTCCCTGTGTAGCAGCTGAAAGCAAAGGCGGGAGATTTTGGGGCCATCTAAAATATAAAATTATAGATGGATAAAAAAATGGATAACAGTGATATTTTTCACCTGGGGGTTCTGAGTGACATTCTAGACAATTCGAGCTTCTCTCTTTGTCTATTTGATATCACTCAAATCCCCGTCATGTAAAACATACCCGCTATTCACTATTCGCCATTTATAATTCTATATATTAATCCATTGTAAGAAAGGTAGAACCTGAAATATGCAAGAAGCTTTTATTTCATATCACTTGGAAATTGCAGTGTGTGACCTAACTCATTAATATTCATGAGGTAGCCCACTATGATTCAGATTTTTAAGAAGCGACCTATTAGTACCTACTGGTCACAAAAATACTGGTCAGTGTGTGACCAGTATTTGGTGTCCAGAGAATCGTGCATTGTTTAACCTGCTGCCAAAGAAACCGGAAGTCTGCAGACACGGAAAACACTCCAAAAATCTGTTATTTTCTAATGTACCAGAAAAATCACCCTAAAAATGGAGTACCCCTTGAGAAAGGGACATCTTCTCCGCAGTCCACTCTGGACATAGGACAACAAGAATCTAATTCCGTCTTAAAACTGTTCAGCTCTGGGGAAACTGACTTTAGCTCCCCTTAGCTGGAAAAATTGACAGCTCTTAGAAAGAAGCAAAACGCATATAATAAGGTCTAGATGGCCATTTATTTTAAATGCCCATTACTCCCTCATCCGCTGTGAGCAGGAAATGAGTGCATTTGCCTAGGGCTGAGTAATGCATACATGTTCCTGGCACACAAAGGAAAGCTGGTAAACCAGCTGTGTCGCTTCATGAGGCCTGTTCTGGGTAGTACATGCCTTGATTACAGGCCATTTACCATGAAGCTAATGGAGTATGCGTGGAAAGTACATCCCATCAAGAGCAGCCGCTGGAACAACACAGGGGTTCCTACCCGAAGATTGTTCCTTTAGAAAAAACACTTGTGCGTCATTGGGACTCTGGCAAGCAAGGGGTGCTAAACAAGTAGTGTGTATCCTGAACACGGTGGGAACACTCTTTAATCCTAAATTCTTCAAAGTACTTGACTGAGCTCTGCCAAGAAAAGCCTTCCAAACATTTTCTGTATACTCCAGTCAGTGGTGTAACAGAATAATCATGGACAAAGCCAATAGCTCTAGTTTACGCGCAAACTATTGACTTTGCCTTTGTCTTTTAGCCATGGTGTACAGCAGAGTAGCTGTGCAGCATGACTAAAAGTGAAATTAGAAAAGAGGGCTATGTTGCGGCCAGCGGCTGTGTCATATTGCTTTTTTTTCTTCTCCCGGTTGGGGGTGGGCAAGATGGACAAAGGGAGGGAACGGACAGGCTAGTTGTTGTTATCGTGGGTGGGGGAAGGCAACACAGACAACAGGAGGGTGGGTGGAAGGGATGAAGCAACATGGACAAGAGTGGGGATGGTTTGGAGAAGAAGCAACACAACGGGTGGGAAGAGGGGAAGAAGCAAGTGTGGATGCTGAGGAATAAGCAATGGGAGAATAATGAATAAAATAGTACCTGAAGCCCATTGAGCAGCAGATGGACAGTGGAAGGACACTAATGAAAGTAAACAAATCAGAACTTGTTTGCTGCTCTAAACTGTTGAACAGGAAGTTACATTAGGAAGTGCTGGCCAATTAGAAGGCAGCAAATAAGAGTGAAACCACAGCCAATGAATGGCAAGCAATGGGATGCTACGAGCTCCTTATAGTAAACTATACCCTCACAGCCACAGCACATGCGCTGTTGGTAGGCAAGACCTGAAAATGACCCCAAGCAGAATGTGGTGAGGGGCCTCTGACACTCCATAACTCACAGATATTGTTAGGACTTGGACTGAAAGGGGTCCCCATGAAGGGTGGCACCCCACGCTCGCCCCCAGCACAGAAGGGGCTGCAGAGGCCTGCTTTGTGTACATACCCACAAATAAGTTTGAAAAAAGTTACCTGGCTTGGGTGATTATTACATTGATGTAGGTTTGTTTGAGTGCCTGATGTGTGTTCTGCTGGATGAACATCACCGGTACTGTGCAGCATATTTACTGCCACTCTGATTTCTTGATTTTCAAAAATGACATATTTATCATGCGAAAGTGAAGGATGAAAAGGGGAAGAAGTGTGGTTGAGATCTGTGCTAAATTAAGGGAGCGAGAGGGATGGACAAAAAAGGTATTTACTGAAAAAAGAAATAAAAACGAAGTAAGTGTGGTGGAAGGTTAGAGGAAGAGGTAGCTTGCCTCTGACGCTTGAAAATAAACAGGTAAAGAAACTTCACCTAAATAAAGAAAATGAAATGCAATAGACAGTGTGGGAGGTCTTGACAGACGGTAAATATCGTTTACCCCAAAACCGGAACACCGCATGCCATTACAACGTGGTCGTTACAACGACGGTGTTGTTACAGCGCATGCCATTACTCCGCAAGTCGGACCAACGACTTGCTCTAGGGGTCAGAAGGTGTTGGATTTAAAATCCAACCCTTTCCCTACTGTTGCATAGATTGGAGTTGGAAAAGTAAATTATACTATTCCAACATCCAGCGCCCCCCAGGAGCAAGTGGTTGTTCCAACTTGCTGAGTAATGGCAAGCGTTGTTACAACGCGGTCGTTGAAATGACCGCATTGTAATGGCCTGCATAAAAAAAGCATGCTGGAAAACGAGGCATATTCTTGAATGCCACCGAAAAGGATGACCAGCTGCAATCACCTGCGCTGGTGATGATGTTGTGAAGAGGTAGAATAGTCATTGACTGGAGGATGTAATGCATGAAGTGAATGTGGGACTTGAATGCCTGCCTCACTGACAGGGAGCCCAACACCTCTGTACCTGTCAGAAGGCCTGTTCCCTCCTGAGAGCAGCAGGTGTGGTCTGGAAGGTAGGTACAGGATGTAAACTTGGTCTAGGCCTACCCAGACTATGAAGGAACCTTCCACACACAGCACCCACAGATACTTAGTGGTACTAGTGGACTCTGATCCCGAGTGATCAGGTACACTGTTATTTATTCCCTCGGGCGGCGCCCAGCCTTGAGATGTGTGTGACGTTGGCGAGGCATGTTGTGGCCAGGTGGCTCACTACAGGAGTGACTCCTGCAGCACGGTCTTCAAGAACACCCCTTGTTTCAGTCTCACAGTTCTGACACAAGGCAAAATCATTTCTTCAGTCTCGGAAATCCCATCACGCAAACAACTAAAAACAACCCACCAAACCATGATCGCCCTTTCTCAGACAAGGAAGAGCACCCCTTAACATGTGTTACAAGTAACAAAACAATGTATAATAGCCTGTAAATTAATTAAGTTCGGATCCAGGTGTGCACGACACCTCCTCAGGGACACTAATATGTGAGGGTGGTTAGTAGGCGGCTCACGTGGACACAATGGTTCAAGGGCAGCGTGAGATTCACACTCCTACGTACACAAGTGATTGATTATTCCGTTTCACGTGGGGTAAATGACTACATTTAGAACTGTTGATATTTGTTGTTTCTTTTCGCTAAACAATGTTTTTACAAATAATTTTCTACAAAAAAGCAGTGAATAGAGAGGCGCAGACTGTAGCAGCATCAGCCGTGCCCTTCCTGTTTCAGTAGCAGTCTAAAGGCGCTGCATCATTTATCCTGTGTTCTGCACGTGTTTGGACTCTTTCCAGGGATTGAAGTGGGATGAAAGAACTGGGGGGTTATCAAAGGGGCGTGGCCAGTGTAATTAAGGTTGTGGCTTAAAAACACATAAGCTAAAAATCTGTGCTTAGCATAGTGTGCTGCCTGACTTGTATTTTGCTGTTTCTGTCATTGCATCCAAATATATGATACAACAAGTAACATCATACCTACAATAAGTCAGGACAATTGGCTTTGTCAATGGTTGATAGTTGCAGAAGATAAATAAGCAGCAACTATGGCTAGTAAATAATATCGAAAAAGCTTCCACTTAAAGACCTGGTGACACCACTACAATGGTGCTGCTCCTGAGTTTCAAACAGAGAAGGGAAATCCAGAGAGAAAATGACTCTTTAAGGATTTCCCTTCCCCTACAACGCTCACCTGGCATGACGTCATGCCGTAACTTATCCACTAGTGAGAAGTGACCTGCTGTCACTGCAATCTGGAAAAAATGGACCCCCTGTGCCAGGGCACAAAACAGCCCAATAGAGACCCGTTTTGAGGCCCCCTTAAAACGCTGCTGGTGTTCAGCACCGGTGAGAACCGGCCCACTTAAAGGCCTGACTCCAGCAGTCTCTTCTGCTTGCAGGCTTTTGGCATAAAACCAGCAGCAGTCTTCTCCTTGCAGTATCATTGAAGTCTATCCAGTCCAGGAGAAAGTGAGGATTCTAGAAACTTCTCCGCACTTTCAGTCTGTGTTATAACAAGGGCTCCCGGTTTTATGGTATTATTTTGTCTTTCTAACATTACCGTCTGTATTTATCCATATTTACTTTTTGCCCATCTTATCAGTATTTAGCCATATTTATTTTGATGTTTGAGAATAAATCGTGTAATAAAATGGCATCCTCCTACATTTACTTTACTGCTAAACATGCACTCATACTTTGATGTCTGTAGCGTTTCAGCAAATTTAATCACCAAATATAGCAAATTTCTACACCCACAGGGAAATATCAGCTTCATACTATAAAAATATGTTAACATATGCCTGTATTTAGGGAAATCTCAACCTGTTTTTTTTTTAACTCTCCATGTTGTCTATATGCTCAGCTACTGTCTTGGAATTCACTAAAGACAGCAAAGAGAGTCATTCACAAGAAGCCCAATGTTCTGTTTTTTTCTTTTAAAAATAAATGCAGGTTGGAAAAATATTGTTTTCTGTCTGTATTTATCTGTAAAAATCAGTAAAAATAGAAAACTGAAAGCCTTAGTTATAACACTCTCCATTGCTTCATGCCTCTCTCTAGGACAGTCACGTTGTGCCTCTCAGCGCAGGACCCCTGTACATAAGAGTTCCACAATAGCAGACCTTTACAGTCCAGCAGTAAGTACACTGTTGCATGAATCCCCAATTGCCTTCAATATATTTTGTTAATAGTTATTTGCTGTGCAGTAGTGCCTTGTCCCAGAAGGTGTCTGGCTTCTAATGGTACATTCAATGAGCAGACAATTGCAAGATAGCAGTATCTGCAATGTGTGCGCACCCTGAACATCGATGCCGCAGTATCTGCAATGGGTGCCCACACTGATCATCGATGCCGCAGTATCTGCAATGGGTGCGCACCCTAAACATCGATGCCGCAGTATCTGCAATGGGTGCGCACCCTGAACATCGATGCTGCAGTATCTGCAATAGGTGCGCACCCTGAACATCGATGCCGCAGTATCTGCAATGGGTGCCCACACTGATCATCGATGCCGCAGTATCTGCAATGGGTGCGCACCCTAAACATCGATGCTGCAGTATCTGCAATGGGTGCGCACCCTGAACATCGATGCTGCAGTATCTGCAATGGGTGCGCACCCTGAACATCGATGCCGCAGTATCTGCAATGGGTGCACACCCTGAACATCGATGCCGCAGTATCTGCAATAGGTGCGCACCCTGAACATCGATGCCGCAGTATCTGCAATGGGTGCGCACCCTGAACATCGATGCTGCAGTATCTGCAATGGGTGCGTACCCTGAACATCGATGCCGCAGTATCTGCAATGGGTGCGCACCCTGAACATCGATGCCGCAGTATCTGCAATGGGTGCGCACCCTGAACATCGATGCCGCAGTATCTGCAATGGGTGCGCACCCTGAACATCGATGCCGCAGTATCTGCAATGGGTGTGCACCCTGAACATCGATGCTGCAGTATCTGCAATGGGTGAGCACCCTGTATATCGATGGCAGAATACGAGGTAGGCAAACATTGAGGGCATATTATCGAATCCAAACTATTGAAAAGTAAGTGCAGATTTTCGATACCTAATTCCACCATGACTATATATATATCTTCAAGGTATGGAGCTGTCGAGTCAGTAATACTAAATATATGCTTCCTCTATGTGCACTTACCTTTCAATATGTTGGTCTTTGATGTGTTGTCCGCGATATTCTTGTACCAAGCCTCGATATTCAGTAGCACAATCTATCTAATGTGCAGCCAACTGGAGACTAGCAGTACACATTGAATCAGCAGAGGTGTGTAGGCTGCCTCAGCAGCACTTGTATTTTTCAAGTCTATTTTGCTAGTAGTCATTTACAGGATAGTAGTACAAGAAACTTGCAGGTTCTTGCCATCTGGCCGTTCACTGGGCTAGCAGTTTTTCGCAATCTAGCACTGCATCGTTTCAGCAGTTATTTTCAGCTCTGCATAGCAGAAGAGCCGATTCCCACAGCAGCCTTTCTGGTTCCCAGCGGTCTCTTGTCCTAGGTAGTCCATCTCAGATCAGTTCGTATTCCTCCAGTGTCCATCGCACTGCTCATTTCTTCCCCAATTCATGAAGAATGGTTCCAACATCACAATGCCTAGAAGGTTTCAGCTTTTTTAGATGTGGCAAGTGAGCCAGAGAAGCCTGCTCCGTGACTGACTTTACCTCAGCCATACCGGCCTCTCAGAGGCATCAAACTGTTGTCAAATCTCCCTATTTTCCCTGTTCAGCAGCAAATGGCTTCTGATAGTAAGGGGACGGGGTCTATAGGGTGTCAGAGGGGCTCCTTAGCCTTATAGCTGGCATAGTGTCTTCTGGAGGTCAGGGGAGGGATGTCTATAGGGTGTCAGTGCCCCACCCTGGAGGGCTCCTGCTCCTCAGACCTGGCCCAGTGTCTCCTAAAGGTAAATGTAAATGTGTTGGACTTGTAAAGCACACAGCTGCCCGTAAGCGTCCCGGCGCTGGAGACCGCTGGGGAACCCGTCCTGGCTTTCCCTGTGAGATGGTCCCTTCTGGGTATCTCCAAGGTGAAACCAGGCATCCCCGGCGTCTGTGGGGGGCCGTTGTAGAGATGAGGCAAGCTTTTTTTTTTTTTTTTTTAAACCTTTATTAAGTCAAACAGAGCAATACAGGCGCAGGCCTACAACCACAGGGGCCGGCCGCAAAATCAGGAGATAAGGACAGGGCATTGTAAATGTGTACGATAAAAGGAGGAATCACGTTATAGTCGTAGTACGTGGTTGTAGCACAGCGAAACACAAGGATAAGAGAGGTTTCATTTTTATAATATTAAGAAGGAGGCAGCGGCTATATCAACAGAGGCATCACACTACACAATAAACAAGAAGAGACGGGAGGGGTGTACCCCTCCATGCAATCAGAAATCGATGATAAGCAATAGGGCCGAAAACACCCTACGCCCACCGAAGGCAGGCCAGGAGTAAAGGTCAAACAATGGCTTGCAATTTAGCAAAAACATTGTGTGGAATACCCACCCGTACAAAACAGAAAGAAGAGACAAGTGCAGATGCCTAACAGGAAAAGGATGTAAGAAGAAGATATAGCCAACCCCCTTGAGAAGAAAGAGAGAAAAGGACCATAGAACAAAACAAACTAAAATAACAAAACCCCTCCAACACCCGCCACCCTACATCACCGTAATGGCTATGGCCTACCCCACTAACAGCGTGCCTGTCGCCCCAGGGTCACCCTAAAGAAAGGAAATAAAGAGAGAAAGAGGAAGACAATAAAGAAAAAGAATGAGGAGAGGAGCCGGCGATGCAGATACCCGGTCCCCCTACCCCCGCAACTAAAATCATAGAGACAGAGGCCATAGAAAGTACAAAGATCAGCGAGCGCACAAAACGCAATCAGTAACAGCCCCACAAGACGTGTCCTTGAATCACCATTAACCAGCAAGAAGTCCCTCCAAGACCCAAGCAAGGTCACCCCTGGCCACTTCTGTGAATAGTAGAACTGCTAAACAGCCTTGCAATCAGGAGACAGGTCGATACAAAAAGGTCAATCCTTCCAAGCGAAGTAGGCAGCGCCATCGCACAACATCGTCCCAGCCACCAAGAAACAACCGACGATGCACGGCGGCGGCCAGAATGCAACAATACTCCGACCACCAACAAGTCCAAGTCCAAAAAACGGTCTGCCAAGCACGGAAAGGATAGCACAGGATGCGGGAAGCACCGCAGCACAGGAGTCAGATCCATTCGCACCCTCAAAACTGTAGACTCATCCGGGGAACCTGGCACAGCGACCGAAGGAGATTCAGCGGCACCAACTCGGGGGAAAGCCACTACGCCACAAAATGGCGGATCAGCAATGGCAGCGATCCGTACCTCCAAGTCCCGGGAGTTCCGGAGCAGAGCAATCCGCAGGGTAACCAGTGCAACCAGCACGTGACTACGCGTAAGCGTTTCCCCACGTAGCCGAAGTCCGGGGGTCTCAAATTCAGCGGTATCTCCGTCCCCGGGAGGGGTGCACTCCAAGGCGCCATACGCCATCTTAGCCACTTCGTTCTCCGCCACTTCCCCTCCACCTCCGAGTCCAGTCCGACCACCAGAGGCAACAGGTCTCACGGCTGATCGTCGGCAGTCGACGCCTGGTGCGGAAAGGAGAGTCACCGAAAGGCCGGGTGCGCTCCCCGCAGCTCTCCGGGAGCCAACCGCCGGTTCCCGGACGGGACTATTAACATGGGCGGGCGTCACACCCAAGGGGAACCAGGCGACACGGCTTCTCTCTGGCTCGTCGACAGCTCGGGCATACGGGGCAACCCACTATTGGGAGTGGGTCAGCACCAACTCTCCCGGCTCGTGGCTCTCAGGCTCCCACTGACCGGTTTCTCATCCAAACCAGGGCCGCCAACACTACGAACACCGCCGGGCAACCTCTGCACTCGAGGCCCCGGCGTCAGCGCCACGAAGGCCAGCAAGCAGACGAGGGCAGTTCATCGGATCTACTGCACGGTGGAGCCCCAAAAATAGATGGTAAGTGAGCGCTTCTCTCTAACAACGTAAATCAAAAAGCCTCGCTCAGGATTATCAACAGGATAGGCGTGCGGGGAGGAAGGGACCTCAGAGCGAAGCGTTCATGCGACTGTTCCGATCGCCATCTTGGCTCCTCCTCCGAGATGAGGCAAGCTTAATGCCCAGAGTTGCCGAGTGTGATCCCTGGTTAGAGTAGGCACCGAGGCGAGAATTGTCGAGTCCGCTGACCCTGGTCCACGAACCTGCCGCGTCGGGAATTGAACCCTGGTCCCGGGCCGTTCTCTGCTTCCGGGTTTGCCGCCTCTAACCAGTGAGCCACACCACTCCACTCAATCAGGTCAGGGGAGGGATGTCTATAGATTATCAGTGCCTACACCCTGAAGGGCTCCTGCTCCTCAGACCTGGATCAGTGTGTCCTGAAGGTCAGGGGAGGGATGTCTATAGATTATCAGTGCCTCCACCCTGAAGGGCTCCTGGTCCTCAACCCTGGCCCAGTGTCTCCTAAAGGTCAGGGGATGGTTGTCCATAGGGTGTCAGTGCCTCCATCCTGAGAGGTTCCTGATCCTCAGAGCTGAGGCTCCCAGGTAACCACAGCAGCTGTTGGATCTCCGCACGAGAGCCTGTCACTTCCCCTCCCTTCAGAGCTCGTTATTTTACTTTGTGGTCAATTCTGAGCCCTTTGATGAGGCGGATCCATAAAGAGGATCGAAGAGAGACTGGGAGGCCATGTTGGCCTATTATCCCTCTGCCGATAACCCTGTGAGATGCGGCAGCGTGCACGAGAAAAGCGTTTGCTTTCGTCCTCTTCCCCCATCAATTTCTTGTCTCTTTCACTTTTGTTCCCTCCCTTGTTACAAGCTTTGCCGCGGAGCTGCTCTCATTAATCCCCTCTGTCTTACTTTGATAGTTCCCTCTCTTATTCTAATCCTCCCTTTAATGGCTCCCGCCGTCTGATTCTCCACCCTCTCTTAATACATCTCTCTTGTATTGCTCCTTTCATTACTATCATCAAATGAATCCCCTTTAGTCTCTGCTTCTCTCCATCACCTTTCATCATTATCCCACCCTGTTCTTTCAACTAGTAACTAAGGGCCAGATGTAGGTAGCCAAATACCGGTCGGTAACGGCCGAATTCGGCCGTTACCGACCGGTATTTGGCTACCGAGATGTAGGGGCAGGTAAACTGGGCAAATCGGTAATTTTACCGAAACTGTAAATATACCGGTCGGTAAATTTACCGACCGGTATTTTTACAGAATCGGTAAAATTGATATGTAGGTGGGACTCTTCTGAGTCCCACAAGGCCTAAGAAATCGGTATTTTACCATCAAATTCAATTTGATGGTGAAATACCGATTCAGGTGTGCATGCACATGTGTGCATGCACACCTGTGCCATATGACAGGCAGACCTGCCCTTAGGGCAGGTATGCCTGCCATATGGCCCCCGAACCTTTTTTGGGGGTGCTAGAGGGTGTCAAAGTGACACCCCCTGCACCCTTGCCAAAAATCGGTATTTACCGATCGGTAAATACCGACCAGTAATGCCCCATTCATTCCTATGGGCTTCAAAGCCCATAGGAATGAATGGAGCATTACCGGTCGGTATTTACCGAATCGGTAAATACCGATTCTTAACGATTCGGTAAATGGAACATCTGGATGTTCCTACATACCCCCACTTCTTATTTACCGATTCTTAATTACCGAATCGGTAAAATTCGGTAATTAAGAATCGGTAAATACGTTTTACCTACATCTGGCCCTAAGTCCTCTGTCCTATATGCTTTCATTCATTCTCTTAGTCATCAAAAGTAACCACTCAGGTCCCCTACTGTCTCCTTCTCTCTCCCAGGCTTCTTCCTACAGTCAGTACCTACATGTTTTGCTGTACCTCCGCTCCATTACTGAGACACTGCTCCACAAGCACGGAAACAAGCAGATATGATGAACCCCCTCCAGAGACCTTTCCTATATTCAACAGTCCTGGGCATCTGAGGGTGCATTGCAGCTCTACAACAAATCCTAGAAATTGTCCTAGGCAGACCACTGCAGCTCTTCCATAGGCCTGGGCAGAATTTAAATAACAGCAGCCCAATTGGAGTAATTTTGGGAATTTTGCTTTCTGCTTGTTACACAAAATTCCCCAAATTACACCACTATGTCAATAAGCGTAATTATAGCCCGTTCACTGAAAACATGTACAACTAACATGCGATTCGCGGTAAAAATGTACCTTAAACTCACATGAACAACAGAACACAAGCAGCAGTTGTTTGAGGTGCTTTGTTTCAAATACATCCCTGCATCAAAAATTGATATGACACATTTAGCACTAAAACATAATGTGAAATGATGTATTTGCATTACACATAATTAAACATTATGTTTTTTAATTTTGCAACAATTTTACTTAATTATGCTCCAGCAAATTATGTACATTTCGCACACCCCTAGTACTGCATAACAAAAGCTACACTCTCAACTCTGTTTTAGCCCTGTACACAGTAATATACCACCTCTTCTCTGTCTATCACCTTTGACACAGAGTCACATATTACACAATCAGCAACTCAGTACTCACAGCCAACAGGCTCAAATCCATTCTGAGTGATCGAAAACAAGTCAAACACAACTGAGTCTTTCATAAGTCCACACCTGTCACATGATGGACCCCCATGTCCTTTCAAAAAACACCCCACCTACTCAGATGCCTGAACCTCTCTTTACACTTCCTGACAACCCCAATTTATAGAATTCCAGAACAAAGGTCCTCTTCTGATCTGTTCTCAAAGCCCTGAAGATTCATAAGTTGCGGTTAGAAAAGCTAAGTTCTACCCAAACAGTCCAAAGCTGGTGCTTCTTCAGACTCCAAACATATACTGTACTCTTCCAGCATGTCCTACACCCTTTGCTTTCCACTCTGCTCACTTTCACTTCCTGGGTCGAAAACAGAGGGGTCTCCAATATAGTGACATGAGCATGTTGACCCAATTCAGCACCGTAAAAGGAGGGCTTTCTTCTAATTGAGGCAGCCAGATGAAGGTACACTTCCATCATACCTGGCTGGTATGAGCACCCTAATTTATAGGCATGTGCCAAATCTTTTTATTTTCCCTCTAGGCACCAGGTAAATCTTCAGAGAAGATTTATCAGGTGTGTCTGGACTCTTGGAAGATCCGATCTCTTCTATCATGACTTATGACAGAAATTCAAATATCTGGGATTTCATTGCACTGATAATTTGTGGGTCGACGCAGGGAGATGTGCAATTTGACTGTTTGAGAAAATACCTATTACCAGCATACAGTTGGGTCAGAGCGCACAAATTGCTAACCATCAGTTGGCTTTATTGTCACTTTCATTTGTTTGCTACTTTTTCTTTAGGTGTGGTCTTTACTTTTTCCTCTTGTATTTTTCCCTCCCCCTGGAGCATGACTGTATTACTTGTGTCCTTTCACTGCTTCCTTTTCAGTGTTTTGTTTTGGTTAATAACTCCACAAAGGTGCATGTATTTTCATGCTGTCTCCCTCGTATACTACTTCTCCCTGTCCTCTGTGCTCCATTTTGTGTTTTTTGCCCGTGTGCTTCCGGCTCCCTTCATCCAAATGTTCTTCCTCGCAATCCAACTTGGTTCAGTAAAAAAAAAAATCATAATAACCTGCGTAATTGTGTAGTGAGTGCTCCTACAAAATGGTGTGGCTGGCTGATTAACATCCTTTTATTTGACCTCTTTAGCCATGCTGCACAACATCAGGAATGCTGTATAGCATTGTTAAAACCCATTGCCAATAGATCCCAAAGTTGAGGCCTTTTGGCTTTGCCAATTCTTGCTTTAAGGCGTGACAGGAGGCAGGTGATACACAAGGCATGGTGCTGTGTTTTAAGGACCTGTGGGCGGGCCTAGATATCACACAGCAACGCATCATGTGTTTAAGGCAATCCTAGTGGGAGGACGAAGGACTTCTGCAGTGAACATCAGAGCCTCGGTGGTGACGCTTCTGAGCACTCCAGTCTGTTTACTATGTCTGTTGACGTAGTGAAGAGACAATGGAGCAGGATGGACCTCATCTGTCGTGGCAGGTATGTGAGTGACTTTTTAGGCTGCAGTCAAGAAAGTTACATACGTCATCACAGGGCACATGCATCAAAGTTTGTTGTTTCCGATTACCAATAGAAATTTTTAAGAAATCGCTATTTGGTAATCACAAAATGCAATGCATCAAAAAAGGATGCAAATAGAGATTCTCTAATTGCGATTCCTTAAGAATCGCTATGGCAATTAGGGAATCGCTATTTGCTATTGCGACTCCATTCTTTCCTATGGGCCTCCAGACCTAATTGGTAATCGAGAATTAGGTAATGCAAAGGCAAGGGTGCCCGGGGGAAACATCCATTACGACACAGTCATTACATCACACTGCTTTTACAACGCAGCTGTTTCAACGCAACTGCTTTTACATTGCATGGCATTACAACGCATGCATTACAACGCATGTCACTACAACGCATGCCATTACAACGCATACCACTACAACGCATTATAAAGTAAGTAATAGAGATTTTTTAGTTTTAGGGTGGGTATGGGTTTTGGGGTAGATGGGAATAGTAATTTTTACCCCTACGCTATCCAACACTTTCCCTACTGGTGCACTCACTGGAGTGGGAATAGTAATTTTTACCCCTACACTATCCAACACTTTCCTTACTGTTGCCCTAAAAGTATTATGCATTGTAATGGTATGCGTTGTAATGGTATGTGTTGTAATGGAATTCATTGTAATGGTAATTTTAAAAAATGATTTGCAATGGCATTCGTTGTAAAATCATGCAATGTAATGGTAGTTGTGATGTAATAACCGCGTTGTAAAAGCATGCATTGTAAATCTTTGCACTGTAACATCATATATTCATGCCTGGGAGACTAAGGCGCCCCTAACACAAAACATGGCACTATACAGTTTTGTGCATTTTTCAAAGTATGCACACATTAGCATCAACTTGAAGTTGATGCTAATTAGCATTTCCTAAATGCACAGTTCACATTTAGAAAAGCCTCTTGCATATGCTTTAGGGGATCGCAAATTGTGATTCCCTATTTGCATTCGCAATTTAGGTACTCACAAGAAATTGCAATTACCTGAATTGCGAATCCAAATAACTTTCATGCATTAGTGAAGGACGTTTTGCGATCGCAAATGGCAAATTACCTTGATGCATGTGCCCCTACATTCCCAAAAGTTGTTTTTCCTGGTTGTTGTTGTCCCCATCCCCCCAACTCCCATCACCTCATACCCTACTCCCCCACGCTACAGACTGTTAACGAGTCCACGGACACGGCAAAGTGCTTAGAATGTGCATGGAATACGTAGACAGACAGACGAGAGCAAGGCCAGGGTTAGAGAGCAGCGGCAATGATGGAGAGACAAGTACATTGCCTTTTTCTGCTGTCCGTGCTCTCACGGGGTTTGTGTCACACAGGAGGACAGACTGCCCTGCAGAGTTGAGAGGCAGGAAATGAAGTCTGCAAAGTCTGGGCCTGCACTCTGCTGCAAAGCTTCATGACAACAGCAGCCTGTCCACCCACCCCGGTGATGGATGTCTGACTCGAGGTTGAGCAGGTTCGCTGTCCCAGAACTACAAATGAGGTACAAAATGAAATACACGAACGTCCTCGTGCCCAGGCACCTGAATAACAACGGGACAGGGCTCCGAAACCTGAAAAGGTTTCAGCCAAACAAATATCTGGCAGCAAATAGGCCGCAGGCCAGTATTCCCTAATGCAATGACAACACCATCACCTGTATCAGAGCAAAAGAATTAGTTCAAAAACTGTGCAAAACCTTACCCATCTGGCACTGTGCTTGCAGAGGGCAGCCAAATCTCCATCTGCATCAGCAGCAGGCCCCTCGACTCTCCAGATTCCTAAGCCTGACAACCTGTACCTCACCAGTTCACCTCCCTATCCTGCCCACCCCCATGCTTCACGGGTTTCAAGACCATCTCATCAGGTGATCCCTCACCAGTTCACGTCCTAGGCCTGATCACCCTTGCCTCACCAGTTCACACCCGTCTCACCAGGCGATGCCTCACCAGTTCACACCCGTCTCACCAGGCGATGCCTCACCAGTTCATGCCCATCTCACCAGGCAATGCCTCACCAGTTCATGCCCATCTCACCAAGCAATGCCTCACCAGTTCATGCCCGAATCACCAGGTGATGCCTCACCAGTTCATGCCCATATCACCAGGTGATGCCTCACCAGTTCATGCCCATCTCACCAGGAGATGCCTCACCAGTTCACACCCATCACACCAGGCGATGCCTCACCAGTTCACGACCATCTCACCAGGCGATGCCTCACCAGTTCACATCCGTCTCACCAGGCGATGCCTCACCAGTTCATGCCCATCTCACCAGGTGATATCTCACCAGTTCATGCCCATCTCACCAGGTGATATCTCACCAGTTCACACCCATCTCACCAGGCGATGCCTCACCAGTTCTCGACCATCTCACCAGGCGATGCCTCACCAGTTCATGCCCATCTCAGCAGGTGATGCCTCACCAGTTCATACCCATCACACCAGGTGATGCCTCACCAGTTCACGACCATCTCACCAGGCGATGTCTCACCAGTTCACACCCATCTCACTAGGCAATGCCTTACCAGTTCACGTCCTAGGCCTGATAACCCTTGCCTCACCAGTTCACACCCATCTCACTAGGTGATGCCTCACCAGTTCATGCCCATTTCACCAGGTGATGCCTCACCAGTTCATGCCCATCTCACCAGGCGATGACTCACCAGTTCATACCCATCACACCAGGTGATGCCTCACCAGTTCACGACCATCTCACCAGGCGATGTCTCACCAGTTCACACCCATCTCACTAGGCAATGCCTCACCAGTTCATGCCCATCTCGCCAAGCAATGCCTCACCAGTTCATGCCCTTCTCACCAAGCAATGCCTCACCAGTTCACGCCCATCTCAATAGGTGATGCCTCACCACTTCATGCCCATCTCACCGGGCAATGCCTCACCAGTTCACGCCCATCTCACCAGGCGATGCCTCACCAGTTCACGACCATCTCACCAGGCGATGCCTCACCAGTTCACATCCATCTCACCAGGCGATGCCTCGCCAGTTCTCGACCATCTCACCAGGCGATGCCTCACCAGTTCATGCCCATCTCACCAGGTGATATCTCACCAGTTCACACCCATCTCACCAGGCGATGCCTCACCAGTTCTCGACCATCTCACCGGGCGATGCCTCACCAGTTCATGCCCATCTCACCAGGTGATATCTCACCAGTTCACACCCATCTCACCAGGTAATACCTCACCAGTTCACACCCATCTCACTAGGCGATGCCTCACCAGTTCATGCCCATATCACCAGGTGATGCCTCACCAGTTCATGCCCATCTCACCAGGCGATGCCTCACCAGTTCACACCCATCACACAAGGCGATGCCTCACCATTTTACGACCATCTCACCAGGCGATGCCTCACCAGTTCACACCCATCTCACTAGGCAATGCCTCACCAGTTCATGCCCATCTCACCAAGCAATGCCTCACCAGTTCACGTCCATCTCACTAGGTGATGCCTCACCACTTCATGCCCATCTCACCATGCAATGCCTCACCAGTTCACATCCATCTCACCAGGCGATGCCTCACCAGTTCACATCCATCTCACCTGGCGATGCCTCACCAGTTCATGCCCATCTCACCAGGCGATGCCTCACCAGTTCATGCCCATCTCACCAGGCGATGCCTCACCAGTTCACGCCCATCTCACCAGGCAATGCCTCACCAGTTCACGACCATCTCACCAGGCAATGCCTCACAAGTTCACATCCATCTCACCAGGCGATGCCTCACCAGTTCACACCCTTCTCACCAGGCGATGCCTCACCAGTTCTCAACCATCTCACCAGGCGATAGCTCACCAGTTCATGCCCATCTCACCAGGCAATGCCTCACCAGTTCATGCCCATCTCACCAGGTGATATCTCACCAGTTCACACCCATCTCACCAGGCAATGCCTCACCAGTTCACACCCCTCTCACCAGGCGATCCCTCACCACTTCATGCACATCTCAGCAGGTGATGCCCCACCACTTCATGCCCATCTCTCCAGAAAATCCCTCACCACTTCATGCCCATCACACTAGGCGATGCCTCACCACTTTATGCCCATCTCACCAGGCGATGCATCACCACTTCATGCCCATCACACCAGGCAATGCCTCACTAGTTAACGCCCACTTCACCAGGCAATGCCTCACCCGTTCACAACCTTATCCGGATCACTGGCCTCACCAGTTCTTGTCCTAAGCCTGCCCCTTATGCCTCACAATTTAACCCCACCTCCCCAGGTAATGCCTCTTCACTACTTCACCAGTTCACGCCCATCACACCAGGCGATGCCTCACCAGTTCACACCCATCTCACTAGGCGATGCCTCACCAGTTCACACCCATCTCACTAGGTGATGCCTCACCAGTTCACGCCCATCACACAAGGCGATGCCTCACCAGTTCACGACCATCTCAACAGGCGATGCCTCACCAGTTCACGACCATCTCACCAGGCGATGCCTCGCCAGTTCATGCCCATCTCACCACTCAATGCCTCACCAGTTCATGCCCATCTCACCAGGTGATATCTCACCAGTTCACTCCCATCACACCACGCGATGCCTCACCAGTTAACAATGATCTCACCAGGCAATGCCTCACCAGTTAACAACGATCTCACCAGGCGTTGCCTCACCAATTCACAGCCATCTCACCAGGCGATGCCTCACCACTTCATGCCCATCTCACCATGCAATGCCTCACCAGTTCACATCCATCTCACCAGGCGATGCCTCACCAGTTCACATCCATCTCACCTGGCGATGCCTCACCAGTTCATGCCCATCTCACCAGGCGATGCCTCACCAGTTCATGCCCATCTCACCAGGCGATGCCTCACCAGTTCACGCCCATCTCACCAGGCAATGCCTCACCAGTTCACGACCATCTCACCAGGCAATGCCTCACAAGTTCACATCCATCTCACCAGGCGATGCCTCACCAGTTCACACCCATCTCACCAGGCGATGCCTCACCAGTTCTCAACCATCTCACCAGGCGATAGCTCACCAGTTCATGCCCATCTCACCAGGCAATGCCTCACCAGTTCATGCCCATCTCACCAGGTGATATCTCACCAGTTCACACCCATCTCACCAGGCAATGCCTCACCAGTTCACACCCCTCTCACCAGGCGATCCCTCACCACTTCATGCACATCTCAGCAGGTGATGCCCCACCACTTCATGCCCATCTCTCCAGAAAATCCCTCACCACTTCATGCCCATCACACTAGGCGATGCCTCACCACTTTATGCCCATCTCACCAGGCGATGCATCACCACTTCATGCCCATCACACCAGGCAATGCCTCACTAGTTAACGTCCACTTCACCAGGCAATGCCTCACCCGTTCACAACCTTATCCGAATCACTGGCCTCACCAGTTCTTGTCCTAAGCCTGCCCCTTATGCCTCACAATTTAACCCCACCTCCCCAGGTAATGCCTCCTCACTACTTCACCAGTTCACGCCCATCACACCAGGCGATGCCTCACCAGTTCACACCCATCTCACTAGGCGATGCCTCACCAGTTCACACCCATCTCACTAGGTGATGCCTCACCAGTTCACGCCCCTCACACAAGGCGATGCCTCACCAGTTCACGACCATCTCAACAGGCGATGCCTCACCAGTTCACGACCATCTCACCAGGCGATGCCTCGCCAGTTCATGCCCATCTCACCAGGCAATGCCTCACCAGTTCATGCCCATCTCACCAGGTGATATCTCACCAGTTCACTCCCATCACACCACGCGATGCCTCACCAGTTAACAATGATCTCACCAGGCAATGCCTCACCAGTTAACAATGATCTCACCAGGCGTTGCCTCACCAATTCACAGCCATCTCACCAGGCGATGCCTCACCAGTTCATGCCCATCTCACCAGGCGATGCCTCACCAGTTCACACCCATCTCAATAGGCGATGCCTCACCAGTTCACACCCATCTCACTAGGTGATGCCTCACCAGTTCACGCCCATCACACAAGGCGATGCCTCACCAGTTCACGACCATATCACCAGGCGATGCCTCACCGCTTCATGCCCATCCCACCAGGCGATGCCTCACCAGTTCATGCCCATCTCACCAGGCAATGCCTCACCAGTTCATGCCCATCTCACCAGATGATATCTCACCAGTTCACTCCCATCTCACCAGGCGATGCCTCACCAATTCACAGCCATCTTAGCAGGCGATGCCTCACCAGTTCATGCCCATCTCACCAGGCGATGCCTCACCACTTCATGCCCACCTCACCAGGTGATGCCTCACCACTTCATGCCCATCACACCAGGCAATGCCTCACTAGTTAACGTCCACTTCACCAGGCAATGCCTCACCCGTTCACAACCTTATCCGGATCACTGTCCTCACCAGTTCTTGTCCTAAGCCTGCCCCTAATGCCTCACAATTTAACCCCACCTCCCCAGGTAATGCCTCCTCACTACTTAATGTCCACCTCCCCAGGCAATGCCTCAACAGTTGACACCCACCTCACTAGGCACTGCCTCACCAGCTCACGCCCACCTCCCTAGGTAATGCCTCACTAGTTACCCTCCAGTTCACCAGGCAATACCGCACCAGTTCACGCCCACCTCACCAAGCAATGCCTCACCAGTTCACGACCACCTCACCAGTTATTGCCTCTCCAGTTTATAACCACCTCACCAGGCAAAGCATCACCAGCTCACGCCCACCTCCCCAGGTAATGCCTCACTAGTTAACGTCCAGTTCACCAGGCAGTACCTCACCAGTTCACACCAACCTCACCAAGCAATGCCTCACCAGTTCACGCCCACCTCACCAGTTATTGCCTCACCAGTTTATGCCCACCTCACCAGGCAAAGCATCACCAGCTCACGCCCACCTCCTCAGGTAATGCCTCACTATTTAACGTCCACCTCACCAGGCAATACCTCAGCAGTTCACGCCCACCTCACCAGGTAATGCCTCACCAGTTCACACCCCCCTCACCAATCAATGCCTCAGCAGTTCACACAAACCTCACCAGGCATGACCTTAGCAGTTCATGCCCACCTCACCAGGTAATGCCTCACCAGTTCACACCAACCTCACTAGACAATGCCTCACGAGTTCATGCCATCCGCCCCAGGTGATGTTCACTAGTTCATGCCCACCTCACCAGGCAATGCCTCGCAAGCTCAATCTACCTCCACAGGTAATGCTTCACTAGTTAACGTCCACCTCCCCAGGTAATGCCTCACTATTTAACGTCCACCTCACCAGGCAAAACCTCAGCAGTTCACGCCCACCTCACCAGGTAATGCCTCACCAGTTGACATCCACCTCACCAATCAATGCCTCAGCAGTTCACACAAACCTCACCAGGCATGACCTCACCAGTTCATGCCTACCTCACCAGGCAATGCCTCACCTGTTAATGCTCACCTCACCAGGTAATGCCTCACCAGTTCACACCCACCTCACTCGACAATGCCTCACGAGTTCATGCCATCCGCCCAAGGTGATGTTCACTAGTTCATGCCCACCTCACCAGGCAATGCCTCGCAAGCTCAATCTACCTCCACAGGTAATGCTTCACTAGTTAACGTCCACCTCACTAGGCAATGCCGCACCAGTACACATCCATTGTACCTACCATGCTAAAGTAAAGTATACTTTAGTTGTAACAATATAGTGCACATATAACATATGAACACTGTGAGAACAATCTGGACAACTCCAACAATCGATGTGTTCAAGTAATATATGCGGCACTATACCATAAAATGCAACTATAGCACCCAATTGTGACTGTAGCAACCATCCATACAATATGTGCCACTATAACAATCATGCCGACATAACATTTACAGCCATAACAGCAATGTGGGCATGTAACATAAGTATCACTGTAAGAAGAATGTGGACATGTAACATATTTAAAGCTGCAACAAGAATGCACACACATATGCACCAGTGTAATAACTATGTTTATGTGTCACATATATACACCAGCACCCATGCGGGCATGTAATATACGCTCCTCTGCAATAAACAAGAGGACATTTAAGTACGCATGCATTTGGCACATCTTAAACTATAAAAAACTATGGGGACATTTAATATAGTTGACATGTTAACAATCACTACTTGATACAAATGCACCCGTTGCAGCCACTTGGGGTCATGTGTCATTCTAAAAACCACCACAACATGTTCCATATGCACCCCTGCAGGGATTTGTATAGCTGCCAATGATATACCAACACTGTACATACAACCATGCATCTGTGCACTCTGTGTACAAATAGTGTGTGCACCACTACATACTAGTAAGCAAATATGAAGGTATGCAACATGCTCCAGCGTATCAATCATGCATGCAATCAAGCACGTAGACATGTAAGGCATGGACTACTAGACTGAACCTGTTGGCATACCTTTATGTTGGCATACCTACATGTTGGCATCTGACTTATATGCCACTGTAATAACAAGCATGCATGGTAAAAATCTACTGCTGTAATGCCCAGGCGAACATATGGTATGTGTATAACTGTTGTAACTGTTCAGACACGTGATATATGTGTGCTGCAAAACAATGATGAGGACATGGGACTTATATATATCAGTGTAGCAACCACATGTACATACAACATGACCACGGTAACACCCATCCATAAGCCTACCAGTTCTATAACTGTACCACTCGAAGGGGCATGTAACATGTGCACTCCTATTATAGCGCATGACACAAAAAACGAGCCTTGAGATATTTTTGTTCAAAGTACATGCAATGCAAATCGTGTATAGATTAAATGAATTAATTCTCTCTCTGTTTTCCTCATCACAATAACTCACTAACAGCCTTTCTGTTACACTCCCCAAGCATTTGGTTCTTCAATCTCTCATTACCCTGTGCTCTTTTCCCTGTACTTCTCTCATACATCACCCTCTCTTAATCCCTCCATATCATTATGTTCTCAGGCATCTTGGCACCACTCAAGGAAGGAGGGGTGGGTCCAAAGTAGAGTGACCAAGGAATGAATAGGCATCAGGTTGATTGATTGATTGATTTGATTTTAAAACGTATATAGCGCGTACTGTCAACCCACGGGTATCCTGGCGCTTCAGACTGATAAACAGAACCAAGATGGCATAGGTCACAAGCAGAGAGCAAGAAGAAGGGAACGGAGCTAAGCCTTGGGGAAAAGCCACGTTTTCAGGTTCCTGCAAAACTCTAGCAGGGAGCTGATCTGTCTAAGGTTCTGGGTAAGTTCATTCCACAGCCGAGCGCCAGCCACACTGTATGCCCTTCCTCCTAGCCTAGACCGTTTGAATCTAGGAACCATGAGTAGGCCAGCACTGGAAGAGCGGTGTTGCCTTGTAGGTCAATACCATGAGAACCTTTCCTACATAGGAACAGGGCCTAACTCATGTACTGCTTTAAAAACCAGGCAGAGGGATTTAAAATGAACCCGTTCCATCACAGGCAGCCAGTGCAGCTCTCTCAGAGCCAATGTTGTAGAGGAGCCACGTTGCCTGCCAAGGGCGAGTTTAGCTGCTGCAGACTGGATTCTTTGAAGCCCCTGCAGAATGTATAATGGGGGCCCCAAATACAGGGAATTGCAGTAATCCAGCCTGCTACCTACTGTGCTGCTTACTACCAATGATCACGCCTCTTTGGGTAGTAGAGGGAGTATTTTACGCAGCATGCGTATTAAGGCAAAACAGACACTGGCGGCCTTACTTCCCTGTGATTCCATCTGGAGATCATTGTCAATCAATACCCCCAAATTACGTACCTTACTAGCCGGAATTAGTGGTTCCTCCTCTGGGGTAAGCCTAAATTCCGAAGGGAATTGTCTAGATAGCCTGCCAGAGGAGCAGTAAAGCACCTCGGTCTTTCCAGCATTGAATTGTAGGGAATTCCTTCTAAGCTAGTAGGTTGTCTACGGCATGCATTGCTGGAAAAAGTCCAGAGATACTGCATTCTCACCTTCCAAAGAAAATGCCAATTGCGTATCATCCGCATAGTTGACTAGGCAGACTCCGGCTGACTCTATAATGGGGAGCAGGGGCTGTAGATAAATATTGAATAAAATAGGGCTAATTGCAGAACCCTGCGGCACCCCGTGATTGACTGGTGATTTACTAGAAGAGAATGGAGCTAGTGTTACCACCTGATGTCATCCTGCTAGATAAGATTGTAACCATTGCAGTGCCCGACCTTTCACTCCTAGCTTCTTTAATCTTTCCAGTAGGATGAGATGGTTCACCGTGTCGAATGCGGCCGACATATCGAGAAGCACTAACACGGTGGCATTCCCGTTGTTGGCACTCATCCGCACGTTATCCAACATTGTGACCAGGGCCGTCTCCGTCCCATGACCTGGGTGGAAGCCAAACTGATCTTTGTCAAGCAGAGAGTTCTCCTCCAAAAAACGTGACAGTTCCCTACTGACTGTTTTTTCTAGGATTTTCACCGGGTAGGGTAGGAGAGAAATAGGCCTGAAATTAGCTGGTACCGACGGGTCCAGGGAAGGCTTTTTGATCAGTGGAGTCACCGCCGCCAATTTCCAGTCCTCCGGGACCACTCCTTACTCAAGGGACTGGTTACATATCTGCCTCAGCCAAGGAAGAGTGTCGGAGCTTTTCTCTCATTGCCCTGCTTGATGTTCGCAGAGAGAGAGGTCATTGAGTAATGGGTATCGTAAACTAATAGCTGTGTCCAACCAAGAACTAAGAGGGCCGGATCAATGCCAGATTTCAGGATAACTGTCAACTATATCATTGAGTTTTATTTAGAATCACTGTTTGTGAATCTATGTTATCCCAATATCCTGAAAATCTAACAAGGATCCGACCCTCCTGGCCATACATTGGAGACAATGCCAATGATTGGGTTGGAAAATGAAGTCTCTTCCTTCATGGCTCTGGAAGGAGACGTAGAATGCTGTGGCCGTGGGCTTTGAACTCCTATTGAGCATTATCAGAGGAGAAAGAGATAACAGTAGAAAAGGGAGACAGCGAGAGAGAGAGAGACGGGGAGAGAGAGAGAGAGAGAGGCGGAGAGAGAGAGAGCGGTAGCTGTAGAGAGGAGGACCCCCGCTCCACTGAGCTGCACCTGCCATGAAACCTTGGCCTATAATTTATTTCAATAATTGCAGAGAAAAGTAACAGACGAGACGAGTACGAGAAATTAATCAACGCTCCCGCTGACTACTCCGCTTTTCATTTTAATACACGTTATTTATCTGGTAGGTGATAAAACTGGGAATTAAACTGAATGTTATTTTTTGTCCCTATTGAAGCTAAATGGACTGCGGAATTAGATCCACGTACGCCGTAGGGAGGGGCGACCCCGGTCGAGGAGACGCAGCTTAGAACATGGGGTTTGCTTCCTGTTTACGAATGGCGCTCACTGCAAGCAGTGGCAGCTGGAGGAAGCGGGCCCAACCGGGGAATGACCACACCTAGAAGATACTCAGGCAAAGGAGCTGGAAATGGGGGTTTTGGGGTGCTGCAACCACACGAAATCCATACTGCAGTTCCGAAAGGGAATGAGCAATACATATGTTTTTAAACGTTATATTTATCTTGTCCCATTTGCTGTGCATTGAGAAACAGAGTTAATTGTCAGGCTATGTCTTGTGGCACACTGATGTTCATTCTCTTAGGAGGGGACTGGTGTTTACTTTTCTTTGACTGCAAAGTTAGAGGATTGTGTAAAGTGAATTATTTGACAATTTTGCTGGTGTGAAAGGAAAGGCAGTAGGATGTCATTTTTTTGCAGGCACACAACAAAATGTAAATACCTATAAGTGAACTGTCCAACTATTTCAAAATATGTATGCAGTTATGAAAGCAAATGAGTGCCTATTTTGTCACTTTGAAGTGGGATAGAAACACAGATTTTAATAGGATCAAGACACTTTACTTGGTGATGCACAACGAACAAATATTCACTGAAACCCGATTTTGGCACGTATGTGCTATAAATTTGAATCAGTAACACGTCTGCACAAATTATATTCCCAATTTAATGAGGAATATGTTGCCTGTAAATGACTGTGCACTGCCACAAAAGCGTCATTATATTTGAAACAGTATGTTCCAAAATGCGCCACAGGCTCCCTACGGCAACCCGTGAAGGAGCGTGACTCATTTTCTACATCTGCTCTTTGTGTGGCACTTGGGCTTTTCACAATGCCTGTGACTGCAGTAATACAACATTGTTGGCAGCACCGCACTCTGAAAACTGTTCCAGCACCACTGCACCCAGGCAAAGGGAGAGGCAGGATTGAGGTTAGGAGTCTAGCAACTATGGTTAACACTTCCCAAAAAAATGAAGGGGCATATTATCAAGGGCCTTATCGTCGCTTTAGCGGGACTTTTTCCCGCTAAAGCGGCAATAATGTTATCGCCCTGTTAGCAAGCTGTCGCTAACAGCAGTTAGTAACAATTTGAAGGCAATAGCGAGCGGTTTGAGGCCCTCTTTGCATGTCAGCGATATTTATCGCTAATGACATGCAAAGTGGGCGTACCCAACCTGTTAGCGACTGAAAGCAGTCGCTAACATCGCTATCGCCTATTATCAACACAGGTGTAGCGATAAAAAAATTCGCCCTACGCGCAAATATCGCTGAAAACTAACGCCTGCTCAGACCACTTCTTAACCTGTATATCCAATGGGAGTTGGATATTCAGGTTAAGATCCTATTGGCGTTAATGCCTGAATATCGCTGGATTTCCAGCGATATTCACGCATTAAGCCGCTATCGCCGGATATTTTATCGCATTTGAGATAAACGTTGCTAATAGCACGTTATTTCTGCAATAAAATCCGGCGATGTACGGCGATAGAAAACATTTCGCTAAGCTTATTTAGCGATAAATATCGCTAGTTGTTGATAATATGCCCCGAAATTATTTAAAAAGGGTCTATTCAAGCTGGCACCCTGGTGGACCCCGCTGTCCTGTATCAACAGCAAAACTGTTGCCTGCAAAGTAACAAACATTTGGAAGTTACACCCCTCCAGAGCAGGGCAGAGTTTCTTCACTGGTACAAGGATTCCCCTCCTGCACAGAGCTGCATGATTGGGGTGTGCTTGTTTCCATGGTGCAGGCTTTACACACAGTTAGGGTGGACCATTCTGCTGCTGGACAACAACTCCAAGTGAAGCATCGTCTGAGTCTGATTGTGGTTAAAAATAGCCCCAGCCCCCTCACAAAAAGTGGCACAGATTTGCAGATTATGACCTTATACAGAAAATTGTTTGGTTCGTGTCAGGTAGTTAGTTTTGGGAGACATATGGGGCAAGTAAACGTTTTTCAAGATTGTACACTCAGTAAGATTGGCAAATAATGTAAACACTTATTCTACTGCAGCTCATCTACAGAATGCATGACAACCGATCTCCAGTTCTATAAGTCCCCACACTCTACGGACCCTGTATCAGCTGCTCATCAGTAGCTCCCCTGGCCCATGCTCATCCTCACATCCCTGACTCACCTGCTCACCCTTAGGACCAAATGCTGCTGAACACCCTTAGTGATCCCCTCTTTCCACTGATCAACAGGATCAGGCTCAACCTCCCTTTCAGAGGCTTCTATTCACTCAGGGACCCATGGACTCTACTCACTCTTAGGCCTTGAGATTTGGGTGCACCATCATCTGCTCCCTAAGCCACCCATCTGCCTCAGGACCCAGGCACGCATTTTCACTCAAAGCTCTCCTAAGGCTGCTGCTCAGACTCAGACCCCTGAGAGTGCTGCTCACAATGAGTTTCCCAAGGACTCCTGTTCACTCTTAGGAGCCCTAGTCTCCCTATTCACTTTAGGTCACACAGCTCTTGCTAACTTTTTCCTGCTAACATATCTCACCCTCGGATGCCGCCAACCATATTCATCATTAGATTCCCTTAGACTTCCGTTTACCCTCATTACCCGCGGAGCTCTGCTCACCCTATGACTCTGAGGCTCCTGTTCATCCCTAGATCTCTGAAGCTCCTGCTCACCAAAGGCCCACAGGCTTGTCTTCACTGTTGGGTTTCCTGCAGGTAACCTGAGGTTCTCACTCAGACCTCTAGTCTACCTGACTTCTGTGCAACCTCAGTTCCATGAGGCTCCTTCTCAACCCGTAGGTCCCTGAGACTCCTGCTCACCTGTAGATCCAAGTGATTCTGGTTCACCTGTAGGTCTCCAAAGGCTCCATGTCCTGCATATATGAGAGCAGAAATGTCTCAGGGAAATTGAGGTGAGTACCCTAAAAATCATACTGAGTTGCATGTCCTTATAGGTTCTGTTCACTTACTTCCCTGAGACTTCTGCTCAGCCTCAGGTCACTCAAACGTCTTCTTACTTACATGGCTCTGAAACTCCTGCTCAGCTTCAGAGCACTGGATCACCCTTAGGTCTCATGAGGCTTTTGCTCATCCTCGGAGGCCCCCAAATTCGCTGATAACCATCAGGCATCCGGGTTTGTAAGCATCTGAGACTTTCATGGCTTCTCCCTGTGACTAATGCAAAAAGAACAATTGATGGACAGAATGCAGAACAATGTCATACATTCACCCCAGTACAGAGATCTGGACCTCAATCCATAGTTTTTTTGCTCACCATGCCACTCCAGTTCGGACCCAGCCATATGCAAATCAGTCTTGACCCCTCAAGACTGATTTGCATATAGCTGTGTCTGAACTGGTGTGGCGAAGTGAGCTAAAGAACAATAATGGATTCAAGCCAGATCTGTGACTGGCAGTGTGTCTGAAAAGTTTCAGCGCTCCGTCCATCATCTCCTTGTGTTTGCTTTGCTCCCTGTGACTGCCACACAGAGGCTTCTCCTTCTGATGTCTGTAAGGTACACACACCATGGCCCTTCATGACTTTTGAACTGGGCAGAGAAATTATTTGAATGTGCCACAATCTACAGGAAATCACGCTAACGTGAAACCTGTCTTTCATCTGTATATTATCTGTGCCTTCACAGTCTCCCTCCTCACACATATACATGTGAGCCCATGCCTCCATTCTCCCTATGTGTCTGTCTATCCAACTTTGAATCTAGCTTTTTTCTTTCTCTAGCTCCCATCCCTCCTTTCTTTCTCTCCCATTTTACATACCAACCACTTATTGTTCTTCCACCCTCTCTTCCAACCCCATCTGCGCCTTCTCTCCCTTCTATTCTATCTCTTTACTCCTAAGTCCCCTCAGTCTGTTTTGTAGTCCCTCTTTATTTCCCTCACTCACTCTTAGTCTCCCTCTTTGTCTCCTATTACATCCTCCTCTCTCCAATTCCACTGTCTCCCCCGACGACTCTTTCTTTCCTTGTTTTTTATCTTTCCTCTCCGTTTTACCTGCACTCTCATTTTCTGAATTTCAATTGTGTTCTATTTCAGTTCTGTTTTTTCTCCTGCAAACTCTCCCTCCCATTCCCATCATAGTTTCATGTCTCATTCCCACTCAAACAGATTTACTCCTGAAACCTATGTGAGTCATGCACTACATACATTGGTGTATCCCAACGATTGTGTTACATCAGCAAAGGTGAGCAAGAGAAGTGAAGGGGCCTATTATGCCCCAACCATGGCAGAATTTGGACCCTAATTAAATGTATGTGCTAAAGGATGACTTTTCAATTTCTGGAGAAAGGGCTAAAACCGGAGAAGAATCCACAATTGGTATTTGTGTTACCATATTATCTCTAGGTGAATGCAATTCCACCAGTGGATTCTCCTCCTGATTGAGCAGTTCTCCCTGAACCAACTAATTCTAAATCAGACCCCTAGACTGCTGGACTGCAGAGAGCCCAACGAGTGTGGTGATCCACTGTCTACCCATCAGTTGTTCCTACAGAACTTCAAACCCCTCTTTTCTTCCTCGCACCATCACTCGCTGTCTCTCCCCTCTGTATCTTCCCCTGTTCCCGCTCCCTTTTGCCCTTTACCACTCCCTTCTTTTAATCCTCACTCTGTTAGTTTTATTCTTTCTCACTTCATCTTCTCCATCGTCTCTAATGTCTTTCTTTTTTGTTTGATCTCTCACTCCAGCCATCAGTCTGCACATATAGCCTTATTCTCCTCTCCTTACTGTCACATCTGCTCTAATCTCACACGTTTTCATCTTTACTCCCCTTATCCTCTTCTCTTTTTGTCGCTCCATCTCCTGTCTTTGCATGTCTCTGTCATGATATGGCATTCCTACGGCTGCTGCCCTCCACGGGTGGCACTTGCCACTCTCTACGAGTAACGCTGAAAGTGGGTGCAAAAGTATGCCCCTGTATTGATCTGTTCACCCTTCCAAGGGTCCATGGTAGCATCATGTGCAGTGGCACCATGGTCCAGAAGTTTGATGGGCTCACTGAACCTCAATCGTGCCTGTCTCCGCTATCCACCCGGGTGTTAGGGGCCCATGTTCTTTGTTTGCATTTAGATCCAGCGCCCCCTTGCTACAGCACGCACACAGGGCACGAGTGAGCTCCGTGTGTTGCATCACTCACCCTGCCCCGATGCCGCAGAATCATTTGGTAGAACACTCGCTGTGAAAATGAACGGCTCTGGCCCCGTTACCCAGAGATCGGCTGTAAAGCTCCAGTCGCCGAGCCCGTAATATTCGCTTGCAGCAAAGCATTCCGGCATGTGAGCGCGCACGTGTGCGTGTCCAACCCCACGAGCGCAGAGCACCGAGCGCAGGGGCCGCTCTCCATTAGTTGAATTATTTATTCCGCACATTGTTGTTAAGTTAAAGATAGACGCTCTGCCTGCGGGCTTCAATTAGAGCCTCGCCAGCCTCGCTTTGCTGGGTGGCGCCCTGCTCGGTTCACGCACAGCCCGCCACAAAGAGAAGGGGCGAAAGGGGCGCGAGGCTGGAGATCCCTGTCTGCCCCAATCTGGGTCCAGGGCTATCCCGACCCTGCCGAGCACCGCAGCATCTGCTTCAGCACCACGGACAGGGCCTCTTCCCCGCGAGCTGCTTTCCTGTGGCGCATGCGCGCCAAAGCAAGCGAGGCGACAGAGAGGAACCAGTGGAGGCTCTGGACTGGTCCTAACTTCCAAACTTGAGCGAAATAAATTACTAACGAGATCATTTAGCCTCATCAGCAGTTTACAGCGGCTACATTGTCGGTACGTTTAACAATAGTTAATTGTTTATTTTGCATCTACGAAAATCTTTGAGGAATGAGGTGAGCAAACGGTATTTCATCAGTTTTTTTTAAATATTAACACCCACTACTGAACACTGTTTTTCACTGGATTATGGTCCCTACTGGGGGCAACTCCCTGTGCAAAAACCTGAAGAACTGCAAACTGTAATCATCTGCTAAAGGGGGCAAATGCTACAATGGGTGGATAACTGCCATGCAATAAGAACATATTTTATCACTTACTTTAAGGTCTGATTAACCCCCTTGGTCTGACTGTGTCTTCTGTTTCATTCTCTGCCAAAACTGAGAAGCTAGTCACCAACAGTTTATAAAGACTGAAGAAGGACAAAGATGTCCAAGAAAGCCCGTCTGCGCCTGGAACGCGCCCAGCACCAGGAACCCCAGCACCCACAGATACCCTGCTGCGTATCTCTGTGCTCCCACAGTTACCTGCCGCATTTCTGCGTACCCTGGACCAGCCGCGGCCCGTGGAGGGAGTTCCGTGGGGCAGAAAGAGGGGGCGGGGAGGGGCAGGGTGGCGGTGCTAAACACCGGAATATGGATAATGTGAGGTAATTAAACAATTTAATAAAAAAACAAATTTCGTAGCGCAAGCTCCGTACTTCACCCTTGCTGAACCACTTCAGGAAGGAACTCAACATCTGGCCTTTTGGCTGACTCCCTCATCAAAGTCCCTGGATACCCTCTTGGTGATAAGCTGCTCGCTGTATGTTTTGATTGTTTGATTGATAGATTGATTGATTGAAGAGGAGTAGAACATTTTTGTCTATGGTTATTCGAGATGGCCCCTCCTGCTGTATTTTGCTTTGTACTCCAGAAGTTCACTGCCGTGTTTGCTTTTGTGCTCTGCTGGAGTGGCTCTTAACAGTATGCACCACCTTAACAACAAACCCAGTGCTCACCAGCACACCTTTGATCAAACTGGGACGGGAGCCACAAGGACGTTTCCCAATATTTCCTCTCAAGTGATAACCCATTTCTCTTGGGTCCTAGCTACTGGCATTTACAATTGAACTTATCTCCCAGATGCATCACGTTATAAATACCCCGCACCATGGTGCATCTTTTGCGCCACCGCAAGTGACGCAACTGCGGCGTAAAAGAGGCGCAAGGGATTTGTAAATCTGCCCCAACGTTTCTGTTCAGAGCAGCTGGCCCTGTAGACTGATCAGCCTGGTCACAGGAAGGCATGACAACCAAAGCATGATGGGAGCTGGACAAGTCTGCACTGCCTCGCAAGTATCCCGTGCCAGACTGTTTGGGAGGAAGTCTGGAAAAACACCTGCTTCACACGGAAGCAAGACTTTCCAGTGTGTCATGGGCCATTCAGTAGTCTTTGAACTGGATAAAGGAACCGTGTCTGCAAGTCAAATTAATGGGTGAGGAGCAAGCCATACCTTGTGCCCTTGGATCCCTGAGAGTGTGCAGGCATGGCAAGGCTGCTTTTCTTGCTCTCAATAGCTGTCAACTGGGCCCCTATGCTGGACTCAATGCCAATGTCCTGCACTTATTAGGGAAGCTCACATGTACAGAGAGTCACTACTTTTAAAAGGGCCATAATACATCCGTCAAAGACTCCCACATTTGTCACCTAATATATACGATTCTGCTCTTTAAGATGTGGATTAAATAATTACTTCTAACCTAGTAATAACTGTGATTGGACATCCGCCTTCACTGTGAGTGCAGTGCATGTGTTATACTGCATCAGAATCATCCTCCACACTGCCTGGCATGGCTAGGCCTGTATATTTACATGAACCACCCAAGAAGTAAAAAAGTCCAAACTTTCCTTTGCAGAACCAGTAGCCAGCATCCTTTTCTAAAGGGGATGCACGCAGTCTCCTTTTGATACTGCTAAGTGGTATCCACAGCTTCAAGGAGCAAGACCACTGACTCATTGTCAGTGAAATTGCTCTCCCCCCTCGCAGCTCCACCATCAAGTGAGGTCTTCCCCCGAGCCCCTGCACTCTCGAGTGTTGGTGTTCCAGGCCCTCCTCCACCCGCAGGTTTTACCTGCACCTCATCCCTGTTGGTCCAGTGGACCTCTGTCTCCTTTCACACGCTCCGCTCTCTCTCCATTTTCACTTGTTTTTCACTGATTTCAATCTCCTCCTTTTACTCTCCTTCTGTGTCTTTCCTCTGTTTTCTCTTGTTTTTACTGATTTTAATCTCCCCCTTTCACTCCCCTCTGTGTCTTTCCTCCATTTTCACTAGTTTTTTACTGATGTAATCTTCCCCTCTCACTCTTCTTCTGTTTTTCCACCACTTTTTTTGCACCTTTCACTGCCTTATTTCCAGTCTTTCCTCTCTTTTGCCCTTTCTGCCCGTTTTTTCCTGCCGCTGCTGCCCCTGCGGCCCCTTCCCCCAGCACGACCAACACGACCGGCCCAATCCAGCTCACCTCCCCACTCCCGCCTCCCAGCTGTCCAGTCCTCCCCTACCCCTACTTAATGGCGGCTGCTGCGCACCCATGCAGCGGACGCGGGCTGCAGGTGGGCGGCTGGCGCACCGAAGGCCCGCCAAAGGCAAACCCATTTGCGCCCGTCCGCGACCCGACCCTGACCAGCACTCCACGCTCTCAACCCAGGACGTAACAACAACTGCAAGCTAGCATCTCAAGCCGACACCCACGGACCCTTCAGCTGTCCCCACTGCAGCAACGCCAAGACCACGGACCCGACGCAACCCGCCTGCAAGACCACAACCCAACTGAAGACCCTGCAGTGCATCCTCCTCAATGTCCGATCCCTCCAGAAACACACCACCAAATCTGGGACCTCCTCAACAGCACCACCCCGGATGTAGCGTTTTTCACCGAAACATGGACCAACACCACCTCAGGACCGGACATCGCCATTCCCCAAGGATACAAGATTTCCAGGAAGGACCACCCCACCCACCCGGGAGGAGGAATCACCATTGTCCCCAAGTCCTAGCTCCTCCTGAGCACACTCCCTGATGAGCCCACAGACCTGATGGAACACCTTCATTTCAAGATACTGGCCAGCCCTACCACCACCCTCTGAGGAACCCTCATCTACCGACCCCCTGGACTCTGCGGACTTTTCACCAACTCCATCACAGACATCATCTACTAGCATGCCATCGCATCCACCTACTACACCCTACTGGGAGACCTCAACAACCAACTGGACCCCAGCACCACATCACCCCAGGAAAACCTCCACAACATTGGACTCCACCAGATTGTGACCAAACCCCCGCACTCAGTAGGACACACCCTTGACCCCCTCTTCACAACAGGTAACTCCATCATCTGCAGCCACACCACCGAACTCCCATGGACTGACCATCGATGCGTCCACTTCACCCTCAGAATACCCACCATCCACAGACACCTGCACCTGCTCCCACGAAGAAACTGGACCAGAATCATCGACGACCAGCTAACCTCATCACTCAGCAACTCCACCCCAACCATTGCGGAAAACAACGACCCCAACACCAGAGCCCCCCCTAAAAAAAAACAACAACACCCACGCCAAGAAAGCCAGATGGTTTACCACCAAACTTCGAGAGTCCAGACGCACTTGCCGCTGCCTTGAAAAGGCATGGAGGAACGCCAAATCCACAGAAGACTACAACAACTTCAGAGCCGCCACCAACACCCACCACCAACTCATCAGAAAAACAAGGAAAAAAGTGATTGAAGACAGAATCTCCACTCACGCATACAACAGCAAAGAACTCTTCAATATCATCAAGGAGTTCATCCAACCCACCAGCGAGTCCACTGACATCCCTCCCTCACAAGACCTCTGCGACAAACTCAGCACCTTTTTCCACCACAAAATCAAGAGCATCTATGACAACTTCGACAAAGAGAACCAACACACTGAACCCTCACCAACCTCCCCGACACCCTGAAGCCAGCAATGGACAACTGGACAGCCCTCACCACCGAAGATACACTGAAGACGATGAAGTCAATCCACTCCGGGGACCCCATGGACCCCTGCCCCACCACATTTTCAACAGGGCCACCGACACAATTGCACCCATGCTCTGCCACACCATCAACCGCTCCCTGGCAACTGCCCCGTTCCCTGGCGACTGGAAACACGCCGAGGTCAACCCCCTCCTGAAGAAACCCTCGGCTGACCCCACCGACCTCAAACCCTACAGACCCATCTCCCTGCTCCTGTTCCCAGTGAAAGTCATTGAGAAAACCATCAACAGCCATCTAGCCACTTTCATCGAGGAGAACAACATCCTCGACTCCTTCCAATCCGGCTTCAGAAGAAAACACAGTAAGGAGACTGCCCTTCTCACTGCAACAGACGACATCCACACCCTACTGGACAAAGGAGAAACAGCAGCCCTCATCCTCCTCGACCTCTCAGCTGCGTTCAACACAGTCTCTCACTGCACCCTAATACGCAAACTCCACGGCGCAGGGATTCAAGACAAGGCCCTCAACTGGATTTGCTCCTTCCTCTCAGACAGAACATAGCGGGTCAGACTCCCCCCTTTCCTTTCCCCTCCGACCCTACACCTACCACCTGCGGAGTCCCCCAGGGGTCCTCCCTCAGCCCTACACTCTTCAACATCTACATGGCTCCACTTGCCCCATCATCAGAATCTATGGATAAAACATGGTGTCATACGCAGATGACACCCAATTCATCTTCTTCCTATCCAATGAACCCAATACCGCCAGACACAATTTTCGAGAAGGCATGGAAGCTGTCGCCAAATTGATGAAAATAGCTGCCTACAACTAAACACCAACAAAGCAGAATTACTCATCATGGGTCCAAACCCTAACGCATGGGTTGACACCCGGTGGCCCCCTGCCTTCAGAAGCCCGCCCACCCCCACGGACCACGCACGCAACCTGGGAATCATCCTGGACTGCCAGATCAACTTTGTCTCGTCCTCCTGCTTCCACACCCTCCGCTTCCCGCATAAGACCTTCAAATGGATCCCCCTTGAACACAGAAAGGCCCTCTCTCATGCCCTGGTCACCAGCAGACTCGACGACGGCAACACACTCTACTCCGGAATAAACAAAAGCCTTACCCGCAAGCTACAGAACATCCAGAACACAACCACAAGACTGGTCCTTGACCTGCCAAGACACTGCCACATCTCCCAGCACCTGGGCACACTCCACTGGCTCCCCATTGAAGCTAGAGTCACCATCAAGATGCTCACCCATGCCTAAAAGGCCCTCCACGACACCGGACCAGCATACCTGAACAGCCAACTCAAATTCCACGCACCCCAGAGGACCCTACAATCTGCCCAGCTCTCCTACGCTGTGGTCTCCCGCACCAGAAAGACCAGGTCGGGAGGCCGATCTTTTTCCTTCCTCGTGGCCCGAGCCTGGAACGCACTGCTGCCACACCTCAGACAGACATCGCTCCCCATCTTCGCAAGAAACCTCAAAACCTGCTTTTTCAACTGACCCCCCATTGATGGACTGGAGCATGTTAACTCCCCCACCCACCCTTCCCCCAAGTGCCTTGAGACCCTTATGGGTGAGTAATCGTGCTTAACAAACGCCTGATTGATTGATACTTCTCCTTTGAGTCTAGACCAATGACCCCTCCTGTTGTTTGAATGTGTTGTACTTATACAATCATGCAGCCAGACTCCCCCATCAATGTATGGCGATGAAGTGCACGTATTGCTCACAATTCACCTTGAAAACATAGATCTTGAAAATGGGACGTTTGTACTTACCTGGCATTGGTAGAGCTGTTAGATCCCCCCAGGCACCTGGGCATTTATTTCAGCTGAGCCAGAGGAAGACGGGAGGGAGAGTCAGTTTCAGATGCCAGCCAATTCTGCTGTGCACTTAAGGGAAAAGGAAGCCGACTCCTTGACCATCAAAACCAGCGCTCCCTCGTCGGCGCTTGACCCGGATCTCCAAAGAGCTCTGAAAATGTGTGCCAAGGCCCCAGGACCGTCTGAGTTTATCATATTCAAGAGGAGAGTGAGCAATGCGCTGCTGTCTGTGGGCCGCAGCACCTGCCAGCTCCTCGGTGCATGGAACCGTCTTCCCAGCATTAAAAAAGCACAACAGCCTTCGCTGTCACTGTGCCCCTTCCTCTCTGCAAGGAGCATGGCACACGGCCTGTATCTCTTACCCTCCCCGTGCTAGGAAGCCTTCCTGTCTGTAAGGAGCATGCTGCACGGCCTGTATCCCTTAACCCCCCCCCCCTGCAAGGAAGCCTCCTGTCTGCAAGGAGCATCGTGCATGGCCTGTATCCCTTACCCTCCCCTTGCAAGGAAGCCTTCCTGTCTGTAAGGGCCATGGCGCGAAGCCTGTATCCCTTACCCTCCCCGTGCAAGGAAGCCTTCCTGTCTGCAAGGAGCATGGTGCACGGCCTGTATCCCTTACCCTCCCCGTGCAAGGAAGCCTTCCTGTCTGTAAGGAGCATGGTGCACGGCCTGTATCCCTTACCCTCCCCTTGCAAGGAAGCCTTCCTGTCTGTAAGGAGCTTGGTGCGCGGCCTGTATCCCTTACCCTCCCCTTGCAAGGAAGCCTTCCTGTCTGTAAGGAGCATGGTGCGCGGCCTGTATCCCTTACCCTCCCCGTGCAAGGAAGCCTCCTGTCTGCAAGGAGCATGGTGCGCGGCCTGTATCCCTTACCCTCCCCGTGCAAGGAAGCCTCCTGTCTGTAAGGGCCATGGCGCGAAGCCTGTATCCCTTACCCTCCCCGTGCAAGGAAGCCTTCCTGTCTGTAAGGAGCATGCTGCACGGCCTGTATCCCTTACCCCCCCCCGTGCAAGGAAGCCTCCTGTCTGCAAGGAGCATGGTGCACGGCCTGTATCCCTTACCCTACCCGTGCAAGGAAGCCTCCTGTCTTCAAGGAGCATGGTGCACGGCCTGTATCTCTTACCCTCCCCGTGCAAGGAAGCCTTCCTGTCTGTAAGGAGCATGGTGCACGGCCTGTATCCCTTACCCTCCCCGTGCAAGGAAGCCTCCTGTCTGCAAGGAGCATGGTGCGCGGCCTGTATCCCTTACCCTCCCCGTGCAAGGAAGCCTCCTGTCTGTAAGGGCCATGGCGCGAAGCCTGTATCCCTTACCCTCCCCGTGCAAGGAAGCCTTCCTGTCTGTAAGGAGCATGCTGCACGGCCTGTATCCCTTACCCTCCCCGTGCAAGGAAGCCTCCTGTCTGCAAGGAGCATGGTGCGCGGCCTGTATCCCTTACCCTCCCCGTGCAAGGAAGACTCCTGTCTGTAAGGGCCATGGCGCGAAGCCTGTATCCCTTACCCTCCCCGTGCAAGGAAGCCTCCTGTCTTTAAGGGCCATGGCGCGAAGCCTGTATCCCTTACCCTCCCCATGCAAGGAAGCCTCCTGTCTGTAAGGGCCATGGCGCGAAGCCTGTATCCCTTACCCCCCCCCCCCCCCGTGCAAGGAAGCCTCCTGTCTGCAAGGAGCATGGTGCACGGCCTGTATCTCTTACCCTCCCCGTGCAAGGAAGCCTCCTGTCTGCAAGGGCCATGGTGCACGGCCTGTATCTCTTACCCTCCCCGTGCAAGGAAGCCTTCCTGTCTGTAAGGAGCATGGCACGCAGCCTGTATCTCTTGCACCCCCCGCCCCCCTCAGTGCAAGTAACCTATCATATCTGTGAGGGTTATGGCGCACAGTCTGTAACTCCCTCCTCCCCCGCCCCATCCCAGTGCAAGAAACCCTTCCTGTCTGTATGGATCACGGCGCACAGCCTGTATCTCTTGCACCCCCCCTCCAGTGCAAGTAACCTATCATATCTGTGAGTGTGAGGGTTATGGCGCACAGCTTATAACTCCCTCCTCCAGTCAAAGGAACCCTTTCCATTTGTACGCAACCCAAAGCCAGTGACTTCTCTGCTGGAACCATTGTTGTTTGTAAACAGCGCGTCCTACAGGCTGTAAAACGTCAGCAAGTGACCTTTCCCCTCTTGAAGTCCTACATTCCCCTGCCTGTGACCCCTCTATGAAAGGAGCACACCTGTCTCTCTGTGAGTAACACACAGCACACATTCTATAAGCACTCCTAATAAAAACATACTGACAAAGCCAATAGGCCTAGCCTTCGAAGAAGAGCTGTGGTTGTTCTCAGTCAAGGCAGAGTGAGCAATCGTAGTATTCAGGTGTTGGTCCCCACTGAGAATCCGATGTACTATCGCACTTCCAGCCTTGTATCTCACATCAATGCCAACACCACTAGGTAGGGGATTTGTTTTGTATTTGGCAACATACATATTACAAGTGACGCAGGATATCATTATTATCATTTAAGCAGCACATGTTCTGTCATTATTTTCTATTATCAGGTATTCCAGTCATTCAGAAGCCTGAAATACCTGTTTCGATATGTCCCAACACTCAGTAATACTTAGTACATGGAGATGTTCGCACCATACCTCAGTAAGGCTTACTGCATAATCCTATTTGCATCTTAATTTGGTCATCTTTACTTGATGCCCACAATTGCCCCAAATAGTTACTTTTAGTGCGTGTTAATATGGACCAATAAACATAGAGATGTGTCTCATCATTTAGTAATTCTTAGTGCGTGTTTGGGTTTGCACCGTCATTCACTAATCCTCAGTACATATGCAGGTTTGGATGTATGACGTTACAACGCATACTTTTACAACGCATACCATTACAACGCATTTTTACAATGCAAAATCTTTTACAACGCATTCCATTACAACGCATACCATTACAAAAAATGTTCTAAAAACTACCATTACAACGCATTCCATTACAACGCATACTACCTTTACAACGCATACCATTACAACGCATACCAGTACATTGCATGTATGGTAAGTATTGGATAGTATAGGGATAGAAATTACTATTCTAACTCCAGGGGGTGCAACAGTAGGGGAAGTGTTGGATAGTGTAGGGGTAAAAATTACTATTCTAACTCCAGGGGTGCAACAGTAGGGTAAGTTTTGGATAGGGTAAGGATACTATGCGTTGTGATGGTATGCATTTTAACGGTATGCGTTGTAATGACTGTATTGTAATGACATGCGTTGTGACGGTATGCTTTGTAATTGTATGCGTTGTAATAACTACGTTGTAATGGCATGCGATGTAATGATCTTGCGTTGTAAAAGTTTTGTTGTAATGGTAGTGCGTTGTAAAAGTTGCGTTGTAAAGATTGTTTCCCGCAGGTTTGCACCATCGCGTAGCAGCATTCGCTGCGTGGTGATACTGGCACCACTACTCAGTAGTGTGAGCGCAGATCTGTACCATCACTCAGAAATCTCTACTTACTCTCCAGACTCACCCCATCCCTCGGTGATCCTGCTAAGGCGACAACCAGACTCGGGCTCGCCGCACTTATTGCAGACATGCCGGTCCTCACCACCTTCGGGAAGGGCAGGGCTGGTGGCGGCGGATGGTGTCAAGGCCAGCACCAGCCCCGATTGATTGTGCACTTTAGGGGCTGAAAGGGGGGGGGGGGGGCATGACCCGGAAGCACTCAATTGCTGCTCGATCGGAGTGTGCTTTGAGTGCCTTCTTTCCTCACAGTTGCTGGGACAGAAGACACTTACCTGTTGAAGTATGTGTCTGCCCTCAGGGCCCAGAAGCTCTGCAGAAAAGTGCAAGGCCTCTCCCAGCGCAACAAGATGTCTCTCTCCATGGCAGAGACGGAATGAGCACCACAGAACTTGGGGGGGCACAGGAGAGACACAGCTGTGGCCCCCATCCACCCGCCTCCCACCTCCCTGGGTAACGCACGTGGCGTCTTGTGAATAACAAGAGCCGTATGGCCACGGAGCCTGAGCTGTGACTCATCAGCTGATCTGCTGTTTCTCGCAGTGTTCCCAGAGTGCTGTGTTCCTTCCTTGCAATATTCCACTGGCATAGAAGCGCCCATGCCCTCTGCGCTGCTTGCGCTCCCTGTGCGCCCTCTGCGCGCTCCCTGCTGGCCCCTGCGCCTCCTGTGTGCCCCCTGCTCCGCCTCCGACTCCGCCCAGACCGACACCCAGCCGATAAAAACACAACCTGCCCCCACCATCTCCTGTTCTTTTTTGTCTCCCTGCTGTGAGACCAGGGCACAAGTCCTAAATAAAGAAGTGGGGGGACGCTCAGAGACGGAAGTGACTTCACGACAGGAAGTGACTCACGGAAGGTAAAAAACCTAGAAGTGGGGGGACACACAAATACGTGAAGTGACGGCACGACCGGAAGTGACGTCACGAAAGGTAAAAAACTAGAAGTGGGGGGACGCTCATGCTTGGAGGGGGCTATCTTTTGTGTGAAGGGGGCTTGCGGCCTCGCTAGCGTGTCGCATTCCGCCTGTGCAAACCCCAACCAGTTCAAAATTCAGTTAAAAAATAAATAATAATAATTTACAAAACGGCAACGAGTACCTAATATTGCAGAAACCTTTCATATATCATTCTACAGAGCTCATCTGAAAGTGACGCAATGACCTACTAAGAATGTCCGTAATCGAGAATAGTCTTACTTAGTAGACAAAGTTTGCAACAGCCCAACTTTTGCCCAGTGCACTAGGGTAAAAATAGATGGCGGAAAAGTGAGAAAAAAAACATGAGCCTTGCAAGGCATACACTGATGTCTAATGCAGTTGCTTTTACCCACTGAGCTAGCTAACCAGACAGTTTACCCAAAAGAGGAGGAGCGCGAGAGAGGCGGGGCGAGGCGAATCGCACTCGAGGAGCTTTTGGAGGGGCTGTTTGTGCTTTTGTAACCTGACTCCAGCCATGACGTATCACTGAATGGGCTTGCCGGGGGGGTGCCTGTGTCGGTAATGGCTCACTTGCTGGAGTGGAGGCGCCCTGCCTGGGACCTTAATTATACTGTCTTTGGGAACTGTCGGCTGAGCACATGACCCGGAGCCGTAGACAGCGCTAGCGCCAGCTCAGCACAGTTTTTGCACAGGGGGGACGGCGTCTACCCGGTAAGACCCCTTAAAATAAGTGGGGGACGCCATCCCCCCACGTGGTACCCTGACTCGAGCCCTGTGTGAGACTTACCTTTGGTCTTTCCTTTCCATGGCGGTCCCACGGAGTCATAGCAAGAAAACAAAAGGGGGGCGGGGTGGAGAGGTAACACTATATCAGCATAAGAGGTGGATACGTCCTCCTCCAGTAGATATGTAATAAACACAGGGATCCACCCTTGTACCATATGGCAAAAGTGTTCTTCCACGGAGTCTTCATTTCCTGTTCTCTTCCTCTGTGAGGCTGCAGGCAGAGTTCTCATGGTGGCGGGGTGTACTCCGGAGCTCTTAATTTTTTTTAGGGGTGGGGCACTAGTGGGAGGACATTGTGACAGAGTCCAGCAGTCCTCGTGCGGCTGGGGCTGTTGTTACGGGAAGTGGTTGCGGTGCGGCCAACCCCCCTGGGGAAGGAGCGTCCTGGAGACCGGGTAGGACAGGTTGTACCCCGTATTTTTATATATTTCTTGCCATGAGCTTAGTGTTTCTGATTGGAGGGGGCCCTTTTTGAGACTTTGCTGGTGACCTGTGCTGCCATGTTGTCTGGACGGGACGCCCGTTGCACGCGTCCTGCTGCCCTGGTGGGACTCGTGGTCCCAGGGTGCACTGCCATATTTTTCCTGCTTGCCGAGTGCCCGAGTGCTAACAGCTGCTGCTGCAGGGGGAGGTGCTGTCATCGCGCTATAAAGCGCTGCCTTCCCCCACGCAGCGCGAGGCCCTTTTTGAGACTTTGCTGGTGACCTGTGCTGCCGTGTTTTCTGGACGGGACGCCCGTTGCACGCGTCCTGCTGCCCTGGTGGGACTCGTGGTCTCAGGGTGCATTGTCATATTCTTCCTGCTTGCAGAGTGCCCGAGTGCTCACAGCTGCTGCTGCAGGGGGAGGCGCTGTCATCGAGCTATAAAGTGCCGCCTTCCCCCACGCAGCGCAGGACGCGCACGGGCGACGCCGGGAAAAACTCGGGACAAGGGCGGGACCATCTAAGGCCATCCGAGGCCGGAAGAGGCTGGGCTGGGCCACCCCTCTTCGTTTCTGTATATTGAAGGTACATTTGGTGAAAACATTTTAAATCCCCGCTCTGCTCCTTTTGGTTAACTGTTAACCCGCCCATTTAATCTATTTGGGTGTTTATCTTTATTGACTGCCCCTGTGTCCTCCCGCTTTACTTACTCTACCTCGTGGGCATCTATTGTAACATCCATGGCAAACGGGAGATATTCTGCTAAATACATGGAACGTCGCAAGGCGCAAATCTAGGCGATTTATCATCGAGTGCCTTACCACCTAAGTCAGTTTACTTTATCCCTAAAACTTTGTGTGGCTGGATCATACAAATAGTTAAGCGGGCCACATCAATCGAATATCCTGGTCATATTTGTTCAATTTTGTTATATCTATTTTGACATCAGAGCTGGTGGTCGGAGGCTTTTGACTCATTGTAGCAACTTGGTGATATTTAGCGTTTGCTTGTTGATTATGCTAGGGGGGCCAACCTAACAATGAGCAAACGGAAGGGAACTGCTGGAATGCTAGATGATTTTTTAACGCGAGCAGAGTCTGTATTATGCCACGAAATCGAACTTACACAAAGAAGACTTTCATTAGACCCTTCTAAACTTCCTACATACACACAAATTGAGGCACAGTCGCCAATAAATGCATTTCATTTAAACACAGGTATGGATAGTCAACATGACAATGCCCAACTTGCTTTGAATAATCCCACATCAGATCTAATGGGGTAGCTTGATGTAAATGACCAAGCAAGTCCGGGGATCTCAACAAGACTACGGGCACAGAAAACAGTGGGAGTATCTAAAGAAAAAAGTGAAAAATTGCAGAGGGGGAAAAGAACTGGCAAAAAAAAGGGAAAGTGGGTGGAAAAGGGAGTTCATGTAATGGGGATCCTAGTACATTGGAACATGAGGGTAGCAGGTATAGAACAATAGGGGTGCAAACTGATGCTAATAATCACTTTGGACAAGGCAGGGACAATGAAGTAGTAGGAGCAGTAGAACAAACTGTGGCAGATATTTTTTAAACTGCCTTAGATTCTATTCCGACCCAGGTAAATGAATGTATGGACAGCAAATTAAGGGTTATGGATAATAAAATTGCACAGTTAAACTACACAATAAATCAACTAGGTGACAATATTGGAGAGGGAAACAGAATAATCAAACAAGGGGCAAACCTAATAGCCGATTTAAAGATGCTTTTAATGGTCAGCAAGGAATCCCGTGGTGTTGATAGTATTTTGAACCAACCGAGCACAGAAATCTTAAATAGTGCTCAGATAGGGAATAGAGCAGAGGCTTTAGGGGCACATGAGCCAAAGAAGAAGGCTCCTACTCGTCCCGACAACAGTTTAACTAATCCAGAGCGTGCTAGTTGTGGGGCATTAGTGTATAGCCCAAAGGGGACAGATTTAATTCCTAACTCGGATATTTTGAATCTACCTCCTGCTACATGTCCTTATGTTCTAGTTTTAACTGGTGTCCCGGCATTGAAAAGGGACCAAAATGAAGCCTGGCACAATCTCAGGAACAAAGTTGTTGATTGGTTATCCAAATATAAAAAGTTTAACTTGAACCAAATAAGCGAAATACTGATGGTGCGTAGGGTAGGGTGGGTGGGGGATTCTCCTAAGGACATCCAGGGAGACTGCATTGTTGTTAATTTTAGACACCCCCTTGGTAGTACACACCCTATTGAAAGCACATAAGGAAACTCTAACTTGGAAAATCAATATCTAGGCCCTACCATTGGAACATTTTTATAAACCAATGATAATTGGAGCTAATAACAAGCAAGGTAATCTACTATTCCCAGAAACCTCCAATAGCTTCCACGAACTGTCTTCCCTGGAATCGGTAGAATGACTGCACCAGCTAAATGGTATTGTAAATGTATTGAATGCAACAGAGAGGGAAGCAGAGGGGATAAATATTGTACCAATCTGGAACCCTTGCGAAGAAATGGGAGCCAAAGAAACATGCTGTGCAAGTGAGGACGTGTTATTACCTTTAAGAAGCATTGACACAATATCCAATCAAGGACCCATTAAAGATGTAAGCCATAGAGCCCGCGCTGATCTAAAAGTTATCTCATGGAATATAGCGGGCCTTAGTAAGAATGTCAGGGATCCCGAATGGAATGAATTTATTGAAACTAGTGACATCTGTTTATTACAGGAAACCTGGGCAACCAAGTTTTCACACAGGGTAGGATAACCTTTTATATAGCAGCTGTCCCATCTACAAGAGGAAGACCTTTGGGCGGTCTAGTTATCTGGGTCAAAGTGACCCTTGATGTTAGTGTAACACAATTAGTTATGGATTCTTTAGATATACTTGGGATTAAAATAGCGATTAAGGATAGAAGGGGGCTATATATAAATAATGTTTACAATCGGCCAGGCTTGGCATCAAAGGAGTCACCGATAATTGAGCAAATGGACTCTATTTTAAATTTAGTAGATTCAAGTGCAAGCATAGTAATAGGTGAAGATTTTAACTGTAATTATGAACCTATTGCAGGGCTTGGAACGATTCTAGAAGACGAAGATCTGGCCAATAAGATTCCAATTATACATAATTATAAACCTGTCCCGTGTATTGCTTTAGCACTCCAAATTATGAGATTAACGGTGGCCCATGGCTTAACGGCATGCAATGGACGTCTTCCATCAGATGTACAGAAGGCCCCAACTTTTTGTATAAGTACTACTCAAAGTAAAATAGATTATATAATCTTATCCTTTGATATTTGGCCCCACGCTGTAGACTTAAAAATTATACCAAGATTAGAGAAAGACCACCGCCCGCTCGAATTTATCTTAAAAAGTAGACTGTTGCCTAGTTCAGTGGAGAGCAGCAGCATTCCTTGTAATAGCATGGATAACATCATAGTTAGTAATAATCACCGCTCGGTTAAATGGGCACATATGCTGGAGCATTGTGAAAAGTTGGCAAGTGTCTATAGTACTCTTGCGAACACTTTCTGTAATTATACTACTATGGAAGTGGAAAAAACACATTCCTAGAACTACACAAGGTTTGTTTAAGGCATTAGTCCCGTTGGTAACAAAAAAAGCTAAAATATGTGGGAAAAATGGACATCCAAAGCCGATGGGGAAACCTTGGTATAACAAGGACTGTCGTGTTGCCAAAACTGAGTTAGTACCAGCCATTAAAAGTAATAGTAGCCCGACAGTTGAAGAAACTAGATTAAAATATAAGAGAGTACTAGAGAATGCTAAAGCACTTTGGGATGATGAAATTTGGACTGTATTGTTGATAGCAGCAAAAAACAAGGACCAATTGGCATTTTGGAAACTTGTGGCCAAAGGAAATAAAAATGAAAAGGGCTCTAGAGACGTTTATCTTGATGAGACTACCTGGATAGATCACTTTACAAAGTTGTATACAGCCCCTGAGATTGAAAGTTCCCTCAACGATGAGCTATTATTAAGCTCGAGTGAAGGAATTTAACATTTTGATTTACAAGAAACGATCTTGGCTATTAATTCAGTTAAAAATAGTAAAGCCCCAGGACTAGATAAGATTCCAGGAGATCTATATAAACATGATACCGGTGTCTGGGGCTCCTATATTAACTATTTGTACAACTTAGTAGCCGCAGGAGCTGATTTATCAGAGACATGGAGGGGGCAGAAATCATTTGTATTTTTAAAAAGGGTGATAGGAGCGATCCTGCGAACTATCGCCCAATTAGTTTAATTGATATTTTGCAGAAGATATATGCAAGGCATATTTTAAACCGTATTCATTTTTGGATCGAGGAAACAGCAGTTCTCTCAAAGTTCCAGGCAGGATTTAGAGCCAAAAAAAGCATAGAAGATCAGGTGTTTAGGTTCTGTTGCATGTGCTGGAAGTACGTAAACATAAGTAAGGGTCACTTATAAATGGCGTTTGTTGATTTAAGGGCTGCATTTGACCTTATCCCCAGACACCTGTTATGGAAGACACTTAGCAGTCAGGGGTTACCAGCCAACCTCTTGGAACAGATCATTAGATTGCATGAAAACAACTATGCAAAGGTGAGGTGGGGCCCGGGAGGCGAACTAACTAGCCCAATCCCCATAAAAAGGGGGGTTCGCCAAGGCTGTGTGCTGGCTCCAACCTTGTTTTCACTATTTGTTAATGACATTCCATGTTTTTTAAAGTGTTGCAACAATGACGCACCGAAATTGGGGGGGGTGAGACAATACCTGCCCTATTATTCGCTGATGACACTATTCTTATATCACAAACACCGAAGGGCCTACAATGTTTTCTCATTACCTTTCAAACGTACTGCAGTAAAAAGGGCCTTAAGATCAATACCAATAAGACTAATTACATGGCTTTAAATCCTCACAAGTCTTTTAGATAAAATGTGTTTTTAAATGGACAAAAATTGGAATATGTTCAAAAATTATCATGGAAAACCCAAATAGAAAAGAGCAAGCTGCTATTAACGCAAAACACTCTACCGATCCTAAAAAGGCATGGAAACAGCCTCAATAAAGCGGTATCGCCAGCACTTGAGGTATTTCGATTCAAAGCCCAATCAGCAGCACTATATGGCGCTGAATTATGGGGTTCTTCATCCAAAAAGGCTTTTGAGGTTAACGAGAATAAATGTTATAGAGCATTGTTAAAATTACCAGTGCGCACTCCGCTAACACCAATTATGCTCGATCTTAATATGAAACGCACTGACCATCATGCAATAATGAGACCCTTAATGTTTTGGGTCAGACTCTGGACAACACCTGAGCTGCTGGATTATAAGGTGGCTCTAATAGAAATAAAAGATCTGGACACTAATAATTGCATTACATGGTTTAAACACGTTAGCATCTGGCTAAAGAAGATCGGCCTAGCACATTTTTGGAATAATCCATCTGATATAGCGAATGGATCTTTGACTAGCAAATTTCTTATGTTCAAAGATAGTGCTTGCTTCGAATTATTTCTAGACGAAGTAAATCCGCCACTTGCTAAAGCACTATACTTGAAATATAGATATGGTGTATTAATGATAAAAACAAGTGTAGCAAGGTGGACAAACGACAGGAATGAAATATGCACGTTGTGCTTAGGAAAGGTTAAAGAAGATATTCCACATGTTTTGTTCTTTTGTCCGGCCTATAGGGTCCCTAGAAAAAGATCGATCAAACCTCTTTGCATAAATATAGGTGTGAGAACGTATAGAGAAGCAGAAAGGATTTTAAAAACTGATACTAGCCAGGTCATTGTCTTTGGTATTAGCAAGTTCTTGTTGGCTGTAAATTTTGTAAGAACAAAAGCTGGTGAGAAATTTTAGAGAACTGTTATTGAGATGTACGAGTTGTCTAGGAAACAATATAATAAATTGCATCACCAATGGGTACATGTCTGGCATGCTTAGAATAATCATGTTCTAAACCTGAATGTTTAATACTGTATTCATATATGTGCTTCTAAATTATTTGCACTTTAGTTTCTTAGATAACCACGTCCTCAAATCCAAATGATTTTATTTCATTTTTATATGCCTTTTTAAACTATTTATATAAGGTTTTTTTAAATAATGATTGACACCGCCAATCCATCATATTTATTAATTATTGAATTGTATTTAAATCTGGTTGTTGTAATATTGTGATTTCTCTCTTGTATGTACTTGCACTGGTTTTTTTAATGCATCTTTTATGATACACTAGTATCGAAATAAGGATTAGGATGATGATGATTGGAGGGGTTTTTACTACCTAATCCCCATTGGTTTATGGCTGTGTTTCTCTGGCCCTATATTTGTATTTTCTGCATTGGGGAGCTTTATTATGCTGCTACCATGGGTCGCAAGAGGTTGTTCAAGAGGAACAATGTGGTGTCCTCGTCCTATTCCTCTTCTTCCTCTGATAAGTCTCTAGTTCCCTTAAAAAGGCCTAGGGTTCTGGGCCGTGATGAGAGTGGTGGACCTCTCATGTCCAGGAAGGAAGTTCAGGGCTTGATTGAGGTGGCTGTATCCAAAGCCCTGAAGGCTCGTCCTTTACTGGTGGGTCCACCCCAGCCTCAGACAATGGATCAGGTTGCTGAGTTGTCACCTTCAGATGGGGAGGATCCTTCTACCTCCTTGGGCAGAAAATATGTGTCCGGGGATGAAATGCGGGACATTTTGGTGCATGTGCGAAACAATTTGAGGTTTCCTCCTTTCCAGCTGGGTGAGGATGGTGGGACCCTTGTTCAGCAGTATGTGAAGCCCTCCCGGTTCGGCATGCCTTTTCAGGGTCAGGGTCAGGAGATGGTGATGAGGGAATGCCGTGAGGTGGACAAGATTCAGGTCTCCCGTTTCCTCCAGAAACTGTACTTGTTGGAGGGTGATGGCCTCTTTCCCCACACTGTGCGTTTGTACTCAATTCTCGCTACTCTGATAGGTAAAACTGCTATTCAGGAGGAAGATTTTACCCCGACCGATGCTACAGATAAGAAGTTGGACTCTCGCCGTAAGAAGGTTTTTGCTGCAGAGAACTTGGTTCTAAGGGCGAGACTGGACTTATTCTGCCCAGACCTTGGTTCAGGATTTGGACAAGTTGGCCGTGGCTGTGAAGGATGGTTCGGAGTGTTCTGAGTTTCTGGCAGCTATGGAACAGCAGGCTAAGCAGTTGGCTGACATTTCGTCTGATATTCCTAAAGCTTCAGCTATGTCCACTGGGGGATTGGTGGCCGACAGACGTTCCTTGTGGCTCAGGCAATGGAAGGGTGATCCTGGAGAAAAGGCAGCTTTGCTGAAATTGCCATTTGAGGGACAGGAAGTCTTTAGGGATCAGTTGCCAGCCATGATTACTAAGACATTCAAGAAGTTGAAGCATGCCTTGCCTTATAAAGGGAGTGCTTTGTCTTCTGGTAAGCCTTGGAATAGGTCCTCCAGGTTGTCCCAGAAGCGTGAGTCCTGTCAGTCTTTCCGGAGGAGTTTTTTCCAACTGTGTTTCTCTCCCAAGCATGCTGCCCCTGCTTCTAAAGGTTCTGCCAAGAAGGGCCCCTGACAATCACTGTCAGGAGGGACCTTTGCCTGTCGGAGGCTGGCTCAGTCATTTCCTTCCGGTTTGGGGTCTGGATGTTTCGTTCACAGGGTCTTGGACACTGTGGAACATGGTTACTAGATCGACTTTTGGCAGGTTCCCCCGGATACAGGGGTTCGGCTGACTCCAGTTTCGTCCACCAAGTTGCGAAGGTTGGCTCTGCTAGAAGGGGTCGAAAGTCTGCTTGCCAAACGGGCTATTTGCTGAGTGCCAGTTTCTGAAATCGGCACTGGGACCTACTCCATTTTGTTCTTGGTAAAGAAGGCTGAGGAGGCATGTTAGCAGAGGCTGGTCAAATGTCTGCATGATCGGCGTATTAGGATCAATCAAAACATGATTTCTGGGCAGTAAACTCCGTCCACGCGGCGGTTGCGGAATTTTGTTACCAAACTTCACGCTGCAACCGGAGCGTGGAGTGTCAAAACTCCATAAAAATCTGCACGCTGAACGGAGTTTACGGCCCACCCTTAGAGCTAATATGAATTGTCCAGTGACCAGCCCACTCACATGGAAATATGAAATGAATCCTCCTGTGTATACTGTACTAGTAGGCAAGACAACTATAAAAAACACCTGAAAGCCATAGAAGTCTAATCAAAAGGAAATTATTTGATAAACTCAATTGTGAAAAATGCCCAACTTCCATTTGATACACATTTCTTATGGATACTAAAAATGAAATAACATAAAAAAAAGAAATACAAATGTAATAATATTAAAACAAAACAAGACACATACAGGTTTGATATAGTATGTGTGCAGAACAATTGTGGGATGTGGGACACAAGGGTCAGAAACAAGGGAGCAATAATATCTATTAGCTTGTGATAGATGCAATGAATTTCTAAATACGCTCACACTCATCCTGTCAACCAGATTTTATCTCATTAGTGAGAAGCAAAGGAATCCGAATAATATGTAACTCCTTAATGGCAGAACATGGAAAAGGTTTACAAAAGTTTGCTGATGTTCCCAGGATCTATTTGATGTAATGAATGTGACCACAATGTGAACCACATAGGGGGTCAACCACTGAGAGTTTAGTGGAGTGGGAGCACTACCATATATTTTGATGTTCCTGCTCAAGGAAAGCGCTGGGTTTCAGTTCTCAGCGTGCTCCACCAGTAGAAACCCTTGAACTGGTGGCCCGACCACCACAGCGCTGCCAGGTCACAGTGAAGGTGATCACGGAAAGCACACAAGGGCCACCAAGCACACACTTCTTCCGGGACCTCAGGGTCAATGTCATTGCTTTTCTTAAAACAAAAGCTACTTTCGAAGTCTGTTTTCAGACAACAAAAACTATGCTAAGCAAGAAATTCAAACATGGCACCCGCTCAGGAATGCTTTCCTACCGTAAATGGAACCACCCCAACAGCAGGTCCAGCGAAGGCTCAGAAATCCCCCTGCCCGGTGTGAATCTCTAAATATGGTAGGAGGCTCTCTGCCCGGGGAGAGGACCTGGCGAGCCACCCCCCAGGCTCTAAATAAGTTTGATAGCTTTCATGAGAGGCTGCAGCTCATACCCTGGAATGTCCACATGTGGTCCAGGAGGGTGGTATCTCTGGCACACTTTAAAACGAACCATGACCTTGTATCTGACTTCCAGTCTGATGAATTTTGTTTTGTTGAAATCTTGACAATCTGGCATAGATCCAGGTCTTCGCTGGACATGGTAGGTCCAGGTGCCTTCTAGTCTGTGCCCTTAGCTTATCGAGCCCAACATTGCACCGTCTCCAGGGGCTTGCACGTGAGCACAACATGCAGTTTTACAAGGATATCTCTGCTAATCTGTTTATGGAAAAAGATGGCCACACTTATTTACAAGACTTACCCCATAATTGCTCCACATATCGAACTATGAAAAAACTCACACCTCTTTAACTTGTGCCCTTTTAAGTGATTTCCTTTTAAAATATTAAATGAGCTTTGGCAGGGCTCAGGGCATATTTTCTGATGTATTTTCAAATAAATTCTAAATCTCTTTTTAACCTTCTGCCCTCCTTCATACCCCACCCTTGGCCCGTCCGTATTCTTTAAAGCAAAGAATTTTTTGTGCTTTGCCATTTCCACTCTGTAGAGATGAGAAACATTACCTTGGATTTCCTTTGCATCAATGAAGATGGATGAGTGAATGAATCAATGCATGAATCAATGCATGAATGAATGAGTGGGTGGATGAACGTGGCCACAGCCTGCAGAGCTGCAGATCATCGATCCAGACCGATGCCCAGGTGTATTCTTGCTTGACTTTAACGAATAGACCGACTGATATTTCCCACTATTCGACATTAGTATTCTAAATGTGTTGAATATTTCTCAGTATTTTTTATTTGGATGTTATAAAAATGATGTAAAGACCACAAATTCAATCATAGTTGAACTGACAAGAAAAAGAAGAGGCAATAAACAATGTCGCAACAAAACACGGGAGGCACTTCCGGGGCTTCACAGTCGGTCTGAGAGTTACTGCTGCGATGAGGGTTTCCGTCGCTCTCACAGGCACCTGATGTCTCATCAGTGGGGGCTCTTGGGCCGACCGCTGCAGGGGTCAGCGCATCTTGCCGCTAGATGGCGCTCTCCAAATCTTGCTAAATGATATTTAGCACCACTTAGGTTCCTGTGAGAGCGAAGCCAGTGCTCTTCCGTCGGATCTGTGATCTTTTCACATGGCAGCCAGCCCGAAGGTTACCTGAGGGCCAGCCAGGGGCAAGTGATGGCCCGATTGAAGGTCACATGTCATCCTATCTGTCCGATTCTGCACAAGCCCGCGCTTCTAAACTACACTCTTGACATGCAGCACTCTTTAAACTTTTTACTCTGAGCCCCCCTAAGCAAAATGTTTTAGGCCAAGCTCCCCACAAAACTTTATGACAAGGATTGGGGGAATGAGAGGGGCAGGGCAGAGGGTGGGGTTTATGAGATCATTTCAGAGATACTTTTTTCTGTTGTTATTAGCCCACACTAAATGGGAGTCTTCAAAGTGCAAATCTAGCAGACAAAAAACAGAAACTGACCAAAGATCAATGCTCCGCATAATTAGGATGTTTTCAGTCGTCACTCGCACTCTGATGCCCCAATGCAACTGCACCTGCTGCACTAAGGCAGTTGTGGCCATGAATAGCCGATGATCTCCTCTGCTCCTTTCACCCCTTCCCCAAAATACTTAACCACGTCGCCAAACGCGGAATAGGGTCTCTGTCCCTTTGGAAAAAAAAAAGAGTTCCCAAATGTTGCCCTCCTTTTTGCAGCAAGGGTGTCCTCAGCCTTCATAATAGGCAGGAAAATGAGCCCCCATATCCTTTTTCTAAAAGCAAGATTGTCATAGTTGTGACGCAGTGGCCCCTCACATCGTTGGGCCACCAGCACTGCAGCACCTCACTCACTAATGACAGCTACTGACTTGCAAGCTGTCTCCTTTGACCTTTGTTAAAAGCATGTGCTCCCATCTTACCCAATTCCACTTTCATGGCCAAACTTAGTGTCTCCAATGTTTCAACCCCCCCCCTCCCTTGGGCCATTGCTCCAAGGCCCAAAGCAACACTGGAGGAGCAAGTGTGCACTGGTCACTAATGCAAGCAAGGAAGGAAGGATTGCAAAGAGAAGGCCAGTAATGTGGAATTGACAGCCTATCTTGAAGAGAATTTCATTTTTGACTTCACCCAGCATGGGTTCAGAGCACGGCATTCTACTGAATCCGCTCTGATCCTGGCTACAGAGGAGATTAGAAAGGTGCTGGATGCGGGTGGCAGGACAGCTCTAATACTGTTAGACCTCACGGCAGCTTGCGACACTGTACATCATGCAGTGTTAATTAATAGGCTGCAGTCCGTGGGAGTCACCGGTGAGGCCTTGTCCCTTCTCTCTTCCATTCTCGAGTCCAGAGGACAAATAATATACTGGGAAGGTCTTAGATCAGAACAGTTTATCCTCCCGGGTGGAGTCCCCCAGGGCTCGGCACTTTCACCCACCCTGTTCAACATCTTTGTATCACCATTGTCAATGCTAATCAAAAGTCATGGACTAGCGCTTGTGTCTTACGCTGACGACACACAATTGGTAGTGTCAGTCACTCAAAACAACAATAGTTCTGCAGAACGCTTTAGTAGGTGTCTTTCCTCTGTTATGTCCTAGATGAATGCCAACTTCTTAAATTTGAACACAGAAAAAAACGAGATTCTGGAATTTGGCAAACAACCTTCATTCTGGAACCACCATTGGTGGCCCCCTGAAGCCGCCATCTGCCCGTCACCGGTGGCCAAGGCCAGAAACCTCGGTTTTCTCATTGATAAAGATCTGACCTGTGCTCCCCAAATTAACCAAGTGTCTCTACTTGTTTTTTCACACTCAAGGCAAAATTATTTCATTCATCCCGTTCTCCCTCAGGAAAACGGTGGTTGGCACCCTTATCCTATCAAGGATAGATTACTGTAATGCTCTTTATTTGGGCGCTGGAGCGAAACAGCTGAATAAGCTTCAGTCACTCCAAAATGCGGCAGCTAGAGTTTTGTATGGTCTACCTAAGCACCATTCCACTTCGGCTAGTATTAAACAACTACATTGGCTAACAGTGAAACGACGGGTGGAATTCAAAGCCCTATGCCTAGTGCACAAAGCACTCTATGGAGGTGGGTGGAAGACGTGCAATGACTATTCCCACGTTACATTCCTTCGCGTTGTCTAAGGTACTTGGACAGTGGGTTGGTTCTTCCTTCCAAGATGAAAAGGGTCAGGCTGGGGGGAAACGTTTTTCATTCCTGGCAGCCAAACTATGGAATTCTCTCCCAGTGTCTCTCAGATTACAGCCTTCTCGGTCCATCTTTAGGAAAGCTATCAAAACCATGCTTTTCACACAATGCTAACTGCCGGTGCGTTCTCAGATCACCCTATCCAGTGCCAAGACGCCTCGGCATAAGTGTGCTTTACAAGTACCCTCAGTCAGTCAGTCAAAACAGCCACAATTGGGGTTGAGTTGGCCCCTCGTACCAGTGGGCCCTTGTGCCACTGCTCCTGCAGCACCAATGATGCCTACAACTCCACAAAGCAGGCTGTCTGCACTGCACACTCCACTGGGACATCACTCTTATGCCTGAGGCACAAAGCAGGCATTCTGCTCCACCCTTTCCCTTGCTTGAGCCCTGTTTCACGGTCGGAAAGGGTGTCCTTTTCCCTGATGGGCCCCCATTTCCTCTTCTGTACACAGTCAGACATAATTGGATGCAGTGGCCACTCACACCCCTGGCTAGTGAAGGTGAAAAAGCAAAAATACTTGCAGAACATTTTATTTTTTTTGACCATACTTTTAACACCACCATCACACTCACTGCCCCTGTCCCAGGATACTCAGGATTACCGATCCCACACATTTTTAGGTCTCGACCTGCCAATGCGCTTGCGCATTGCAGCTCAAGACATATAGAGGTGCATCAGGAAAGCTTACCAAGAGGGCTTTGGCAGGCGGATTACGCACAGTGCATGTGCTCCCTGCACGCGCTTGCCATTTGCTCCCCGAGCCTCGGCATGTGCCTCGCATCATCGCATCAGACCCGCCACAGCAATGCCGAGAGCTTCAGATTTCAAAGGAATGCTCTCCCCCGCCCCCCTCTGTGCAATGCCAGAGCTTGCCACTTCACGTGCTCCGCAGAATCAGCCCTCCTCCGAAGACTTGTTAGTCCATCTAACTCATTGCAACCTCGTTGCTCCCACAACAATGCATGCCCGCCCCCGTCAACGCTCCGATAACACTGCTTGTTTGTGAACTCATCTCTCCATCCTGCTCTTTCCTCATCATCCTGTGCCCCTTGCCACCTCCCTGATCTAATCCTTCTCTGTCTCTCCCCCCGTGGGCCCCCTCCTCTATTTACACATCTCTTCCAAGCTCAGGACCACGGCCCCTCGAGTTTGCCACAGTGTGTCATTTTAAGATTAACCCTTCCAGTGCTGCCTTTCTATCTCTCCTCCAAGGCTCAGACAGTCCTCCATTGTCAGTGTATTTCATTTTTAGTACATCTAACTCATTGCGACCCCGTTGCTCCCACAACAATGCATGCCCGCCCCCGTCAACCCTCCGATGATGCTGCTTGTTTGTGTTATGCTTATTCAGCTTTGGCACCGCTCTCCACTCTTAACTTAACCTCACTGTGCTGGTCTCCACACCACCTCACCCCTTTAAGCAAGCTTTTATTTATTTATACACGGTGCCTGACACTTTCAATTTTAGCGTGCCTTTATTTTTATTAGTGGTGGCTTATTTATATAAATGGGTGGTATGTAGCAATGATAACTGTTTTGCCTTGATTTTTTATTAGCAGAGTCAGCTTTGTATGGCATTAACTGTATAGTAAAAAAAACGTTTGACTTTCACATCTGTGTGTGACTCTGTATAAACCCTCTGCCTGGAGGTTTAGGATGCTTTCATGTATATAGCGCGAGCATGGCGCACACTTTCATTTAATTTAAGTTTAGTGGCTTTCGACCACGGCCCCTCGAGTTTGCCACAGTGTGTCATTTTAAGATTAACCCTTCCAGTGCTGCCTTTCTATCTCTCCTCCAAGGCTCAGGCAGTTCTCCATTGTCAGTGTATTTCATTTTTAGTACATCTAACTCTTTGCGACCCTGCTGCTCCCACAACAATGCATGCCCGCCCCCGCCAACCCTCCGATGACGCTGCTTGTTTGTGTTATGCTTATTCAGCTTTGGAGCCGCTCTCCACTCTTAACTTAACCTCACTGTGCTGGTCTCCACACCACTTCACCCCTTTAAGCGAGCTTTTATTTATTTATAAATGGTGTCTGACAATTTCAATTTTAGCGTGCCTTTATTTTTATTAGTGGTAGGTTATTTATATAAATGGGTGGTATGTAGCAATGATAACGGTTTTGCCTTGATTTTTTATTAGCAGAGTCAGCTTTGTATGGCATTAACTGTATAATAAAAAAACGTTTGACTTTCACATCTGTGTGTGACTCTGTATAAACCCTCTGCCAGGAGGTTTAGGATGCTTTCATGTATATAGCGCGAGCATGGTGCACGCTTTAATTTAATTTAAGTTTAATGGCTTTCGCATCTGTGTGACTCTGTATAAACTGGAGCCACCCTCTGCCTGGCGGTCAGTACTGCTCTGTCCCCTGGTTCTAAGTGACAAACAGCCCCCCACCCACCGTCACTGCGGAGCCGTTACCCAGCCTGGCGCTAAGTGCTAACTTCTAAGCACTTCACGGCCTGCATTGCTCTGCGGAGCTGAGCTGTTTTGGGGCCAGGACCCAGTGCCTGGCCGTTCACAACCCGTGGTCAGGGGCTGGTGCGCAGCATTTAGCTCTGAACTGTTCCCCACCCCTGGGTGCTCAGCAGCAAAGGTGTACAGCTCTTCTCTTAAGGCTGAGAGGTGGACGTCACCCCCCCCGTGCACTCTGAGCTCCGCAGTGCTCTGGTGGAGGGCTGGCTCCTAACAAGTATTCAGCAGCAAAATGTTACCGGCCTAGTGCTCTGAGGTGCGGAGGCCACCCCGCCCCCCTTCTTCCCCTCCCTCCTCGTCTCACACGCCAATGCAAGTATAAACAGTCGGCTTCAACACATGCCCTCCAGCCCTTTTCGGCTGCTTCAAACACTGTTTTGTAAATCTTATCTTTCGCACCATCTGGTAGCACCTTGTTATCCTTTCTTCTGCCCTGCATACCCTAGAACAACCTCTTCTAAGATAACTACCCTCCATTCTGCTACACAGTCTCTCCTTAGACGCTCTGTCCACTCTCCTCTCTCACTGCCGTCGGTCTTTATTCCAGTCCTTTCTCTTCATCCACTGTAGCACATATGTTCTGTACCATCTCTCTCCACAGACGCCCTCTCCTCATCCCAGTTACTTGCAATCACAGTTTGGACATGGGTCGGGTTACAGCACCCTCCCCCCTCCCCCCAATCTGGTTACAAGACTGGTTTCTCTTCATTTTTTGGAGAAACAAACACTTTGTTTATTCTGTACAAATGGCGGTGGGCTGTGTTTGATCTGTTGGCTGGCAGGCCAGAGAAATGTGCTGAGTTGCTGTAAATAGAACATCTTTATGTTTGTATTTGCTGTAGCATAAATTTTCAAATCAGAGCACCCCTCGTACAAAATTGGAGGCTTACAGCCTCATAAAGGCATGACGATAGTAGCGGAGCAATGACACTGCCTCTCCCTTTCTTTGGCACTCCAGCCCTGCCCCCTTACGCCCCCTCTTCACTTATCCATGTCATCCTGGATTGTGTGGAAAAGTATGTCATGACCTGCAGGCAGGAGCTATCAACAACCATGTGTTGCTATCTTTTCCCTCTTGCAAATATTTCTATCACTCATATACACCATACCTTCACCTTGTAATTTTTTACTAGCACACACTTCACTCTAGTACACCACACACCTCGCTCTCGATCGTATGCAATCATGCGCAGTTACAGAAGCGGAGAAAAGCTTACACTGCTGCTGCCGGTGATGTATAAGTGCGTAAACTTGTTAACCACTTGCGTTCTCATTTTGATGGTCTTTCATGGTACCAATTTGTGTATTTCACTATTTGTTCACATTCTGCACGCTTTTCTTTGTTCAATGTTTTTTATTTTAAGTGGGTAGCCGCCAAAGAGTGTTTATCTATCTATCTATCTATCTATCTATCTATCTATCTATCTATCTATCTATCTATCTATCTATCTATCTATCTATCTATCTATCTATCTATCTATCTATCTATCTATCTATCTATCTATCTATCTATCTATCTATCTATCTATCTATCTATCTATCTGTCTGTCTGTCTGTCTGTCTGTCTGTCTGTCTGTCTGTCTGTCTATCTATCTATCTATCTATCTATCTATTTATCTATCTATCTATCTATCTATCTATCTATCTATCTATCTATCCATCTATCGCCCTCACTCTATCTATCTCACTCTATCTATCTATCGCCCTCACTTTATCTATCTATCTATCTATCTATTGCCCTCACTCTATCTATCTATCTATTGCCCTCACTCTATCTATCTATCTATCTATCTATCTATCTATCTATCTATCTATCTATCTATCTATCCATCTATCGCCCTCACTCTATCTATCTCCCTCACTCTATCTATCTATCGCCCTCACTCTATCTATCTCTCTATCTATCTATCGCCCTCACTCTATCTATCTATCTATTGCCCTCACTCTATCTATCTGTCCATTGCCCTCACTCTATCTATCTATCTATCTATCTATCTATCTATCTATCTATCTATCTATCGCCCTCACTCTAACTATCTATCGCCCTCACTCTATCTATTGCCGTAACTCTATCTATCTATCACCCTCACTATCTATCAATGGCCCTCACTCTATCTATCTATTGCCCTCACTCTATCTATCTATTGCCCTCACTCTATCTGTCTATTGCCCTCACTCCGGAGATCCGGAGGGAGCCAGCCTACTTAATGCCCTGTAGCTAGACAGACCTCTTTATAGTAATGACAGCTCCACTAGTGTGACTTCTCTCACCTATACGGACGTGTCCCTTTTGCAGGAGAGGAAATGTGGCCATCCTGCCTAGTGCCAGTGGCTGTTTTGGCACATCCTGGACTCGGGGAGGATGGCAGAGCCCGAAGTGGACATTACGCATAGTGTGGCCTTCTCCTGCTGGGGTCGGGGCAGGATGGACCAATGGCGCTCAGATGGCAGTGCTGGACCTGGCTGCAGGGTCCGTCGTCCAGGCAGAGTCAACAATTGTGCTTTCACGCATGCAAAGAGTCGGTGCCAATCTTGAGGTGTATCATGAACTCACAAGAAGTATAACCAAGCCCCTGGGCATTCCTGCCAGCCGGCACCTAGGAGGATGCTCAAAGAGATGGGGAGAAGCTGGAGAAAGGCGGAAAGGGGTGCTCTTCAGCTAGATTAATCTGAGTCTGCGCTCTGCTTCAGCATGGACCTGTAAGGATCTGTTAACTGAAGATGGCTTGGGGCTGTTAGGTATGCGTGGACTGGAGAGCCATCTATGGGGTTTCAGGAGGGAGAAAGAAACAAGGGATTCAAAGAGGTGATCCCTGGAAGTTAATGCCCTGGCAGTGCTCTCCAGAAAACACAATTCTCAGACTGCCCCCTCTGGCATTCATGCTGCACCAAAGTTACTATGCAACTCCTCTACTCTCGTGTAAATTGTGCATCTCCAGTGCAAATCTTTGGCTAGGTTATATGGGGCTGGTGTAAATCAGAAGTTCCACCGCGAGGCTTCTACTGTCCTCTGCAGCATGAATGTTAGAGCAGCTCTTATTAGCAACTTACCAAGGTCTTAATCACTGTTTCTAAAGTGCTTTCTAATTCACATTTTTATATTTCACGTCATGTTAATGACATTGGTCGCTATTGCCTCTTTGAGGTCTTTTTGCCATCAGAAAAACCATGACTGAGTAAGTAGCAGGATTCAAACCGGTGAGTGGAAGGTTACACTCAGATGGTAGAAGCAGGTGCTTCACTCACTGAGCATTCTCACCTTTGCACCTTTGTTCGACTGATTAATGGCGAAGTTGCTGAGCTCAGAACCTCTCCATACTACGTCTTGCTTGCAGACTTCCGTTCTGCTGCAAACTGCATCTTTCTAGCCTGTTGTCACCCGTATCCCGGCTTTTCAGGTCTCCTTGCCTGTCTCTGGGAAGAGCGACATAACAACTTGGGCTAAAATGTCTTCCATGCCACTAAGCAGCTTCTAAAGGGCCTCTAAATGTATCCCATCCATATCAACATCAACAGAGGCGCTAAGTATCCAGGAGCAGGACAGGAAGTGTTAACGCAAACAGGAAGTGTAGGGGAATAGATGAGCAGTGTAGGAAGTGTTAGAGCATACAGGAAACATAGAGGAACCCAAAATCAGCACAGATGCATGGGAAGAAGTGTATGGGAACGCCGTGCAGAACTTGAAGAACTTGAGTGGGCAAGAAATGTAAGGAAACCTGGGAGCAGTACAGAAAGATATTGACCAAATTCATAGGGCATGTAAAGGAATCTGGGAAAGCACAGAAAGTGCCCACGCAGCCATAAAGTGTAGTAGAATATGGGAGAAAAACAGGAAGTGTTTGAGCAGAAGAGGAAGTGCTCGAGAAGGATGGGGGGAAGTGTTAGTGCAGCATGGAAGGAAGTCTATGGGTACCCCGGTGTAGGACATAACCAGCAGAGCAGAGAAGATGCGTGTGGGAAGCTGAGAGCAGGGCAGCAAGTGTTTGAGTACAGTGGGTGAAAGGGTAGGGCAATCTGAAAGTGAGGCAGGAAGTTTTAGAGCAAGCAGGGAGAAGGGGTGGGGGGATCTGGCATAGATCAGACAGAGTTTTAGCAGGAGGGAAGGCCAGAAAAATCTGGGAGAAGACCGGAAAGTGCTTGAGCTGAAATGTTGAAAGTACAGGCGGATCTTCTGGGAGCAGGACAGCAGGAGTCTGAGCAGAGAGGGTGGAAAGGTAGTTCAATCAGGGAAGTGTAATTCTCTAGGGAGCTGGCTTTCCTCTGTAACTAGGAAGGAATTCCCTTAAAAGCTGCCAGTTAGGGCTTTCTTTCCTTCGCTCATTAATCACTGCTGCTCTGCAGCTCTGCCATAGACTAGCACCAGCTGCCAGGGGACTTCCGCAGAGGCCTGTCGCGTGCAGAGACCAGTCGCGTGCACCGCGCCGCACTGACTGAAGCGTAAGCTCGGATGGAACTCATCAGGGCCGGCCTTAGCGCTGGTGGCGCCCAGTGCGACTATGTTTGTTGGCGCCCCCAAAGACCTCCTTCTCCATGAATTCCCTCATCACCCCTTTAACAGTGACCCTCAAGTCTCCAAAACCACACTCTCACATGCTTATCTTTTGTTTTATAGTGCTACTCATACCAGTATAGGGTGTCAGAGCACTTTACATTACACACAGAGACAAGGAATCACACGTGTAAATCCAGGGGCGGCTGGTGACATTTGAAAGTGGTGGGGCGTAAACTAATTTGCATATTGCACCGCAGCGAGCGAGCCCGAACCACCTTGCATCCATCCATACATCATTCATGCATCCACCCATCCATCCACCCACCCACCCATCCTGCATCCATACATCATTCATTCATGCATCCACCCATCCATCCATCCTGCATCCATCATTCATGCATCCACCCACCCATCCATCCTGCATCCATCATTCATTCATGCATCCACCCATCCATCCATCCTGCATCCATCATTCATTCATGCATCCACCCATTCATCCTGCATCCATCATTCATTCATGCATCCACCCATCCATCCATCCTGCATCCATCATTCATTCATGCATCCACCCATCCATCCACCATCCATCCTGCATCCATTCCTGCATCCATTCATCCATCCATCCATCCATCCATCCTGCATCCATCATTCATTCATGCATCCACCCATCCATCCATCCATCCTGCATCCATCATTCATTCATGCATCCATCCACCCATCCATCCATCAATTCTGCATCCATCCAGCATCCATCATTCATTCATGCTGATTTTTGCAGAGCCCCAATAATAAGTTCATAAACCGTTTTTGCTGTGAGTAACAAAGTAAGTAAGTAAACAAAGTGAATGGGTGCCGCTGCGCCGACTTTTGCCATTACAAGAAATATTAATGTTGTTAAATAACCCGGAAACCAATTTGAAACCAATCCTCTGAAACCTCTCTGGTCAGTGGTCACCCATAAAAACCTCATCACTGTTGCAGTGAAAATGTGGCGTCTAGGATGCAACGTTTATTAATTCCCAGCAGTCGGGAAAAGGTGGCAGCACTTACGTTTAATCTTGGAGTATAACTATATGTCGACTCGCCACATATCGTACCTTGTGTGCACCCACACGCGTTTCACACCCTAAGCATATGCAAATGACCCCCTGACCCGTCACGGCTGGCATGAAGGGGCGAGAGTTAATTTAATGAATAGAATTTACCATGCATCTCCTCCGGTCCTGCGAACTAACTTCTCCCCGCTCTTTTCTTTTGCCGCTCCACAGGAAACTAACTGCAGTGCCAAATCAGGAGATTGGATGCGACGGGGGGGGAGAGGGAGGGGGCTGGCATTTGATAGGGCATGGGGCGACATAACGAAAAACACGTCACCGCCCCAACATGAGCCTATCTTTAGACGCATGCACTAAAGTAGGCATGCGCAGCATACCTAATGGGTCGTGAATGTGAGTGAGGGGCAACGCTCCTCACTCACATGCGCAGTCAGATGGCCCATCTTCTGGACTCCTGCTCCAGCGGCTTGCTTGCCTACGTGCGCTGTGCGTTGAAAGGCGCACTTTCACAAGTGAAGCACGGCCGGCCTGGAAATGTAAACAGACGAATTCTGAAAGCAATTCATCTGCTTACATTCCTGTTGCCGGCCGGAACTGCAGTGAGCTGTTTCGTTTGCGGGGCGCTGCCCCGGCGCCCCAATGGACCAGCCGCCACTGTGTAAATCAGTGTATAGGAAATGTTACATCAGAAACAAGCCTGTAAGGTATATGAGTAACATGCCATCCATGCTGGTAGGCAGTATACTTTAATAGTGCTTGGTTTGGAGAAGCCCTAACTTAGAAGTTAAAACGTACAACCATGGTTGGGGGTTGTCAATACTAATGAGAATTGATTTGTACCCAAATGAACCAGTTTTGCATCTTTAGGTTAATGAAAGACTGGGGAGAAAATCATAACGCTCGATTGCAGTTTGCCTGTAGCTCTTTGACGAGAGTTAATAGCGCACTGTTCTGTATTAGGATTATATTTACAAATTGCAAGTAACAAAAAGATCTCTCTGACAAACGCAGTGAACCACTGAACTGTTTACAATATGCACACTTCTGTGATCGGCCTAAAGTAGGCCCTTTGCCTGCTTTATGGTGAGTCAAAACTTCCACCAGACAAAACTCGATCTGTCTGCAGAAGGTCCCTTAATCACCGCTGTTTTTGTGACATTTGTGTTATTGTCTGAAAGCCGCTGGAGGCAAGCAACGCTGCAGCAGGAGCTTTTAAATCCACAACATATTTGACAGAGCGCCCCATGAAGTCAGCGCCCGGTGCGATGGCACCAATCGCACCACACGAGAGCCGGCCCTGGAACTCATAAGTTGTTTCACGGAGTGTGTGGATGTTAAGAGATGCACGAAAGAGGGATTGGATTTCTAGAACTAGATTGGGATTCTGGGATTGTGAAAGAAATAATGGGGCCTTGTTCCTTTGCAAACTCTGTCCCAGTGAGCGGCAGATGGCGAGGTGTGAAATCTTGCAAGGGAATATGGATTTCAAGAGGCAGCCCTCAGGAAGACTGGCATACAATGAAGAGAGTCTCTTTATCATGCAAGTAGCTAACTGGCGCTCTTTATCTCAAGCCATCTGTCTGGTGTACCTACTCTGTCGGTTTTTGCAAAACAATAGGCATTTCTCTTTACCAACTGCTTCTCCTGGCCAAGAGAAACACAGGGCCTTGTCAAAAGCCAGGTAATCCATCCACAGAGGGGGGGGGGGGGGGGGGCGGGGTGGGGGGGACTAGACCTGCGTCCTTGGGAACACCAGGGCCCCGGATCTCCTCCTGCACCTCATGTTAGGATGCATTTCTAGTCCGCTTTGTGTGTAGATATAACAGCATCAGTTATGATACTCTGCTCACGGGGTATCGCTCATATTTACATGCACGCTAATGCCTTGGCTGAAATCAATGCAGCTTCTTGGACCCTAAGGCTCTTCTCAGAAGAGGCCTCGAGTGTCCGTTTTCCCTTCCACTGAATATTTCTTCTCTGAAAACATCATTTGTGTGACAAAAGCGTTTATTGATCCGTGCGTTTCGTAATGATAGTCCTCTTCCCTATTGCCAATAAATCATTAGCAATGTAAGCTCTATTAAAACATGGTAATGGACAGGGAGCCCTTGTTTCTTCACAGTACAGCGCACTTTGGCGAGAGTCCCTGCGCCGGACCTGCGAGGAGGGCGCACGGACGCCATGTAACGGCCCGTGGCTTCCCGCAGCGCGGTGCGCGCGCAGGGCGTGCCCGGGCCAAGATCGGGCCAAGACGGGCCCGTTTTAGCCCGTCCTAGGCCGGATGAGGACAGACTGGGCCACACTATTAACATCCCTGCAAATATAAACTTCATCAGAGGGTGAGTCCTGATATATCTCGTGGCACTGTTTGGGACGCACGCTATCCAGGTCATCGTTTACTTATGTTAATGCAGGTTCGTTCAGTAGGCACTGGATCGGAAGTTATCGCTCCAGAAATAGAGTTTGTTTTGACTTTGCATCTATCTACCAGTCACTGTGCATATTGTAAACCCTGACCTGACTTGAGGGGGACTGACAGTAAGGGAAGGGTCGCATAAACATCTATAAAAGGCCCGGGAGTGGGTTAAATGGGCAAGGGCAAAACGGCGGCGGTTTTCCACGCTGCACCAGTCACCAGCACAATGGACTATTTTCTACAAAGAGCAGGTTCTTGAAAATTAAATTTAACTAGAAACCCCTAGAAAATCAGATTTAATTCATATCTTTAAACAGGCCAATTATAAACAAGTTCGCCCCGCCCTTATATTCCTCCAGATACTGACGGGCAATACTGTATTTTATGTTTTAAGTTTTTTAAAAGCCGCTATTACGCTCAGGGCGAGTTGCGATTACCTGTACCGCCCTTATTACTACTCTTAGTCCCATGTATATGCATTGCCAATGGGTTACGGACTTACTTATTGGCTTTTACTTATTGTTTTTAGCTGTTTTATGGGATTCGTTGTAATTTGTATACATAATGCTAATTATGAATTTGCCCAGATCTGCTTTTGTGACTATATATATCGTCCAAGATCCTTTTTCTCCTGGTTTTTATATTGTACTTTTATGGTTTGCTGTAACATGAAACCGAATAGAGAAATTTGATTTGAATTGACAGAGAACACATGAAAAGAGTACGAGAAAGAAAAAGCCATAGAAAGATGGGAACAGAGAATAGAAGGAGGAAGAAAGTTAAGATAAAGGCAAAAGATAAAAAGTAAAAGTAAAGGTCAAGGGATAATGGAAGAAAGAACTAAAAAGAAAATCACTAGAAAAAAGTGAGAAACACATGGAGAGCGATAGAAAGAAAAAAACAAAATGGAGACAAAAAAGCTAGAATTCTGAATGGCCGTAGGAGAAAAATCCTCACAGAAAGACGGCCAGTCATCGAGATAAATACAGAGTACGAGACATACTGGCAGACAGACATATCAATAGATAGACAGACAGAATGGGAGAGAGTCAGGGTCGTACTTGAAACCCAAAGCATCCCTGGCAATTTTGTCCGACCAGTTTCTCCCACCGCTCCTTCCCCGTCCCCCGAAGGGAACGTTGGTGGATGGTGGAAGTGTGAAGCACTGATGCTTTGTTTACTGGGGGGCGATCTTGCAGTACCACTGCAGAACTGTCCCCAGTAAAAAACACCCCTCACCGCTGCAAAACCAGCCCCCAGTAATAACACCAACCCCCACCGATGCAAAACCAGCCCCAGCCTTCCAACCTCCTGTGGAAACTCCTGATGTCCACTACGACGAGTCCGGCCCTGGAGAGAGTCAGATTGACAAATTGATTGAGATTTATAAAAAATGTCGTTTTTTACATTTCAATTGGTTGTTAGTAAATAGAAAGTTTATTGCCAGAAATACTCAATTAAATGGAAACTGGAGGGGTAGGAAAAAGAGCGGATGCAAAAGAAAAAGTTATGGGGTTTCCATGGCAATATAGAGCACTTTGAAGTGAGGGAAGGTAAGCAAACAGCGCTTAAATTGTGGTGGTGGTTTTGGGTGGTGGGCATCAGCACTCATTTTGGGGACCAGGACTTATTTTTCATCATTGGACATTGACACAGAACAAGTGAAAGATAGAAAAGTGAGATAAATGAGGAAAAGAAAGGTAAACAGTGGGAAAGGGAAAAGGCAAGTATGAAAAATAAAAAATAAAGAGAAAACATTGGGCATCAGATGGGTAAATTCCCACTATTAATGTGTAACCCACTCCAGAGAAAAGAACAACGTTCTGCCTCTGTAGGACTCTTCTTCCAAGGTTCCCCCAGCATAAAACCACTGTACATGCGGTGAGGACTCTGATAAAAGTTTAGCAGTGTACACAGATATATGCAGTCACTCACCTCACCCTCCAAGGCACATGGTTAGTCTTCATATACCTCCAGGAGCAAAGCTGCACAGGGTTCCAGGAACTCCATAACAGACTCCACGACGCAGACCTTTAGAGACACCCCAGCTACTGAGCTGTGAAATGCACCAGATCCGCACATTCTTGTGCACCAGCAGACATCTAATGTACATTTTACAGGAGTGTCTAGATTTTACCTGGCCACAAGGAAACTGCCAATAAATGCAGGATAAGCTGCGTACAACCAGCAATGCCCGCAGGAAGTAGGAACTTTCGATGAACTAGAGCTCAGCACACTGCGAGGCACGGCAATTCCTCTGTCACTACGACTGCTAATGTTTACTGCCTGCTGTGCAAAAAGACGAAACACCTATGGCGACATAAGCGGAATTCAGGACATGACGTTCTCCACAGTTGGGGTTCTACTGATTGAGGCAGGCGGTAATTGCTGCCTAATGTGCCACCCAATGTGCCACCCGAGCTTTGTCGACGACTTAGACAGCAGAGAGGAGGTGTTTGAAATAATGCTTCACTTAGCTACCAGAGCTGTGGGCTTGGTTGATGCCTGCTGTTTATGCCTGCTGTTTTCTAAAAGTGAGTGGGTGTGTGAGTTACATGGAGTAGGGAACACAGGCCAGGGTACTGAGTGGCATCTAGCCGTCACTCGAGAATGTTACGCGTGTTGAAATCCTAAAGAGAATCTGCATTCTAAGAGTCCACATTAAGAGGTCACTTAGGAGAACAGAAAATTATAAAGAACAGGAAAGCGTGAGAGAGAAAGGATGCATGAGAAGGAATGAATAAAGAGAATCTAATCTGTCCATAGCTTCCCACTTTGCACATCGATGGCCAGGCTCTGGGTGTGTCTATTCAGAGGGGAGTTGAGACACTGATGCCTATCACAGAACAGTGGAAGAATAAAAATATGGTATTCCTTAAAAGTTCCTCAATTTACTCCAAACGATGCTAATCCAACCAAGCTACTTGAAGGTTGAGTGCCATAATGACAAAAATACATGTGTATCCTTCAGTGCTCTCTCATTTGCCACAAGTACCAGTCATCCCTTCACTTCAATAAACACTCCCTTTCTTCCCAGCCCATAATTGCACACCACTCCTCAAAGCAGCAGCTGGTCTACTTCAGCCAGTCTTTATCAGGGGCACAAAGGACAACCAGGGCTGGAATGGCCATCTGCACTCTGACATTTTCCCCGCTCTGTAGGAGAGCAACCCTAGTTGCCCGTAGGAGTGAGTCCATCTTTTAACATCAGTCATTAAAGTTGCCAGTCCACGAGGCTGAATAGCAGCCCTTGCACCTTAGCATGCTTCTGCCCAGGGGTCGAAGTGGTTAGGATCTGAGGGGCGCATACTTTTTTATTTGGCAAAAACAGTTCCCCTACTTTATGTTAAAAGGCAACTGCCCCCAGAGTGCTAAATCTGATATTTAAGATGTCTCAGCTGAAGTGGAAGGGATAGTCTCCTGCGCTGTGAAACAGAGGGAAGGCCAGACAGCTGAGCAAGAAACGAGCCTTTTTGCTAGGGTGTCTGCCGCCTGAAAGAAATGTAAATGTGCCCATTTGGGATGTATGACGGAATCACGCATGCTGTTATCACGCATGCCTTTACAACGCATCCTTAACAACACATATGAATTCCCAATGCATGAATTTACCACGCAAAAGTTTCCAGGGCATATGCCTTTACCACACATGCCTTTACAAAGAAAGTATTAAGCTATATATATATATTACCTACTGGCGGTCGCCAGTAGGTATATATAGTTAGGATTTTTTCTCTATGGGATTTTTGAAAATTCTATGTCTAATAACTTTGGCGTTTGTGGACGGAATTGGCTGAAATTTTCAGGAAAATGGCACATTTTGTTTCTGAGCAGCCCTTGAAAATTTGGGGGGGGTTCGTCAAGGGGGGGGCGAGAAAAAAGGGGGGTCCCAAAACGTGTTTTTAACATTGAGTTTTCCATAGGGCGGTTGGCCTCACTTTTAGCCCGAACGGCTGAATGGATTTGCACGAAACTTGGCAAAATTGTAGGGACTGGTAGCCCGATGTGCCTTTGCTAGGTCTCAATATATGTGCTCCAGTGGATTTTGAGAAATTAACGTTCAAAAAAAGATATATATCTGTAACAGCGGACCGGGCAGCGCTCCGGTTCGCGGACTTTACGCGTAATGGAACTTCGCGTAGCGAAGCTGATTGGCTCTCCGGCGTCTGTGAACATTCCAAACAGTCCGTAGCGGCCGCCATCTTGTCTCTCGGTAGGATCGAGAGACAAGAGGAGGCCAAAGCGAAGGGGCAAATGACCATAAGGGGGCATAGTAGATCCTCGCTGACCCCCTAGGTTTGATGTGGAGGTTTTAAAAGGGTCCCGCGGGGCAAAAAAAAAAAATAATAATAATAATCGAACGGCTGAATGGATTTGCACGAAACTTGGTAAAATATTAGGGACTGGTAGCCCGATGTGCCTTTGCTAGGTCTCAATATATGTGCTCCAGTGGATTTTGAGAAATTAACGTTCAAAAAAAGATATATATCTGTAACAGCGCTCCGCTTCGCGTAACGGAGGTTTGCGAAGCTGATTGGTTCTCCGGCGTCTGTAAACATTGCAAACAGTCCGTAGCGGCCGCCATCTTGTCTCTCGGTAGGATCGAGAGACAAGAGGAGGCCAAAGCGAAGGGGCAAATGACCATAAGGGGGCATAGTAGATCCTCGCTGACCCCCTAGGTTTGATGTGGAGGTTTTAAAACGGTCCCGCGGGGCAAAAAAAAATAATAATAATAATAATCGAACGGCTGAATGGATTTGCACGAAACTTGGTAAAATATTAGGGACTGGTAGCCCGATGTGCCTTTGCTAGGTCTCAATATATGTGCTCCAGTGGATTTTGAGAAATTAACGTTCAAAAAAAGATATATATCTGTAACAGCGCTCCGCTTCGCGTAACGGAGGTTTGCGAAGCTGATTGGTTCTCCGGCGTCTGTAAACATTGCAAACAGTCCGTAGCGGCCGCCATCTTGTCTCTCGGTAGGATCGAGAGACAAGAGGAGGCCAAAGCGAAGGGGCAAATGACCATAAGGGGGCATAGTAGATCCTTGCTGACCCCCTAGGTTTGATGTGGAGGTTTTAAAAGGGTCCCGCGGGGCAAAAGAAAATAATAATAATAATAATCGAACGGCTGAATGGATTTGCACGAAACTTGGTAAAATATTAGGGACTGGTAGCCCGATGTGCCTTTGCTAGGTCTCAATATATGTGCTCCAGTGGATTTTGAGAAATTAACGTTCAAAAAAAGATATATATCTGTAACAGCGCTCCGCTTCGCGTAACGGAGGTTTGCGAAGCTGATTGGTTCTCCGGCGTCTGTAAACATTGCAAACAGTCCGTAGCGGCCGCCATCTTGTCTCTCGGTAGGATCGAGAGACAAGAGGAGGCCAAAGCGAAGGGGCAAATGACCATAAGGGGGCATAGTAGATCCTCGCTGACCCCCTAGGTTTGATGTGGAGGTTTTAAAAGGGTCCCGCGGGGCAAAAAAAAATAATAATAATAATAATCGAACGGCTGAATGGATTTGCACGAAACTTGGTAAAATATTAGGGACTGGTAGCCCGATGTGCCTTTGCTAGGTCTCAATATATGTGCTCCAGTGGATTTTGAGAAATTAACGTTCAAAAAAAGATATATATCTGTAACAGCGCTCCGCTTCGCGTAACGGAGGTTTGCGAAGCTGATTGGTTCTCCGACGTCTGTAAACATTGCAAACAGTCCGTAGCGGCCGCCATCTTGTTTCTCGGTATGATCGAGAGACAAGAGGAGGCCAAAGCGAAGGGGCAAATGACCATAAGGGGGCATAGTAGATCCTCCTTGACCTCTTAGGTTTGATGTGGAGGTTTTAAAAGGGCCCCGCGGGGCAAAAAAAAAATAATAATAATAATCGAACGGCTGAATGGATTTGCACGAAACTTGGCAAAATTGTAGGGACTGGTAGCTCGGTGTGCCTTTGCTAGGTCTCAATATATGTGCTTCAGTGGATTTTGAGAAATTAACGTTCAAAAACAAGATATATATCTGTAACAGCGCTCCGCTTCGCGGAGATAAAATTATATCTGTATTACCTAGCTGTTGCTAACACCAGTTAGCGACGGCTAGTAGGAGATAGCGACCATCTTGGGCCCCACTTTGCATGTGAGTGATATTTATCACTAATGACATGCAAAGTGGGCATGCCAAGATGTTAGCGACTGGAAACAGTCGCTAACATCGCTATCTCCTATTATCAACTTTTGGAAATATTCGAGATAAGCGCGAATATCTCCAAAAGCTAGCACCTGCCCTGAGCAGTTCTTAGCCATGTTATCCAATGGGAGGTGGATAACATGGCTAAGAGCATTAGCTCGGTAATGCATGAATATCGCTGAGTTTTCAGCGATATTAATGCATTGCGGTCGTTTATTATCGTATTTGCGATAAACCTTGATAATAGCAAGGTTTATCTGCGATAATTTCTGACGATGCTTAGCGGTAAAAAAATCGTTGCTAAGCATCGTTAGGGATAAATATCGCTTAACTTTGGTAATATGCCCCAACGTCTGTTAACGTTCGATTCGAAGGAAATCAGGAAGTGTTGAAAAACATTGTCTGCGCCATCTTGTCTTTTTTCAAATGCCACACTTTTGTCGTGCACGGCAGCCATTTTAGATGCCTTGACCAGACCCACTCTGTGCACGCTGTCGATCCTTAGCATGGCTCCCCACCCTCGCAAGCATCTCCCCCAGGCAGTGGTCACCCCCGCTCTCTGTCTTATGCATGGGTAATAAACCTCCCCCCATCTGCGCTGCTCTTCCCTGAGAATCACACCCTGTGCCCGCCCGACACCTCCCTTTCGCCCTATTCACTACCGCACCCTCTGACACTCCTTTTCCTCTGTGTCCGATTGTCCAGGCTGGTCCTAGGGTATCAGCTAGCCCTGCAGATGTAGTTTATGGCCCCAGCTGTAAAGAATCACCCCTCTTCAAAGGAGTTATAGTAGATCAAGGCCCACACTCGATGAGATCCGTCACAGCAGACGCGTTCCTATTATCTGAAAACCATCCTGTATTGTGATTGGGGAGGGGACCGAGCCTGAAGCGGAAGATTCCAGGGATGACTCTTTGTACATCAAAGTTTTTACAATTATGTGTCACATTAAAAATATATAGCACTCCGACAAAGTAGTAAGATTATAAAACTTTAATAACTTATAAATATATACAAGAAAACAAAAATAGTAATAACATATAAACATTTTTAGGGAAAAACAACGAAGTAGCGGTCGGCTGTGCGAATAGTCCCAACGCAGCACAACGTCCAGATTTCCGGCGTGGGGCGTCGCGGGGGGTGGGTCATCAGTAGCAAACTGTTGTGCGAATAGTTCCAAGGCAGCAGAACGATGGCACCAAGGTGATGTCCAGTAAGTTGCCGCACTGGTTTTGGTATCCTACAATGCTGCTCCGAATAACGGCGTGGGGCGCCCCGGGGGAGGCGGCGTGAACGGGCCTCTCCAGGTGGAGTGTCATCTGTTGTAGTGGGGCGCCCCTTTACCGTTTCAGTTGCCATTCCGTCCGTTTTTGGTCCACTGTGTCAAAAGCCGCAATTCAGCTGAGTTGCGCCCACTCTTGCGGTGCAGCGATAGGCGGCTGTCACAGGACTCTCAAAATGGCGGCAGGCTCTTTCCTTTTTGGGCCTGGTCCACTGAAATGGCCTTGGGACACCTTGGAAATCGGACGCTTGTCTGCTAGGTCTTGGACCCCATTCTCGAAAGCGTCCCCTCCGCCTTGAGGATTCATCAAAAGTTTTGGGGCCCCGACTCCTGTAGGCTTCTGGTGGGGAGCGGTTGCCATGATTGCTCGCGGAATGACCACGACGGAGCTACGAGATGGTGGTGCTCTCATGCTGACGCCAGCTTCAGTCTGAAACATCCAGAAACAAGGTGGGGCTTTCATCGTTTGGGAAAAAAAAAAAGTTTTCATCCAATGAAAAGTGTTGTTTTTAGGTCATATGATCAAGCCTTCCATCATTAGGAAACCAAAAGTAAAATGAACCAATGAAAAGTTTTATAAACAAGTCACATGACCTGTTATGCGGCATAGGGTATAAAATGCGGAGAAAATACGTTGGCACGTGAGGCGGCGTCAGTAGCGGACCGATGTGCGAATAGGCCGAAGGCAATACAACGCGCCAAGATCCGGATGGCACCGAGGTGGTGTCCAGCAAGTTGCAGCACTGGTGTGGCCATCCTATAATGCTGAAAGTCGGCGTGGGGCGCCCCGTTGGCCTGTGAGTTTGCGTCAGTAGCGGACCGATGTGCGAATGGGGCCAAAGGCAGCGCAACAATATTTTCTGAAGAGAAGACACCAAAAGGCGCTGAGATTCCAAGATCCGGATGGCATCGAGGTGGTGTCTAGCAAGCTATGCAGTTGAGTTGTGTGCGCACTTGCGGCGAATAGGTCGAAGGCAGCATAACAATGTTTTCTGAATAGAAGACACCACAAGGCGTTGAGATTCGGTTACCACCGAGGTGATGTCTAGCAAGTTGCCGCACTGGTGTGGCCATCCTACAATACTGCTCCGAATAACGGCGTGGGGTGCCCGAAGGGGCGGGGGGGGAGGCGGCGTGAATGGGCCTTCCTAGGTGGAGGCTCGTCTGCTGTAGTGGGGCGCCCCTTTACCGTTTCAGTTGCCATTCAGCTGAGTTTCGGCTGCTCTTGATGCTACAGCGACAGGCGGCTGCAACAGGACTCTCAAAATGGCGGCCTGTTCTTTGGATTTGGGCCTGGTCCACTAAAATGGCCCTGGGACAACTTAGAACTCGGACGCTCGATTTTTTTTTCCTTTCCTGTACATGCAAAAAAAGGTAAATGCCCGGTACGTTACACGCTTCATCTGCCACGATGAACTCTCCAGAGGAACCGAAAAAATATATAGTTATGGTAACTATACCATGCATCGTCATATGGAGAGGTGGCACCAATTAATTATAGTGCTGCATAAAAGAGAGATTTGGAGGAGAACCCCTGACCTGCTAGTACATTCATCAAAGAAGTGGCACTGACAGCATCAGAGGCAAGGGAAACGGTCCCAAATATTTAGAAGAACTTTGGAAAGATTAAAATGACATGTTTAGATTGTGGCAAATTAATTTCATGTGGACAGATGAGTGTTACTCTAATAAATACAGCATATGAACATCATCATAGTCGATGGTTGGTAGAGACATTTTGACTATATCCTGGACCTGCCCGTCCTCGCCCAAAATGGCGCCGGAATAAATGGGACTCGTAACTCCTTGTTGTGTACTGGTTGCAGAACCTTGAAATCACGAGATACGTATGCAGTTTTGAAGCACATGGCGGGCGGGGACGAGAATTGATTGAATATTTCGACATCCCTATTGATATTAAGTTCTGATGTGTTATTGATTACTGTACTATTGAAAGTTCGAATTAACGTCACCCATGGTACTTGCCCGCAAATGTATATCTAGATAATTTTATTGTAACTGGCCCTGTCGTATTTTAATTATAAAATGTACGTCCACCGATTCCGTAACTGTTAGACACCTTAGTTCTTGCAACCTAATGGCCCGCCCGTTACGTTCCTCTACAGTGTAAATGTCTACTCATCATATACGATTACATTTTGCTCCGTGGCAGGCCCACGTGGTTATAGGCTCGTATTTGTATAATGAAATTTTCACAATAAAGGTTTTTAAAAGAAAACATGGTAGTAGTATATACATTGGTAAAGTTTTTAATAATAGTCACTGTTTTAGAATCATTAAAAGGCAAGTGAAATAAAGCAGACCAATTACATGAAGGGTAAAAGGTATAATACGAAGGAACGCAGTAAAGATAAATGGTCAAGGGCTGTTGTGTTTTCTATTCCTGCAACATAAAGTGATCTATAAGAATCTCATATTCAGGCGTATCGGCGACTAAGACAGCAGGTCGACCCTCTTTTGCTCAACGGCTCCGTCATGGGACGAAGAAATGCTCTTTTTTTCGAAAAAAGAATATATTTTACTTGCAGGACAGTTGTAAATTTTCCGGGAAAGTACATTAGCCTGGAACATTATAACATATATTTAAGAAAAAATAATGTTCGGAAGTAATAAAAAGCGTAATTTTTAGGTCATATGACCAAGCCTTTCATCATTAGAATAAGAAAAGTAAAATGAACCAATGAAAAGTTTTATTAACAAGTCACATGACTTGTTATGCTTACGTTACGCGCTGCGCGCCCCGGATGACTTCCGGATGCGCTAACGCGGTGCGTCATATGACGCATTACGCGACAACGCAGGTCCAGAATATAGTCAAAATGTCTCCACCAACCAGCGGTCGGAACACAACCCCTTTCAGCAGGCTAAATAGTTCTGTTAAATGACAACAGAAGGGACAGGCAACAAGAACCATCAGTCAAAGAGGGGAGGGCTAGTTCTTCTCTACCGGGTTACATTGGGGCGCTACCGGAACTGATCGAATTGGTAGTCTACAGTGTTTCTGGATGTTTCAGACTGAAGCTGGGGTTAGCATGAGAGCAGTACCATTTCGTAGCTCCGTCGTGGCCATTCCGCAACCAATCATGGCAGCCGCTCTTTATCGTTATTTTGGGCGGGGTGGGTGGCGGAGCCGAGCTGTTTTGCAGCCATCATTGTGTGGAGTTCAGTTCATTTCACTAGTTTTGTATTTGTCATGAGGGGTTGTTCCTAATGTTTCTATTTTAGCGAGGTCAAAAAGAGATCCCGTTAGTGGCCTACTGATTTTGCTCGATTCCTTTTCTTTTTTTTTTTTACACGATTTTTCGTTATCTGCAAAGACTAAACAGAGTATTGCGACTCTGTGTTTGTTTGTAAATAGAGAATGAACCAAAGAGAACCAATTCTAAAACAGTAAATACTTGGATAACAATCAATCAAATGGAGAGAGAAGCAGGCACGACGTATTACAACGGGGGCAAAGGCCTGCGTTAACTACCCTTCACTATGTGCAAAGAGAGAGTACTCCTAATAGAAATGAGGGGGGGGGGGCACCATTCAAAGCAGATCAGTGTGCATAAACACGAAAATGTTTTCACTTACCACGTACTTGACATTCGACAGCTTATGATATTTGCTATTAAAAAACCATTGAAATTCACTGAAAAAACCATAGGTTATAGATCATATATAGTTAGGAATTAGCATTTACAAAACCTTGAAAATTCACTGAAAAAACCATAGGTTATAGACCATATATAGTTAGGAATTAGCATTTAAAAAACCTTATTTTACTCACACAAAACCATTGAAATTCCATATATAGTTAGTTGCACTAACTATATATCGCGCACCCGCAATCCACTGCTGATGATGTCACATATTACATCATTCATGACATGGTCAGTGACATCACTGATGACATCACTGATGACATCTCAAATGACATCACTGATGACATCACTGATGACATCTGAAATGACATCACTGATAACATCTCAAATGACATCACTGATGACATCTCAAATGACATCACTGATGACATCACTGATGACATCTCATTTGACATCAATGACCACATCACTGATGATATCAATCATGTGACAATACAATGCATCTCCTCACACTTTAATATAACCTCTGTTACACCCAGTGTTAAATACAGAGTATAATTTTTGAAACCATTGACACACCAATACTAGTTACTCATACGCACTCAGTGATTCCTATGTTTACACACACATTCACTCATTTACCCATACAATCATTCATACATACAATCACTCATCTTTACAACACTATCATATGCACTCATACACCTATACAGACTCTCACACTCTGTCACTCATCCATGGAGTTACTCACACACCTAGTCAGTCCTGTAAATAATCAATCACACTTCCATTTTCTAATCTATACAGTTAAACATAGAGCACCTTACATTTTGAAACATATACTAACACATACTTACTCTCTTATACAATCATTGATACAAGTACACATTGATCTGCACAGAGTCACACACCTCCCAGCCAGCCACACACACACTCAGTCTCCCATACAAATACTTGGACAATCAATCAATAACCCATATAGTTACTCATATAGCTACTGACCAACACATGCAGCAGTTTACAGAACAACAGACATAATGATGCACAAATTAAGACAGTTTAGTCACTAACCCATGCACTCAGTGAGACACATTTAATCACTCACTCATACAGTCAGTCACGCACCTACTAAATCCTTCATCCAGACACTTCTACATCTACTCATTCTTCAATATGTAAAACATATTTAAACTTTTCAGAAACACACAGTCACTGGATGATGTCATCAGTGATGTCATTTGAGATGTCATCAGTGATGTCATCAGTGATGTCACTGACCATGTCATGAATGATGTAATATGTGACATCATCAGCAGTGGATTGCGGGTGCGCGATATATAGTTAGTGCAACTAACTATATATGGAATTTCAATGGTTTTGTGTGAGTAAAATAAGGTTTTTTAAATGCTAATTCCTAACTATATATGGTCTATAACCTATGGTTTTTTCAGTGAATATATATATATATATTCATCCCAAAGTGCCTGAAGCTTCTGAGAGGCACCTACAGTTCTCCGCCCTCCGGGCTTTCAGATCAGCGCATTTCTCCCTCTTGCAATTAACACACTTGCCCGACGCGTTTCAGGGAATTCATCCCATCATCAGGGGCTGCCAACAGGAAACACTCGTTCAGGCATCTGTGGTTTCTCTGATCTTTATTAAACAAGTCACCTGGTAGGCGTAGACTCAATGCCGCGTCATACCTTCATTTCTGGGATTTGTAGTCCGTTTAGATGCCTGTTATTTTGTTTTCCTTTTGAGTAAAGTATATATATATATATATATATCTATATATATATATATATACTTTCTCCATTCACATAAAAGGCTGTGTGTTTCCCATTTTTTTCAAATGGTACAGATATGCCTATCCAGGCAGAGAAATGTATGCAATAAAATATGGACTAACAATGGATTAAAATGGATTATTTAACCCAAAATAGGTCTTTTGAATATGTCCTAAATTAGCTGTGCGATTGGTGGATGGAGTGTAACGTTGCTCCACTTGTCATTATGTCTACTCCACTCTATGCCTCTCCATAACACTCTATTCCATGCCATGCTTCTACTCTACTCCACTTCACTCTCCGACTCGACTCTATTCCACACTACTACATAACAAGCTACTCTATGCCACTGAATGAGACTTCAGTCTACAACACTTTCTTCCACTCTATGCTCCTCCACTCCACTCCTCGACAATCCAGTCCATGTCACTCCAGGACACAGCACTTCACTCTACACCTCTCTACTCAATTCTTTGCCAATCTACACCCTCTTTGCCATTCTCCCAACTCATCACAACTCCACTCTACGACACTCCACACCACTCTCCTCCAAGCCTCTAACTTTTAGCCATGCTGAACAGCAGCCATGCTGGTGTAGAACACGGCTAAAACACATTAGCAAAGCCAATGGCTCTTGCGTAGGCCAGAACTGTTAGCTTTACCTATGCTTGTTTGTATGTGGCACACAATGTTGTAATAGACACATAGTTTATTTTGTTTTTCTGAAATCTAGTGCTCCTGTTTAGAATGGCAGTGTTGGAATCTCGCTTTAGTTCCACCAGAGCAGCCTGCAAACCTCTGGTTTTCTAGTTAACTTATTTGAAAAACTGCAGTGAAATACCTGGTTTGCACTCATGGGGGCAGATTTATGAAGGCCTTGCGCTGCCGGTGCGTCACTTTTTCCCATTTTAAAAATGACGCACCGGCGGCGCAAGGCCTTCATAAATCTGCCCCATGGTTTTAAATATGTGCTTTGTTGGAACTGCTGCAGTCCCTAACTTATCTGGATGGCGCCCCTGTCGCTTGCGTCTCTCGCTGACATGGCAGGTGGGGGTGGTTGGCGCATGTCTGATGTCCGTCCGCTTCTGGCGGCTATCTCTTGCTGGGGCTTACCGTCAGGAGTAGTGGTGGACAGACTGACAGACGCCTCTTACAAAGAAGTAGCGGCTGGGCCGTCCGACGTGCCTTGAATGATCGTGCGTCCTTGCCGTCCTCCGGGAAGTCTCAGCAGCCTCTCCGAAAGCTTTTAAGCGCTATACAAGAATGAACGCTTGTGCAGCCCCACCTAACATCACCTGCTGCCTCGTGACCGGCCTCTAAAATCCTCCCATGATGTACTTTATTCTGCATATGGTAGTTTTAATATTGGAGTTTGAAGCCGAGAGTGGAAAATAGAGGGGGCTTTATTATTGATAGTTTACTTCTTATCTTTCATTGTAATGGTTTTAAATACATTGTACAATAAACTTAACTAACTAGCTTTCCCACGGCGGTCTCTGCCCACGAGAAGCTGCGTTGTGCCCTTCATATCTGTCGGAGTCAGCGTCACAAACTAGGGTGACCAACTGGTTTGTGTGCAAATTCAGGACAGTGAGTGCAAAAATTCAGGACAAAGGGGCAAAATTCAGGACAGAAGGTCAGAATTCAGGACGAAAATTCGGGACAAAAGGTACGTTTTTGCATACACATCAAAGGAAGTCGTGCAATAGTGCATAAGTAAATAGACAACCAACACAAGCACAAGTCAAAATAAGTTTCTTTTAGGTTGGGAGAACCTTGCACTCACTGCATCTGTTGTGTATGCGATGGAAACACACCTGCGTTTGCATATTCAAAAAAAAAGTGAAGAAAAAGATCAAAGCTGAAGGCTTCAAAGATCTTACATGCCCCCTCTCCCCCACTGAAAAAAACCCTGATCCGAAATACTGTCACTGGGTAGAGCGGCCCATTATCATCCTGTAAGTGATAATTAGGCCAACATACAGAATGATAATGGGCCTGATAGCAGTCTGTGCCAGGTCGGGGAGGGGCAGCAGCAGGCCACAGATCACAGCAGGGGCGTGAACTGGCCCCTGCAGTGAGAGTTACAGGCTGATTGCAGGGGGCAGCTCAGGCCAATGTCTGAAATTATGGACAAAAGGCATCCTTTGAAGAAACCCTTACGGACAACGGACAAGAGGCCCAAATTCCAGGCAGTCCGTGAAATGTACGGGCGGTTGGTCACCGTACCACGAACTGTGCTAGAACCAGAACCGGGTGATAAACTCAGGCGCGGCAGGACGTGCACTGGCAGCACCTATGCTCACTATGTCATGAGGAGCAGCCAATGCACGTCCACCCTGCCCCATACGTCAGGTACTACGCATCCCTCTTGTCCTTTAGTTCTTAAATAAAGCCCAAACAATGCTCCTCAATCCTGCCCGCAGCGCTGTAATTCCTGTACGTTGTGACCTGCTCCAAGGAGGACCTTCCCTATTGATGAAATTAAAATCTTCTGCGATCTCCCGCTGTGCTGTATTACAGCCTGTCCCGCACCCAGCCGGGCCAGAGTACACTTCTGCTGGATGATAACTAAAGTATGTGCCACACACGCAACCTTGGTGATGGGTGGCAACATCCCTGCTGGACAAGCACAAAGTACCTTGAGGAACCCAACCAACCCATCACTAGTGTGTCCATCAGCATCCTTGATCTGAGGGTTCTGGGCCCCAAACAAAACCAAGTAACCATCCTCCTAGACGCATAACCCAATCTGCTGATAGTGTTGCCACCTGCGACACAGCTCTCTAGCGCACCTAGCTCCATGTGATCCAGTAGCCTTGGCGACTGCATCACCGTAACGCCAGTCGTTGTTCTTCTTTCGCTCCCCTTTGGCAGTGGATGTGGAGCTTAAGGTGAGAGATGCGGGGATGTATGACGTTACGACGCATACTTTTATAACGCCTACCTTTACAACGCAATTTTTACAACGCAGGGTCCTTTACAATGACTGTCTTTACAACGCATGATATTAGATCGCATATGCCTTTACAACGCATGCCATTACAACGTAAGTATAGGTAAGTATATAATATTATTAAAAAATGTCATTATTTAAAATAAATTTAATTTAATTTATTTTAATTTTAATTTTACTTTAATTTTCTTTTCTTTTTTAAAATATTTATATATTTTTTTAAATAATGTAGGTGTTTTAAAATAATATTCTAACTCCATAGGGGAGTAATAATAGGGTAAGTGCTGGATAGTGTAGGGGTAACAATTACTATTCTAACTCCAGGGGGGTGTAATAGTAGGGTAAGTGCTGGATAGTGTAGGGGTAAAAATTACTATTCTAACTCCAGGGGGGTGAAATAGTAGGGTAAGTGCTGGATTGTGTAGGGGTACAAATTACTATTCTAACTCCAGGGGGGTGAAATAGTAGGGTAAGTGCTGGATAGTGTAGGGGTAAAAATTACTATTCTAACTCCAGGGGGGTGAAATAGTAGGGTAAGTGCTGGATAGTGTAGGAGTAAAAATTACTATTCTAACTCCAGGGGGTGAAATAGTAGGGTAAGTGCTGGATAGTGTAGGGGTAAAAATTACTATTCTAACTCCAGGGGGGTGAAATAGTAGGGTAAGTGCTGGATAGTGTAGGGGTAAAAATTATTATTCTAACTCCAGGGGGGTGTAATAGTAGGGTAAGTGCTGGATAGTGTAGGGGTACAATTTTTAACTAATATTAAAATTACTTACATTAATTTTTTAATAAATTATATTTGTTTAATATATATTCAATAATTAATATTTAATTATTTATAATAAATATTTAATTAAATAAATTTTTTATTATAAATATATACTTACCTATACTTACGTTGTAATGTCATGCGTTGTAAAGGCATCTGCGATGTAATATCATGCGTTGTAAAGACATTCGTTGTAAAGGATCCTGTGTTGTAAAAATTGCATTGTAAAGGTAGGCGTTGTAAAAGTTGCGTTGAAACGGTTGTTTACCGACATGCGGGATTGAACAGTGTGGCAGAGATTCAAATAAAGGGGTACTGTGAACATTGTGTGTATTGTAAACAGATTGTCTTTAACAGGTAAAGCAAGCTAGCAGTATGTCTAAGCCACAAGCTTTTAACAATTGCCCCCAAGCAGAAGGGGAAATAGCCCAGCCTCGTGTGAGCAGGCGCGGAAGGGCCAGTTTTGGAAGATCCAGCACTCAGCCCGAGCAATGACCCCAACAGGATATTCTCCTCCAGCTGGGTCCCAAGCTCGAGCATGGCCTACCGGTGGACGTAAGACAATGCAACGCATGCATTTACCACGCATGCCTGTTCCACACACAGGCTCTACCCTGCAGATGCCTTTACCACTAGCTACCCCTAAATCCCCAAAATACCCTTCATATCCTTTACCATCGGTCGAAGTGGCTTATCCATCGGACAACCCCTTGCAGGTGAAGGGAATGGGTGGATGGAGTAAAAGTGACTGCTCTATGAAGCACCCTTGCCTAGAACTGGTCGTGCCCTGTGGGCTGAAGCAGTCATATGATGAAAAATAATGGACGGCAAAGTACAACATCTGAAACAATAATGTTGATTCATTTTGAATTTAGAAAGAACAATTAAGTTCAGCAGAAACTAAAAACTGGAAATGTTTTTTTTATTGTAAAGTGCCTTTAGGCCCTAAGCGGCACTTTGCTATATGAACAAATTGGAAAATGGAGCAGGAAATCCGATGGGTGAGAGGACAACCCAAAAGGGAAAGGAGGCAGGCATCACGGGCGGAGGCCCAGTGGCGTAACTAGACGTGCTGACCGTGGAAGGGTGGGCAGGGGTGGGGGGGGTGGTTAGTGCTGGTGATTCCCACAACGGCTGCCCCGTAAGGCTATAGGTAGCACGTAAGAGTGGGGCTGGGGTGGCCGCTACCCCCAAAACTCGTGCCCTAGCCTCTCCTTGCTACGCCACTGGGCCCAAGTGCTTTAAATGGGTCGGGGATGTCCAGTACTGAGTACCAGCACTTTTTTTTTTTTAGATTTAGGCTACCTGCCTCTTCTCAAGAGTGACATAATACTTTTAATTGGGGAGTACCAGCACCTCTCAGGAACAAGCAGATACTCTGCTACAGGGAACCTGCACTTCTATTTTTCCGTTTCAAGCACTGTGGAGGCCAAACAGTATGGTTTGTTCAAAATACCAAGGAGGATTTTATAAGGGGCACTTGATGCCCAGCACATTATTTTATATGGTGCTCCTCCTTGCGCCGTTACCCTGTTGTGTGCCACAAGTGTGCACAAAAGGGCAGCACAAAACTATCATTTTCATATCAATAAAAAGGGTTGCTTTGGAGTGTTCAGATGTCCAATCACGTCGTAAGGTCAAAGTTCAAATATCCCTTTTCCTCAAAATGGAAAATCATTGTTCCAGTTTTAAAGCGCGGCCACACAGTCTATCCCACCAGAATGATTCGAGTGCTTCCTGGTGAGACGCGCCTACCATTCGTCAATGTTATAAGGACATGAACATGAAATAGAAGAATAAAACAAGCAAGGAGTAGAATAAAGAAATACATAGTAAACAATGAAAACACTTGAAGGAATTTGGTGCCTCATATATTATGGTTATATGCCTTCTTTGTAAATTTATGTTAGCATGTTTTTTTGTTTGGTCAAGGGTCACACTGATGTTAATACTGTCTCGCGTCCTCTGAAAAATAATAACATTCTCAGCATTACACTACAGTTGGCATTTTAGCAAAAAATTATATTTTTTAATGTTCTTTGTGTGTGTGTATACGATTTATAGAACTATATTGGCACAGTATTGTTGACAAAAATATGGATGTTCTTAAGGATTTCATTATGAGGAGTGCAGAATTCTCGCAATTTCCTTTTGTGCAACTATGCAAAATTTCTGGAAAATTGTGTAAAATGACACTAAAAGGAAATTTGGAACTAAGCAATATATTTTAGTGCGAAGTACTCCCCTATGTCCATTTGGACCACAAGAACGTATTTTGAACTTAAAAAATTCAGAAAACACACAAGTGCCACAAACAACAGCCACTCGAGTCCTGGTTGTTTGTGTTGCTCTCGTGCTCCTGCAGTAGGATTTTTGTGTCCAGAATGGTCAGAAATTTCGCCTAACGAGGGTAACGCAAAATGGCAGAAATTACGCAAGATTATGCAGATGTAATGAAAATGTCACCAGGTCTCTTTAGTATTATGGGGCTGATTGTCAGATGATGACATTAAAAGTACAATGGGTTAGTGATGTTGGTAACAAAATTAAGTGATTTGAAGACCCCTTCAAAGAGTGGTCTAGGAGATCTTGTGTTTCTGGGAAAAATGGTACTAAACACCTAGAAGGACACTGGGCTAGTAATGAGGTGACATTAGGTTAAAATGTTTATATGGTTTGGCACCCCTCACCCAAAGATAGTGCCACATGGTGCACCATAAAGCATTCAGGGTCACTAATCCACACCAAAACATGATGAAATTGGGAAATAAAGGATTTTTAAAAAGTTACAAAATTTCAACCCATCCCATTCTTCGGAAACCATTTAAAAATAGAGCCTTTTAAAGCACACTTAGCAAGTACTGTTGTTCAAAAAGGAGAATTTGTTATATAGAACTTTAAGGGGAAAAGGGTGAGTCTCCAAATGTGCATGATGAATCAAACTTTGTCAATTTCTACATATCCTTCAACAGGAAATGCCGTTTTCTCATGCCTGCAAATACTTATGTCCACATTTTTACATATTAATCAACAGGAGGACAAAGTTCCCATGCTAGGGAGCAAAAAGTCACCCATGCATCAGGGTGCAAAAAGTCACCAGTGCAGTAAAACATGAAAAGAAAATAATGGAAAGGAGAAGTAGAAGAAAAAGAAATCCTAGGTATTAAAGACCCAAATATGAGAGGAAAAGCCATTCTACATCCTCTGCTGAGGCTTGGACAGGGGTAGGTGTAGAAGAGGCAGCCCCCGCACACATTTCCCGACTATATGCAGGCGTCCATTACTCTGACCATTGGAGGATCGCTATTAGCAGTTCTTGGTACCATTCAGGAGCGGCTTCCATGTAGCAGCTGTAACCACGTTGAGGGTATACAGGGTGTAGAGTCAAAATATCGAGTTTTTTTATTTCGACTAGACATAATATCGAGTAAAAAATATGGAATGGACATAATATCGACTAGACATAAAATAGACTACCAAAATATCGCCTAGAAAAATTTAATATCGAATAGAATGGACATAATATCGAATCAAAAATATAGAATGGACATAATATCGACTAGACATAATATAGACAACAAAAATATCGAATTTTGGGTAAGTTAATATTAATTTTTATTTTTTGTGTAATATAATTCTGCAGCGGGTTGTGGGTTTATAGGGGAATAGGGTGGGAAGTAATTTAATTATAACTAATTAAATATGTTAATTAATTAATTGTATTTATTTTGAAGTAATTGTTTGTTAATTATTAATTGGTAATTATTTAAATGTAATTGGTAATTAATTTTAATTGATTAATTGTTAAATATTTTAATTTTAGTAATTTATTTTCTGTAGCGGGTTGTGGGTTTATAGGGGAATAGGGTGGGAGGTAATTTAATTATAATTAATTAAATATGTTAAATAATTAATTGGTATTTATTTTGAATTAATTGGTAATTAATTTTTAATTGATAATTAATTAATTGTTAATTGATAATTAATTTTAATTAATTGTTTAATTCACAATTATGCGAATAATATTATTTTATTTTTTGTAGCGGGTTGTGGGTTTATAGGGGAATAGGGTGGGAAGTAATTTAATATAATTATCTAAACATGATAATTAATTAATTGGTATTTATTTTAAATAATTTGTTAATTCATTTTTAATTGGTAATTAATTAATTATTAAGTGGTCATTCAAATTTATTCATTGTTTAAGTTATAATTATGTGATTTATATTAATTTATTTTCACTAGAGTGGGGATATTAAAATTTACCCCTATGCTATCCAACGCTTTCCCTACTATTGCACTCTCTGGAGTGGGAATAGTAATGTTTACCCCTACGCTATCCAACGCTTTCCCTACTGTTGCACTCACTGGAGTGGGAATAGTAATTTTTACACTTACACTATCCAACGCTTTCCCTACTGTTGCATTCGCTGGAGTGGGAATAGTAATTTTTACCCCTACGCTGTCCAACGCTTTCCCTACTGTTGCACTCTCTGGAGTGGGAATAGTAATTTTTACCCCTACGCTATCCAACGCTTTCCCTACGGTTGCACTCTCTGGAGTGGGAATAGTAATTTTTACCCCTACGCTATCCAACGCTTTCCCTACTGTTGCACTGGCTGGAGTGGGAATAGTAATTTTTACCCCTACGCTATCCAACGCTTTCCCTACTGTTGCACTCGCTGGAGTTGGAATAGTAATTTTTACCCCTACGCTATCCAACGCTTTCCCTACTGTTGCACTCTTTGGAGTGGGAATAGTAATTTTTACCCCTACGCTATCCAACGCTTTCCCTACTGTTGCACTCTCTGGAGTAGTAATAGTAATTTTTACCCCTGCACTATCCAATGTTTTCCCCACTGTTGCACTCTCTGGAGTTGGAATAGTAATTTTTATCTGTACGCTATCCAACGCTTACCCTACTGTTACACTCACTGGAGTTGGAATAGTAATTTAAACCCCTACTCTATCCAACGCTTTCCCTACTGTTGCACTCGCTGGAGTTGGAATAGTAATTTTTACCCCTGCGCTATCCAACGCTTTCCCTACTGTTGCACTCGCTGGAGTTGGAATAGTAATTTTTACCCCTACGCTATCCAACGCTTTCCCTACTGTTGCACTCGCTGGAGTTGGAATAGTAATTTTTACCCCTACGCTATCCAACGCTTTCCCTACTGTTGCACTCTTTGGAGTGGGAATAGTAATTTTTACCCCTACGCTATCCAACGCTTTCCCTACTGTTGCACTCGCTGGAGTGGGAATAGTAATTTTTACCCCTACGCTATCCAACGCTTTCCCTACTGTTGCACTCACTGGAGTGGGAATAGTAATTTTTACCCCTACGCTATCCAACGCTTTCCCTACTGTTGCACTCTCTGGAGTGGTAATAGTAATTTTTACCCCTGCGCTATCCAATGTTTTCCCTTCTGTTGCACTCTCTGGAGTTGGAATAGTAATTTTTATCCGTACTCTATCCAACGCTTACCCTACTGTTACACTCACTGGAGTTGGAATAGTAATTTAAACCCCTACGCTATCCAACGCTTTCTCTACGGTTGCACTCGCTGGAGTGGGAATAGTAATTTTTATCCCTACGCTATCCAACACTTTCCCTACTGTTGCACTCTCTGGAGTTTGAATAGTAATTTTTACCCCTACGCTATCCAACGCTTTCCCTACTGTTGCACTCACTGGAGTTGGAATAGTAATTTTTACCCCTACGCTATCCAACGCTTTCCCTACTGTTGCACTCTTTGGAGTGGGAATAGTAATTTTTACCCCTACGCTATCCAACGCTTTCCCTACTGTTGCACTCTTTGGAGTGGGTATAGTAATTTTTACCCCTACGCTATCCAACGCTTTCCCTACTGTTGCACTCGCTGGAGTGGGAATAGTAAGTTTTTACCCCTACGCTATCCAACACTTTCCCTACTGTTGCACTCACTGGAGTGGGAATAGTAATTTTTACCCCTACGCTATCCAACGCTTTCCCTACTGTTGCACTCTCTGGAGTAGTAATAGTAAATTTTACCCCTGCACTATCCAATGTTTTCCCCACTGTTGCACTCTCTGGAGTTGGAATAGTAATTTTTATCTGTACGCTATCCAACGCTTACCCTACTGTTACACTCACTGGAGTTGGAATAGTAATTTAAACCCCTACTCTATCCAACGCTTTCCCTACTGTTGCACTCGCTGGAGTTGGAATAGTAATTTTTACCCCTGCGCTATCCAACGCTTTCCCTACTGTTGCACTCGCTGGAGTTGGAATAGTAATTTTTACCCCTACGCTATCCAACGCTTTCCCTACTGTTGCACTCGCTGGAGTTGGAATAGTAATTTTTACCCCTACGCTATCCAACGCTTTCCCTACTGTTGCACTCTTTGGAGTGGGAATAGTAATTTTTACCCCTACGCTATCCAACGCTTTCCCTACTGTTGCACTCGCTGGAGTGGGAATAGTAATTTTTACCCCTACGCTATCCAACGCTTTCCCTACTGTTGCACTCACTGGAGTGGGAATAGTAATTTTTACCCCTACGCTATCCAACGCTTTCCCTACTGTTGCACTCTCTGGAGTGGTAATAGTAATTTTTACCCCTGCGCTATCCAATGTTTTCCCTTCTGTTGCACTCTCTGGAGTTGGAATAGTAATTTTTATCCGTACTCTATCCAACGCTTACCCTACTGTTACACTCACTGGAGTTGGAATAGTAATTTAAACCCCTACGCTATCCAACGCTTTCTCTACGGTTGCACTCGCTGGAGTGGGAATAGTAATTTTTACCCCTACGCTATCCAACACTTTCCCTACTGTTGCACTCTCTGGAGTTTGAATAGTAATTTTTACCCCTACGCTATCCAACGCTTTCCCTACTGTTGCACTCACTGGAGTTGGAATAGTAATTTTAACCCTTTCGCTATCCTACGGTAAAAATATTGTATATGTTTTGGAAATAATATGTATATATATATATATATATATATATATATGTATTTAAAATATATATATTTTTTTGTTACAATAATTATTTCTCAATTTTACGTTTATTTAAGTATTTTAAATATGTTTAAATTAATTTAATTTATAATTATATTACTTTTAATGTACTTTTAAGACATTTAAAAAAATCGATATTTTGACAGTCTATATTTTTTACACTCGATATTTTGGAGTCGGTATTTTTGTACTTACCTGTTTGAAGATAGGAAGTCGATATTTTTGCAGTCGATATTTTTACTTCTATATTTTGTCCTCTCGATATTTTGTCTGACAATGTTGTGTCAGTGATCCATATACAGGTTTCTGCCCCTCCCTGGCTGAGATAAGAGGGTTATTTTTATTTCAAATTCATACTCATTGTTTCGCATGCACCTCAATCATCATACTTGTAAAGCGCGCTACTTACCTGTGAGGGTCCCTAGGCGCTGGGGGGAGGGGGAGATGCTGCTACTGCTCAAAGAGCCATGTCTTGAGGAGCCTTCTGAAGGAGAGAAGGTCTTGGGTCTGCCGTATGTGAGTAGGGAGGGTGTTCCAGGTCTTGGCGGTGAGGTAGGAGAAGGATCTGCCCCCGGAGGTTGTTCGTTGGATGCGGGGGATAGCTGCGAGGGCAAGGCTGGCGGAGCAGAGCTGGCAGGTGGGGGTGTGGCAGATGAGTCTGCTGTTCAGGTAGGCTGGTCCAGCATTGTGGAGTGCTTTGTGTGCGTGGGTGAGGAGCTTGAAGGTGATCCTCTTGTCGATGGGGAGCCGGTGTAGGTCTCTCAGGTGGGGGGGTTATGTGGCTGCGGCAGGGGGCGTTGGCGATCAGTCGAGCGGGGGCGTTTCGGATGCGTTGTACTCATCGTAGGTGTTTGGCTGGGATTCCTGCGTAGAGTGCTTTTTATCATGTTTGTCCTGAAGAAGCGCTAATGACCTACGGGCACCAGAGGCACAGAACATGTTGGCCTTGACTATTGACACCCAGGCAAAGTAAGCCCTTTGGGGTCAATAATTTTTTGACCATTTTTTGGGCTGCCAAGGGTTTACCATTAAATCTTATCGCTGCATGTTTACCCTTGAATTTTATCTTTCTATCACACCTGCACGCACTTTCATTACCCTCCATTTACCCACTCTCCACACACCCTCATGCACCATCCGGCAATCCTCTAAAAAGGTCTCCAATAAAGTGACCCTTCGGGGGACCCGTAGGGAATTGCAGCGCCGGCCCTACGAGGAGCGAACTCCCGATGATGAAGCATGACACCCCTCGGGGTGTGTGAGGGCAGCAGAGGATGTAGAATGACTTTCCCTCTCATATTTGGGTCTTTAATTAGTAGGATTTCTTTTTCTTCTGCTTCTCCTTTCTACTTTTTTTTCATGTTTTACTGCACGGGTGACTTTTTGCACCCTAGCATAGGAACTTTGTCCTCCTGTTGATTATAATATTAGTACAAGGAGCATGGACACTGGACCTAAATTAGCTCCTTGGTCCCCCCTCCTTTTTTGGTTAACACATTTTTTTATGCACAGCTAGAGACAACCTCCACATGGCTGGGAGTACATACAGCCATCCGCTACCTGCTATAGGTTTGGTCAGTCTCCACAGGGCGAGTTGCATATAGGAACAGCCATGTCATTGCTAGCAACTGATATGGTGAGGTATCAGTTACATGTTGGTATCCGAGTCTCCTTTCCCAAACCCCTTCCCCTCCTTCTCCCTCTAGTACTACTATATACGCTACAGCTCTGTTTACCTTGGGTGAGTTGAAGGGTGGCAGCAACACTGTGCTTGGCCCAGCCTTAACTGGCAGCTGTGACTCTAGTGGAGTGGTGTGGTGTAGCGTGGTATGATCTAAAGCTACTTCCTATGCAGAAATGATTCATCCATGAGCCTCAACAGCATCAACTGGATTCACTTCATGCTTCTGGAAAGGAGGCTCAAGGGATAGGCTTTGCCTTCAGTTTTTTAGCCTGGATGCCTGACAGCCATGAGCAGAGGGCAATTTTAACTCGGAATTGCTACAATAAAATGTTGATATTTATGCTTTACTCTGCCATTCTGCAGTATTTTGATGGTGGAGGAGAGGGAGTGTGTGTGTGTTTGTTTTAATATATATATATATATATCTGCAATACCTCACAGCGCTCCACCATTACAGTGAATTACAAGACATGGACCAACTTTTTTGCAGTATACTGTTTACTGTTTATTCACCCAACAAACAGCTAGTCATATATATATATATATATATATATATATATATATATATATATAAATATATTTTAGTGGGAAAATAATAATGATAAACAATTTCTATGTGAGATTCAATACGCAAATGCTGAATTAATATGATTGCAGTTGAAACAAGTTTATAACGACATAAAGAAGTGTGTTTACTAACATAATTTAGTTATGTCACATTTATATGAAAACTCCATCCTGGATAAAATGGATGTTGCTCTGAAGCTGTTCCCACTCCTGTATTCACCCCCGCCCATGTAATCTCCCTGTGCATTTTTTCTCCCCATAGCTCTGTGTAATGAAAACAATGTAATGTTTTTTCTTTTGCTCCCTAAATTAACTTTCCAGTGTTCCAAACTGTAAATTATTTCCAAGGCCCTTCTTCTGTAGTTCTATAGCTGAGCCTAGTCTTATTTATTTGTGTAAACTCATTGTTTAAATATTTCATATGAGTTTGAACATCTCCGGATACTCATAACATAGACTATGGTGGATGATTTCTTAAAAGGGGATAGTGCTTATGGACTTAGACATTGATGTAGACTTCTGATTTGCTAAGAGAGTTGTTATTTTCAATCATGCCATGATGAGTTTGCTATTTTACTTATTTGTTATGCAAGAATTGTGCATGAGAACCCCTAAATTTTGGGGTGAGTGAAAAAGACTTTTTCTTGCTACTAGAGATGCTGTCTGATTTCCTTGTAATTCTGACAGAGAGATTTGAGAAGACTTTTCTTTTCCATTAAAGATGCTAATGACATGAATCCTAAGCAAGAGCATATTTTGGATGCAAGGGGGCATTTTGCACTAAGAAAATAGCTTTGAATGCCAGTAGTAAGTTAGGGAAAAATCTTACCCAAAGAGCGCATTTAGTGATCATGAGCAGATGCTCATGCTCACTATTTGTGGTCTGTTGCATGTAGTGTTATATCTTAGCACAAAATGCATCTTCATGTTCATTTTGGATGCAATGGGACATTTTGTGCTTAGAAATATTGTTAAATGCAGAAATACTCTTCTCACATAATCCAATCATATTCTTGCAGACTTCTTAGGTAATGGCGCATGATTACGCTACACCATTAGAAAATATGTGGTGATGGTATGAGGCTGAAAATTCTGTCATTGACTTCCCATACAACAGAACTTAAGGTGCTGGATGGCAGTGTGGACCCATGGAGCTCAACCTTATAGCCCTAGTAATTTTATGGTTTTCCAAACTTGTAATGACAATCAAAATTAAGGATTTCAAAGCACTGCCAATCTGAAACTGACTGTTCAGATTTTGGTCACTCTTCCATGTATGCAGAAATGTGTTTTATCTCTCTTTTAAAGGAAGTCAGTTGGCAGTTATCACCCTCCTAGGGTCTAGGATGGTCTATGGTCATGCATTGCATCTTGGTCTAGCAAAACACTCTTGCTGTGCCTTCTGATTCTGCATAAGGAAGCAGCCCACCATAGAGCACCTAAGGAGGTTCTCAAATGTTCGTCTGGGTTTTCATCTAACAGAGGTAACCAGTGAATAGGACAGCACCCAAGATATGTTGTGTGCAAGAGTTTGCATCTAGCAGAGCTGAATGGTGCAAGAAAGAGCACCAAAGATATGTTGTGTACATGAGTAGCCTTCAAGCGGAGGTGACTAGTTTGTCAGAGAGCGCCCATGATAAATAGTAAGCCTGGGTTTGCATCTAACAGAGGTAACCAGTGGATAGGACAGCACCCAAGATGTGTGTGTGCAAGAGTTTGCTTCCAGTAGAGGTGACCAGCATATGGAGGAGAATGCACGATGCATTGTGTGAATGAGATTGCTTCTAGCAGAGGTGGCTAGTGCATTAAAGAGCACCGAAGGAATAATGTGTGCATGAGCTGTTTCTAACAAAGGTGACCGGTGCATTAAAGAGCATCCAAGATGTGTTGCGCACATAATTTTACATCTATCAGAGGGGACCGGCGCATGGAAGAGCACCAACTATGTGCTGAGTGCAAGAGTTGCCTTCTGGCAGAGGTGACCGGCACACGGAAGAACATCCAGGATGTATTCTGCACATGCGTTTGCTTCTAGCAAAGGTACCTAGTGTATCGAACAGCACTCAGGATATGTTGTGTGTATGATTTGCCTTCAAACAGAAGTGGCGTATGCATGGCAGAGCACCCAAGATGTGTTGTGAACATGGGTCGCCCTATGCAGAGCTCCCTGAAGAGGTAATGGATATTTGGAGTAGGTGTCAGAGGGAAAAGATGAACTTACCAAGGAGAGGGCATGTGAACCAACCAACAGCAGTGGTAGTGAGAAGTAAAACCAAGGATGTAACATAAAATGGCAGGGTACAGGCCTGGAGGCAACTCAGAGTGAAGCACATGAAGTCATGCGTCGTACAAGAGAAAGTCTTTGGTATTGGAAAATAAAGGAAGAGTTCAAGAGCCAGGCGCCTCCACCTCGCAGTGTCCGGGGCGCTCTGTAGGACTCAAGGGAAAGAGTGGTGGATCTTTACTGGTGCTGCGGGGAGACAGTGTTTGACTCTATGACCAATGCAAAGGTTGTGAACGGGTAGACACAGTGTTGACCACAGTAGGTTTTCTTAGCAGGGAAACGCGCCACGGAGCCCCTCCCCGAGCCTTCCATCCCACGGGCAGGATGTTTTTCTGAAGACATCTTCCAATTATAGAGAAAAGACTGGAGGTATCAGACCATGCAATCCATTAAAATGTCAATAATTCCCGACGAGATTTATGATCTGATGCAGTTTTGACAGTTCAGATGGGGCTGGAGAGAGAGGAAGGAAACTTGATCCACCTGTGTCTGCATCAGCGGGGGGAGACTCAAGTTACAGTAAGAGGGAAACTGCAGAGTCTGCAACTAATGCGAGGACTAGAGGGGATGGGCTACCTCTTGGTCCTCACAAGCGACTCAAGCTCCAACCTGCATCAAAATAGTCTGGCGTCATCATCAAACTCAAAGCTCGGTGCAATAGGGGTGCCAAGCTAAGCGTCAGTCACTGGTGTTCCCACTCACTGCCTTCTCTTATTGACCAAATGGAAGCTAAAACCTGCCTTGGGGGGTCTTTCCATGCCACCATTGTATGTCACCGGGCTCTGAAAAAGTTGTCAAACTTCCTGAGTGCTGAAGTACTGAATACTGTGGCACTCCGGCACATGCCCACATCCCACTGGGTATCAACACACCCATGTGTGGCTCCAGACCTGCTAACTCAAACGATGCCACAGTGTGTCAGAAGATAACGGATTTCCTCACAAGGTGTTCTGTTGAGGAGCCGATATCACATGGCAGCCGTGCTTAATTCGAGCCTGTGTTTCTGGTGCTCGGCTTCAGCACTTAATCATCAACACTGGTGCTTATATTGCAAAGTCTACCCAAAGGTATTGGAGTGCTTTTCGTGAGCACCAGTAAAGGACACATTCATTTTTAGTAGGCACGGAGAGACTAAGGGGCCCATTATGATTGCGGGCGGATCACCACCGCCTGCATGGCGGTGGCGATCCACTCGCAGAAAACCTCCGCTCGCACTGAATTCTGCCCCCGCCACATTACCATAGTGGGGGGGGGCCCGGTGGATGGAAAGTCTGTCCGCCAGTTTTCCGCCCGGTCGAAGAGTCAAATGGGCAAAAAAGCTGCAAACATGGTGGCGGTGTCTTGGAGACACCGCCATCCATATTAGCATAATGACGGGGACATGCCTTTCAGTGGTGGCGACGACTCCATGGAAAGGCAGGCGGTAATCACTTGCGGGGCCCGTTGGGGGCCCCCAGGTATTCTGGGGGTCGGGGTGTACACGGGGGATACCTATGGTACCCCCCTGCATTTCAATATACAAAGTGGCAGGCACCGTGTGGTGTATGTCACATTATGCATTGAACTGCATGATGTGCATTTTTAGCATTACGGCGGACGATGCTTTCAGCACCACCCGCCGCAATGCTAAATATGCTGGATGCTCCCGCCACTGTGTGGGCGCATCCTAATATCCCCCAATGGGACCCCTGCCCTTATGGCGGGCGGTCCCTTTTTGCATCAGGATGGCGGGCGGACAAAGTCCGCCCGTCATCCTAATGTGCCCCTAAGTGATTTGCCTACGATCACAGGATGTTGAGCTTATGCCAAGACTCAAACCCGGTTCCCCAGCTCCAAAGTCGGCAACTCTGGCGTTACGCCACATCCTCTCCCCACTTGTAGAGTTTCATGGTTAGTAGTTAGTTCTGTGTTAGGCGGTGCCAACAGGAGCAATGGTCTGGTGCAAACTGCCTACTGACAAGAGCCCCGGCACTTATTTTTTCACAAATTCATCATTGCACGGCGGGAGGGAAAAGCGCTGGAAACCACTGCACATAGTGGCTTTTCATCTGGTTTTTGAGGTGCTGAACTGATGCAAAAACACCCTCAGCAAGCTTTAGTTCTGTTTTTGGAGTAGGGAGCAATGGAGGGTGGAGGGGGCAGAAGTGCCTCTTACAGAAAAAGTTTTGGGCACGAGGTCCCATCCTTTAGCCACTCCCCCTCCTCACCAGGACCAGATTGGCTGTAGCATTCACAAGGTGTTTTCCAGGTGTGTCAGAAGGGTGGGGGCTGGTTTTGGACCCATGGGGGCTGATTTTGTGGCTGGTGGCCCATTTTGCAGCTGTGCTGCAAAATCGGCCCCCTGTAACAAAAGCAGGAGCGGTGCTCCTCACTTGCAAATCCCTCCCCCACTCCACCCCCGCTACCGGGCTAGTTACTGTTCCCAGTCCGACCGTGCTCCTCACACAGTGAAATGTTTTATTAAGTTGGCAGGTCTTCAGGACTGCAAGCTGTGGAGAGAGCAGCCGAGCTGTTATCTAGGTTAAAAATTGACTTGGTGCAGCAGGGCTGTGTTCAGCCAGGTCTGTGCCAAGAAAATGCAGCCCATCCACATCAAGTCAGAAGAAGCCAATAGTTCATCAATAAGCTTCCTGTAAATTACCTACTGCTGCATCTACCCTGTACGGATATGCTGCGCAAAAGAAGATTCTTTTTAGTCTGCCGCCTGTTGCACGTGAAGCGTGGCAGGCAGCCTCAGGCAGGGTTGGATTGGAATTAAAAATCTGCCCGGGCACGCAAAAAAAAAAAGTGGCCCACATTTGCATATTGCATTTTCGCAAAACACTGCTTGGGCGAAGTTTTATATAAAAAAAAAGAAGGGTGGGGCATTAAAAAAAATGCTCAGATTAGTGTACACTGGTGAAACACACCTGAAAATAAGCGAGGCCACTTTTGCTCAGGTCCCCTCCATACATTAATGGGCCGGCCCGGCGAGAGAAAAGGAGTGACACCTTTGCCCGATGATAAAAGGGAGGTAATGGACGCCCATCTACTCCAGAAAGGCCACTCAGGCACCCACTGGGCCGCTGCGGCATTGAACAACGCAGAAACCACCCAAATTGCCCCCCAGGCTGCTCAGCCCAGAGCTGGACTCTCATACCGCCCCAAGTGCCCGAGTTACCATTTGACGCTGACCTCCGCGGGCTATATAAACTGCAGCCACAGAACCATTGTAAAGTCTAAAGAATGACGACATATCTCGGTTGAGCCCCTACTGCCTGCATGCTATGATGCTACCCCAGCCCCGCCTTCGGCCAGTGAGCCCTCTTGCTCGTGATTGGCTGGCGACAGTTCCAAAAACGTGCTGGGCAAAGTGCGCTCTGCATGCTGGGTAAATTAAAATGTAAAATGTTAATTGAGTTTTACACACCTAGGAAGCATGAACACTTGTATATAATGGTGCTTTACTGGCTTAAGCATGCTTAAATCTGGAAGCATTGAATGTAGGGTGACAAGAATTTTAAAGCCAAAAACCGGAACATTTCACAAAAATAGAAGAAGGACTACAATTTTATTTCAAGTGATGAGAGCGCTCCTCAGCAGAGAATTACTGAACAGGCAGTAAGAACATACATAAAATTTAATTTTTAATCCCAGTAGCTTGCATGTTAATTAAATTGCTTTGTTGAAACAACTGCTGACTTTGTAAAAATATAAAAAACACCTCCCACCGTTTTCAGTCGACCCTCTCTAAAAACCGGGACATGAGCTAAATTTCTTGAAATTTTCTGGGACAGCTGGTTAAAAACGGGCACCGTCCTGGTAAAACGGGTACGCCTGGTCACCCTAATTGAATGCCACGTGTGCTCGCCCTGTTAGGGAGCTCGGATGGGAATTGCATGAAATGTATGCTTTACGTACAGGCGGATGAGACGGAAACGGGCCTGGCATCGGTGCTTTGCATAGCTGAACAGAGGTGATGACTGCACCCTGCAAAATGACGGGCAGAGTCTCTCGGATGGTCTGTTATTTTCTTGCACCACCGTTTAAAGCCACTTTTATTTAAGTGGCACGTGAATGGGCATTGTGCCCTGGCACAATATATATACATTTTTGGTTGTGTCTACTCGAAGAGGATTTCAACGCCCTTTTCGCTAGAACGACACTATATCCAATAGGCACAAATGTCTGCTTTGCATCCAGTCAATACACCGGGCAGATCCTTTTCTAATGGTACACACACGCTTTCCTGCTGCAGACAAAATATCAATTCTGGATCTCGTAAGAAACTGCCTGCAAAACGATGCTTTCATATCCACTATATTGACAAATAAGGTGAAAATGCGCTGTTGGGTGTATGTTTTTTTAATTGTTGTGCAAGGAACTGCCCATAAAAGGCCTCAGTGTCGGACCTCGCTTAAAGCAGCGTGAGGATGGTGTGATTGTCTGACCAGGTGTGCTCTGGATTCCCTCCGTCCCTTAAGTCATATGGAGAGCAGCAAGCTGCCCTGATACCCCTCCCCCCTCCACCCATTGGCTTTCAGGGCAACTTTCCGACCTTCCAGTTTTTTAAAATCACTGGCAGCAAATAATGTATGTAATGTTGTTATTTTCAAAATATATTGGCACGAGTAATAGGTTTGGAGGCCGTTCTGATGAGTCTATTACAAAAGTCTCCAAACCCTCTACACCGGTGACAGCCCCCACGCCCCCTCCACGTACAAGGGAATTTCACCCCCATTTCTCGGAACATGAGGCTCCCTCAGCGACCAGGCCGGAAAGGTAATGAGTGATCGTAATTAGGAATTTGTAATCTGATTACATACTCCTGTGATAGCGCGCAGAGGATATTTACGTCATACTAAAGCAATCGATGTAGAAATCCGATCACTTGAGCAGGCTAGAAGTAAGGAATACAGATTATTTTTAGATACGTGTGTGCACTGTAGTATCACGCGACATTAATGTAATTGAAGAGCCAGGTTTCTAAGGATTGTCAAAAGTATTTCAGCGACAATAATATTAGCTCAAACCCCAGTGCATAGTAATTATCTAAACATACCCAGAATACAGGAATCGAGACGAGCTCAAGCCCCGACCAGGGCCTGTATGTACGGTGTAATCATTTTTTTGGGGGAGGGGGAAGGGGGGGGGGGGCGCTGTGCCCAGGGTGTGGAGAAATGATAATGATATCCTCGAGATCTTGATGGAAAATTAAATATTTCTGTTATATGCTGCTTGCGTGCGCTCCAGCACGCGAGCTTCTGGAATGTAGAATGTTCTACTCAGCTCTGGTCAGTTGGAGCTGGACTGTCCTTAGGGGCAGTTGGTGGTTGTCAAAGCTGTTCTCCTTACTTGGAAATAAACCTATCTGAAGACTGCGCTTGGTGTGGACCCTTCTTCATTTATTACATACTGGCGACGTTGGGAGCAACCTTTATGGATAAACAAGTCTTCAAGGAGAACAGCGTTCACATGGAAGTAAGACTTTAATAATTATTTTACTAAAAGCGCATTGATAGCGCCAGCGGCGGTTTTACGGAAGGTTTATGTGCACTGATAGCACCTGCGGCAGAGTAGTCGTTCGTGACAAACTTTAAGAGCGAGCATTTGTGTCCGTGATCAAAAGCGGGTGTTGTTAACGGTTCACGTTTGAGTGCAGCGGCGGTTTAATGACTGTGCACTTGATGGCACCCGCGGCTGGTTCTCGAATGTAAAATCACTCAGAAAGGGATGTTAACTACATCGGGAGTGCGGAAAATTGAAGAGGGAAAGAAGTTTTAAAGTTACTCACTTGAAAGGCTCGAGCGCATGGATATTTTAACTGCGCAATAGAATGTTGGAGTCTCCATTCTCTCTCTCTGCCCTACTCGTCAGCATCAGCTCTCAGGACAATCGTCTCTGCCGAAGAGCATTCTGGGAGTGACGTCTCGCATTTCCTTTATCTTTCGGCCATTTTGGTTTGGGAGAGTTTGAGGAGCACATCGTGCAACATTTATTTTCACTGTCAAGGGGTGTTTAAGTGATGGTTTAGCAAATTCTAGTTGCACAACGCTGTAGTGCCTAATAAGAAATATTTACCTACATAAAAAAAAAAAAAAAAATTTAAACAAAAAAAAAAGGGATATTTATTTAATTATTTTGGGTTACAACTCTAAAAGCAATGTCTAATATTATGGTTCCACCACATTTTTTACCAGTGGCAGGAGAGCCGAATATGGATTGGGATTTGTGGTATCCCATGTTTCTGGCCTATGTCAGTGTTTTAGAGGAGGAAGGATGTTCGGCCAAAAGAAAACTAGATTTATTACGCTTGTCTTTAGGTGGACAAGGACTAAAGGAGTTATCTGATTTGCCTCCTTTGGAAGACTCTGACTCTGAAACAGATGTTTTTGAAATTGCAGTCAAGCAACTTACCATTAGATTTGGGAAAAAGGTGAACACAGTTATGGAACGTTTCAAATTTTATTCTAGGGCGCAAAAAGATAACGAAACCATTGAGAACTATATTTCTGCGTTACGTGCTCTTGCTGGTTCCTGTGCCTTCGAAACAATTAATTATGAACAGGTGCTGAGGGACCAGATAATGATGAAGACTAAGAGCAAGAAGATACAGGAAAGATTGTGGTTAGGGACGGAAACTTCACTAAAAGCAGTAGTCAACATAGCCAAAGGGATCGAACAGTCAGAAAAGTTTGTGTCTGAAATAAGAGGTCAGAGTCAAGGGATGTCAGTCAAGATCCAAGAAGCCGTACCTGAAGTTTCCGTTGTCAGAGGTCAAGCATTTCAAAAGAAACCTGTTGTTTCCAATTTTAAAAGGGAAGGTTTTACGAGAGATAACAGGTTTAATGAAGGTTTCACGAAAGAAAATAGGTTCAACAATAGGCGCTCTTTCATAATTTGTTACAGGTGTGGAAGTTTTGAGCATGTGGGGAATTTTAAGAGTTGTCCTGCCTTAAATAAGATCTGTGTAAAATGTAAAAAGACTGGTCATTTTGGGAAAATGTGTCGTTCACCACAAAAAGTTAATTGTATTTCTGTAGACGAAGAAGAGTTTAATGCAGAATTTAGTGAGTTTAACTGTATTTCTTGTGTATCCTCTGACGAATGCAAAAGTTTTCCTTCTGCTTTATTTCATATAGACGGTAAAGAGATTTCCATGCTAGTGGATTCCTGTGCCTGGTATTCCATAATTGGGAAAGATGTGTTTGAAGAATTGTGGCCCAATAGAGAATTCACGAGTCCAGATATCAAACCTGGCAGCTATTCTGGCCATAAGATTGAATTAATTGGTTTCTTTTGGGCGAAGGTTGAATTTAAAGACAGGTTCACTCAAGCTAAAATATATATTGCCAACAAAGGGGAATCGCTTTTAGGCTGGCCCCATCAGAAAGAGATGGGTATTAAATTAGATCCCAATGCCTCACCCCCTGTATATATTGACCCAACCATCCCATGGCCAGTTTGCATGGTAGCTCCCAATGACAGTGAGTTTGTAGATAGCATCAAGAAGGAATTTCCAAAGGTATTTAATGAGAAGTTAGGCGAGTATGCCCAATTTAAACATAAGATCATTCTTAAGGACAATGCGGTACCTGTAAGGCATAGGGTTAGGAATGTGCCCTTAGCCTATCGTAGTAAAATGAAAGGGATTCTTGATGATTTAGTTAAATCCAACATGATTGAACCTATTGAGTCTTCTCCTTGGGTTTCCCCTATTGTTTTGTCTTTAAAGGCCAATGGTGAGCTCCGCTTATGTGTGGACCTTAGGAGCCTTAATAAAGAGATATGGTCTGACATGCATCCCCTACCAAAAAATCAATGAGCTTATTTCCACCGTTTCTGGTGCAAGCGTATTCTCAACATTAGATCTTGCCAGTGCATACCACCAGGTTGTCTTGCATGAGGATTCTAGGAATCTAACAGCCATTGTCACGCCTGAGGGTATGTTTCGCTATTTACGGATGCCGTTTGGCCTTGCCAGTGCTGCATCAGTGTTTCAGCGCTTGATGAAGGAGGTGTTGAATGAATGTGAAGGGGCCATTGCATTCCAGGACGACATCTTGGTTTTTGGCAGTAATGTTCTGGAACATGATAAGAATCTCAAAGCTGTGTTGGGAGGGATACAATCTAAAGGTTTGACCCTTAAGTTGGCTAAGTGCAAGTTCAGACAGGAGAAGGTAGATTATTTGGGACATGAGATTTCCAAGGAAGGAATAAGACCCAAATTTTATCATATTTCCAGTATTTCGAAGGCTCCTCCTCCTACCAATAGGGATCAATTGTTTTCTTTCCTCGGTTTAACTGAATATTTTAGCAAGTTTGTGAAAAACTATGCTTCCAAAGTGGCTGCTCTTCGACTGTTACTTAAAAAAAGTGCAAAATTTGTATGGGGAAACGAACAGCAACTGCAATTTGATGTGTTAAAAAAGGAAATTTGTTCTGCTCCTTTCTTGAAACCATTTGTTGTGGGTCAAGAATGTATTGTTTCTGTTGATGCATGTAATACTGGGTTGGGTGCAGTGCTGATGCAGAAAGGTGTGGGTGAAGAAAGTATTGTTTCTTACGCGTCAAGGACATTGAAAGGTGCTGAGAGTAACTATTCGACGATTGAAAAAGAGCTATTAGCGTGCACCTGGGCAGCCCAGCATTTCCGACAGTTTTTGTGGGGTACAAAATTTGTGCTTAGGACTGACCACAAGCCGTTAGTAAGTATGTTGGCTGCGGGTGGTGGAAGGATTCTTACAGCCCGTTTGGCAAGATTGGCGGCCAAACTACAGGAGTATCGATGCACTGTGGAGTATATCCCAGGTAGACTCAACGTGCATGCCGACTGCATGTCAAGGTTAGCTTTACCCCATCACGAAGTTGAACACTCGGATGAGTGTGACGTAGCCTACACCATGAAAGACATCAATGTGGATGATTCAGAGGTCATTAGTGAAAAGCTTTGGGTGGAAGCAATGTCTGAGGATAACACTTTAGGTTTGGTCAACACTTTTCTTAAAGGTGGTTGGCCTGAAGAAAGGAAGTTGTCAGGTGATTTAAGTTCATTCTTTAAGGTTAAAGATGAACTCATGTGTTCTAATAACATTGTCACTAGGGGTGACAAAATCATTCCTCCTATGTCAGTCAGGGAAAAACTGATTAAGATTGCTCACGAGGGTCACATGGGCATGTCCACCACCAAGAGGAGGTTAAGGGAATACTATTGGTGGCCCTCTTTGGATGCTTTTGTGGATAGATGGGTCAGGAATTGCGTATCTTGCTCCAATAGTGACAAAAGTGTGAAACCATTGTCCTCCTCGATCACTCCTATTGAGTATGCCGAAGGGCCGTGGAGGAGGTTAGGGATCGATATCATTGGTCCTTTAAATTTGCCTGGTTGCAAAGAGGTTTACGGCTTAGTTCTAATAGACTATTTTTCGAAATGGCCAGAGGTCAAAATTGTTGAAAGAATCACTTCCAGGCAGGTCATTGACTTTCTTAACAATGTTTTTAGTCGGGAGGGTCTACCTTCTGAGGTTATTTCAGATAATGGAACGCAGTTTACCAGCAGTGAGATGGAAATATTTTTTAAAGATCACGGCATATCTCACAAGAGGGTTTCCAATTATAATCCTCAAGCCAATGGCCAGACCGAGCGTTTTAATAGAGTGGTCAAAGAGTCCATTCAGTTAGCGGTCAGGAATAATTTGAATTGGAGAAAAGCTTTAAGTGCCACCTTGCTTACATATCGCACGTCACCCAATTCGGTGACGGGTTGTTCCCCTTTCGAATTGTTAAGAGGACGCAAACCTGGTTCTAAGTTGTTACCTTGGTGGTTGAAATCCAATGGTCCCGTTGTGTCTGCTTTCAATGCCGAGGAAATGGGGGAACGGATCAGGACTTATCAAGAGAAAATGGGTAAATGTTCTATGAAAAGTGTTTCACGCCGCAGGGTCAAAGTGGGCGACCTTGTGCGTGTGAAATTTGGAAGTTCTTCTGCTAGGAATTGGGCTAAGTGGTCGGATCCTGTCAGAGTGATTGAAGTTTTTAGTAAGGCTGTACGTGTTGAAGGGGGGAAAATTTGGAATTTCAGGCGTGTCTCTGTTGTTAGATTTGAGGAGTTGTTGAGGAATCGTGGGAAATGTGTTTCTCATGCCTATGCTGAAGATGATGAACAATTGTTTTTGGATGAGTTCAATACTATGCAAAACTCACAGGTGTCCTTGCCTATGAATTCTGGTGCACCTGTGGTTACCACTCTTGGTCCGCAGGAGAATATTAATGACTCTGATTGTTTGCTGGATGTGGTTGATTTGGAACCTGCGGTTCAAGGTGAGTTTGTGCAAAGAACTGCAGACGCGGTACCCAGAAGGAGTGCACGTGTTTCACGTCCACCTGCAAAAATGAAAGATTATGTTTGTTCTTAGTTTTGTTTTGTGTTTTGGGGGGGGGAGGTGTGTTATATGCTGCTTGCGTGCGCTCCAGCACGCGAGCTTCTGGAATGTAGAATGTTCTACTCAGCTCTGGTCAGTTGGAGCTGGACTGTCCTTAGGGGCAGTTGGTGGTTGTCAAAGCTGTTCTCCTTACTTGGAAATAAACCTATCTGAAGACTGCGCTTGGTGTGGACCCTTCTTCATTTATTACAATTTCCCATACTCCAATGGGTTAGGACAGGATTAACCGGGCCCACTGGAATTATGCGATTTTGCGGCCAGGGTGTTTTCTTCATAGCTATGGAGTTGCCTCTTTTGCCACATGATCTATCATCTGATGCATATTCTGCAGATTTTAACAAAAAAACATTGCTTCTAGATCAAACAAATCAAAAGTTACTAAAATGCAGTGACACATTTAGCAGCACAGTGGAAGGACTTTCACAGAGGTTAATTGTTCACGTTTTGTTGCTTATTACACTGTTTAGGGGATAAACTGGTAATAATGCGGTGAAAGGTAGGCCAAGACAGTGATACCAATGGTATAGCTCACAAACAAATGAAGGTATACTATCAAAAAATGTGCCACATTATGCCACATAGTTTGCAGTTTCTTGCCACACAATTCAGTCGACCGTGCTGCTTAATTTGTTCCTACCCTGCTGCATAATTCCAATGGCCCTGGATTAAAACCTGGTTCTCTCATCACAGAGATGGGTCTCCTTTTTAGGTCTCGCGCCTGCGATGCATATGGCGAAGCCATATGCATCGCGCCAGGCGCGATACTATAGTTGCGGAGTCTGCTTCCCAGGAGACAGAGACTGTCGCGCGCACGCTCAGGAAAGCGATCGGCGCCGGCCGCGCGCGTGCGTTCCCAATCTCCTGTCTCTGTGGGAAGCACACAAGCAAGCCCAGCAAGCCCCGCAAGCCCCGCCAAGGCACCACGAGCACGTCCCACGTGGGCACCTACCACGAGGACAACGGCAGCAGCAGGGCAGCCCCGCCGCTCACGGCATCTCGCTCCTGCCCTCCCGCGTCTCTTCCGTCATTTTTTTTTACAATAACGATCGCTCGCAATCACTTTCAGTGCTGTCTGAATGGATGGAGGCGACGCTGGTATCTGTTTTTTGAACTGCTGCCCTTTGTAATGATCACAATTCCTCTCCCCAAGCCACCGCTTTCCCCCAATCCCCAGCCCTATCTGCGACTTTCGAAGTGAGTTCGCTAGCGCCCCCTCCTGCTCACTTTGGAGAGCCATGTTCCACGTCGCTCTTTCTCACGGTATCCTGCCTCCCGAGCTGCTGCTATCTGCATTTCTTGAGCGATTCCAGCAGTTTGCAGGAAACATGGCTGCTACATGCACTGACATTTTTAAAACAGCACTGCTCCGTCAGACTGTCTGGGCCACCAGAAGGAAACCGCGCAGCCAGGGGCCGGCTGGAGAACTGTATCCTTTACCTTCCATCTGCGATAAAAGATTCTGACTTAAATAAACCTTCCCATACATTATCCACATTTCTACATGTCATGTTTCTTTGATAACTTATTGAAATATATGTATTGAAAACGATTTATATTCTCACTACTTTCACACGATTTTTGTATTCGGTCATTAAAAGACAACCTGAAACATTGACATGAGAATAGTGCTTGCACACCTCTAAAGAATTTGTACTTGCGTCTGTGTGCTTGTGTGTGAATTTGTACTTGCAGTGTGGGTGTACTTGCGTCTGTGTGCTTGTGTGTGTGAGAGAGAGAAAGAATTTGTTTTTAGCACTGCAAACCACACTTACGACTTCAAAGCGCTGCAACAAAAGATGTTACAGTTAACTAACGCAATTCCCTGCAGACCAGATCTACCCCGAGATCACATTTTCTAGACGCTGATACCAGAGCCTTTGACTCCACCGGCTACAGAAGGAGCCTTTAACCTCGCAAGCTGGAGAGATGCGGGGATCGCTCAATCTGATTGAACGAGAGACGGGCGCAGTACTCCAACTCTGCATCATGGTTTGCGAAGCCGCTTAATTAAGCCCAATCCTGCACAAATCGATGTAGGCCAGGTACAGAATAAAGCCCTGCGTGCCCCGTCCAGGAGCAACCAGAGGGCAGGGCGGGGGTGCTCTGTGCAGCTGACGGCTCCAGAGTAAACTTACAACTGTCTCTTCTAGGGTAGGTAAAGTTGTGTCTCTATCATGTAATTTCGATTTATAAGGCATGCACCGGAGAGGGACTGTCCGATTGGAAATACGTGCATACACACATCATCATACACCCACCGCTTCTTAAACGTCCGGGTGGCAGGATAAGGGTGAACCCCATTGGTTGGGCATACTTTATTTATTATTTATTTATACTACAGCGCAGTGGGTTCATGCACTGGCTGAGATCTGCTACCCACACGTTCGGAAGCTTCACCCTGGTTCATATCTGCTTCCTGACACAGGCTTGTAGTATTTTAGAAAGAGTTACTAGTGTACTTGAGCTCATTTTATCGATATGGGAGACTGAAAGGCTGAGTATGACTGCTAGTCTACAATCCCTGTTCTGCAAGTTGCACCCATCAGCAAAAGCATTGACGCGTAGAGCTGTGTAGTCTTGATGCTTCAAACATTCTGTTTTTTATATTACAAATTACATTTCTGTTTATAAAGAAGTCAGTAGACATCTCGTAACCGATATGAGGCTCGTGGCCTGGACTCTAGGCGTGCACTTCACTAGCTGTGCTCTTCATACAGGGTACCCACACCCTTTCACCTAACCCGCAGGCCCAAAAGTAAAAAAAAAAAGAATAAATCCGGGTTTTAACGAATTAATTTACCCTGCGGAACTAGGCGTCTGTCTGCCTAGAAGCCAGGCCAATGTGAAATCCATCGAACATGACAGTACAAAAGTGCAGTGGCAGTGAAATATGTAACAGGTATTTTTGAGTAAATTGTCGCATGCACAAACGGTGACTGATTTAAAATGTTTGCTGTCATTAAGTTAGGATGACGTTTAGACACACACACTTAGAAGCCTGTAATGCTTCAAATCAACTGATTCACAAAGCTTTATGCATACTAAGTTCACTCCCTCGGTGCACACATTCCACCTGTTCCTGTAATTCCCAGATCTCGACTCCAAATCAAATTCGGCAGAGATTTAAGTCTGAATATAGAGTTTACTTACACTGAAAATCCACGACTTTTTAACACATTTCAGCCACATTCACGCTTGTGACTTGCGTTTTTCAAGACCATCCACAGAAGTAAATGTGTGGCTTCAGGAATTCTCTTTAATCTGTGACTTGAATACATGTACATGGTTACTCCGGGTGATTTAAAAAAAAAAAAAAACGACAACTGAGAAATCTAATCAAAATTTAGGAGGAAAGCATCAGCGCATATATTTACAACTTTTGATTGCAGCTGTGAGAATAGGCGCAAGCATTGCTGTCTACCCGTATTATTGTTTACTGAATCATAGTAAACAAAGTAAATCATTTAAGGTAACACAACCCTCACCCATGTTTAGACTGAAATGAGGCCTGGTCCACCTATCAATAGATTGATGAAAGGCATCAACTGGTGACTAACAGTTACATAAGAAGTTTATTTAAACAAGCATTTGCAATGCAATAGGTATCGCATTTACGCAGGTTTGACCTATTGGCATTGTAAATGACAATGGCCTTAATTTGTGTTACAAAAACTAAAACATAAATGAAAGGCAATGTCATTTACAATAAAAATAGCTCAAAATCTCGCAAATGCGAGACCTATTGCATTGCAAATGCTTGTTTAGAACTAGTGAGTGAGCGCTGGCATGTCTAAGCTCCACACGCAGAGACTGAGCCTGTACCCACTGAACTCAGACCGAACCCTGACTCCATGAACTGAAGGTACACCCAGGTGTTAGGCAGTAGCACTGGGTGACACTGGCCCCAAGGCATAAAGCTTGAGGCACACACTGCCAGTCCCACATTGACCCCACAGTTGTGGTACGCTGTGCCAGTCCCAAGACCCTGGTAGGGTTCTGTAAGGCTGATCTTGTGCCCCCATAGGGGTGCTGAGTTGTGGCAGCCCATGGATCTATGTATGGCATTGCTTGGCATCTGCCTCCATGGCAGTGCTGAACGCTTCCAGGTGTGTGGCGCACAGGCGCAGTGACAGAGCACACTGCCTAACAACACTGCTATTCACCCCACAGCCCTGGTGGGACTCAGAGGTTCCCCTTCTAGAGGCTCAGTGGACTGATGCTATCTGGTTCACTTCCCGAGTGGACCCACTCAGCCGTTCATCCTTCAGAGGTCCAGAAAATGAGCGAGTAACAATAAACATAATTTGTTCGTGCCAGCAATGAATGTGTGACCTACCTTGGTCATGCCATGCCAGCCCATGGCTCAATGGTAGTCCTGTGCACGGACTGTGTCCTGGCTTGCCAGTGCTGCGTGGCATGCTTTGCGCGCTAGGTACATCAGCTGTTAGCCTCATTGGTCTACCTGAACCCAATGACTCGAGGGTGGTAGAGAGGAGTGTGGGTCGAGGCTGAAGCGAGAGGACAATCACAACTCTCTGTCCTGTGACCCCACTGTAATAGGAGCCTAGAAACCCACTCCAGGACCAGGAAGGCTTAAGACTAGGGTGCTTCACCCTTCAGCCCTCGAGCCCTGGCTACAGTGTCAGAGCCTGGAAGAGGGAGAGAGGGAGGCGTGGATGAACAGAGATGCTGTTTCAAAGACTGGCCCTTTTGACTCCCCATCCATGCCACTGCCTCCCCAGCCATTGGCCGCTGTGCTTTCTAACACTGCCCCAACAGGGCAGGCTCCGGGCCAGACTGCAGTGGGTTTGGCTGTGAAAAAATACCTTGTTCAACACAACGCTTCTGAGACAAATGGTCCCATCCCGTCTCCGGCGTCTGTCATCTGCCAGACCGCTCGAAGCAGGGCAGACTCCGGACAGCAGCATCCACACTTCCCGAAATGCGAAGGGCAGCCCCGAGGACAGAGGCCGGGCCCAAGGAAGCAGGAGATCAGCGTCCCGGGGATCGATGCCCGACTCTGTAAAACACAAGGCCCGGCGCTGGGCCCGGCGCAGCAGCCCCCGCCGCGCGGCATCGATCAGGAAAGCACTGGACATAAAAACATTCACATCACTTGCTTCAGCGATCAGAGAGCGCTCAGAAGCAGCGGCGGCCCTGACGGAGCTAGGGCAAGGCCCAGCATTCAACGCGCGCCAGCCGCCACTGGGTCTGGAGGGCTCTACCCGAGGGTGACCACGGGCACTGTCGAAGGCTTCACTCTTAATTAGACATCATATACCTCCGAGGAACTACACTGTCCTGAACTGTGATTTTATGGCAGTTCTGCTGGAACACCATAAAAAGATGGAGAATGGGCAGAAGTAATTTGTTTTTATTTTTTCGTTCCCTAACTTTTGCTACTATAAGGCCTCAGATTGCTAAAACACCGTCTGGAATAGCAAGTCAACCGAATTAGTTTTACTGCCTTTTTACAGAACTCAGACAGAATTTGTATAATGCTACAAAAATAAAAGCTCTGTCATATCAGAAATATGATTATCTTACCCTCCTGCCTGCAAGTCTCTGTCATCTCTTTCTGGCGCTCTAAACCTTTTGGTCGCTGCAGTTTGTAAACAATGGCACACATGTCTCCTCCCTTCAGCATCTCTGCCTGCCCCAGGGTAAACTTCCTGCTCTGGACACTAGGGGTGAGCGTTACCCTCCAACCTGCACCCTGTAACGAAACACATTTAAACAAGCATTTACAATGCAACGGTCTCGCCTTTGCAAAAGTTAGAGCTATTGGCATTGTAAATGACAATTTTTATTTATATGTTGGTTTTGAAAACAGATAAATAAATGGCATTGTCATTTACAATTCCAATAGCTTAATCTCTTGCAAATGCCACACACAAACACACAGACCCACAACCACACACAGAGACCCACACACACACAGAACTACACACACACACACACACAGCCACACACACACAGTAGTATGGTTTCTTGAAATCATACAAATCTATCACAAAAAGCGGTACTATTAATGGAAGATTTACCTAATATAAATATCAGTGTCTGAAATTAAAAAGTCTGGAAACATCATACACAAGTCTGCTCAAAATGCGCCGCCCCCCCTCCCAGCCCCAGGAGGCCATCGGACCTGTCTGCAGGAGCGATCGACATAAAGGCCGCCTGAACGAGCTTCTTTGGACAACACAGTAGAGTTTTGTCGCACTTATGATAAAATATACCCCATAATGCTTCAAAATATACCCAATAATGCTTCTTGTCTGAGTAGTGTCTCTTGCTCGACTTACAGTGGAAACGCCGTCTAGCGCCTTTGCACCACCACTGGTATATGTTTTAGGAGCTATTTCTATAGTTTTAAACACGCAGTATTGACATTTGTATGACAAAGAATTCGACCACGCTAGAGTGTGTGTGTGGGGGGGTGGAGGGTTAATTGCTTGACCATGGCACATATATCTTATTGAAATACACTTGGGGCATTAGTGAGGGGTTGGCCAAATTACACCTGTTTGCACATTTGCTGAGTGCATGTGAACTTCAAGTGTGCAAAATCTTCACAACTGACTCGCGTTTTTTCCTCGTGTTTTCTTGAAATCAGAGATGCACTCTGAAACAATTGCACGTTTTATAGCATTTGAAATCACTAGATACCTGTCAATGTCAAAGCAATGTCATGTGTTTGTTATTAGTTTACAACGGCCTCTTGCCCGTGTGTTGAGTGCCACCCTCTAACTGCTGCTCTCTCTGCAGACATAAGAGGTGGGAGGTTTTTATTAGGATCCTCGTGGCCGCAGAGCAGGCTTGTTGGGTTCTCAGAGCAGGGCCAACCCAGCACAGTCAGCTGCACCGCGGATTATCTAGCTCTGTGAGGAGTAGCGTCATTCTCTGAATAGGGTGACCTGCCCATTTCACTCAACGGGAAGCAGCGTCTCTATCTGTGGTGTTGCGAAAGGGAGCGTGGCATGCCTCGTAGGTCACTTCTAGAGTGCTATTGTTCCGTCAAAAGCGTCACACTCGCTGGTTGCTCATGTGGTGGTCTTAAATTGCAACAACAAATGCAAGTGAGGCTCACTGAAGCCATCCGCGCTTGATAAAGCTCTCTTGTCAACAGCGTGGGATTTGGAAGAAGGCTGTGATGCACCACTGCCCTGTTTTGTATCTTCTGTGCTAGAGCACACTGTGTGCCCGCACCCCGGGGCTGACACATGCAAGGCTCTTCCTGCAGAAAGAGGAGAACGCTGCAAAAGAGCAGATAAAAACATCAGACAAACCGAAACACGGAAGTGGTGGTTTTGTGCCGCCAGCCCCTCCTCTGCAAGCACCCCTGCAGCGTGCGCTGTGAATGCGCTGAAACCCCACAGGCACACCTGCCGTGCAGCGGCTGACATACATACCCACAGTCCGCGCATGCTCGGCTCCGCTTCTCTCGGTCTGGTGGGTGCAAAACCCGGCGAGCTCGGTGTCTCTTACCACCTCCCGTGCGTCTACAAATCGGCCACCCGATATTTTTACACTGCACCTCTAATTGCCATGTGGTCAAGAGGTGGAATGTGCCTTCGGTCAAAATGTCTATCTGGAGAAAGAGTGCCTGCAAATATCTAGGCTCGTGGCGCAGCATTCTTGAGTAATATATGGCATGCCCCCCCCACTTTAGCCCCCCCCACACCCCCCATGGTCCGTCACCCCTCACTGTATTCTCCCTCCGCGCAGCAAGAAGCCGTTCCCGCCCTCACACCTCTGAAGCCGCTGTTGCACTTTGCGGATCTCCGTGCTGGCTGGGCACTTTCCTCGGTATTGCAAGAGTTCGCGCGGGGAAAAAACGCCGGTGGCCCTCGGGCCACTTCTCGCTGCATTTCATTCGCTGATGCACTTCCAGGGGCACCGAAAGAAACGCGAACGGGGCTCGGAGGGGGCCCAGGTCGTTTTTTCCCCGTGGAAAATCATGGGATTCCTGCTTTCCGGCTCCGTCCCCGCCATGTTGAAAGTGTCAGATTCGACCAGTTCTCAGCACTGGAAGGTGGGGGGGGGGAGCTGAGGCTAAGGGGCTGACGGGGAAGATGGGTTCGGGGACTAAGTGGCTGACGGACCGAGGGTCAGGGGATCCGAAGGACTGGAGAGCTGGGTATGCGGGGTGACAGGCTGTGCTCTGCGGGGCCAGGGCCTGAGGTATTCATGAGTTAGGGGTATGCGGGAAATGAAGGGCTGAGGAGGAAGAACGCCAGTTTTACAGCCAGATATTTAATATCGTTTTTCCAGTTCGCGCTGCCATTAAAGGTATCACCAACATCTTAAACCAACACGATAAACTTGAAAGTGTGTCTTGAACCCTAAAAGGGTCGCGCACGTGACATTACCTCTTTGGGACCAAAAATACACTGACATTTGTAACACTCACAAGCGCCTCGGAATATAGTTCTCCTAACCTGGTGTTGATGGAGGGGTGAGGGAGGGGGGAGAACAGGCGTCCGGATCATCATTACCAGAACATCGTTGTAAACACCTTTGCTGTCAACTGTTATCGATACACACTGAAACAATTGTTTTGTGACCAAGATCACGTTTGTAAATTGGTGATAGAGCGACCGTGCCGGGACACTGATGCAATCGTGTCTATGCAATATTAAAACTGCACCTGATCAAAGTAATGCCAACTGCCAATGCCCATCCAGCCACCCTTTATGACGTGGAAGCATAAAACACCATTGAAAACCCACCGAAAGAAAAGCGACAATCAACGCGGCACACACTGCAGCCAAGCGAACACTTTGCAGAACTTGCACTCAGCATTTCTGTTTTCAGACAGAGAGGAAAAAAAAAAAAACGCCTCCGATCAGGAAAAACACCCTGTAGAAATCAACGCGGGGTTTGGGCAATAGGGGACATCGGGGCCTTGGAGGGGGGTCCTTTCATTGAACCTTACCTGCTTAAGTTCTGCCCCCATGGGTCTGTTTCAGGCCGCCCTGGGCAGGAGGGTACGATGGCGAGCTCTGCCTCTCTCTCTCTCTGTTTGCACAAGCCTTATTCCAACCTGACATCCGCTCAGTGCGCATGCGCGCTGCCTCAGTTTATTTCCCACACATAAGTCTCTCGGGCGGCTCCTTCAGCGACACTCTCCAGTGCTTGGAAAGTGTCTCGGTTCGAAGTGAACTGTAAGGAGCGCTCGTCCCACTGCCAATTCGATGTTTGCGGCTGGATCCTTTCCAGGCACTGCCAGAACCCAGTGCCAGGCAGGCAGAACAGCGCTTTGAAGTCCCTGGAGGCGGTGGATGTAGGAGTTTAACTTTTGTGTCAAAGAGACGAGTACTGGCAGTGCCTCCTAAAAGACAGGGCAGCGAGACACAATCGCACGAAAAGACAATGACATGAAAAACATAAACACAAATATGTTAAGTAAAACCCAACGATATTTCCTGGTTTTTAACAATTAAAAAAGTACAAGCTAAGCGGAGGAAAAACACACATACAACGAATGACATAGAAACCTAACACATCTCCATATATACTGCGTCATTCAGAAATCGCCCAGTTGGGGGCATTGGCAATGTCCTCGGTAGACGCTGCTCGGAAAGCACAGCGCGCCCTGTAGGGATTCGGGGGCGTGTTTTTCGTGCTCTCTCCTTCCCATTGGCTGGAAGGTAAAATTCCAGCCAATGGGAAGAGGAGAGGGCGGGACTTAAAAAAAGACACGGAAACGCCCCCGAATCGCGTTCCGACGGGGAAAGAGTGATTGACAGCCAGTCTCTTCCAATGGCTAGCCTCCATTTATGGAGCTAGCCAATGGAAGAGAAGGCGGGACAAAGCCCCACACTGTAGGATCATAAGATTTCGACCTGAGCGAACGCTGCTGCGTAGCGGATCGCCAGGCGAAACCTAAAAAGTCTGATGGTGCTCAAGTATCTGCTAAGGTTTTAACTGCAAATGTCAGCAAGATTATCTTCACCTGCTCAAACTTAAAAAAAGTATATTTTAACCCCCCGTATGTACATCTAGACAGATGTCTCTTTAAAGTGGCATTCTGGGAAAATCTGATGAAAATGTGTGGTGCTACCAATATGTTCAATAGAGTTCTCTGAATGCGGCTGGCCAGACAAAAGCTCATGGCTCTATCACACTTCCAATAATTTAACACCAGAGTTGCCATGGAAACCACCGGATGTGAACACACCACAGATGTGCCAAGTCACACCCAACATATAGTGTGGTGCGTATGTAATAACTTGAATAGTCCCACATGGTGACTATCTCTCCTTATATCTGTTTAAAGAACAGCGCCCATAACCGTTAAAGAAGCTATCTCACTAAAACAGCAAAAAACTAACTTTTAATGATCTTTTAGAGGGCAATGATTTACTGTTCTTTACCCACAACATATGTCTTCACTTCCAATTCTCCATACACACTGTCCGTTTAAGGCGGCGTTGTACGACCCCCACCATTTACTTACTTAGATTAAGTGAAGTTGTGAATTTTTCATCTTTGTAATTTTGACGACATGCGCGGTGAAAGCTTATGATAAAGTGTTAGTCCATATTGTGGAGTTGATATTTGCACTGGTCGATATTTTTGTAGTTGATATTGTAACTTACAACACTATGCACAGTTTGTTTACCCTTTTTATTTCTTATTCTTGCGGCCGTCACACTGTTTATTGCGTCCCTCTTTTCTGGGCAGTACTCTTTGGATCCTTGCACTGTCCATTGAATCCCATTATGTGCATTAATGCTTCCTGTGTTGTCTTACTAATGGAGATGCAAATGCCTAGAAGAAGTTTCATGATTGATGTGGGGACACTCTGTGTGTGGATATTGCTTCACTGGCTGGCTCCAGGCCTCCATGAACTAGATTGATCTCTTGGTATGTGTCCTACCAAAGCACGTGAAGTTCTTGCACACTGCTGAAGCTGAGATCCCAGTTCTTCACATGAGACTTGTCTGCCCTCTAAAGTCTCAGCTCCGCTTGTAAATAGGCCTCTCGCCCACCGCTTTCTCTTGGACTGGGAATGTACACTGGAGCAGCAGCACTATTCACAAGAACCTTAGGGCGCTAAAGCTTTCAAAGGAATCTTATTTAGATGCATCACAGCTGTCATTTTAAAAGAGAACTCTTGTCTTTATGAATATCTTAGATCCTGAGATGCTACACCGTACTCTACATTTTGGATGAATATTCCAAGAGTTTTCGCAAATGTAAGAGTTACGTACATTGTATTGTAAAATCAGCGCTATACATTTACATAATTCTTTTCAAACCATTAGTATGCAAGGAGCTAGGGAGTCAGTGGGAAAAGAATGTTGAAGCAAGTTCAATAAATTGGCTGAATATTCAGGTCTGGTGATCCTTATTTATCATCAATATATATGTATCTGTACCTCAAATGGCTCATGGTGTTCTTTCCCACCTGTTCCTTTCTTGTTTTCTATGGTTATGGGTGGAGCAAACCCCCAAGACCGTTTTATTAAAAAGCCAAGGACTTGTTTTTTTTATTCCTCACTAGAACTCCTCCATACATTAGCACTTTGCAGACAAGCTTTGATAAAACTTCCACGTGCTTGGTATAGGGGCTTATTTTTCTCCACTGATGTGCCTTTTCTAAGGTTATATCTAATCTGATTGCCAAAGGCAGAGGAAAACGGAGGCTGAAAAACGTGCTACTTTCTTGTTCTTTGGTCAATGCTCATAAGATATCAAAGATATATTTTCAGTGGGGACTCAAAATATTCGTCTTTTCACAGAGACAAGCAGGAATATCGGCTTGCCCTATATCGTCATGGTGTGTAGCTGGTTCTGCTTTGCCTCCATATTTTGTAATATTAAATAACAGCAGTCTCTGCAACACCATTCTCTGAGCTTAGCACTAAAAATAATGCAGCTCTGAAACAGGGAATACATTGGTTACTGCATCTGTACAATGGAGGATGCCAAGTGAATTTTGTATTTTACTCCATCAGATATTCACTTTATTCCTCCCTTTTAGGAAACAGGACCTTTTTCCTTTGACTACTTCAACATTGGCCTGGACCACCTCCTTGAAATGTCTTTCATAGACTGTATTTCTAATAGATGTTGGACTCCCATCAAATACATAATTCTAAATGGAAAATATGACACAAATGAGACCCAAGGACCTTTGAGTCTATCATGGATCAGTGTCACATGTGTGCCCCACAGCACCACCACTAGGCTCCAAAGATTAGTCTCCCTTAGCCTGCCTGGTGTGCCACAGATGGAAGACATACTGGACATTGAGTCTGTCCTTCACTGCACAGTGTACTAGGTATTTAACTCATGTGTGCACCTAGTGTGCCAAATACAGAAGCAACTCAAGAGTCTGTCTAGTTATACCAGTGCCTTAGAGTCAACAATTCTTTCCTTTCCATCCTGACGCACCAAAGATGGAAGGAGTTATTATCCAATATATTTCACAACTACAAGAACAACATTGTCTGAATGGACCCTGGTCTGCCAAGTCTGCTCCTTGCTGCACGGCGAGCCAGCCACAAGTAACTGGATGTGCAGTGAGTCTGGCCTTCATTGCTTTCTCTTTGGAATGGAGTTTGGCCATCATTGCATGACACGCAAGAGTCAGGATGGATGCACCATTGAGTCTGTACCTTATTGCATGGTGAACAAGAGCCAGTGTGGATAGGCCCTAGATTCTGTCCCTCTGTGCATTGTCTACATGAGTAAGGATGGGTGTACCATTGAGTCTGGCACTTACTGTGACTGATGCACCACTAACTGGTCACCTACGGAAACTTACCTTCATGATATGTTACTCCTCGATATTCTTGACACAATATTTTGTCCCACAATTTTTGTTTTTGAAAACCTATCTAAACACCCCTTGTTATACTGTCCATATGTTATGGAATCTCGTGGTTAATCCAGTATGCCCCCCTTGCATTGTGTGCCAAAGGCAGAAATGTCTCATTGTCCACTGGCTGTCCAACCTGAAGGGTGTCATTAAAACTGAAGAGGCTCACTGACTATCAACTCGCTGTCTGCATAGTGTTGTGAGAAAACAATAGGACCCCGGGTCTACTGAGTCTGTCCTTCGCTGCACCGTGCAAAGGAGACCGAGGACATGTGTCATCTTCTAAACCCTGTCTCCCGGGGCCTGATTTAAAACAGTATTCTCACTACAAGTAGGTGTCACAGAAGGTGCCCCTATTTGGGAATCTGAGGGCAAGGAGTTAAATACATGTTGTGACATTAAGCCCCATTACATAAACATCCATAAAGACATGTTGCAATAGATCTTTACGATTTAATCCTGATACCGTATCACACGAGTGCTTTGTTATTAATTCGCATTTCCAAATTTAAATAATTAGCGGTCAGTTTTCAATCAAATCACCCATGATAAGGATTGGCATTCCTCGATGTGCCGCTCATCTTACATCCTTGCAGCATCTGGGCGTGCCTCTGAAGAGGAGAGAGTATGTTTATAGTGTGAGCTCTGTGGACAGTGCTGGCGATGGGCCTCCTTATGCTTGCAGGGGGAGTGAAGTCCACACAGCCCTTCAGATCTGCAGGCCACGTTAACAGTTTCAATGGATAGTATAACAATGGCTTAACTCAAATATGGACTGACAGAGGAGTGAATAAAAAACAATGGCTGCCTGCGCTTCGACAAAATGTAGACACTTGACTGGTCCAGCGTCTTCAGTGCAGCCCGCATCACCCTGCACTGGAGCCATTCCCACCCATGATTCCATTGAACCGGTGACCAAAAAGAAACTCGTTTTAGGATTACAAGGCCACAGTTTATTGACGTTTGTTAAAACACTTCATCCACAGGTGGGACAGCGCATGTTTTGTAATGTAAAGCAAACCTCTTACACTGGTCCTTCTTTTCAATCCTCCAGGGGGTGAGGGATGACCTCTACTGGTGCTTAAGCTTAACTTGCTAGGCCACTGCACCGGGCCGGGTCTGGTTCTCATTCAAATAAGAATTCATCTAGGCAGTGGAGCTTGACTCCCTTTGGGGCAGAGTGATTTTGTTGAACATCTCAAAGTACGAACAAGACACTTCGCAACCCATGGGCAAACACCTGCAGTAGAAGTTTCCATCAAACTGAAAAACTAGTGCCTGGAGCACTTTGCAGCTGTTCAGGTGGACTGGATAAGGACTTGATTTCTGCTTTTGCAATGAGAGCGCCCTTACAAGGCCTGGTGCGAAACTCGCGGAGTTTCACTGTGTGGAATTTTGCAGAATTACAAAAAAAAACTGCAAGATTCCACGGAATTCTGTGTGCGGACGGAAATAAGCACATAACACCGCTCGCACTGTGATTTAGCGCAGGGAGCTCGTTCCATGCTGAAAAAGCGCATAGGGCACCACGCGGTGCGCCCGAGGGTGCAGCTTATTGAGTTGATGTTGCTGCTGCTCTAGTAGATTTTCTACTCGAGTGGCAGCTTTCTGACCGCGAACGGTCATATGCATAACGTGGAGTGGCCAAAACTTTACCGGCGGAGCAGAATATATATCACCCCCCTCTAGCCCTTGCCTGATACCCTCACCAATTCTATTGCACTCTCATGACTTGTGTATGCTACTGCTCATTGTTCTGAATCTTTACCGTTGTTCACGGCCTCCCCACGCGGTATAACAGGTGATGGATCAATCTGAAGTGCCCAAGTTCTTTCTTAGGTTTGATTCTAGGCGGTGTTACTATGACTTCCAGGTAGGGCATTCTTTTGAATGGAGTTGCGTCCCTCCCTGCGGTCAGTTCTTCCTCAGTCTTCTTGTTTACTACACCTGGTGGTTCTAGTGATGACCTTACATTCTTAAATGGTTTGGAAATGAGTGGCCCTTGGTTTATGATGGGGAAGCCTTCTTGGAAACTCTCCAATAACACCCCCGCATGATCTTGTTTGGGTGTTCCATTTAAAAACTGCCCTAGTTTTGCTAGTTATGTAGGTGTTGTGGATTAGTGCCCTAAGTTTGGTGCCCCCCGCCCACTGTCTGCTGTGTTTGCCCCCTTCTTTATTAAGTCACTTCCTAGGGAGCAGAGAATGTGGGCTCCTGGCGCCTACTGTTTCTAATACTGTTTGTTCTTTTCAGACTGCCCTAGTGCTTTTTGCCTTCACTCCCATGTTTCCACCTCTGCAGTTCCTGCACATGACTACCCTTGTAGAAGGGCCTTTTCATACTTCCGGTTGAACGTTTTTGAGATTTTATATCCTTTGTTATCTGTAAACGCCTTGTATCTCTTGGTGGTTTCTACAGTTTGGGCTTCCCTTCACTGGGATTCTGCTGAAAGGGCAGGTTCTGCTTTTTTTCTCTTATCCAGGACTCTGGAGGCCCCCAACCTCCTCGCTTATTCAAATGCAGCTTGGGTGCTTCTGTTGGCACTTTCATAATGCCCAGCCATTTCGGGTGTTCCCCATTCCCAGACTTTGTTTGGCTTTTCATGTCCATCCTTCATTAGGTGGATGAGTGGCCGGCCCTGTCGGGGAGGAGGTAGATGGCTTCTTGGCCTGGCTAATGCTTCTGCCCTCTGGTCTTTGCTTCATTACTACTGGGCCACCACTAGATAAGTCTGAGACCATGACCACCTGTGCTATCCACATCTTCATTTTCACAGGTTGCACAGGAGGAGGCACGAGTCTCTGTTCATAGCCGCCATAACATGATCTCGGAGAGGCCAGATAGTTATCTGTACATTAGCATTCTGGACTGACTTGGCCTTTCTGTACAATCAATGAATGCTCGCTTTAAAGGTCAGAAAAAGTACACAGGCAAGAAGTCCGATGGCAAAATGAGATCTTTACCCCCCTACAAAGGTTATGCCAGGAACACAGTTTAGACAGCCTGCCAATACCAGACAGTTACCTCCTTTATTTTATACAGTGTGCCCAGGCGCTGGTGCTAAACAGTACACTTACTATCACAGTCGGGTACAGAATTGTACTTTCCTGTTGTACACACTTTATGGCTGTCGCTTCCTCCAGGTATTGCTCTCGTGCTGGTCATTGAGTGGGAGGGCAGGAGGAATTGGGGGGGGGGATACACTCGTCTTGAACCCATAAGCAGAGGAGACGGATTGCAACTCTGAATGGGCTGAGAATGGGTGTTTACACAGCAGACTACGGCACATTTCAGGACTGAGAGGTCACAATGGTGCTGTTGCAACAGCAAAGAAGCACAAGTATTCTTTCAACGAACATTGATAAAACCACAAATCAATGTCCGAGTGTCTGCATTTCTTCCTTTCACACCGGCAGTGACAGTTTAAATGCTCAGAACAATTAGTGTTGATTAAGCGAAGGTCGAAGGAATCAAACATGATTGCCGAAAGCACACTCTGAGGCACGTGAGTGCTAATGGTGGTGGGGTCCTCTTGTACGACGACTGATGTGGATTTGGTGCGAATCCACCACACTGTAAATGATAGATGAAAAATAGATTTAAATTTGCTGTTTATCTCTAATCAATTAATTTTTTGGGTGGTTTCTTGCAAAAATCCCTGTAACCTGTGAAGCAAAGGTGTCCTCGCAGGAATGTAAGTGACAGTGAGTCCATTTCATGTAGGCAAGCCTTTCCTTTGTATTGTGCCGTGGGTCTGCCTTTCTTTCTTGCTCTCTCTCTCTTTTCTCTTGGTCGCTGCTGGTACAGCCCATCACTAAACCCCAGTGGCTCACTTTGTCCTGGCCATGTCTCTTTCTAGCTCCAAAGTAAAGGTGACAATAATGCTTCTGCCCTGAATATAACCTTGAAGATTACAATACTTGCTGATACCATTAGAGGATGCATCTTGTTCCCCCTCTTTGAAAATACAGAACATAAATGTTACTTATAACCTTGGGAATTGCATTGTACCTCATGAACCATACAACCAGGCAGCTCTAAGAAATGCTATGTGCTCAAAATAGTTTGTATGGAAAACTCTTCTTTAGCATTCTCTTTTATTAACCATGCAATACGCAAATACCTGTTTCTTGAATATGAGATCTCTAATACATGCTTCATACTAAGGATTCCTCATAAGTGGACATCGTATCTACCAACCTATCTGGATAATATTTGCAGTTCAAAAGAGTACACTCAAAATCATTACTCTGCAAACCAACATTGTGTGAATAATAGCATCTGAAGGATGAAAATAGCGCTCTTTGTCTCTGCTCAACAAGTGGGCAACATAAATGGTTTCAAGCCACTATCTCTCACGGTTGCCTTTGCCCATATTTCACCACAGAGGGGTACCTTTTGTTTTTCTGAATTACCAACGCCCACACAATGAATCCTATAAGCACACAACTCCAGCTTGTCAATAGCACAGACTTATTTCGCCTTCATCTTTAGTCGGCATTAGATCTATAGTTTCCTACAAACTGGTGACAGCTTGTGTATTGTAACCCCAGGATGGGATCGCATTATTCACGAATGCATAGCTAGAAGAAACAAACTATATCTTCAGGATCAAAAAAGGTAATAGTTCAGTTCATCCAAACTATGGGCCGTTCTTAAAGTAAGTTTTAGGTCTCGCCTACGCAGTGCGTAAGCGCTGCTTTGGAGTGACCTCTTGGAATCACTCCAGGCTTTTGTGGAAACTTGTGCATGTTCTGCACTGTTTCCACTTAGCCCTTGTGCATGTATGGCGTTTATCTTGTGGGAGTGAGCAGCAGCGCCATCTGTTTGCAATTATCGTGCCTGCCACTGCTCGCTCCCGCAAGGTAAGCGCTGTACGTGATGCCGCGGGGCCGCGCTTGTCTTTAAGCGCTCGTTTTAATGCCTGCAGACCTGTTTGTGTTTATTCCAGTCAAACAAGGTGACCTCAAGGTGTCACCTGAATTTCCCAAGGAACCATATTATGTGTTGCTCATTTTAACCCTCTAGAAAGGAGTACCGTTAAGCAATTGAGACTTTTCTCTGTCAACACAGCCTTGCGCCCTGTGAGTGGCAATTAAGTCAACAGTCCCCAAATCCAACCTGTTGTTGGCTCCTCTTGGAAGGGCAGCGTTACACTGAATTATCTCCACATGCCGACTGGCCGTGTTTGGCCGGGGATGTATGGGAGGCTGAACAGAGAGAACAGCTCTAATAGACATGTGATGGACATGCTCCCCTGACCGAATACCACCAGCCCCGCTGCCAAGTTTCAGTTGGCTGCCACCGCTAAATGTATTGAATTCCGTCAGCTAGCAGCCTCGCCGCCTGCAAGCCTTCACGTGGCAGGAAAGGGTTTCTCTGGCTCTCCAGTTTGGGTGAAGCCACCGCCAAGGTGATGCTGCTGCACACTAATTGCTTGGGGTCTTGCGGAGTAGGCGGGACTCAGCGGCCTGTGGCAGGTCACGCGGCGATGGCTTCCTAGCGCAGAGGTGTGTGAGCTGTGTGACAGGGAAGACAGATGCACAGGCGCTGGGCACGCTGCTTCATGCTCAGCATCCATCCTGCAGCTATCTCCATCCATCACGCTTCTCCTTGAAGTGTTCGGGCTCCCGAAGAGGTGTGCGTGTCTGTGCTCTGTATGCAGAGTTTGCCAGCAGGGAGCCGGACCGTAACCTCGCTGCTGTCTCAGAGTCGGGCTGCATCTGACACTGGCCGCTGGACCGACAACTCGGAAGGAGAGCACCTGAGGGCACTGGATGCAGAGAATGATGGGTATTAAAATGGAGAAACTCTCCGTGGAGACGCATCTCTGTTCTCCTCCGAACCAGTCAGAGGACCCCGACAAGGTGCAGCTCATGCGTAGGTGCTGTTGTTTTTTGCATGCTCTCTGCTCGTCTGCAGGAATATATACATTGCAAGTGTGCCCCACGTCTTCCCGCGTTGTGGAAGAAAGTGCTCTCGCAAGTAAATAATTGCGGGATACGTAGAGATAACTTAACACAAACACAGAATTAATGACATACAGCACACATAACGGTCTTTTTTTTAACATTCTCCCTTGATTGCACATTTTTTTTTAAAGAAAAAAATTCCAGTGATTCTTCAAAGTTGAATATACAAGGGGCCATAATTTCCTTTTTGCCCTTACCTAACCAGCCCAGCCTTAAAGGTGTATAAAAAAGGCAGAACCAGCAAGCACGAAACGTATACCTCAGAATAAACTTAGCCAAGCTACGTTTTCTCTCTGTACAGTCCTCTCCACTGTACATATTGGCAGTCTGTGTTTCAAAATTTGCTGCGCCACCCTCTGCAACAGCTTTCCACTTTCAATTATGGCATATTTTAGGAAGTGTCTGCACAAGGTCGACTTTGATTGATTGGCCTGTTAACCCTCTGAAATGTGCAGTGCCCCGTCCACCAATGAGGTCTATATTATATCTGATTATATCGCCAGAGGCGTTGTCTGGTTCATATTTTTCAGTGCAGTGGAAAATACTAGACTAGAAAAAACTCAAAACGCCAGATCATAAAGGAGGTCAAAAAATCCGAAAGAAACAAGAAGTATTTTGGATCTTCTCTCTAGACACCCACAAAAATGGGTTGAATAGTGACACTCCTTGGGAGAACGCTATTACTTAATTTTATAGTTCTTCCCTATTTAGATTAAGATCATTATGTCAATTGTTTTGATCTTTCCATCTTTTGGATTTGAGTGATTCTGTATGGATGCCCTTACTGTCCTTGAATTTATGATATAGATTCTGAATAGATATATTGTCTGACCAAATTAATAGAGGTGTCTTCCCTTCATATAGTTCCCTCTCTTTATTTGTTCTTTTGTCTATGTCTATTACTTATAGACATCGAAAACATCGGCTGTAATTAATACAAAAACACCCTAATAATGTAGTAAGTTTTTGTTTTAGGGTTTTATTTTTATTTTTACCTAAGAATTCTTTTCCCTACCTTCAACTGCCGTAGGGATAATACATTTTCGTTATGGATATGTTTACTGTTTTAACGTATAGTTAACCTATAGACATAGAGAGCAGACTATAAAAAAGCCGTTCTGACCCGGATCTGGTTTAAGCACTACTTCCGTACGTGACATCAGACGCGGGAATTTGGTTGGACCAGAGCTACGCTTGGAACACATATCGGAATTTAGGTAATTTGTGATACATGCTTCATAGATTCGTGCCGTGTTACACACACGGCTTTATATCGGCTTTGGCTGTTTACCATCAGTAATTGAGGCATTTCTTTTATTTTCATTTGTGTCGCTACTGTAGCAGCATCCTTGTGGCTTATCGCCGTTATCGAGTCATTCAGTGACACCAGCTTACGTCTATTAAGACTATCGACCGCAATTCTAATCGGATGACGGCATATTCAAAACCTTAAAATACTCAGTGTCGCTCCGGGATGAGTGCATTTATACATATTTAAAGGTAAATAATATGGATCTGTTGACATGTACCGCTAGTTTAATAGTTCACTTTATCTTTTTTTTTATTTTAAATAAGCCCCTTTTTCGATATCAGTGTAATCTCAAGTTAAAAGATGGAAAAGTAAAATAGATTTAAATGCCTGTTTCAGTACATATTAACTATCTACATCAGATATTAACCTCTGAGCCATCTGGATATAGACACGAAACTATTAGCATCGAGATATATTCTCTGACTAGTATAACACTGGCCATGCAGTGGATCTGGTAATGAATATAATGTTTGCTCTATAAACTAATCTTAGAACAGGTCATCATGTAATTTTGAGCATTTTAATTTTGAACATAATGTTTACCCTATAAATCAATTCTACACCGAGCTATAATGTGCTAGTGAGCATTTAAATTCTGAACTACTCTGGCTCCCAGAATAATCATAGCACTTGAAAATAATAAAACCCATAGCACTGGAATGTAATAATTTAGGAATTCTATGCTTCATTTAGGAATTTCTGACCTATTTTCTACAAGGTAATATCAGATTTCAATTAATGTTTTTCACAGAATTGATGTATCTTCTAACCTTGAATCGTCTAATTTATCGTATAATTGAAGAGAGCATATGACAAGATGACATGAAAGAATTATCACTATATATAAAAAAGAGTTTCACAAGTAAGTCTAACATAAGATATGAGAACCTGAGTAGATGTCTATTTTCTAAGACACTCGTAATACGCCTTTATATATATTGATTTTACTTTATGCTTTCCAGAATCATACACACTGTGTGTTCGATCCCTTCAGACTACGCAGTAGAGCCATCCAAGCCTTGCTGTGTCCTCTTGCTTTAAGTAAGTCGATTTAGGTAAATCCATTAAACAATAAATTAGTACATCATTTCTGAGGATGACCCTAGGTGCTATCGTTAAATCATACTCTGACATCTTGTTACATCTTTCGGGGTTCATCCATTGTTCAGAAAGTGAGTTTATTTATCTAATAAGTAAATCCATTTTGGAATATGTACCATCTATATAACTTCAAGGTTTAAGCAAAGTCACACCTTTTATCTAATAAGTGATCTACTTTGGAACGTGTTCCATCTAGATATTTTTCTTGGTGTATCATTTCCTTCTTCCCCCTGGTGATGCAATGGGTTGCTCAAAACAGACAGGCATGCCATATGCATTTACGCTAGTCATCGAAAACTAATGGATTTGCTCACATAAAATAGAACTATGTTTTTTAATTGTATTATGATTTATTGTACAAACTGTATGAAGTGTATGTGTATTTTTACACCCATTTTTATTTTATTACAGGTGTTGTAATTTCCTGAAGATGGCGTCTGTGTACACCGAAACGCGCGTCGATAATTACTACTGTGATAATTACTACTGTATTTTGTATTTTTAATTTTTAACTTTTTTTATTGGTCTCCAATGTATTGTTACAATAATCCTTTTTAATAGTGTATGAGGTATAAACTATATACAATAAAAATATACTGTAATTTTTAGATATTGTGTGGCTAGTTTTTTGTGAGCCGTCCATGAAGTATTGTTAGCTTCATCTAATAATTGCCGAGGAAATATATTTACTCACACTGTTTATTTCCCTGTCCTAGGAATTCCTTGACTTAGAATTCAGGGGGCCTTTGATATTCACAATCATATTTCTCAGTGTTCAGTCATCAGAGTTTGGGTAGAGAGAAGGCTTTTGACTTTCTGAATCGCATCCCTCACACAGCGGATATCTAATAGGAAACACTTGAGCATTTTATTGTTCTGTCTCCGGGTCTTAGAAAGTGATGTAAGTGTGACCAGTGCAAAAACAACAGTTGATGCATTTGTCACCCCGAGTGGGATGGGTATGCTCAGACATGAGTCCCATGCTCTCCACACCACAGGAGTCAAGCTATCCTGGCTGAAGACGGCTGATAGCCAGAAACCGGTCCTAGGATGCTTGATCCCGGCCAGGAAAGACATGGCTTGGCAGTTCGGGCTGGACTGTTCCCATGAGGCACAGGGTCAAGGCTGATTTGCACATGGCCATGTCTGAACTGGGGTGGTGTGGAGTGCAAAAAAACGATTGATTTAGGCCCAGATCTCTGTACTGGGGTGAATGTATGATATTGTTCTGCATTCTGTCCATCAACTGTTGTTTTGCATTCGTAAGTGTAACCAGGGCGTACTGGAAACCAAAATCAGCCATGGCAAAAATATACAAACTAATCACACACTGCAGCATTCTGCTAATAGAACGGCGCCACTGGGCTCCTGGCTGGAACATGATAGCCCATCCTGCTTGGGAGAAAAGCGCACTAGCCTGTAGCCTGCCGGGGAAATGCCAGAGTGGTAGAATGTCCTGTCCAGCCCTTGCTGTAGCCCTTTTGTGATAGCAGTGATCACTGCCAGCGTGAAGACAAGGAAGCGTGCCAACTTCACAACATAAAGGCCTGGATCCTCATTGCAACATGTGAGGGGGCACTGAGAATCCCAGGTCTCTCAGATATTCATAGGCCTTGGGCTGCATGGTGTGGACTCCCCAATGGAAGTGCCGAGGGGCTTGCATTGTGTCTGTTACATGTGGTGAGAACGTTGAAATTGTTGCATAAGGGGAATACTGATAGCCTTTCTTAGGCATCTGATTGGCACAAAGGAGTGGACATATAAAACTGTTTCCTCAGTGTTGTGTCTATGAGAGCCACGTTATACGTATATGATAAAATAGTGTAGAGCACGTAATGTATTTCCCCGGGTACCCGCTTACTTTCATGCACTACCCATTCGCACCTCGTATATCTGTCTCTAAAGTTTTCTGCCTTTAATGTGCTCTAGCAACACTGTTTGGCAGCAAGTTTCATCAAAGAAGCTAGAGTGGTGCTTCTCAAGCTTTTTAAAACCACAACTCAATTTTTAAAACGACAAACTATCGCAAGGCAACCTAGATTTAATGGACATGAGGTGGGTGATTTTTTACTGTAACTGAAGCATCACGTGGTAGCTCACTGTCATTTACAGACAGCACATATCCATTGAAATGGCTGCTAAATTTGCACAGACATACATTTTTTACTAACAAAACTATAATGCACACAAATGATAATGTGTAAAAATTGGGTTTGAGTAAATATTTGTGCATCAGCACATAAAGTGTCTTCGGTTCGGTTTTATCTTATTACAATCTTTGTTTTAATCACACACAGAATTACAAGAAAATGTGCTTAATTTTTCCCGCCACATCGCGCTCTTCATGCTTCTGGGCACAGGCCCTCTGACTGCACTGTAGCCAATCCTGACGCTGCATGATAGCAGCATCAGGCTTGACCTCTTCTCCATCAACTTATGCTCCCAGGCAGACTGGGAGCCTATGCCTGCTCTCTCCAGCCCCAGCAACAGCTGGGGCTGGAGAAGGCTTCACTGCCACGAGGGCTTATAAGGTCCTAAAGGCGAGGCCTATTGGCTATGCCAATGCTTGTTAATCAGGCCACAGTGATCTCTATATCATTTGCATCTATGTAAAAAGAGGCATCTTTTTGTTTATATGAGGTTTCCCTTTTCTCGTTGGCAATATTTAACAGAGACCAAAGTGAAGGCTTTAACCTAACCTTTTAATGGGGCACTAAGAATGGGCAGATCACCATAACATACTAAATCATCCCACACATGCTCATCATTAATTGTTCCTCCCAGTGCAATCAATCTGTCAGCATCAGGGATAGATCTTCTTTACAGCTGGATCCAGTGATTCTCCATTCTACCCCTCACAGCACTGCATTACAGGAAGAGGGCAGGTCAACAAATTTGAGTCAAATTTCAAGACCTATGGACCTCTCAGGTGATTTACCACGAGAGAGGTCCCATGAAGGTCATTACAACTAAACTATAGCCTGAAACCACCGCTTGAAGGCTCTTCAGGAGATCTAGAGAACAGCTACCCCCAAACTTCAGCTCAAGCCCATTCTCTCCTCAGAACTTTATCCCCAGAGCTACTGTCAGACAGCCTTCTGTCAGCTCCAGCCTCCACATTCCTCGATAATATCACTTATTCTGGGGCACTGGCTCCACCAGCATAAAGTTCCCTGAGTGAAAACATACACAGAAGCTGCTCCAGCCAAAGTCCAACACCAGACAATGCTCATTAGGTATACAATTTGGTAAACACACCCGGGGATAGTTACAACAATATATCGGAGGGCGGTGTTACGCCAAAATTGGTAAAGCTGCACTCCAACTTTTTTTTAAATACAGGGATGAGCTGTATTTACAAAAATACGGCACAGCCCTGAGTTTCCCCTAGCGCTGGTAATAATAAAGTTAACAAGCACCAGTGCGGGCACCCTTGCACCATTTTGCAACGGTGCCTGCGCTGCAGGGGTGATTGTTTATGTGCAGGAAGAGACACCTTCCTGCACATAAACAATCTTGCAAGGCGATTTGCTCTTTATATGTGTACCGCTGAACTCGGGACACATAGAAAGAGCAAAATACAAGGAGAAATTAATAATTTACCCTCGTATCTTTAGTCTTAGACCAGGTATTGCCTGGTCTTATATTTTCTTCCCAATCCTGGTAAATATGGGCAGCGTTAAAAAGCACTGAGTGTTGTGGTGGAATGTCCACTGCAACACCTATTGCAGGCCACTTTCATGCTAAGTGAGGCGTGAAAAGGGGCCTTATTTACATGGATGCGTTACGCCACATTAAGTGGCCTAACACCGCTTTGTAAATAAGTAGAAGAGGATATCGCCACCAGAACCCCACTAAAAGTGACGTTCGGGTGGTGATATCCCCTTGTAAATATGCCCCCCAGTCTAAAGCAAAGCTCAATCACAGCCATATGTAGGCCAATTTCACCTCTGCCAAACTATTCTCAGACACATATTACCTAAATGCACACATTCTGTGGAAACAATTCCTTTAAAAGGAGAGCAACATTTGAGAAAAATAGCCCTGGGGGGCAACGTTGACACAAGCATGATGGCCATTTCTTGAGAAATAAAAGAAAAGATTGCTCTCAATACCATTAGCGGACGCAGTAAAAAAAATGTGCTTGGGTATCACTGCTCACATCTGGAAAGACCAAAAATGACACATTCAAAGAAATCTCCAGACATAAATAACAAACACAGCAAATGCTTTATACATCTGCAAATAATCGACTTGCTCCATCAGTGTCCAGGGGCTCATAACCAGTATGTAGCATTGTTGCAAGCATATTTTTTCTAGTGCTTGACCTTCTAAGCAAGGATCAAATTGCTCTGGAGGCTGTCACACTACAATGATTTAATTCATCGAATATTTGAACGTAATGGGTGTTCTCACTCATTGAGTTCAATTATTAAATCAAATGTCACCGCATAAGCGGTCATTTACAAATTGGGCTCACGATTTAAGAGGGAAAGAGAGATTGTAGACTGTACTAACATGGGAAGAGGCAGAGTGCTGTGAAAATGGGAGTTGTTTAAGGCGAATCATAATAGCACTTTTGCAGAGCATTACAACTAATAATAACACATCTAACGGTAATTGCTTTTTCAGTAAAAAAAATGCTTCTAACCATCAGTGGCAAATTCTATTTCCCAACTAAAAAGTGCTTGTTTATTGAAAAGATTGAATTTCTCAATGAACCCAACAGAGTGTATTTTATATATTTACTGAAAAAAACATAGGTTAAAGAAACTGTTTTGGTCATAACACCTAAACTTATGTTTTATAGAAGTTAGACAATCTCTTTAAAAAATGTTAAAGTGCAGTCATGGCTACAAATTAAACCTGAAAAGCCAATGAAATTCGCACATCATGGTTAGGACCTGAATCCATAACTCGCACAACAGACTTGTAATCATAACTTGCACTACAAATGCAATGCTGGTGAAGTCACCCTTAATGAAACAGATTCAACTACAACTGTTGCAAATCATCTTACAGATAAGATAACGTATCACATCCCCCTTACCATTATGACAGAGATAACTACGAATTTAGTATAATTTATTGTTTTGAGTATGTGTTGTTTGTGAATTACATTTTGCTTTTTAGTGTTCATATTTATTGCCAGAAATATTGTGAGGTTACAAGTTATGGTTTGCTTGGCTGTTGTGTGAAGGCTCCTTCTTGGGTCCAGGACCCCTGAAAACAGCATAGGGTTTGTAAATCCTGGCATTTACAAGTTCTATTCTGTTTTATTAATAAATGTTTGAAAATATTGGTTGCAATATTTATTTAATTGCCGAGGGATCATTTTGTGTCCCCCCGCACATGGACCTGGGGATTATAATAAGTTGACTCTGTCCTCTTTCTTTTTATTTTTCCCTGTACACAGTTTAGTGCAATATGATAAGTAATGGTGTCCACAACAAAACATTTTCTGTGATAGCTACGCAATCACTGCCTGCATAATTCAAACATTTGCAACCAGATTGGTATATCTACAATGGAAAATGAAGAAAAAGCTCCTTAGTCCACTGTCTGCCTTTTTTTGCTGAAGGTCAACTAACTACTGATACAGACATCTCTAAGATGTAAACTTTTCATGTCCACATCAGAATACCTTATAGTTATATTAGTATAAATTATTCTTAGGGTAGGATTTCCAATAGCTAGAGCAGGGGTCTCCAACCAGTAGCTCGGGAGCTACTGGTAGCTCACCAGCACCCACAAAGTAGCTCTCAGAGGTGAAGCCAAACTAAGCCGATCTCAGAGATTCTGTGTATATTAAAGAAGGCAGCACTGCTCGTTTCGTACCAGTAAGAGTTACAGACAGCCAAACCAATGGCAGGGCCTCTTGATAACACTCAAACCCACACTGTGTTGGCCTATCAAACAATAAATCAGGGATTTATAGAGCGCACTACTCACCCGTGATGGTCTCAAGGTGCTGGGGGTTGTGGGGATGGGGGATTTGGGCAGCTCTGGTCGCTCAAAAAGCCAGATCTTGAGGCTCTTCCTGAATGCTTGGAGTGTGGGGCTTCATCTGATGCTGAGGGGGAGTTTGTTCCAGGCCTTGGCCGCAATGTAGGAGAAGGATCTGCCAACCTGTTCTGGTTTTGTGGATGCCGGGGCTTTTGGCCAATGCCTGGTCAGCGGAGCGGAGGTTTCTTTTGGGTGCGTGGAAGAAGATTCTTTCGTTGTGGTATAGGGGTCCGGTGTTGTGGAGGGCTTTGTAGGTGTGTGTGAGCAGCTTGAAGGTCACTCTTTTTTCGACAGGAGACACTGGAGGACTCGTAGGTGCTGGGAAATGTGGTCTTGTCATGGAATGCTGAGGATGAGTCTGGCTGCCGCGTCCTGGACGGTCTGGAGTTTATGGAGTAGGGGTTGGTTGATTCCGGCATAGAGGGTGTTCCCGTAGTCCAGCCTGCTGGTGATGAATGCATGGGTGACGGTCTTCTTGGATTCGGGGGGGGTCATTTGAAGGTCTTGCAGAGGGTGTTGAAGCATGTGGAGGCTACGGCATCACATGAATCATCTTTATCCACTTGAAATCTACCTAAGACGTAGATTGGCCATGTTATACGCCCGGCTCTATCAGTTGCACCGTGTGGGACATCAAAGAATAGTAGCAGCAGTAACCAGGGCTGACCCACCTTAGTGCGTGACTTCAAGAACTAGAGTGAAAATGTGTTATTTGGGAGCATGATCAACCAAAGAGCTGAGGAGGAGAGAGTAGGCATCCAGGGCAGAGAAAGTTAGAAGCCTCACATTCAATTTTGTGTGGGTGTGTGACATTGTGTCCTTCCCTAATGGATGTATGACGTTATAACGCATACTTTTACTCCGCAGACCATTACAACGCGACTTTTACTCCGCATACCGTTACAACGCATAGCGCCTTGGGGCGCTGGATAGTGGTAAGTATAATTTACTATTCTAACTCCAGTCCCCGTGGACCCTAGGGAAGGTGTTGGATAGTAAATTATACTTATTCCCTATCCTAGAGCGCCCCCCAGCGCAATGCGTTGTAATGGTATGCGGAGTAATGGTCGCGTTGTAATGGGTCTGCGGAGTAAAAGATCCGTTGTAACGGGTGTATACCTTCCCTAACAAACAGTGTTGATTCCTTAAAGCTACTCCTAGTGCCAAGGACTGCCAAATATGTATGCTGGTCCCCATCATAAGAGTATTATCTCTGACACAATTGAGCCCGTTCATGGTATAATTGTGCCATAGCCATAACATTTTCATCCTTGACTATTTTGTGCATACAAGTCTAGTAATTACATTCCTGCTGCCATCACTGACATATTAATAGTGTGACTGGCCTGCTTTTAGCCCTTCCTGACAGAGTGGAAACCGCTTCTCCCATAATAATGGACATAACTAATATATGTTGGGCATCCGCTGTGGCACAGTGGTAGCCCTGGTTTAATCATGGGCATTATTAGCATAACAGAGGCATTCGTAGTGTTATGGTGAGCAAGCATGGCCTATGATTCCAATACCTGAGTATTTGAAGCAGAATTTGTCCATTTGAGGTATTTTTACATGGTGGTACTCAATAAAAATGAAAAGCTGATGTTTAGCGACTGTTTATTTTCTAATAAGGAAAACTGATTTGATTTTTAAAGGAAAAAAATAGTTTTTTCAGAAAGGTTTTTCTTCTGGAAAATTGTGTTTGATTGCTCAAAGTGGAAAGTGATTTTGATAGAAAAATATGTGTATTTTCAAAAACTAATATACTAATGAAGACCAAATATTGCAATTCTAAAACACATTTAAAGTTGTTAGCTGAATGATAATTTAACTTGAGTTGGGGAGACTTACTTCTGTGGTAATACCCTTTGTGGCACACAGCATGTGATGATTTGAATTTTACTTGATTACAAGCATTTAATATTGATAAGCGTTTCCCTAGCATTCTGCTGATAACTTCACCTGGAATGTTTGGGTGATTACTACTGATAATCTTGCGTAGGATGGTCACAGTGTAATGGTAATACATATCATCAGTATTTTACAGTGATAAAATATGCTAGTAGCTCGACAGGACTTTCCTTGAGAAGAATTAGCTCTCACTACAGAAAAGGTTGGAGACCCCTGAGCTAGAGTAAAAACATGGCTGGACGACACTGCCTAAGCCCGGAATCTTTTTAAAAAGGAATAATCCAAACTTTCCTTGGCTCTATATAACATTTGAAAAACAAGACTAAGTGCATAGTAGTTTGATCAGAAATGTTATCACAGGGACACGGTAACAAATCATGCGATCAATCATTCATTTTCGGTAATGACACTAATCTGTGTTCCTTTTTCCAGTCTGAGCCTAGTTAAGAGGAATCTATTGAATGTTTCGGGTACAAAAGATAGGTAAGGCTCCATCCTCAAAGATGAACGTAGCACCTGATGTCACCTCTTACTAATTTTAGAGGTTTCCACTACCATTCTGATAGCTTCCAATTACAGCATTGTTATTGCACACAGGAAGCTGCTGAGAATGCAGCCTCCTATGTGCCAGAGCAATATGTTCACCTATTTCCCTACCCGCATGTCAGCGTTTGGACTGTAGTCAAGTCTAAAATCCCTATGGGAAATTGCATGTGAAAACTTGTATTTATATACTTATCATTGTATCCTGAAAAGCCACATTGTCTGATGTTTCTTTAATCATCTGTAAATTGAGTGTAAATGAATGCAACCTTTTTTGTGAAATGTTAAGTTTATTATACAGAATTATGCGCCCTGAAAGGAATTTATGAGCCCAACTCCTTTGTCCTTCCAACTGTTTGATGTTTCAACTTTCCTGAGTCTCAAAGTGCATTTGTTGTGAAAGTACCTACACAACTTTACAGCTTTATGGATCAGTGGGTTACTACATTATTAAAGTTATATACACCCTCTATATTAAATGTACTATTTTAGATGTGTGTAACTACAAGCGCGCCAAACATTATTTTGTTATGGTAAGATAAAACACACAGTTCACAAAATGAATCTTGTACCAAAAGGTGTCCTCCCTGAAATATTGTTAAGTGCACATGCCTAAATTGACCAGATTTCCAAAGAGAATATCGAAGTGTAATGTTTGGGACGTCTTTGTATGAATTGCAGTATTTATATATGTATACACATGACACCTTTTTTTAAATAGGCATGAACTAATGGGCTTGAACAGAGGTGAGTCAATGTAGTGGCTAAAAGAAGACTGTCCAAATGAAGAGGCATAGCCTCATAAAAGGAAATTCCAGAGAAGGTTTGACTATTCACAAAAGGGAAGCATAGGATTTTCACCTGTGTGCCCAGACAGTACAATGTTCATCATTTAGCCTTGCATATATTATGGAATTAAGGTAAACAAATGTGGGCTAACTAAAATTACATATATTTTTACTGTTGACCAAAAAAGACTATTTCATCTGTTAGATAAAAAAGAGTTTAGATTGTCTCAGTTTGTACTTGATCTTGTGACTGTTCCCTGAGCGGAACCTAAATATGATCCTTTGAGAATGCGTTTTTTGCAGTGTTCCAGTCACTTCTGCGAACAGATAACGCCAAGCGTGAGTCATACGTGGACTTCAAGGAGATGTGTGATAATTGACAAAATAGTAATTTACGTACAAGCACAGGTGAAACGTATGCCGTTATAAATAATACTTGCAATTATAACACCCTTGCAAATCCTGCTCGAAAAATTTGATTAAGAACCTATTTAAAAGCTACATGTGAAAAATGTTGTCTGAGTCTGCCAAAGATTTTAGAGGGTGAGCAACAATGCTTTAATTCGTTTCAAGCTGATATTTTAGCTGTATCACATAATCAGTCACACAAATTCATATATTATTCATGAACATTAGCATGTTTATGAGGCATGTACTACTCATTAAATTCATGTGAAATGTTCTGCCTATTGTATAAAAGAGCTTTGAAGTGCCGACTGGCTCTCGTGAATTTTATTAATAATTACATTTCTTGTGTTTGAAAATAAAACTTTTGTTGTATTTACTTCTGTAAATCAATATTAGGCCTATTGTTCTCGAATATGGTGTCTCAAAACTAGAAGTCTGGAAATGCTGATTGCTTACATTTAGTTGAAAACACAAAATTAACATGTTACTTTAAGGTAAAGCACATATCACAGCAACACCATGAGTAACCTAAATAGGTTAAATATAGTGCACAGAAATCTATGTATTAACTTACTACATTTCTTTTTTTTGGAAATGCGACCTCTGGATTGCAGTGAAATGATAAACAACAGTGGATGTTTCAATATTGTTTTGGCTGTGTATGTAGTCTGGGAATTGGTTAACTGTTTTTTGAGTATTGTGGTTGATTTCACCTGTTGGGTAATTTATCATGTGGGCAATTTGGGAGGTTCAAACTACCGTAATTGATCGAAGTAGGTTTCAGAAATATTAGAATATATATGTCTGTTATTGCAGAATTGTAAATAATAATTGGATCAAAGAAGCACTTTGAGAAATTGACCTTGGATTTGTCAATTTATATTGTGACCCCTAAATAAGCAATCTTAAAGATCCGTTGAAATTTAGACTTTGAGTAATTGACTGAAAGGGTAGTTTAGGATTTTGGTTAAAGGCAAGTACTGAGGTAATAAGACAGGCGCATTATGTGCTACAAGAGAAAATAGCCGAGAGAGTACAGAAAGAAGAGGAAGACTATTCCCGTTTGGTTAACATGTCACTATAACAGAGTGGTCCTTTTAAATGTTGCAAGAAGTTCATCTCCTTCATTCTGTGAAAAAGTTTACTTATTGTGTACACTTAGGGAAGGTTCTGACTTCATCTGCACTGAATTGCATTTCGAAACAAATGGGAGCAGCTTGACAATGGATAACAAGCTACTGGAAAGTACATTTTAAAAGTGAGTGCATGAAAGCACGATTTAGGAAAGACCTGTAGCGCCTTTTCATGTAATAGGGAGCATCATTTTAAATCTCTGTAGTTGCTAAGCAGACAGCCATAAAATAGATGCAATTACAAACATAAGGGATGCAGACTCCATGGTTCAGTAGGTTTCATTAGTACAATATATGTAGGTAAATAACAGAAGTCAAATCGCATCTCTAGTTGAACATTAGAGGCCCAGCAAAGAGGGCGCTAGAAATACATGTTACTTGACAGCAACTGTCGCCATGAACATGCAGTTTACTTTCAATATTGGAGCCAGAGACATTCCAGAGAGCTGAAAGTAGTGCCAACACTGACTAAAGACAGTAAACAGAGAGGCTGTAAATTAAGGGGCTCCAACAAGTGTTTTTGAACGGTGTAATCATGCTAGACTTTCAGGGAATCCACTTGAGAAACATTTACATGCATAAACTTGATTAAATCAAACAGTTCATTGCTGTTCTGAGAAACTGGCATGACTGGGGCCCTCTAGGAACAGAGTTGGGGATTTGCTGATGAATGGGCTTGATAGTTGCAACCGAGTGTCTGTTAATCCCATCGACAGGTGGCAGGGTTAATAAGAACTGGAGCTGCAACAGTAATGGCCTTGAGGCTCTGTCACTCACTAAAATGGATAACACTCCTCAGAGTATGATCCAGCAGCTGCACGATGGATGTCTCTCTTATTTGTGTATGCATTATTATATTTATTTTGTACAGCACGAATCACACAAATCACGCAAAGTCATCAGAGGACTCCAAAATATTACATGTAAACTCAACATGGATCTTAGTGACAATGTAAAGATAGATAAGCCAAAAACTGACATCACTCAAATGGCATGGACGGTCGCCTACAAGACACTCCTAAGTGTAGCTAATACAACACATATTAAAGGGGGCCTAGAGCTTAACCCAACTAGAAACATCCCCACTTGAAAGACAAACAATAAGTATCAATATGAAAGGAAATAACATGATCCAGGCAAGTGATGACTTCCTTCTAATACAATTTTGAAAAAGTGCAAATGTCCATAGAAGAAAGGACGGGGCATTTGTTTATGAGCATATGGAACTCAGTAGTAGAATCTGGCCAAACAAAACAGAATTGTGTTACAGCCCCCAGAGTTTAAGGAGCAAAACACACTGATTTCAAGGCAGATTAATTACAACCAGAAGCTCATGATTATTCAGGACAAAACCTGTGCAGGACAGGGCCTACAGCGCCCAGATACCCTTAGTGGTGACAAGGCTGCTCTATACAAATGATGATTGATTGGCATCAAAAAGTCCATGAAGGGGGGCACATTCGTATTAGCAAGCAGACCTACACACCACAATAACATTAGTTAGAAATAGAGGTTTTTATGTTCAATCATGCAAACCTTAATAAATAACGCTGGTTGTAGGGTCAAAAGACCCCACTAGAGCAGTGGGTTTAAAATCTACAAAATACCTTTTATTTCAGACCAATACAAGCTAAGCCATTTGCACTTATAAAAAACAGTGTATGATATTGTAGAACACAAGAATCCTTAACCTAGGATGAGTGTTCTGCCTCAACCAGCATTTACAAGTTAAAATCGGTAGCACACACACGTTGTACACAGAATACCCAGTTATATCCATGTATCAAACTGTATAAAGCTGCTGTATCTAAACCAGTTCAACGAGTGCCAGATCTATGCCAACTTTTAAGGATAGCCATAAAATGTACATAGAGGTTACCCTGAAATTGTGGACTTCTTTGCCCCATGTGGTTTAATGCTAGTATAGGCTAGGGGTCGGTGTAACTGGTGTAATTCTTACTAGCGTAGGTACTCGTAATTACCACAAAGTTACTCATGATATTGTGAGAAGTATAATACAGCATTTAGCGCTATTGGCACCAATGTGTCCAAAGTGGAAGAAAATAGCACTTAATGCTACAGCACAGAAACAGCAGTAGCCAGGCAGCCGCTCATTTTCTCATGGTTCGTTGTTCTTGTGGGAGGATTTTTGCCCAAAATTACTCTTAATTACTCAAGCTAGCGTAATTGCAGAATTTTGGTAATTTCATATCACAAGAGCAATGCGTAATTACAGAAAAACCACGAGGCCGGGGGAAGAGTGGCAGTAGCCTATGCTAAAGATCTGATGTGAACTCAAATCCCAGGCTTGGGTAAGAACTCATTCAATTATTTTGCCTTTTAAAATCCAATCAATGCACAATCAATGTCACGGTTTGTCAAAAAGTTTTACATTTTCAAGAATTTCAGATAAGAAAGTGCCTAGGCAAAGAATAACCAGGAGATTGTAACTTCCAGATAGTGACTGCTTGAAGAATGGAGAAATAACAGATGGTCTAGAAAACCTGAAAGTGCTTATTTCTATATAGAATATATAGAAAAAGTCCTTTGTCACGCAGTTTGCACACTGGACCGTACCTTCATGTCCAATCCTAAAAGAGCGGATATAACCATAAACTCCTTGTCCACAGAGTATTTATTTTCAAATTTTTCAAGTTCCAATGTGCTATATTGTTCCACAAACATAATAAGCTGCAACCTGAACGTAACCCATCATACAAACCAAAATGCAACTATGGAAGAGTATGAAATGATGTAGTAATCAGCCAAAAAATCGAACACTAGACTCAACAAGCCCAGACATTAGACACTCTTCTCCCGGCAACGTCTGCAAAATGAAGCATCTTCCCTCATCTGCAAGATGAACTCTTGGTCTCATCGACTCACCATCCTGCATGAAAACAATATACAATAACCAAGCACTGAGGGGCATATTATCAAGGGGGTATATCTTCGCTTTTTTGGCTTTAAAAGCCAAGAAAGCGGAGATAAAATGATCTCCCTATTACCTAGCTGTCGCCAACACCAGTTAGCGACAGCTAGTAGGAGATAGCGACCATCTTGGGCCCCACTTTCCATGTCAGTGATATTTATCACTAATGACATGCAAAGTGGGCGTGACAAGATGTTAGCGACTGGAAACAGTCGCTAACATCGCTATCTCCTATTACCAACTTTTGGAGATATTCGCGCTAAGCGCGAATATCTCCAAAAGCTAACACCTGCCCTGAGCAGTTCTTAGCCATGTTATCCAATGGGAGGGGAATAACATGGCTAAGAGCATTAGCTCGGTAATGCGTGAATATCGCTGACTTTTCAGCGATATTCATGCATTGCGGCCGTTTTTTATCGCATTTGCGATAAACCTTGGTAATACCAAGGTTTATCTGCGATAAAAATCGCCGCAGCTCAGCGGTAAAATTTTGCCTCTAACCAAGCAATAGTGATAATTATCGCTATTGCTTGGTAATATGCCCCTGAGTTTTTTGATTTGCTTATAACTTTGCCTCTGTGGATGAATCTGCACAAAATAGTGTGCACGTCTGAGCAGGGGAAAAAAGATGCGTTTTCCAATTTTAACTTCCATAGGAATGTTAGCTTGTGACTACAGCAAGAACTGTAGAATGGATTTACTGCAAATTTGTAGAACTTTACCGAGAAAGGAAGCTGTTGGTTTGGAGAAAATCTGTTATTTGTTTTTTGAATTATACGTTTTTGAAAAAGGTGCAGATGGGCCTTAAAGTGTTAACACTTTGTATATTTATGCTGTTTACAATTGCAATCCATTGATTCGTGAATCAAATCAATCACATTGGAATCTTTTGTACATTTCTATTTACTGGTGAAGGTTTTTTGTTGATTATTTTGCCATCTTGAAATTTGCGAATCCAGAGGGTGTACTGTAACAAGTGCCTGATGTCAGAGCAGTAGTAAGTGACCCAAAGGTGTGGAAAACTAAATTAATAAGCCAGGATAAAAAACATTGGAAACTGACCCTGATTCACAACTCAGAGTGATACATAGAGGGAGCGCTGAAGATCATGCACAGTGAGGGGTTGGGCACGCATGATTGGTTGGGGACAGGACCTGGCTGCAGGTCAGGCCCTACGACCAACCCGTACTACGCTCACGCCAAAGCTGTGAGCAACATGGGCTGGGAAGTAAGTATTAATCATATAATTAATAGGGTTAAAAACAATAAAAACATTTGGTTATAAACATTTGGTGTGTGAGTTATGATTTGCATTGCTATGCACAAGTGTGCTCCAAACCATAATGTGCGAATTTCAGTCTTTATTCAGTTTTTTATTCGTAACCATAACTTCATTTTAACTATCATTTTAGGCGTATTTCTGAGGTTTTCTTATACATAGGTTGAGGTCTTAAAAAAAAGATAACCATAATCTCACTTTAACCTTTAGTTTTCCAAATGATTTAAAAAAATCATTTGCCACATCCAAAAGTTTCCTCTCCCTAACTATCTGTTCTATTCTATTCTATTCTGCAGTTCTTGAATAGCACATGGCTACCAGAGGCCCCCCAGCGCTTTCACAGCTATCGTAGAACAGCCCAGGAATCAAATTATTCCCTAAATAGCCAGGTCTTCAAGGCTTTGCGGAAAGGGAGTTCTTGCTCCAGAAGCCGTGGTTTAAGAGGGAGAGAATTCAAGAATTTGGACGCCAGGACGCCAAAAGGAATTACAGCGCCCACCCCAGCGTGATCTCCTAATCTTGCAGTTGGCCAACCCTGGGTTCCACATGGGATTTGGACGTGCACAGCTCCAGGTTAGCCACAGGGCTTTGTCTCCTTCTAGGCCCTTTGCCAAAACCCTCCGCAGACACCCAACCTCACATAACTGTGGCCAAATAACCTGTTATTTGGAACAAGTGTAGGAATAAATGCATTTTTACTAATTTATTACTACAGTTCAAATGTCAAATTCCTCATTGTTACCTCATTACTAACTACCTGAGAAAAATATGGCTATTGTCTCATAGATTCGTTCCTAGATTTAATTGATCAAAGAAAACACTGGAGTCTTACAAAGCTTGGTTAGCACGATTTACTTTATGAATTTAACCACTCGTGCTCTGGATATAGTTATATACTTCTGTTTATAACTACTGCATATGAAAAACTGCTGGCCAAAGCCACACATGCATCTCCAAGAGTGTAATATGCTGTTTATTACCTTATGCTCTTTATTACCATTTTTGAGGGATGGGGGGGGCATCATGAAGCAGTGGAGGCTTCACCTCATATTTCAGTACATTTGTGTGTTTTATATTGATGATATTCTTTTTCAAAACTTATCTTAGACGAAAAGTCCAAGTGTCGATATTGGTTAAATAAATTAAACCAAAAAAGTAGCCCTCACAATACAAATGAAGAAACAGATTCAGACAATAACTGGTACAACAAAGAGCTATTCAACTTGAAAACCTAAAAAAGGATATGTTGGAGTGTGCAACCACAGTTGCATTGATGCAACTCCCGTCAGATAAGATATGTTGTAAAATATGCATGAGGTGATACCACAAAGTAGTCAGAAGAGGCAAAATAATTTATTATGTGAACCAGATTAATAGCACCAGCAATCTGTTGATGCAGCTTTTGAAAACTGTAAGTAAATTAACTGAGATATCATAAATCACTCTCATTCTACCACAAAAACATCACACTGAGCCCCATTCACATGACATCTCTATATTCTGTGTTCCTCTTGTAAGCAAGTTCATTGTCTAGGGTTATTAGTTGATTTGGTGTACATTGCACAATTCTCTTGTATCAATGTGTTCATGTGCTTTAGATCCATAGTTCCTTCAACCTTAACTTGCACACGTGTTTTGTTGTTTGAGCCTTTTGCTCCATTTGCTGTGTTTCTCATCTCCTGCAGTTGCTGCAGTTGTCTCCCAAACTTCCTCGGTCACTGGGAAGGCGCCTGGTATTTTCTGCGTTCATCAGATGCCCACTACCTTCGCAGACTGGTACGTTATATTACAAACACCTGAATAATGTTTGACTTAAAATGCTGTTGCACCTTGTATAGTATGAAGACCTGCGTCCCATTGACTGAAGTTTTCCCCTGGGCAAGAGAGATGGCCATGGCTTCACCAGTAGCAGAGAACACATTTTTTCTCTCTCTCATCCCTAACTTCTACTTTCCAAGATTGCTTCTTTCAGTACACGGTCAGCCTCCTGCAGGGGGCGGAGACTCAAGGAGGGCGAGGATACTCTTCTGGTTGGCAGCTTGGCATCTAGAACCTGACAACACTATCATCACTCATATACCCATTTATTCAATGTTTTTCAATGGCTTGGGAGAAGCACTTTGGGGCTTTGACTCTTTAAACAGGCATTGGCAAAACCAATAGGGTGGGTTTTAATGTTAAAAAGTTTCCATACCGCATTTGTGCATATCTGTATTAACATAGTAAAACAATGCCAATTGGTTTTGTCAACGTTTTTTTATTAGGGAATTTGGAACGCTCCAGCAGGCAGAATGTGACCGCTGGCTAAAACATGTATAAAGCCGTCTGCTGTGAAAACAGAAAAACTAAAAACAAAAATGTCTGTATACATTCCTTGTATGACATAAATAATTGAATGTGTGATTATTCTGTGTATTTCTTTAGATGTAATAGCCCATCATCCATTTTAAAGACAGAACACCACAAAAGGCGTAATGATCAACCAATCAGCCAAAAGCATGAGGTGAGAGATGATACTCCTGTGGGTGAAACCAAAGCCTGCTCTGGGTACATTTTAAGAATTGTTTACAAAAGGTATTGATGATAATTGCCCTGTCAAGCCAGACCTAAAAACACACCATTAATGTATCTACCAAATAACAAAAAAAGTTACTTTGATCCATTTTGCTTTGCCTAACTTCCCTTTATATGTGCTTACTAAAACGTAGCATTTAAATATATACACTCTTCCACATTTCTATGTGTTATTTTTGTGTAAGGCTCATGCAGTCAGATAAGCCATCTCGGTACACTAATATAGGTCAATTTATATTCCGGCAATGGCATGCCAGTCCTCTCAAAAAAGCCATGACCAGACGTACCCTTTTAATGTGCACCACGAATATGTTTGTCTTCATATGCGTATGGAAATAAAGGGGAGAAGTGTACCAGTATATAGATTTGTAAAACAATTTCTGAATTCGCTCATTTATATTTCATTGTTTAACAGGTATATACATTTATCCATTAGTTCATACTTAAACAGGTGATTAGATGGGAATAAATGCATCTGCGTATACATCAATAGCTTACTATCGCCCAACAGCACATATGGGCTTTTAGAAACAGCGGTTAATGAGTTTCATAAAAACCTCAGAATATAAATGTAGACTGTTACTGTCTGCAGCATAAACAAGCTGGCTTGAATATGGGTTTTGGATGGGAGTACGTAAATTGTAGTTGTAAACAAATGTTCATTCATACATTATGCATACAACATACCATCGTGGATTTTCCTGTAAAATAAGTTAATTCTTGGACAGGGTTCTGATCGCCCCAGATAACCAAATGAAGTACTAATGGCAAGCTGTTGTTATATAAGAGCCTAAGACCCATACTTTTATGACATCACTTCCTGGGGGTTCCTTCCAATTGCTGTCACTGCTCATTTAATATGGGGATTAGTTGCCCCCCATATTTGTGCCCTGCTCTACTCCATTCCTCTGTTCCCATATTAAAGCCATTTCTTCTCCTTACCCCACCCGGGGGCCTCATTTATGAAAAGTGACGCATCGCTGCGTGAAAACAGAGATGCGTCACTTTTCACTGCGCCCTCCTTGCGACACCAATGATGCGTCATATTTACATTATGACGCATCATGGCGCAAGGAGTTACAGATACGTCAGTATTTCTGACGTATCTGTATGGCGCAAAAGTGATGCATTGCTGGAGTGTGTCACAAAAGTGACGCAACTCCAGCAATGTGTCCTTTCACATGGGGCAAGCCCCATGTGAAAGGGCCTGCATCAGTCTTACGCCTGCTGTGAGGCAGGCATAAGAAATTGACGCATTTGTGTCCTAGAAATGGCGCAGTGAAATCTCATAGATTTCACTGCGTCACTTCTATGACCCTTTCTTGCGTCAGAACGCCCCCCGCATACATTATACCTGGCGTAGGTATAATGTAGCGCAGGGGTTTACAAAGTGACGCATCTACCTAGATGCGTCACTTTGTAAATATGGTGCAACAAGGCACATTTTTTACGCTGCTGTGCGTCACAAAAAGTGACGCATCGGCGGCGTAAAAGTGACGCACGGTCTCATAAATGAGGCCCCCTGTATTCACACCATACCTTTCACTGCTAAGCCCCTGCCTCCCTTCTTCCTCTGTCCCTCCCCTATCCCTCATTTGCAAGCCTCACCTCTCCTTCCGCTTAATTTCTCCCCCTCCCCACAGCCCTGCCCAGCTTACTTACCCCCAGTTCGCCCTTGTTTTGACTCCTCTCCTTTTGTTGCCAGGTCTGTCTCCTCTCCCCTCTACTCTGCATGTTTTCCTTCCCTCTCTGCACTTCTTCTTGCTGCCTCTCCTCCCCTGCCGGCTCTCCTCCCTTCCTCCTCTCGCCCCCTTCCATAACATACTCTGTTCTCGCTCCACTTTCTAATTTCTGTTCTGTTAATTATTTACTAGCAGCCCATGTCCCTGTCAGGCATTAACACACTTTAAAAGCAGCCAAGGAAAATCAGAATCCATCAGCAGTATGTTCTTTTCCTGCTGCTAAGAGCCCTGAGCTCTCAGAAGGCAGAGGCAAAGCGGGGCGGGAGCCGGAGGCCACACGGGGTCTAGATTCAGCAGGAGCACCATACATCCAGGACTCTAAGGGCGCAGCGGTCATTAGTGCAGCGGGTGCAGTGGCACCGAGGCCATCGGTGTCAGGAGGTCTGCACCCCAAACATGGATATTATTTACTGCTCAGCTTGGGGTGGGAGGGCATTGCTCTTGCTTGTATCACACGGATGCATAGAAATGCACAGCACTAATGAAGAAATCTCACTACAACTTAGAGGACACACACACACCTTCCCAAGAAATTAAGAATCCAACAAATGAACAGCCCTCATACACCGCAGATGAATCCACATACATGCGTGGCATTGTAGAATCAAGGGCCCCAATGGTGCAAAGGATGCTTGCACTTGCTTTTTGTGCATCCAAGGGCACTTTGGTATTAGAGAAGGGGCCAAAGACACTTGGCCATCTTCCGTAATATGGATCGAGCCTGTGCACATTTTGCCCCAATGCCATACCAAGGTTAGTACAAAAAAGGTAGAGGATTGTGCCCTCACAATTGTCAACAGAAATTCATGCGAAAAATCAGGCGTTCTTTGAAAGTTTAACGTGCTAAAGTTTTATTTAATGTTTCCTCTTTATGGAAGGACAGCCGACACGTGTTTCGCCCATAGGGCCTATTTAGGCCGTGGGCTTTTTCAAGGCAAAATCAAATGTTCAGTCAGGAAAGTTTCATATTTCAAAAGAAGGCCGTGATTAGAGTCTCGGCGGTCCGGGAGCCCTTCCATACAGAGGAAACATTAAATTAAACTTTAGCACGTTAAACTTTCAAAGAACGCCTGATTTTTCATATGAATTTCTGTTGACAATTGTGAGGGCACAATCCTCTACCTTTTTTGTACATACCCCCATATTGGCTCTTGGGTGAAACCTTTTGTGAGGAATGTGCCACAACAAACTTGGGCCATGACAATTGTAGCACCTAAACCCAGAAATCTCCACCCAAACATCTAGCCATACCAAGGTTGGCTTTCCCCTATTTGCTTGGACGCCCTATCCAAATGAGGGGAAAGCTTTTCCCCTTGAGTTTGTGTTGCATTACAGAGCAGGCGCTGCAGCAAAATAAGCTGTCAGGAGCTTGATAATGCGCTTGTTTGAGACGGTGAGCTTTCAGTGCGCCACTTGAGGGTGCCCCTAGGATGAGGGCACAGAGGACCCAAGGAGAATGTAGTGGATCCCTTATACTCCCTTGGAAGTATATGTTGCACAGACCAGTGGAGAACATGCCCAGGTTCCCAGGCGCCGCCTGAGTGGCCGGTTTGACCACTGAGAACAATCATGATGCTGCTGATGCAGTGTCATGATGGGCTGGATGAGGCAGGGAGCCTGGGTGCTTCCTATCCTGCAGACAGAGGAGAGGCGGCGACAGCTGCGACAGCAAAAGGTACATTTATTTTGTATTATTTTTCCATCCTCTGCCTCACCACCCCAGTCCGAGGCAGCCGCCACTACCCACTGCAGATACTGGAAGTTTGGAATTGGCCTTGATTGAGGTGCACTAGAGTTCACAGGAACTGGGATATTCATCCAATTAAATGCCTTCAGCAATCCAAAGTGCCCTTCATCCTTTTGTTCAAGAGGTCACAGTGCTACAGCACATACTAACAGTAGCATATTGGGACAACCTCTGGCAATTTCAGCATCTGGTGTTCCAAATGTTGTCTTGAGAACTGCAGGTAATCATGTCCATCCAGGTAATGTATATGCAGAGGGTGGGCAACTCCAATGGTCAGGTGTCACCCTGCTCCCAGAAGCCCTTTCCAGTTTTTCAAAGGATATGCAACCGGTATGGCACCCGCATCAACAACCTGCTTACCAGTTGAGACAATGCCCTGCTTCCTCAATTTTTCAAACAGTTTCTGGAATGGGGCAATGGAGACTTTAATGGATGCTCTGGTCAATGCTCGGCACTGGAGATTCATTTCATCCCATTCCTCTTATTTTCCATTCCTGGGTGAAGGTGCAACGGAACGCTTCACTGATGATTTCAGACATCACCCTGCAGCCTAGAAGAACTTGATGTCCCTTCTGTTCTGTACTCTTTGTAGGCGCAGAGTGAGTTCAACGGCTAAAACCGTGGCCACTGCACCATCCTCCTTTGGCATCAAGCTCCCACCTGAGTCTGAGGCTTTTGGTGTGGATGGTGAGCGGGCACAGTTTCAACACACAGGGCTTTCTCTTCCAGTATCTTTCTCTATTCTGCTTTCTTGGCTGGTCATTCTATCTGCCTAGGGACCGCCACTTGACCTCTTTTTAATGGTGGTGTCAGTTTAAGTTGTTGTCTTCCCTCCAGTGTGAGCCTGAGATGATTTTTACAATTCTGCAGGATGTCTTTGCACTGGAATTACATGTTTGCACTCTTGGGTTGCAGTGGAACTTTAACTGGGCCTTTCATGGTCCTTTGGCCAGTTTCCTCTCCATTAAAACACTGTCCTAGATTGTTGTGGGGTTTTGACCTTCTGAGGCCTAGACGTATGACTTTTGCTCCTCGGTGCTCTCTGCCTGCCCATGTGCTTGCCATCTCTGACTCTCACTCAGTTATTAGGATTGCTAGGCTCACTAAACAGGGATGAGGAGAGTCTTGCTATTATATTTTGATAAACAGAACTTATGTTTCAGTTTTGCGCCTACATTCCTAACGACTGAGAGTCTCTGGCTCGGATGCCATTATATAGGTGTACATACATCCTCTGCAGCAGGCGAGAGATTGTGAAAAAGTTTTATTGGAATCTCGACTGCCTCTTCTGACAGGAAATTGCCCACTCTAAGGGCTTCCAATATGTGGTATTGCGCTCATCAAGATAACCATGCACTCAATCTGAGATGAGCTCTTGATGAGCAAAGGATTCACCTAAGCTCACATGTTGCTATCAATGCTAGCAAAGCTAGAGAGCCTTTCTGGACTGGGCGCTCACAAAGGGGATTCACAGTGGCCAAGTGGTGCAGAATTTCTTTTTCGATAAAACTGATCAGATTAAAGTAAACATCCCTTTATGAGAAGTGACTGTAGGAAATGTATTGACCCCTTCTTGTACTTCACACTGCCATACCCTTTATATTTTATGAACGATCTCACCTGACAAATCAAATCTGTAATCCATCCATCTGCTAGTGAGAGTATTTCACCGGGAGAGTAGGTAAGGCAGGACAGAAGGATCTGGGTCTATAAGTGAATACATTTTATGTACATCTTGTGACCTTCAACTGTTCCAATTAGAAAAAAATGGGTGAACATAAGCAGACTTTAATTTGAATATTTATAAAACCGAGTTTCTTGTCAGTGTGGATAATTGGCTGAAAAATCACAGCTGAATGCATTAACACATTTCGGTAGGTTTTTAGCGCCATTATGTTAAGCAGTTCCCTATATGGTGATGTAGTAAAGTGTTGGTACTAGATTAATTTTGTCTGTTACTTATTCTGAAGTCGAGGGGATTGCAGCGAACACACGCCAATTAGGTACATCCTCAGAGAGAGACACTTGGGATGTGAAAGGGAAAAACAAAGCAATAGCTTAATTGGACACAAACCATCTTCATTACTATGATTCCTCCCATCTTTGCCCGAGTACTTATGATCCTGGCTTCACCCTGGAGGGCATCGCTCTGTTTGGTAAGGAATTTCCGGCTCTATGGGCGCGTGGGCCATTTAAGGCCAAGTAATGGGCAGGGCAGATAAAAGGGACATGAAAAATAAAAAAGAACACATTTTAAAGTCTTAGATGAGATCGGTTATGCTGATCCAGAAAGGCGGCCGTCTCTGCAGAGAAAAGGAATCACTTAGAAAAGGAAAGAAGAGCTGGAGTGATTGATATTTCCAGTAAGTGATCTAGCTATCAGCATCCTTCAGTGCATATTGTGTGTTTTCTCATTCTCCATGTATGTGCCCCAAGCCCATTCCCCTGTCTCATTCCCTCCCTTCCAAGAGGGTCAAATGATTGGTCCTCTTCGACACACCTATTGTCTAGGCCTCTCTCATCACTCTTGAGTAGAGGAGACGGCTGAGTATAGCGCCTCCTAGGGCCAGGAGCATGGCCCCTACCACTGAACCCAGCTGAGCAGGCCTAAGCCCTGGTGGTGTAACCTTCATATAAACATAACATAACATGTCAATTTGTAAAGCACACGTATCACCCGAAGGTGTATATTGGTGCCCAAATCAATAGTACTTATTTTATAGACCTCAGATGGATGAAAGGCTGAGCGGACCCGCCGGGATTAGACCCTGTGACCATGAGGTCGAACCCAGGCCCCTACAGTGGATGCATGTGTTCACTGCGCCACCAGACCCGGCCTCCTCCCCCTGCTTTGAATAAGGCCCATCGACTGGCGTCTACTGCTTAATTTGTTTGCTGTGCATTGCTTTGTTTACATTTTCAGGTCTGGGCCATCCCCAACCAGTCTGTGTAGAAGATGTTAGAGCATAGTCTGCCCCCCACTCCACAGGTCACAGGACTGTGTTGCTCTCTGGCCCAATCCACCCACCTAGTCCTGGCTGCCTACCAACCCCAAGGGTTGTCCCTACTTAGGCAACTGATCCAGGGCATCCATTCCAGGCATCGAAGTAAAAGGAAGAGAGTAAGGACGGATCCCCGTACTGTGTTCCAGATTCTTCAAAATACATACAATTGTGTAGCATTTACCCAAAAATATTAGCTAGTCGGCAAAACCTTTCATAAATTCTCCATAAAATGCCATAAAAAACCTTTACAACGCCTGAAATGGATTACATACTGAAACTGGCACATACATTTAGTATGAAATCATTATGCAAAATAAGAAACAACCATTCCTCGGAATTGTCTTCCAGGAATCAATTTTATATGCACGGACCGACTTCAAATAAATGTAACATTGAATCACTAAAATGGATTTTGCATTCTATGAAATGGTGGAATATAACATCCAGCAGATTAGAGTACATTTTCAATGATGGCAGTTCTCTGCCTCAAAAATATCATTAGAGCATGCTACAATAATGTGCAGCTCATTTACACACGAAGCTGCTCACTTTGGGATAGGAAAATAGATTGAAAGAAATGAAACGTTCATTGACCCTTTTTTCTGTTCCTCTCACCAAATACATTTTAGATGCTTCTCAGCTGTGAGAGACATAGGGCCAGATGTAGGTAGCCAAATACCGGTCGGTAACGGCCGATTTCGGCCGTTACCGACCGGTATTTGGCTTTTGACATGTAGGGGGCAGGAAACAGGCCATTTCGGTAATTTTACCGATTCGGTAAATATACCGGTCGGTAAATTTACCGACCGGTATTTTTACAGAATCGGTAAAATTGAGATGTAGGTGGGACTCTTCTGAGTCCCACAAGCCCTACAAATTCGGTATTTTACCATCAAATTCAATTTGATGGTAAAATACCGATTCAGGTGTGCATGCACATGTGTGCATGCACACCTGTGCCATATGACAGGCAGACCTGCCCTTAGGGCAGGTATGCCTGCCACATGGCCCCCGAACCTTTTTTGGGGGTGCTAGAGGGTGTCAAAGTGACACCCCCTGCACCCTTGTCAAAATCGGTATTTACCGATTCGGTAAATACCGACCGGTAATGCCCATTCATTCCTATGGGCTTCAAAGCCAATAGGAATGAATGGGCATTACTGGTCGGTATTTACCGAATCGGTAAATACCGATTTTTACCGATTCGGTAAAAGGAACATCTGGATGTTCCTACATCTCCCCCCTTCTTATTTACCGATTCTTATTTACCGAATCGGTAAAATTCGGTAAATAAGAATCGGTAAATTTTTCCTACCTACATCTGGCCCATAATTGCTTATTTTTAGGTCTTATTTCTATTTCTACCGCGTAAAATATATTTCACTATATTTCTATTGGGAGCCACTATGTGCCCCCTTTTCTAACCCCCAAATATCCCTCCTTTGAACTTTACAATGTCTTGATAAAAGCTATATCTGTCAACATCCAAGCCTCTTATTCTCCTTTATATCCCCACCCTCCTCTTCTGAATTATACATTTAGGGCCAGATGTAGGTAGGAAAAATTTACCGATTCTTATTTACCGAATTTTACCGATTCGGTAAATAAGAATCGGTAAATAAGAAGGGGGGAGATGTAGGAACATCCAGATGTTCCTTTTACCGAATCGGTAAAAATCGGTATTTACCGATTCGGTAAATACCGACCAGTAATGCCCATTCATTCCTATGGGCTTTGAAGCCCATAGGAATGAATGGGCATTACCGGTCGGTATTTACCGAATCGGTAAATACCGATTTTGACAAGGGTGCAGGGGGTGTCACTTTGACACCCTCTAGCACCCCCAAAAAAGGTTCGGGGGCCATGTGGCAGGCATACCTGCCCTAAGGGCAGGTCTGCCTGTCATATGGCACAGGTTTGCATGCACACATGTGCATGCACACCTGAATTGGTATTTTACCATCAAATTGAATTTGATGGTAAAATACCGAATTTGTAGGGCTTGTGGGACTCAGAAGAGTCCCACCTACATCTCAATTTTACCGATTCTGTAAAAATACCGGTCTGTAAATTTACCGACCGGTATATTTACCGAATCGGTAAAATTACCGAAATTGCCTGTTTCCTGCCCCCTACATGTCAAAAGCCAAATACCGGTCGGTAACGGCCGAAATCGGCCGTTACCGACCAGTATTTGGCTACCTACATCTGGCCCATAGTGCTGTACTTCAAGGGTGACCATTATGCAAGTGGGCAGCAAAAGAGTGTTGGAAAATGATTATATTTAATTACAATGTATGTATACAATTATTTGTTTTATTATTTTCGATTGATCTTTATATAGAGCAGACATGTTGCTACTAAGCCACCTTGGAGCACGTGAAGTATTTTCAATTCTGGTGCCATGCGGCAAGAACAGAACATTTTGTCTGCCTAAGCTCTGCTGCTCTGAGAGGATCCTGACGTGCAAGTAGGTCAAGAGCTTCAAAACAGGTGGGTGTTCCCATGGTGAGAGGTGGTCTATAATCCTGCACCGACCCTTACATTTGGGAAGTATAATGCACTTTCAAACATAATGAATTCGAGGTGAGCTCACAATTCTTCCGCATGCACACATGATGCAACGACATGTACACACATAAAAGATACATCACTATCATACTCAGAAGATGAATGCCCAGAAGCTTTAAGCCAAAAGATCTTTATCTAGGGTCACAGACATGTTGGTGAAGTTTTGTAATAACCATAGAAACAATATCATGCTTATGTGTGCAAATATACATCAGAACTCCTCACACTGAGCGCATAGAGTGCAGATCCCAGGTATAGGTTGTGCATTAAAAACACATCCTTGGAGACATTGATTAACAGAGAATCACATCATTTCCGCTGGTGGCTGGCTTCCTGTGAAGTCGTGAATCATAAAATCTGGGCCTAATTGCGCCAAGCAAGAAAAGCAAGGGAGCTTGTCATGGAGGGGATTTTGGTTGGTTTCTACCACAGAAAAGTGTGACCTTTATAAGGTTTGATTTACCAATGAATGGGCTACAAAGTCTTAGGCTTTACAAGTAGTTCTGAAGGGCCACTCATTAAATATTCCCACATTTTTATATTATGCCAAACAAGGCTGATCCTCCCGGATGAGATTTGGGGACTAACACCCTATAAACATGGTTAAAAATGGAAGCAAAATGATAAATGTTTCAATCCAATTTCCCAAAAAACTAAATGAAAAGTTGTATATTTCACAAGCAGTTTAAAAATATTTGGCTGCACAATTTGATGAAGACCTCACTTCTACATACCACATCTCATTGTTCTACCTTAAGGTCAGCCTATTGCTAAATGAGGTGGCAGAGCTAGGGTTTCAAATGGAGTACCCTGTCTGCCAAATTCTAGCTCCTGCCCTTAGACTTAAACTGTGAGAGTCATGTTAAAAAACTGTCAGATCTATTCTAAAAAATAAAGGACATTATTCTCTCAAGTCCAGTAGGCATCTGGAATATGTCAAACTTTGGGTTTACACAACATAACTGTGTCTACATAAGGTTTTGTAGAAAGGTATCAATACTGCATAACTAATTTGAGCCAGTAGGGTGCGTTTGACAATTGAAACTCGAAGGTGCGTTTTCATTGCCTTCCTTTTATATGTAGGTTTGGAATATATCTAAAAAATCAGCAAAATCTCGTCGGTATATTGTACATGTTGACATCCTGTTCACAACATTTTTTTTAAATTATTGGTATGGTTAATTAATTTATGATTCACCCAATAGGCTGCCTTGTCTCTCGTTGCATGCGTGTTTATAATAGTTAACACTTTCTTGAAATGCATTTATGAAACTTACATACAAATGTTGTTTATATAAATGTACTGTATGATAATATCTTCAAATGCATTATTTATAATATATGCATGGCTGATAAGAGCAGAAACCATAAGGTTGAGGCACGCCCGCACATAATGCTTTGTGCGGTTAATATATGGTGATTATTGTACTACCTCCCCCCCCTACCCCCCTCCAGACTAAACATGCAATAGACAGGCTGTGACACTTTTAATTGTTTTCTTTGCACGTATGTTTTTCCAAAAAGCGAGAAAAATTAATTTGGGTTAGCACATTTGTCATGGTGATGGTCCTGAAAAAGTGATGACTGTGGCCCAAACATTGACATTTACCTATTGATTGAACAACTGCATTTTAATTATATTTTGCATCTTCACGTATTCGAAGCGTATCTGAGGGTCTGACAATGTTTAAACATTACTGTTTATTATTTTTGTACATATATGGTATGTTTGTATATGTTGTATCGGGTGCAAGCCATGTCTCTCTTGCCTATACAAGTAAAACATATAACAAATTATATATTTTTTTAATCGTCCTAATCACTGAGAGCTTTCGCTATATTGCTATATAGTGAACGAAATATTTTAGTGGGTACTTTGTGTCTTGCAATTTATTGGCAATAAAATAGAAGTTCAGGGATTTTTTGGTTTGCTAATGTGTCTGTGACCAAACATTTGTGGGCAGATTGTGTGTTCCCTTTTTGTTGTTGAGCCATATGCCGGATGTAGCATAATCTTTAGAAATAGAATACCCATAATATGCCAATGAGGGTGCTTTATGACAGGACCACCATGATGCCTAAAATGGCCATAACATGACAATGAGAATTATGTTAAAGAAGGTCCAACATGGTTTATAGGCTGTCCACAATATATAACGACCATAGATTACCATTTAACTGCAGACGGGCCTTTGTGAGGGTTGGTATCAACCAGCTGTCATTTAAGATGCTGTCCCGCAAGGCTACAGGACTGCTGAGGCAAGACCGCCCATTAAAAAGGGAAGGCGGGAGCGCAATAATCTATAAACTGACTTTGAAATGCTCTATTAAGGCAATCAACCTAGCAAATTGTGAGGCTGTTTTTTTCATTCTAACCTTAGCAAATGACTGTTTTCTAACAGGCTATTTAACCCCTTTGGTGCTCATGATGAGTTCAGTTTGTCATGGCATATACCTCTCAGGTGCTCATGACGAGCTGAGCTCATCATGACCACACCCGTTTTTATTGCTGTCCAGCACAGGAGAAGAATATCATCAGCAGCAATGTGGTTAATTTATCGCCCTCTGGGGCCACCTACCCAGTTTATTTCTAGTCTAGCAGAGAACATCGCGCATCCAGCGCTACAATACAACAATATGGTAGTACTAGGTGATCTCAATATGCACTTTGATAACAGCCTCAAAGCTGAGGCACAATCTTTAAGTAGGGAGGTTGAAACTATTCACTTAGTCCAAAAACCAATACACCCTACCAATGTATTGGGCCATACCTTAGACCCGATTTCTCTAACTTTCCCACCATTAAGAGTCACATGCCAACAGTAGTTTCCTGGTCAGACCATTATCTGGTAGCCTTCAACATGCCATTATGTTTGCTTACACTGACAACAAGTCCAATCAAACGATTACTACAAGAAAGTGGGCAAAGATCAATCCAGAGATATTCTCTAATGCACTCCTGAAAACTAACCTTAAGTTAGGGCATGATGTCAATACCGATAATTTGAAGCTAGAAAAATGGATAACAGGAGCACTGGATAAGATAGCTCCTGTGGCTACCACGAACCAACCCAGGACCCGGAACTCTGCTCCTTGGTTCAATGAATCCTTCATTGCGGCCAAGAAAACCTGCAAACGCCTAGAGCACATCTGGTGGAAGGACTACTGCATAACCAGCAGAGCTAGTTATAAAAATGAACTTAAACAGTAGCACATGCTCATTAGGAAAATACGATGTGATTTTTACACCCATAAAATAGAGAACGCCAATATTACCTCCAAAGAACTGTTCTCCATCCTCAATACACTGTCCTCTTTAGAACGCATTGCTGCCATAGCACCATCATCCTTAGATAGCTGCAATATGATCACCTCCTTCTTTGCTTCCAAAGTAGCGACGATATACAACACCTGTCCTGTAGAAGCTCGTAATTGCTGAAACCTAGACACCCTCTCTCATGAGCATGACGCACTTAGTGAGAACAGTCTCGAAGAATTTAGGACCCTTCTCTGGAAGAGCTAAAAGGATTCTCTCTGAGCATTAAATCAGGATCCCCTCTAGACACTGTTAATTTTAAAATTCTGGGGCAAGGGATGGAGGTTATTCTCCCTCATCTACAGGAGTTGATCTCTCTGTCCTTCCGATCAGGTGAAATTCTGCAAAACACAGAACCATGCAATAGTGCTCCCCCAACAGGAAAAAATCTTTCAGCCGATCCCCAGCAATTAGAAAATGTGTGCCTCATCACATTATTGCCATTTTTCTGCAAAATAACGGAGAAAAATGTGAATAACCAACTTTGAAGTTTATCACTCTAATGACTTGCTCCATACAACTCAATCAGGCTTTAGGGCCTCTTACTCCACAGAGTCAGTCCTCCTTCTCACCTCTGAAACTTTGAGACGTGTGCGGATGAAGGGCAAACAGCCACTTTGGTGTTACTCGAGCTAAGCGCAGCTTTTGACACCGTATCGCACAACTCTTCCTTTAGAGGCTTGGGCTGTGCGGACTGAGTGGTACAGCACTACCCTGGATGACCTTCTTTCTCCAAACCCGAAGTTTTTGAGCTGTCCAAAATTCGCACATGTCAGATAGCATCTCTCTGACGCAAGGGGTTCCACAGGGCTCAATACTGAGCACAACCCTATTCAACCTATATATCTGCCCCCTTGCAGGAATTGTGGAAAAACACAATGTTAAAATTGTGTCATATACGGACGATACGCAGCTCATAGTCACCTTATCAGAAGGTGCGGAGGCTGCTGTGGCCCAATTTTCCCTATGCTTAGAAGAACTAGCCTCCTGGATGACCAATAACTGCCTTAAACTTGATAGCAACAAAACAGAGGTCATGATAGTAGGCAAAGCACCTTCTATTTTGTCATCAGCTTGGTGGCTTGAGGTCCTTGGCCAAACCCCCACCCTGAAAGTTAAAACCAAAAACCAAGGTATATGGTTTGACCCCAAACTCTTGTTTGTGAGTCAAATAAGGAGTGCAGCCGGTAAGCGCTCTGGGACTCTTAAGGTCCTGAGAAAACTCCTGGACCTACTACCACTGGTGGCCAGGAAAACTGCTTTACATGCCCCAGTAACATCTCATATATACACTTTTGCAACATCCTTTACCTTGGGGCCACCAAAAGGAGTTTGACAAAACTTCAAAGCGCAATCAAAATGCAGCTGCCAGCTTGGTCCTAAATCTTCCCAGAAGAACATCAACCTAAAATGCTTAGACTACTTTACAATGGCTTCCAGTGGGTAGAGGATTATCTAAAAGGCCATGTATTGTTGTTACAGTATCCTGATGGACAAAGCCCTTAGATATCTACGATCTATGGTAACACCTTACACACCTTCACAGAACCTAAGATCCCCAAGGAATAACCTTGTAAGGGTGCCACGAGTGAGGGCCAGGATGGGAGCCCAGTCCTTCTGCTATTTAGTAGCCAAAACGTGGAACACTTTACCACCAAATCCACCAGATGTAAAGACCATTGCTGATTTGCAGTGGGAAAAAGTTTCTAAAATATGTTAGTCTACATTGTGATATGATAAAATATGACTTAGAATTTAAAATTCTCTAAGACGGCCTCATATAATATATGTGTGTGTGTGTGTGTATATATATATATATATATGTGTGTGTGTGTGTGTGTGTGTGTGTGTGTATATATATATATTATATGAGGCCGTCTTAGAGAATTTATAATGTTAAGTCATAATTTATCATATCACAATGTAGACTAACATATTTTAGAAACTATTTCCCACTGCAAATCAGCAATGGTCTTTACATTTTGTGAATGGCAAAACTAAATTAATATATAATAGACTCTTTTTAATCCCCTCTACTCTGCATAAATCGAATTATGCATCTAAAGAAAAAGGTGATCTTGTTAATCTGAAAGAGGTACAACAATATGCATGATATATATTTTTTTTAATTAACAGTTTTGCAAATTAATATGGGGAAGGCTACTTAAATTCTAGATTTAAAGTTATATTTTCTGTTACAAATATATATTTGTGGTCACATTGAGTTTTCCACCTGATTTGAGTTGTAGAAGATATAAAGTTCTTGAATTACTAATTATGATTGCACTCCATCAAGCTACTTTCAATTGGAAAGGCGCATAAACACTATCTGCATTCATACTGGAATGGAGCAAGTTTCATAGATAAATCCTATGCTGTTTATATATAAAGGCTCATAAACACTAACTGCATTCATACTGGAATGGAGCATGTTTCATAGATAAATCCTATGCTGTTTATATATAAACAAACGTTTCAAAGAAAGTCATTTTAGCTACCTTTACCAACGTTGGGAGTCCTTTCGACCTTAGTGGAAGGTGTGTAAATCCTTGAAGGGGGCAGATAACAATTTACTTTATTTAGAGAGCCTTTCCTGGCTGGAGGGTAACTCTGTGGTGTGAATTGAGCCATCTCAGAGCCTTTCACAGCTCAGGTTTCCCAGGTGGGCGCCATGTTTAAAGCGCCTACCCTGCAAACTTTTTTGTACTGAGAAAATAAACTTCCAAGGTAGTTGTTGTTTTCTCAGCACACAATACAAATGGTCGAAACATACAAGCAGGCTGGGCTTTAAGTGGGGTGGGTCCTGCCGGCGCCGGCAGTTCTAAAACGCAGGTGCTGCAACAGGTCCCTATCGTGTTCTCCATTTCTGCCCTCACTTTCAAGGTGAAAAAGTATCTTAACTCTGAAGCAGTATCCCTCTTCAATGCCTTTGATGTAACTTTGAAGAGACACGTTGTAGATCGTTCATAGTATCATCATTTCGGAACTGAAGCATTGTTTATATTATTAACAACGAAGCCATAGTTATTGCTTATTTATCTGATGCAACTAACAACCATTGACAAAGCCAGTAGTCCTGGCTTGTAGTAGGTATAATGGTACTTGCTGTATTATATTTCTGTATGCAATGACAGAAACAGCAACATTCCAGTCGGATGGCACACTATGCTAAGCACAGGATTTTAGCGTATGTGTTTTTAAGCCATGCCCTTAATTACATAGGCCACTACTCTTTAAGAGAACCCCCAGTTTTTTCATGCCACTTAAAGCCCTGCAAGCAGGGTATGTTCTCCATACATGTTGGCTCCAGTCTAAGTGGCCTGCAGACTTTGGCAGAGAAAATGGGTGACAGTCTACCCTCCCCCAGTAGCTTCCTAGGAGCAATGGCGCCACCAGTGAGCCCTTGTGAAAATGGCTTTTTATAATCAATAAATATTATGCGTGAACTGGTCTGACTGTGAATGAGGGAGACAGTGTGTTCGTGAATGAGTATGAGAAAATGTAAGTGTGTTATAAAAAAAAGAGTACAAAGAAAAATATATCTCAAGCCACTTACAAACACCGACTCACTCTTCTGTGCTACACACACAGAGTGTGTTTAGCAGAGAAGAGTGAGTCAGTCTTTTTAAGTGGCGAAATATTCCAGTACATGTAATACCCACATGTATCCTATTATTCTAGACTGATGTGTGAGAAAGTGAGTTTCTGTTGCAGTACCCCCCGCTTTTTGCCTGATACCTGATGCACTTTTTCTTGGTGTGCCCTGGGTCCCTGCCAATCAGGTACCCGGTTCATTAAAGGGGGTGGTGATGGACAGAGTATCTGAATTAAGCAGAACACTCCTACCCAGTCAAAAGAGCAGGGCTTGATCCATCACCGTTTTTAGCTCACTGCACCATCCCAGTTCAGAACCTGGCTACATGCAAATTAGTCTGGCCCTGGCCCAGTGCATCATGGGAACAGGGCAAACCAAACTACCAAGCCAATTCTTTACTGGAAAGGAAACAAGCTTCCGGGGACCGGTTTCTGGCATCGCAGCCGTCTTCGGCCCGGCTTGCTTGAATCCTGATGGTGCAGTGAGCAAGGGACTCACATCTGAGTATACCCTACCACACTTATGGTGGCCAAAACGATTCATTAAAGGGGGTGCTGATGGACAGAGTATCTGAATTAAGCAGAACACTCCTACCCAGTCAAAAGATCAGCGCTTAATCCATCACCGTTTTTTAGCTCACTTCACCATCCCAGTTCAGAACCTGGCTACATGCAAATTAGTCTGGCCCTGGCCCAGTGCATCATGGGAACAGGGCAGACCAAACTACCAAGCCAATTTTTTACTGGAAAGGAAACAAGCTTCCGGGGACTGGTTTCTGGCATTGCAGCCGTCTTCGGCCCGGCTTGCTTGAATCCTGATGGTGCAGTGAGCAAGGGACTCACATCTGAGTATACCCTACCACACTTATGGTGGCCAAAACGATTCATTAAAGGGGGTGGTGATGGACAGAGTATCTGAATTAAGCAGAACACTCCTACCCAGTCAAAAGATCAGGGCTTGATCCATCACCGTTTTTAAGCTCACTGCACCATTCCAGTTCAGAACCTGGCTACATGCAAATTAGTCTTAATTCAGATGCTCTGTCCATCACCACCCCCTTTTCAGAATCGTTTTGGCCACTATAGGAGTGGCAGGGTATGCTCAGACATGAGTCCCTTGCTCACTGCACCATCAGGATTCAAGCAAGCCGGGCCGAAGACGGCTGCAATGCCAGAAACCGGTCCCCGGAAGCTTGTTTCCTTTCCAGTAAAGAATTGGCTTGGTAGTTTGGTCTGCCCTGTTCCCATGATGCACTGGGCCAGGGACAGACTAATTTGCATGTAGCCAGGTTCTGAGCTGGGATGGTGCAGTGAGCTAAAAAACGGTGATGGATCAAGCCCTGATCTTTTGACTGGGTATGAGTGTTCTGTTTAATTCAGATGCTCTGTCCATCACCACCCCCTTTTCAGAATCGTTTTGGCCACTATAGGAGTGGCAGGGTATGCTCAGACATGAGTCCCTTGCTCACTGCACCATCAGGATTCATGCAAGCCGGGCCGAAGACGGCTGCAATGCAAGAAACCGGTCCCCGGAAGCTTGTTTCCTTTCCAGTAAAGAATTGGCTTGGTAGTTTGATCTGCCCTGTTCCCATGATGCACTGGGCCAGGGACAGACTAATTTGCATGTAGCCAGGTTCTGAGCTGGGATGGTGCAGTGAGCTAAAAAACGGTGATGGATCAAGCCCTGATCTTTTGACTGGGTATGAGTGTTCTGTTTAATTCAGATGCTCTGTCCATCACCATCCCCTTTTCAGAATCAGGTACCCGGGGCCTGTGTTCCTTCCCTAAAAACTGTACTGAAGCCTAAACCCAATTGGCATCTCCAGCCACATGTCAGCCCCTAGTAAATGGTACCCTAGGTACCCAGGGCATTGTGACCAGAGAAGACCCCTAAGGGCTGCAGCACTTATTTTGCCACCCTTAGGGGCCCTGTACCCTGACACACACACACTGCCTTTGCAAACTGCAAATCTTCTTCTAAGTGTCGATTTTTGCAAACTACAAATATTCTTTAAAAATCATATCAAGTACCAAAACATAATTGCTTACCTGTCTTAGGTAGAGGTCCCAGTACTGAACATAGGAGTCCAGTGCAGGATTACAAAAGTAACGAGAACCTACTTTACCTGATTTGAATTTCCTTCCATAGGATAACATTGCTGAGTGTCCTGGTGCAGAACTAAACAAAGAGTCAACATGGCACACATCCCTGTGTGCCATGCCCACAAACCCACTGCCCTGGCATACATCAGCCACCCCATTAGCTGGGTGCCCTATACCAGTGGTGTGGGCACAGGTGCATGAGCCCTGTGCCCCTACAGTACCCAGGGCCATTCCTGGGCACTGTAAGTGCAGTGATGCCATTAAGAGTATATGGTGCTGGGAGGTTGTCATTACGAACTCCACAGCACCATAATGGCTACACTGAAGGCTGACAAGTTTGATATAAAACTTCTCAGTGCATTAAACCCACACTGATGCCAGTATGGGATTTAATGTAAAATGCACTACAGAGGGCATCTTAGAAGTGCCCCCTGAAACCTAACCTACAATCTACGTCTTGTCTGAGAGGCTGCCTAGGCTGTCACATAGCAGCCATGTTGCTGGACCCCTGGTTGGAGAGCCCCCGCTCTCCTGGGCCTGCAACAATGTACATCCTGGGACGAGGTGCCAAGCCTCCTCCCCCAGGATGGGCAGGGGAAGCTTCAAAGGCATTTCGCCTTTGTGAGCTTCTCCAGGCCATTTGCTGTAATCAGCATCTAGCCCCCACCAGTTCTGACCCCAACTCTAGTGAGAAGCCTGGGCCAACTCCACCCCTCAGGTGGGAGAGGCGAGGTGAAGCATGACCCCTGGCTCCGGCCATCTTGAAGATGGGGAGCCCTGGCCAATCACAGCTAGGCTCCTGCCCCCTCCCACAGGGGAGGAGTAGGCTAGGGGGTATACCCTCCCAGGACAGGGACCGGGACCCATTGGTCCCTGCCCTTGCCCTACCTGTAACGCCCCTAAATTTAGTATTTATGGGCACCCTGAACCTTCCTTCCTTAGATCCAGATTATGAAACAAGAAAGAAGAACAAGGAACAAGAAGACCCGCCGTGCAGCTGCTAAAAAGAGGAAGACACCAACTGATTTGGCCCCAGCCCTACTGGCCTGTCGACCCTCGAACCTGCTCCTGCTAAACCCCGGCGTCATCAGTGGTTAGCAACCTCAAAAACCCCGGAGGACCTGACTGCCTTGTGACTCTGTCTACCTGGGTCTCCCACGAGCAGTGGTACTGCTCAAAGCAAGTAACAAGCCCTGGCATCAGCCCGGAACCTCGTACCCTGCACACTCTATACCCGGAAAGCCTGGCCTGTGCTGGAGTGAACCAAGACCCTGAGGACGTCCCCCTGGTGATTCTGACCTGGAATCTAGTGCCCAACAACCCTCCTCGGCGACCCCGACGACCCCTGCAGACTCAGGACAAGGGACCCCTCCAACCGCGACCAGCAGGGGTAAGATTTCCCGACCTCAAGAGGTCGAGATTCCGGGCTGATGCCAGGGCTTGTTACTTTCTTTGAGCAGTACCACTGCTCGTGGGAGACCTAGGTAGTCAGAGTCACAAGGCAGTCCGGTCCTCCGGGGTTTTTGAGGTTGCTGACCACTGCAGACGCCGGGGTTTAGCAGGAGCAGGTTCGAGGGTCGACAGGCCAGTAGGGCTGGGGCCAAATCAGTTGGTAAGATTTCCTGACCTCAAAAGACACCCCTTCACCCGGTGCCCCACAGCCCCCTGTGCCCAACTCTGGGGTACCTACCTATCCTCCAAGATCCCAACTTACCCCTCAAAGTGTTGGTCGCTCCTGAAGATCTTCCATCCCTGAGCCTGCAGCCTTTGTTCCCTTTTCAAGATCTCCATTGAATAACATTGGGCGTCCGGCAGCTCAAAAGCACCCTACACCTAGCCACTCGAGTGCCACTGGCAGTGCAACCTTTGTCCCAATCTACTTCCCCATTTGCCCTGAGCAAGTGACCAGGAGCCCAGCTCCCAGAGCCACGTGGCCTGCTAGCCAGCAGCCACCAACCGAAGGCCCCCAGCCTCGCATTGGATAACATTGGGCCTAACAACCTCTGCACCCGGCTGCCCCTGTGCCGCTGAGGGTGTAATGTACCTACCTGACCTTGGGAGACCCCTGAGTCTATGCCCAAAAACCTTAACTCTGCCAGTCGAGTACTTACCTATAAGCCGATAACTCATTTTCCTTCCATAGGTTAACATTGACTGGTTTCACTTGAAATTTCTTCGAAGTGTGGAGTTTTGAAACTTTAAAATATTCATCTAAAATCAGCCGAATAACGAATTCCGAATTACTCACCTGTGATCAGAGGAGAAGCCAGTACTGTACATTTGAGCCCAGTACTGAACCGCAAAAGTAATCCTAACTGTACTTACCAGTTACATGCAATTTCTTCCATAGGAAACCATTGACTGATTTTCTGTGAAATTTCTTCTAAGTGTCGATTTTTGCAAACTACAAATATTCTTTAAAAATCATACCAAGTACCAAAACGTAATTGCTTACCTGTCTTAGGTAGAGGTCCCAGTACTGAACCTAGGAGTCCAATGCTGGATCACAAAAGTAACAAGAACCTACTTTACCTGTGACTTGAATTTCCTTCCGTAGTATAACATTGCTAGTTTTTCACTGAAAACGTTCTAAGTTTCAACTTTGAAAATACATTAATATTCTTTAAAAAGTACAACTGTAACCAAAACGCCTTTACTTTAACTGTTTACAGCTTAGGACCCGGGACTGAATCCAGGATCCAGTCCTGTGGTTAGAAAAGTTATCCTGAAAGTAATCAACTGCATTTATGTAGAAAAACCCATTGAGCTCAATGTTAAATTGTGTTTAGAATTGTGTTGCCTATTGCAACCACTGTAGCTATTGTCCTTACAAAGTCTATTGCCTTTCTGCAAAGTAATTACTTAAAGTCACTCATATTGAGAAAAGTATATTTTGATACCTGTTGGTTCTAAAATAAAACAATTATATTTTCTGATATAAAAACAATTGGCCTAGAGTTCAGTTCTTGAGTGTGTGAAACCTTTTGCTGACTGAGTGTGTACAACAAATGCTTTACACTGTCCTCTGGTACTGCCTTACGGCTCGACCAAGCTACCACTTTAGAGAGTAAGGTCATACCTGATTTTAACCTCTGTTATACCTCTGGAGATTGGGGACTCTATACACACTGTACCTTACTTTGGTCCAGTATATATAGAGCCACTTTCTTACATGATGTACTGGGTTTCAAGGGATAGAAGATGGCGCCTGCTGTATGGCTTCCTCATAAATGACTCATGCCTCCCCCTGGCATCAACCCTGCGAACAAGTGAGGGTGTAGATGGTGGACTGGAAGCAACCTTTCTGTGAATGACACAGGTGGGCGTGTGCCTTCCTTGATTCTGTGGCCTAACCCGCTTCTCGCATTACTCTGCACAGCAGGATATCTTGTCTGCTGACAAACACAACAAACTTAACAACACGCGCGATGCTCTGATATCTGCGTGCTTACAAGGAAGCAGTCAGATACCCAACACTCTGGGGAGATCTGCAGCAGACAGAAATGTGCAGTAATTGTGTTTGGGTGGACACCTAGCACTTCTCTGAGGACCCCTCTGGCTCCCTGCACCGCTCCGAATGCAAAGCACGTGTGAAGGCAGACGCCACTCGCCCTCCCTGAACGCGATGGTGTTTACTTGCAGTTAAGGTGCAGCGCATGCGTGCCTGCAGACACTGTAACATCATATCTGTTTCACTGCTGGATGAAGGGATGGCAGGGGCTGTGCTGGAATTAGCGCAGCAGATGCAGAGGTGCAAGGTGCCCCCCTCAACCCACGTAAGTCTGTGTTTTATAACCCAGTTAGAGAGCACATTTTCTTTGCTTGCTTTAGAACCATGCAAAAAGAACAATTGCTGGTCAGAATGCAGAACAATTTCATACATTCACCCCAGTACAGAGATCTGTGCATAAATCCATCGTTTTTTGCTCCCCATGACATTTCAGTTTGAACCTAGCCATATGCAAAGCAGTCTTGACCCTGCTCCCTATGGGAACAGTCCAGCCCAAACTGCCAGGCCAGTTCTTCCCTGGATTGGAAACAAGCATCCTGGGACTGGTTTTGGGGTTTCACCCCTCATCAGCCAGGTTAGCTTGATTCCAGTGGCATGGAGAGCACGGGACCCACGTCTAGGCATACCCGTCCCACTCGGGGTGACAAATGCAAAAAGAACAGTTGATGGTCAGAATGCAGAACAATGTCATACATTCACCCCAGTACAGAGATCTGGGCCTAAATCCATCATTTGTTTGCTCCCCTTACCATTCCAGTTGAACCCAGCTATATGCAAATCAGTCTTGACTCTGCTCCTTATGAGAACATTCCAGCCCGAACTGCCAGATCAGGGACTCCTTGGACTGGAAACAAGCATCCTATGACCAGTTTTGGAGTTTCACCCCTCATCAGCCATACTAGCTTGACTCCAGTGGCATGTGGGGTGAATGTTTGCATTGTTCAGCATTCGGCCCATCAACATATTTCTTTTGCAATTGTCGCCTTAAATGGGAAATGTATGCCCAGATGTGGGTCCCGTGCTCACTGAGCCACTGGATTCAAGCTGGCCTGGCTGATGTGGGGTGATGCCCCGAAACCAGTCACAGGATGCTTGTTTCCAGTCCAGGGAGGACCTGGCTTGCAAGTTTGGGCTGGACTTTTCCCATGAGGAACAGGGTCAGAATGATGGATTAAACCCAGATCCTTGAGACTGGGAGTGAATGTTATTTATATTGTAGGAAAACAATGGTTCAATGTTGGCCTGGATAGGTCCTAAGTGAATAAGGCGTATACTTAAATCACGCTTGGGAGATGAATGCGTAGGGAAGCATATATTCAATCATTTATTTTCAAATCTTAACATGTACTAGGGCATTTCAGGTGCTCACAAGAGTGACAAGGTGCATAACGTGACATGAGTGAACAAAGTGGAACAGAACGAAATGTCACACAACAACAAGGTATGGTCCACAAAGCTATATACAATGGGGTGGGGGCATTTCCTTGGATGGGTCGACGACGTTTCGATCTTTTATAATTTTAGATAATCTTCTGGACTGGGGAGCTTCCTGAAATTGGATAACCATCAATTGTCCAAGTTAATTCGTGCGTGAGAGACAATTCAGTCTTGCCAAGTTTTAAATCCGGTAGTTTAGTTCATTTAGTCATTTTCGGGATTCTTCACGGAAATAGGCGTTGAAGAATTATGGTAGTTCTGGAAAGTAGAAGGTAGAGCAGATGCTTTATCGGGTGCCAAAAGGTGCATAGTCTGCTACAGTTAAAAGGAGCATCTAACTTACTTGTGCTCAAGCATTAGGTGGTCCTGATTTAAATGAATATGAAGTTAGGAGAAAATGTTGTAGACGGGTATGATTTCTGCTAAAAACAGGGTCCTATTTGTGGTCCCGCCTGGAGTTAATCCGGTTAGTCTGTGGCTGAAAAGAGGGGGTCTGGGCTCCTCGCTGCTCTCCGGGATGAATGTTAGCATTGTTCAGCATTCCATCCACCAATTATTTATTTTACATTTGCATTAGAACCATGGCACAGTGGCTGCAGCACTGGGAGAAGGCCCGACCCCGTACATCAGCAGCCACGAGCAGGGAAACGGAAGTGGCATTCAACTCTGTGTTGCTAAAATCAGCTTAGCAGTTCACAAGGCTTCAAAAGCCGGTGTTAATATTTGCCTGCATTCTATGTTCAGTGAAAAAAATGAAACATGCAGTGTTTGTGCTTGGTTTGTTTGTCTAGCTAACGAGTGGAGTTTGTAGCCGCATGGGCGAATAACCTTATTATCCATATGCTGCCAGGCATTAATTAATGTTAATAGGTCTTTTGCTTGCTTAGGCACCCATGCCTCGGGCTAGAGCCCAGCATTGCATGTTGGGTTGTTAACACCCTCAGCAGAGGGCTATCTTGCTTAATTAGATCCTCCAAAAAGTAGGGGAATTGTTTTTTTAAATCCTGCAACATCCAGCAATACACATTTTGCTTGACTGAAACAGGCCTCATAGCATTGGCCCACATAGGTTCCCTGCGAGGACCCTCATTCTGTAATGCACATATCCTCCCCTTTGGAATCAAGAGCTCACCAAGATATGAAGATGGAGATTGGTTTATCCTGAAAAGTACATGAAGTAAGTGGTAATAACAGAAAATGTGGACATTTTAAGAAACCTATTAAGATGTTGGACAATAACATATGTTGCTTTTTTGCACCACATGCCACAGTTGATGTTGTGTGTGGCTTAACCCCTGATATGTTAGGGTAGTGAATCGGAAAAGTCCCAATAGTCAGTAGTGTACTCAATTGAAAAAGGATGGTGTGAAGAACAATTGGATTGGAGCGAGCTGGGAGCTGCTGAGGAGGGGTTTTCAGCAGCGGGTTAGGATGGAGTCTTGAGATGTCTGGAGAGCGTAGATCAACGTGGTAATAATAAATACTGTTTCTCAAATTGACAGTAACATGGCCATGGTATCTGTTTTATCGTCGCTTTGAAGAGAAGCAACATGTATGTATTACATGTATAGCCCACAAAGCCATTTGGAAATCAGGCCCAGGCATTATTCAGTCCCTGATCACACCCTATCAACCCCCGAGGTGCCTACGCTCCAGCTCAACGTTTCGGGCAACACCCGTGAAAGTTCGCAGATCTAGGTGGGGTGGACGCTCCTTTTCCTTGAACGCCTCCAACCTCTGGAACTCCCTCCCCCTCACCCTTTGAGGAGAACCCAATCTGCTAGCATTCCGTAAACGTCTCAAAACTTATCTTTTCACCATTTCACACTAGCACCACTTGCACCTCTGTCTCTCCGCTCCGCAAGCGCTAGGAGGCCTCCGGATAGCTAGCGCTATACAAATCCAAATTCATTCATTCATTCATTCTATAGGTCTCTGGACGTCAATACTGTCTAGCTAACAAGGGTGAACAAGGAAGTATGAACATATAGATTCCAGGAGCTGCTACTCTCCTGTGGCACTCTTTCCCAGTGGATCGCAGTTTAAGCGCACTCTGCAGTCTTCCCGCCAACACCTAAGGACGCATCTCTTCAGACAGACGCAGACTCCAATGGCTGATGTGTATTTTACTGCGTGTGTTCATATGCTGCGATTACTTCTCTCTGATGGAACCCGTTCCATTACTAGACTGTGGCCCAACTTGCCGTATACAGTACTTGGCCTGTGCAAGCTCATGCATGTACACCACCAATTTAGTTGAAATAACAAGTATTATTGGATGCTTCCCCACATAGTCGAACCTCCTACGATCATATATGTATTGATAATTGAGTCCTGTCACCAATGGTTCACAGGAATACCCTTATTCCTTAGCATTTTTTTTATATCAACATTGAGGAAGGGCCAGTTAACCACTGAGTACTAACACAATATTTAATTGAATCAGGTCGATGTTACATATTTGTTATGATTACTGTACCTTACCTGAAATGTTAATGCATAGTTAGGTAGTGATCACACTATACCGTACCTGTATTGTCATTGCCATCAAATGTTCTTTATTTGGGCGCTCTGCATCTCTCATGCATGAGTGGTTCCAAGCACATTGCTTCAGGTGCTTCGGGCCTCTCATGCTGATAAGGGCGCTTCAGTGGGCTCCTACTTGTATTTATGATTAATCTTATTGAAACCTATCTTTGGTTTCCTGGTAATTTCTGTCTTAACATATTGGTAGAGGTGTGGCACAGCGGCCAGGGCGACTGATGCTGGACGCTTGGGATCACAGTTCAATCCCTGGCACCGGTGGCAGGAGTCTGCCCAGCACCATGTGACTCTGGGCAATAGCTCGCTTAATCTTCCCGACGGCCCCCAGCACCAGGAAACCTACGAGTAGCTGTGCGCTTTACAAATACAGGATTATTATTATTATTATGGAGACGAGCAGTCCTGAGGAGTTCACCATGCATTGGAATAGCAAATTTTCCCTGGTTGTGCTGCCCTGTGGTGGGGAATCCTTTTAGAACCTGGTTCGGGTGATGGCCCTGGATTGTGCTGTTGGATTTCAGGTTCCCTGCTGTCTTGTTGGTGATTTCTACTGGTCCAAGCGTTGATTGAAGGAGACCATACAGGATTGTGGCTCAAGCGCAGGTTTAAACATATTCTGTGACATGAGCGCACTCATGAGCAGAGTGCCAGCATCATACTTATACCGTAATTTTCCAGTTAACAAACAAAGGGGCAGATTTACAAGCCCCTTGCGTCACTTTTGCGTCATTTTTAACATGGGAAAAGTGGCGCAAGGGGCTTGTACATCTGCCCCAAAGTGTTTGGAGCCCCTCGAAGACGGCACACCGAGGTCAGGCAAGTGCGGTGGATGATTGTATGAGGCACGCACTCTGCCTGATTAGTTTGTCGGCCAGTGGGACAACGTTGCAACAAAAAATATTGTAGTAGGATAGAAGTAGATTTTACTCGTAAAATGCAAACACCTTTGACTTATATAGAAAACCTATACGTAAAGCTACCACGCAATACCAAAAAGCACTTCAAATTCGACATTTCCGGCAGATTGTCAATATGAACATCCATCCTCACTATGCACTGGTCACGACCTCACACATGGCATCATACACGATACCACAAACTTATATAATCAATATCATTATTGTTGATCACGTATCCCATGATCATTTACATAATCACTGGCTTCATTCTGCCTGCTACGGAGGGAGGGAGGCGGACTGAGTGTTGGGCCTGCCTGGAGATGTGAGGAGCGTGGTTACAGGATTTGTGCTTTATTAGTACCTGGCATAACCTCCAGTCATACCCTGCTCCAAGCCTCCATGCCCCTGAATGCAATGCACATGACTTTTGACAGGAAGCAGCAGCCATTGGGTGGAGGTCGGGATCTCTGCTCATGCCAGGTGCCTACTGCATGTGCTACTGACCTCCCTGTACATATCCTATGGCTTTGCGATACAGAAACTGTGTAAAGAGAATGACCTTCAATTACAATTGGACACAGAACTCGTGCACCCCAACCCTCTGCGCTTAGCCCTTGACCATGTTGTAGTGAAGAAGTACACGAAGCAGAGTTCAAAGTGTACTTCATTTCCCAGAGTGCACCAGCAGGGGTAACACGATCCATCCCAGTGCAGCACCAGTCAGTTACTGCCTTTCAAGAACTCCTCTGCCTTTCAAGAACATAAAACCCAGTACAAGTCATAACAATCCCAAGCGCAGAACACGAGCACGCATTACTGATACACGAGCCCACAACACATCTTCTTCTCTTAAGTACAAAACAGACAAAAAGTAAAACACATTTCTAATAATCTGACACACCACCCTCCCCTAACACATACAAATCTAAATTCCTATTTACATCCTTCAACAATAAAGTCTTTCAACTATACATTAGAATGAAACACCTCCACATGCTGTACTTTTTCAGCATTGTCCTGTGAGTCATCCATGGTACCAGCATTGCATACAGCCCTTTTCAACTTCAAAAGAAGAACCGTAACCATTGATCCCAGCACTCCTAGAGTTGTCCAACAAAGGAGGACCTAATTCGACCCCAGCTGCTACATATCCTTGAGTTTTAGCCTCCTCCAAAATGTAATCCGTCCCATCGTCCAAATTACCACTGTTCACCTTTCCATCACACCATTCACATTATTGTACTGTGCCACACACTTGAGATTACATACTTTGCCATTATTTAAGAGTACATCATTATGTAAAACCTCAACAACCTCTTCAGCTTCATAAAATGTACTTGCTCCTTTTGCTATGAAGCCCGGTTTCAGTATGTGTACCCAATCTCCAGTCTTGACAGTAGCTTGTTTAGTACTGTTCTTGACATCCTAGTGGTTCTTTCTCTTTTCGTGCATATTGGCCATGGTACTTCTAACCATCTCTGAAGACCAGGGTTCACCACAAGAGTTAAATAACCAACCTGGGTTATACTTTGTTCTTGGGTTCTTGTCTCTCATATTAAAAAATGGTGATAACCTGATATCTTCATTCCTAGTAATTCTGTATGCCCATATTGCTTTAAGCAATCTGACATCCTAACATTTGTCACCAGCTTAAGCAGACTGGATTACCACCTTAATGACATGGTTGAATCTCTCAACCAAACAATTGCCACTTGGGTTATACAGTGACATGGTTTCTAATGAGACTCAAGTCATGCTACAGTATTTCTTAAATGCACAGGACTGAAACTGCACTTCATTGTCACTCAAAATGGAGGTGGGAATCCCTTCCAGCCTAAACATATGGTCCAGAAATAACAAAACAGCATTGGTGTCTGCTTTCAGCACCATTTTGACTACTGGCCATTTTGAAAAAAGATATTTCTCACAAATACATAGTTCTGTGATAGCCTAACTGGTCCAATAATGTCAATAACAAAAGACTCCCATGGATTCTTTGGGAAATTGCCTTCACTCATTGAACTTGTCTGCTCTGGGACAATTCAAACTCTCCTTCACTATGGGCTCACTGCAGAATCTACTCCCCGCGACCAGAACAAATTCTTGACCACAGATATAGTACGTCCACTACCAAAATGGCACTCATTACATCATTGCAAAATGTTATTACAAAAGCCCAAAGGAGGAATAATTCTTTCTCCTCTTAACATCATGCAACCATCAACTGATAGCTCTGATCACATTTCCCAGAATGGTATGGATTCTAATAAGACACATTTCTTTTTTTGGGCCATTGACTGCTAATGAATGAGGCAATTTCCTGTAAGAGGGCATCCTCTTTACACTCCTTTTCCCAATCCTCCTTTCTCACTGCTGGATAACCCGCCTCATGTACCACAGAAATCTGGAAATCATTCCACTTCTCATCCTCACATTCCTATCCCGCATAGGCATATGAGATGGACAGTCAGCTACTACACTTATTTTTGCAGGTTTATACATAATCCTATACCTAAAATCCTGCATCCACATGAAGATATGGGCAATTATGGCTGATGCACTTGTGGTTCCTTCCGTGGATAGCAATTTAATTAAAGGTTTATGATCAAACTGGATTGTAATTGGTCTCCCACAAGCAAATGCCTGAAATCTTCTAATGCCCAAGTGCATGCTAAAGCCTCTTTTTCTATTGTTGGATACGTTCCTTCAGTGGGTGATAAAGATCTAGATGGGAAACCTATTACATGTTCAAAACCCTGCTTATCAATTTGGGATCAAAAGACACACAATTAATGGACGGAATGCAGAACAAATCAAAACATTCACCCCAGTCAAGAGATCTGGGTTAAATTCATCATTCTTTTGCTCACTATGCCACCCCAGTTTAGACCTGGCCATATGCAAATCAGTCTTGACCCTGTGCCTCATGGGAACAGTCCAGCCCAAACTACCAAGCCAAGTCCTCCCTGGACCGGAAACTAGCATCCTAGGACCAATTTTGGGGTTTCATCAGTCAGGATAGCTTGAATCCAGTGACACAGTGAGCCTGGGACCCACGTCTGGGCATACCCGGTGCACTTAGGGCAAGGAAGCAAAAGACATACAATTGATTTGGGATAGCATCACACCCAAACCCCTGTTACTTGCATCAGTAGCAATAATACAATCAAGCATAGTGTCAAAACTGTGTAACTTTGTAGCATTGGAAATGGCATCCTCAAAGATTTTAAAGTCATTTTCACACTGTTGTGACCACACAAATGTACATACTTGTTTCAAAAGCTGTCTGATATAATACAAGTTATCTGCACATTTGGGTATGAATTTGGCACAGGATTCAGCTAACCCAAGAAAAGATTGTACATCGTCCTTGGAACTGAGAGTAGCAGCATTCCTCACGCCATGAATCAACAATGGTTTGGGTTTAACTCCTGACTCAACAATTACGTGACCTAAATACATAATGCTCTTTTCTGCAAAGTTGCATTTGGTAAATTCTACAGTCAACACTTTGCTAGTCAGAATCAATAAAGCTTTCATTAATTTAGCATTACGTTCTTCCTTACTCCTCCCAAAAAACAAAATATTGTCTTGGAAGAACATCAGTTTGTTTTCCTCACAAAACAAATTAAACATCAAACTCTGGAAAACGGCTGCAGCAGAAGCGAGCCCAAATGGCATCTGCTTATATTGAAAGCCTCCATCCGCGTTAATGAAAGCAGTGTATTTCCTAGAGTCAGGAGTTAAAGAAACCTGGTGGTAAGCAGATGAGAGATCAATGGTTTAAAACCATTGAAGCATCCTTGAGTAAAGCAACCATCTCATTAATGTTTGGAAGAGGAAACTTACCAACAATAATATTGTTATTCAAAAAGCGTAAGTCTACACATAATCTAATCTTCCCGTTATTCCGTCTAGCACCCACGGACAGAGAAATCCACTCTGGTACTTCTACTGGTTCAATCACTCAAGTCTCCACTAATCATTCTAACTCTCTTGATACCTCCTCCCATATGGCAATTGGTACTTTTCTACCCTTCTAAACTCTCATGCAAACATTTTCTTTCACACAGATTCTATGTTCGCACCCAACTAATCTACCCAAGGTCTTGCTAAATACCGTTGGGAATTTTCTCCATACCTCATCAACCACAGAAGTGCCATCATCAACAATTAGAACTTGCTCTTTGCTATTTCGGTATAAAATAATATGAATATCTCTCTGGACATGCCAGGCCAGTACTGCTGGCCACCTCTTCACCACGTACAGTTTCCCAAGTGAAGTTCTGTGTTTGAACTTAAAGACAAACCATTAGAATCCCAAAACCTCTCCCTTCTCATCCCCAAAACCTTCTGGGTTTATGTCTGATTTCATTAGATGCTCTCCAACCTTCTCCACAAATGTTTCCTTCCATACTTATTCACTTATTATGGTATGCGGAGAGCCTGAATTCGCATACATGATAAATCCAACACCGCCACTAGACATCCAACATTCGGGTTTGCCTTTGCAAAACATCTCATTTACAGTTAGCATTAATTTCACCTTGACATCCAATACAATGTCCTGATCTACTCCTTGCTCCACATAATTACCTTCCTCATGCACGCACTATACACACTTTCTCTTTCTACAGACATCAGCATGATGGCCCCTAATGCCACAATTGCTGCATTTCAGATTATTTACAGGACAACTTTTGCTATAAGCCATGCGGGTCCTTAATATTACACCTATAGCCCCTGCCTTTATAAGCTTTACTTTTCATTTTTGTATTGTCCTTCCTTTGTGAAGCACTTCCCCTATAATTTGTAAATACTGTATTTACGAAAACTGATTCCTTCTCGTTCACCTTCAATGCTATAAGCACTTTTCTTAGATACTTCATCCTTCCTGACAAGCACCAAGACATTTTCTAAAGAGGAATCGTAATTTATCCAAAACCTCTCTTAATTAGCATTGTTACAAGCATCCCGAGTTGTAAGTGAGACAGCCATATAACATATAGAGGGATACCGCGCCATTACGCGATCACCATCTCGAAACTGGCAGTAACGAATCTTATCATGCTTGGTTTCAAACATGTTGGAATCATACCTCCCACATTGTAAACGGTGCTCTGTAGCGTGTGCTCCTGCGTGGACGCGCACACTGCCTTTGCCCAGCGCGCACACACTCTAACACAGGCGCACATAAAATGCTAGAGACATTAATGAGCAGCGCGAAAAAATTATCAGTTTCTTAGTTCCACAGTGGAAGCAAAGTTTCAATGATAGGTGAAGAAGCAAAATGCATGTGAAAAGCAGTGTTCCTCTTGTATGCACGTGTTTTGTCACTGTGGATGACAAAACTCGGAGCAGGCAGTTGTTACACATGCTGCTTTTAATCAGTGCCGGGTGGGTGTCCTGCCAGGATTTTGCAGCAACGTCTGGGAGACAATTCAGGAACGAATGTATTGTTGTCAGTGGCACTGACTAAACTTAATTTATGAGTCTGTCCTTAAACGCTGGAAAAATCTGCATAAAGTTTGTGGTATGTAAAATTGCACAAAATAAAATGTAGATTCTTGCTGTCACCAAAATCCCATCGCATCTTTTAAGTAGAACTAAAGCAGCTTTGATAACAGAAACTGATACTAATCTAGTGGCTGAATTGTACAGCATGAAACTAGAAAACCTCAGCTTGGCCAACTTGTGTGATCCTAATCAAATACATGATTTCAATGAAAATCCTTTTTGTTCGTTATCACATATTAAAGCACCTTCGTACACTTAAGTTCAGGATGTACACTGTACAAAACACTTCTCTGGTGTTTCATTTAGTCGCTTATAAAGTTGCTCCATCTATGATATGAATCTGGGTAATGGATTCTGTATGCATGACGAGTGAAGTGCCTCTATAAACTTATCACATTGTCATCAGGGCTGGGGTATTAATGTTTCTGAGTTCATGTTTAAAAATTATTTATCATCACTTTTAATAAATGCATTTCAAATAAACTGATGTGCTAAAGTGAAACACTTCTGCTTTGTTAAAAATGTATACTTGCTTGAATCTTGAAAACAACTTATATTTTAACGTGATATTAGTTGCGTGATTTAGATGCCAAATATTTTCAGAGCTCAGCTCGTACACAGGCTGTTCGTGCCAGAGCTGACCCTCAGTCAGTTCTCTTGGTTCATTTGTTGGTTCTCATTGGTTCCTGTGCGTGCCTTTCGACTTTCCTCCATTTCTGTTTGCTGTAGAATATTTTCCTGCATTTAACAATGCTTGTTCCTTGTCTGCTTCTCCTGTCAGTGCCCCGCCACCAAACTACTATTACTATCCACTTTGATGGAACTATATTTTCATAAGGTATTGCCTTTTACTCTTGTAACATATTTACATAATAAATTATCACCCAGAGAGATTAAGTGATTTGCATAGAATCACAGGATGTTGCACGGCGCCGCCGAGGCTCAAACAGGGATCCCCAGCTCTGGCCACTGCACCACATCCTCTCCACTCCCGAGTTATCTGTCCGGGAGCTATTTCCTTTTCCCAGACGATGATTGAAGAAAACAGCTCTTTATTTATTACAAAGGCGAAACCGATGCATTACCAATGCCTGTTTAAACCTGGGGTTTGGGTGCCACTAGGATAAACAGTTTATGTCATGATGGTGAGTATCTACATTGCAAAGCTGTCTCATGTCCCCATTAAATGCAGCTGTATGTGTGCAATGCACCAGTTTTCTCTGTTTTTGTAAACAAATGTTTGGAGTGGTGTTTGCCACAGATTTATTTAACTGAGCATAGCCCTCACATGCACGATCAGTTCCTTGGTGCACATACAATTGTCTACAGTGCACAGAAAGCTTACACTGCTTCACACAGAGGAAAGAAATGTGAGGGAACATTGCAAGCGTGCATCACAACTTGAACCCTTATAAGATCATCCAATATTCCCTTAAATTTGAAAAACGCAGCACACATTTGTAAATCAGCCGACTAAAGATCAGCCCAGCATCATGTGACTCTGGGCAATAGCTCGCTTAATCTTCCCAACCGCCCCCAGCGCCTTGACGCCCTCGGGTACGTGTTCGCGCTTTGCAAATACTGGACATAATGGACATCCATGGTACCAGCATTGCATACGCCCATAGAGCGCATGCCATGTGCTAAGTGCATCCACTGCTGACCACGCTGTACTCATCCAAAGGCCTTGCAATGCAGAAACTGGGTAAAGAGAATGGCCTTCAATTACAATCTGGCACAGACCCTGTGCACTACAACCAATTGCCCATTTGGAGCAGGCACTGAAAGCACTGTGTGGCTTTCAGCACACCCCGCACACAGCAGTCCAGTCACACTGAGCTCCTTATGTGATGCCATTGATGATGTCAATGGAGAAGTGATAGGTGAAGGCGCCAGTGCTGCCGTTGATTATGTGATCTCATTGTGAAGTCTTCTGTGGCATTAAGAGTTACCTCATTAGCATTGCCTCGGGGTAGCTCATTGTATCACTCACTTTAACAGGCACATTTCAGTGTTTTTTAGGATTTAGATTATAACCATTTTCCATCAACTGAATTGTTGTGGGGAACCTTTATGATTTTCCAAAGCAATCATTATTTTGTCATTCAGTGACCCTCCAGCATGGTGAGGATCTAATTTAAGGATGTTTCCTTTATTCACCCCCTCCACCTCGGTGTCCAAGGTTCTGGGCCTTTGGCCATGTGAAGTACTGGGAGGAGGGCACAGTCTTCGCATATGCTCTGTGCCGGTGCCTCTCTCCTGGAGCCAGTTATATACGGACTTTGGATATGCTGTTTGCATCCTGCACTGAGTTCAAGTCATGATCTTTGGCTACACCCTGCATCTAGCCCCCCTCTCTTCAGAGCCCTCTGCAACCAATGGTACTGCTTTCTTATCCTGTATAATATTGCAGCAAAAGCATCTAGACGTGATCCGTGGAAATGCGGCTTTCTGTCTCTGTCATATTGCATGATATGATATTGCATTATATATCGCTTCATACATGTGATTTTATATGGGATATTATTGCTCACCAATGTTATTTATTGATGTTACTGGTTTAGAGGATGTCGTTGGTGATGTAATTGGTGCTGTTGTTTTAGGTCATAAGCAGTGCACAAGGCCAGTTAATGATATCATCATAATTGGTGAATTTCAGAGATCTTTTATTTGTTGTGATCACGTCTAGGCAATATTGGCCTGTAAATCGGGCTCTCCATTTGATGCCTGCCCTCCGATGTTATTACACCATATTGTTGACATTGTTAACCTGGTGAGCAACAATATTGTGAATTCATCACTCTCTACCGGTACTGTACCAGAAGAAAGGAAATTCGCTACAGTAAAACCCTTGAAGAAAAAAATCGAACATCGATCCCTCAAATCTCTCTAATTACAGGCCTATAGCTCTCTTACCAATTTTAGGTAAGATTACAGAGAGAATAGTATACAAAGAACTTTCTAGTTAGTCAGAGTCAACACAGATTTTCCCTCCCCGCCAATCCGGTTTTCGACCAAAACATTAGACTGAGTCTGCGTTACTCGAGATATCGGTCACCATTACATTTATAATGGACGACGGCAAGAAGGCAGTCTTGATTCTTCTAGACTTGTCTGCTGCTTTTGATTCCATCTCACATAACATCCTGCTAGCCAGATTGAGATCTTGCGGCATATCAAACTCCACATTGGCATGGATTACATCTTTCCTGTCAAATAGGAAGCAGGTGATCTCGCTGGGATCTTTTCTTTCACCAGTACGAGCCGTTTCCACTGGTGTGCCACAGGGTGCTTCTTTAAGTCCTCTCTTATTTAATATATACATGGCCCTCTTATCTCGTTGATCTCGACCTTTGGGATCGAAATCACGTCGTACACCGACGATACTCAACTGATTCTGTCATTAGACAAGAATTCTACCGATGTATAAGAAAACTCCAAGTCTTGTTTCACAGCAGTAATAAAATGGATGAAAGATAACCATCTCTGCTGTAACACTGATAAAACAGAAATTCTACCCATCGGCAAAAACAACTTCTTTCAACCAAAGGACTGGTGGCCAGATAATACCACAGCCCCTCCATCAACGGTGGAGGTTGCAAAAAATCTAGGCGTGTGGTTTGATTCTGCGCTTTCTTTCAAACCCCATGTCCTGAAGATAACCGGGACCTGTTTCAGGCTTATAAAAACCTTGAGAAAGTTTTTCAATCTGATTCCGATGGCCGCTAAGAAGACAGTGGCAGTGGCTCTCATATTATTGCGGCTGGATTACTGTAATAGTCTTCTTGCAGGAATTAATTAAACTATCCTTAGGAGACTACAGGTAGTCCAGCACGCTGTAGCTAGACTGGTTCTTGGGCTGCCGCGCAGGGCGTCGGCCTCAGCTGCACTGAAGACACTCCATTGGATTCCAGTCCATAAAAGAATCCTGTTTAAACTATTATTGACAACTTTTAGAGCACATCGTCATCTGGGCCCAACATATCTCTCATCAAGATTTAGGCCTTATACCACGGTAAGAACATTGAGATCTAGCACTGCAAGCCTGCTCAAGTTGCTGCGCTTTAAACTGGCTACTAGAGGCGGAAGATCAGCCACTGTACTGGGAGCAAAGGCCTGGAATTGTATGCCAAAGGAACTTAAAGTAATTGAACAAGAGGGGCAGTTCAGAAAAGCATTAAAGACACGGGGGCATATTAGCAAGAACCTCGTTAAAATTATGGCCGTTTTAGCGGCTGGAAATTGCCTCTAAAACGGCGATAATGGGCTTGCTAATATGCGTTATAGAATTCCAATAGAAGCCCAGGTTAGATGTGCAGGACATCTAACCTGGGCTTCTATTGGAATTCTATAATGCATATTAGCAAGCCCATTATCGCCATTTTAGCGGCAGTTTCCTGCGGTAAAAACAGCGATAATTTTAACGAGGTTCTTGCTAATGTGCCCCATGGATCTTTGGAATATCTGATGCTTGCTATCTAGACCTTCTTTAGGTCTTGTTCTATACAGCTGATTCTTGTCATTTACAGCGTCAGGAGACTCCAGTAGGAGTGGCAGTTGCGCTATAGAAGATTCATTTTTCATTTAATTTCATTCATTTCATTTCATATCAATGTCAGTTCGCCCTGAGCCTACCTGGGGCTACAATGTGCCATGCCCCCCATTCTGGCCATATGAACATTTTTTCCCACAAAGACGTCCGAGCACTACAAACCAGTTACCAGATATTGTATGTTTCAAATCAGTGTACATAACTGGATGTTCAGGTCGAACGATCAATCAGACCCTCTTACCATAGTCTAGATGCTTCTATGCCCCCTTACTTTCATCTTACTTATATTATGGCTGTGGAGTTGATAATGTGTCGGCGGGCACGTTATTTTTTTTGAGTCGCAACTCCCTGTCTCTTCTCATCTGTCTCCTGCCACCCAACATTAGCTCCCTAGCCTGGCACATCCCCTTTTCACCAACTGAGTGAGACTGTGTTTTAAGATATGAGACTCAAACCTTCTTGTTGAGGTGGTACCTGCCCCCTCCACTGTCTCCCTAATGGCTGTTCCTGGTGTCACCTTGGTAGCTGTCCTCCTTTGCTATCGCCCTGGGATCTATCCACCTCTGCTGTTGCCTTCGTTTCTGCCCCTCTGCTGTCACCCTAAAAACTGTCTCCCTCACTTGCCATCCTGATAGCTGTCCTCATCTGCTGTTGCCCTGGTAGCTGCCCTCTTTGCTGTATTCATAGTAGCTGTTGCCCTCAGCTGTTGCCTGAGCAGTTCTTGCGCTCTGCTGTTGTTTTGTTAGCTGTCCCCCTCTGCTGTCAACCTAGTATCTGTCCCCCTCTGTTGTCACCATGGTAGCTGTTCCCCTCAGCTGTCATGCTTTTATCTGTCGCCTTCTACTGTCGTCCTGGTGATGTGGTCCTGGTATCTGCCCCCTTTGCTGTCTTCCTAGAAGCTGTTCCCCTATGCTGCTACCCTTGCAGCTGTCCAGCTCTGTGGTGTTTTGTTAACTGTCCCCCTCTGCTGTCAACCTGGTAGCTGTTCCCCTCAGCTGTCATCCTTATCTGTGTCCCCTTCTACTGTCGTCCTTGTAACTGTTTACTTCCGCTGTCACATTGGTAGTAGCACCCCCTGCTGTCTTCCTGCTAGCTACCCCCTCTGATGTTGTCCTGGTTTCTACAGCTGTTGCCATGGTAGCTGCCCCCTCTGTCATCTTCCTTGTAGCTCTTCACCCTCAGTTGTACTCCTGGTAGTCGTTTCCTCACTGTTGTCCTGGTAGCTGCCCCCTCTGCTGTCTTCCTAGAAGCTTTTCCCCTCTGCTGTTGTCCTAGCAGCTGTCCACCTGCTGTTGTTTTGTTAGCTGTCCCTCTCATGCGTCGCCCTGGTAGCTGTCCCCTTCTACTGTCGCCCTGGGAGCTACCCCCCTCTGCTCGCAGCTGTTGTCCTCCTGGTAGCTGTCCCCTTCTACTGTCGCCCTGGGAGCTGTCCCCCTCTGCTAGCAGCTGTTGTCCTCCTGGTAGCTGTTCCCTTCTGCTGTCGCCCTGGTAGCTGTCCTCCACTATTGTCCTCCTGGTATCTGTCCCCCTCTGCTAGGCTGCTAACAGCTGGCCTCCACCTTTGTCCTCCTGGTAGCTGTCCCTTCTGTTGTCGCCCTGGGAGCTGCCCCCTCTGTTGTCCTCCTGGTAGCTGCCCCTCTCCTGGCACTCTGCCCCTTGCACACTTCCTCAGTACTGCCTGCTTCTCCTTCTGCGTGTGCTCACAGTCTCTATGGTTTCTTGCTGCTCTCCTCTAGCCCATGAGCTCCTCGTCGGCTGAGCCTCTCGCGGACTCATACAGCGGAAATGGACGCAGCCACACTAGAAGCTTAACATAATGCTGATATGTGTATTTTCCAGAAAGTGTTAATTAGAACTTTTTTCGGCAGCATTATGCCATACATGCCTTAACTGGCCTCTACTTAGCCTTCAGTTCATCCAAAATTAGGCATTCATAATAGGATCGTCGTTCTGGCAATACATTCGTCATGACAATGAACGGACGGATGGACATGAAGTCCAAAACCTTTACCTCCCATTGCTCTGCGAAAAGGTCATGGCTTATGCTCATCTGTTGCTTTCTACGTCATTAATTAGAACAACATTTTTCGAAATATACATATATTGCGCGCTTGATAGCGACCAGTGAAATATGGGTTGTATTCTAATTGGACAAGTCTGATAGTATGGGCTATAAATCAAAAGGACGCAGAGCGAAAGATTTATGAAGCCTTTACCCCGCGGGGGAATAAAACTGGGTTTCGGCCTTGTTACCACTGCGGTCTTTGCGTACACCGCTGGCCCCTCAGGATTTCAGTCTGAGTCAAAGTCCTTTTTCACAGAAAGATTTTCGAAGTTTTGTGGGATGTGAAATCGCCTAATAGCTTAAAGGAGAGAATGTGTTAACATTTGCATCATCACCAAACCTTTCCTCGGATGTTTCAAAGTTTATGAATAAGTCGTTTGTTACAGAGTTTATGAATCAATAACAAGGCGAGCTAATGTTAAGAGTGATAAATTGAGTAATGTGTTTTTGCAAAAGGAAGCGAAATTTTAGGAAAATTATGCGAAATAATACGTTAATTAAAAGTGTTTCGAGAGAAAAATTGAACTCAGGGGCACACCTCGTGTTCAAAAGTCACTCACGATACAGTCAAGGGGTCTGACTCATAGCGAAAATGTGTCTTACAACACAATTCTGATTGAACCTGTTTTCCACAATACATTTTCTGCTCAAGCTTCCCTGTAGTAAATCAAATTGCGATTTTTTATTCTGGCACTGCATGTAATTTTTCCTGTCTAATGCAACATAAAACTGCATGGAGCTAGTAGTCTGCAATCACTTCTATAGTAGATAAACTGTTGCAAAATATGTACTTGCACCCAGATGAGACATAGATTGAGGAAATAGTAATTGACCATTACCACAAAGTTATGGCCAGAACAGCATTTGTTAGCTTGCATGATAATTCAGCATGTGTTAGTGATATTTAGTGAGTGAACTGCTGGTCACAAATGTATATGCCAGCAAGGCTAACTCAGCCTTTCATCACCCTGAGGCCTATTTAGTATCATTACATTAGGTAATAGAAGCCCCTGTTATTAACAGTGCTATACTAAAATCTAATTGACATTAAACACTAGTTGGGGAGCTTTTGACTCTCCAAATCCCAGTCAATATTCATGGTGTTTGAACTAGGCCCAGGCAGAAATTGAATTCCAGAGGCGGAGTTGGAGAGTTTTAGCGAGTAATGCGGCGTTCCCGCCGAATTCCGCCAATCGCCGCATAGCATCATTTTTTCCCCGTTCGTGCAATGCAATGACTATTGGAGCAATGTGAGGCTTCAGAATACGAGCTGATGAACGCAAAGGAGGTTTGGCCTCCCCCCTAGTGTGATTTCAAGTCACTAAAAGGACTTCCTGCGAGATTTTTAAATGCAGGCAGTCGCAAGCGTTCGATTTTCTACTCAAGCAGCAGCAAAATCAACTAAAAAATAACATTGTGCCATTTAAGCTGATTTTTCAGAGTGGAACACGCACCCAGCATTAAAATTGGAGCGAGAGAAGAGCAACGTGCCTTTTCCACCTATTGGCAGAATTCTGCGGAATCTCATAGAGTTGTAACTCCGCGGGATTCTGCGGAGTGGAATTCTGCAACTTATGCTTAGGCCTAGTTTAAACATTATAGCTTACTTGGACAATCCGGTTGAAAAAAGACTTTTCTTACTGAACGATAATAAACCACAGGTTGCGCGAAGCCCAATAACAGATGCATTTATCAATTCAAACCAAAAACAACAGATTGTAGGTTAGTGTCACGATGCAGTCGTTAGACGAAGCAAATCGAAAGAGTTCAGCTCTTCTCTAAAAAACACACTCTACACATGCCTAATAATCTTTTGCTTATATGATTGAATAATTCTTCAGTGCTTCTCTCACATAAATGGCCTCGCTTGCCTGGAAGCATCAAAAGATACGGTCCACATGTAATCTGTTTGCCAGCTCTTTAACCAAATTATCACCATACCTAAGCAATCCAAATACAAATAAATACTGATAGTGATAACAAAAATGAATGTGCACGATTCGTTTAAACTTCATGCTTCGAGTTGATCATCATTCGCATCGACTTAAAGTTTCTTTCACTGCTAACGTTTGTCAACTTTTGGCGTTACTCGAGGCCTTAATGTTTAGTTAGTTTACCTCCATGAGAATTATTTACGTTTCATGCAATATTGTTCTGAATACAGGTAAATGAGACAAGGAGTTGTTTGATTTTCTTAAACAGTAGCCATTCACATTTCTTTTGGGATAAAGCAAATACAATGAAAAGCCACTGGAAATTGGATTTGAGGGATGGGGCCAGAGGAGGACAGGCCAGACTACAGAGAGGCAGGAAAGTTGTAAGATGTACCCAGAGGAATCATTACTCTGACCTTGATTTCTTTTAAGAAACGCATTCTAGGAGTGTCTGTGAGTGACGATGGGGAGGACTGCAACCTCTACCCAGCCCTGGGGCACATGAGCAGGTAGGAAGAGGGGCTTTGAGCATGCGCTGTTAGGGCGCTGATCAAGGAGACTTCTCTGAGCCCAAAACACTGGACGCGCCCGGAACGCACCTAGGTGTATGACCGGGCGAAGACCGGGAGAAGAGCGAGCCCCTCTGCGCCCGTCAGAGCCTGGGAAAGGCTGGGCCCACTCTCTTTGGCTTCAATGTCTCAAAGGTACTCTTTCTGTTTCTGTTCTCTTTTCAACCAGCCTCTGTTTTGTTAACAGTGGGGCATATTAAGCTGTGCCATTTGCCCTGCTGGTTGAGCTCTTTCAACACAGTCTAAAAAGGGTAAAGGGAAAGCCTCTGCTGGCCACCGCTCCACCATGAAGTGGACATTCATCGGCCGGCTGTTGGAAAGGGCAGTGGGGGTCATCATCATGGAAATACCCTTACAGAGAGAAGGCTGTCCTTGAGCTCAGGTATGAACTCGGCACCTGTTGATGGTACAATGGTACACCTCTAGGTTTTTTGTCAAGTCCTCCTGTTATTGGCTCAAATTCCAGCCCCCTTCAGGTGGATAAAACTGCTCTCTCTGATGTTAATGGCCACAAGGTGTCTGTCTGTCAAGAGTAAAAAGTGTAAACATGGGGCCCGGCCTATTGTGATTGATGTAACTACACAGTCAGATAATTCTGCAACGCTGGTTTGGGCTAACCCTACACCCCTGTCTTTGGAAGCAGATGTGGCTGCACCCTTGCATCATGCCTGTTGTGCTGAGTGCTTTATTTAAGACTGTGCTATTAAAATCAAGGCACTTTTGCAGGCCAAACGTTTGCCTGTGCTACACCGTTTAGGGGCTATAGAAACTCCGCTTGCGTCCTCTTTGATACGTTTATCTATATGAGACACTGTTAGAGACACTATAGAGGATACTGTGACCAGCCATGTTGTATCAACACGGCATTCAAAGCTTCTCACTTGGAATACCTAGACAGTTACAGTTACAGGGGAGGTTTTACCACATGTTAACTGTTCTTTCACTACATCACAGGTTACATAGGAGCCTATGGTTGCCCATATGGAAAGAAAATCACAATCCTCCGGCACAGAGGAGATATCTACTTTTGGAGGGGGTAATCTTTCAATCCCTCAGGAGAATCTGGTGAGCCTGGTTTTAAGGCCAGAGGGTCTACTCCAAACCCTAATCAGACTATTTTAAATCTCTCCCCTCCTGTGTGCCCTTATGTAGTTGTTTTGACTGGAGTCCCCCCCGCTTAAGAACCAGATGGAGTCCTACGAGAAGCTGTGCAATAAGTGTTGGATTTGTTAGTTCACCATGGGGACTTCCCATTGCCTCTTGCAGAGGAAATTTTGTTCACCCGAAGGATTAGGTGTGGTCCAATTGTAATCCAAGGAGACTGTTATTTTTAACTTCAAATTACCATCAGTGGTTCAGGCTATGTTGCTTGAGAATATGACCAAATATGACCTTACAAGCTATATCATTCCAGTTCCACTTGGATATTTCTATAAATCCAGCTTATTGTCTATTCTATCTTGCAATCAGATGGCCATGGTGTTTTGTGTGAGAAGTGTTTTGGATAATCCTATAGTAATACCAGTTCCAAAAGCCGTCCCATTTGACGATTGGAGCTGTTAGGATCTCGCTTCTCGCCGTCGGACCGATAGGCTTCATTGAAAACTATGTCAGGAGTTTTATCAGAAAACTAAGAAGAAAGAACTTCCCCACATCAGGAGGATTCTTCGTATACCTAAGGGTACATCTACACCCATACAGGGGTCTACTAGCTTAATTATCGTGCTAAATGCCTACAATCCGGTCTTCCTGACGGCGAGAAGTCTAAGCCGTTCTATTCACCTTACCAGACCCGGCTCCTAAGAAAAATCATAGAGTTTAGACCCAGCTTTTTTACCAAAAACCCATGTTTTTCATGTTTACTATATCCTGATATCCAAATCGGACACCAAATCATGCTCTAGTGCCCAATAAGCTGTCCGCCTTTTGGATACCTCTCATTTATTAGAAGAAACGTGCAAAGAAAAGAAATCAATTGAGTCAGTTTGGCTCTTGTTTTAAACATATCGTTTTAAAATAACATATGTGGCTCCTCCAGAAGAAGGCGCTGGTCACCGAAACGCGTGTCGAGAATTATTAGGCCATTTCCCTTGTTTTAATGACTTTTGTAATGAGTTTATAATGATGTATTATATTGATTCATAAATCTTCTTTCATGTACTGTGATTGATTGTTTTGTTACTATTTTTATGTATATGAAATTTATGTCATTTTTTTAATATATATGTTAATAAATATCAGAATCTGAATTCACTGGTAGCTCTTTTTCCTTTAAAAATCTTATGTATATTGTGAACTCCAATTATGATTGCCTAGGTTGTTGTTTACCGATTAGCTGTTTTTCCCTGACCTAGGAATCTCTAATTCATTGTAATCAGGGAGTCCTTGATAACTATACATCACTCTCATCATTTCCACCATGGTTCAGTTTAATGTGTCTATAGCGAATTGGTTTGATGACCCACTTTGGAAGTTCACCCATTGATTTGCCCAAGGAGTCAGAAACTGCAGAGAAGTGGAACAGGTTAGGGCCAGTAAGGCCTATCCATTCTTTTCCCCTTGTGAGCAAGAATGTAGCTGCACTTAAAGATAAGATCATTATTCCAGATTGGTCAAATTATGTAAACAAATTTGATTTTGTCGTTTTGCAGGAAACCTGGTGTAATAATCCAATAGAAAGGTAGATTTTCCAAGAAGGTTTATTGATCAGCACAGCATCAAATCCTTGTACAGCAGTATCCAGATTGTAACTGACACATAGTACAGAATGCTGTATGAGCAAAGCTCTGTACAGAATATAGAATGTGTTAAGAAACATAACATGGCACATGCAGTTAAAGGGACAGGAATACAAGATGCATATTAACTAAAAATATGGAATATAACACATCTCCCTCATTAAATAAATAAACAACAAAATATCATACAAAATCTTGTAGAGAAGTAGGTCTTCTTCTTACACGCATATCATTTCTGACTCTCTATGCCACTGAGTCAGGACAAGAACTAGGACCAGCTCTGTCATATGAACTGTCACATGGACCAAGTATACCTTGAGGTTGGAACTGTATATCATCTTGTGTAGGACACTTAGCAACCTTGCTAACATTCCAAACCTTGCCGTCTTGTGTGATGACAGAATTACTGAAAACTCTTTTAATTTGAATGGGTCTACCAAACTTACTCATTCCCTTGCTAACCATAAAAGGTTTCAAAATCCTTACCCAATCACCAACAACCAAATTATGCTCTTTGGTTCTCCACCTCTTATTATACAACTCTGCTGACTTACTTTGTTTACCAATAACTTTGTCCGCAACCTTTTTAATGTCAACCTCATTCTCTTCCAAATTCTTACACTTCTCCTTAAACCACCAAGGACAAATACTTGAGGCAGGATCCCTACCTTTAAGCAACTTAAACGGACTAACCTCTGTGGTGGTATGAGGAGTAATGCGATATGTCCACAGTTTTTCCCTAAGAACATTTAACCAACTACTACCCTCCTTAACAGCATCAGAAACAAAACTTTTAAGAACTCGGTTAAAACGCTCAACCTGTCCATTCTCATGTGGTTCATAAAGGGATGTCCGAATATGTTTAATATGACAGGCCTGTAAAAATGATTTCATCTCAGAAGAGACTAATTGTACTCCATTGTCCGACACTAACACAGAAGGGCATCCTTCTCTTGCAAACACTTCTTTGAAAAAGGAAATAACAACCTCAGAAGTTACTTTAGATACAAATTTTACTTCTGGCCATTTAGAATGATAATCTATCATAACTAAAGCAAAACGTGAAGCTTCTGGTAAGATATAGAAAGGGCCCGAAATATCAAAGGCTATTTTGCTCCAAGGTAATTCTGGCCATTTCACCGTTTTAAGAGGTGGAACATTCACTTTCAACATCTTATCACTACTACAACACTCACTACACTCTCTAACCGTACGGTCAACAAATCTATCCATCCCTGGCCACCAAAAGTTTAACCTTATCAACCGCTTTATGGCTGAAATGCCAGGATGAGTCTTGTGTGCCAGTTTAAGTATAAGATCTTGTACACCAACTGGTGGAATGCATTTTCCAGATTAGAAAATTAAATCACATTCACAACACAACTCATCTGCCACATTGTAAAAAGGAAGTAAATCATCCCTGACTTTGGTTTTATTAGGCCAACCTTCTAACAGATATGTCTTTAACATTGCTAACTTCTCATCCTCCTCTTGACATTTCATCCAAAACTGTTCAGTAATATCCTGATATTGAGGAGAAACCACATCGGAAAGGTTTAAAACAAAATCAATCTCCCTAAGACAGTCAACATTATCACTTTTACTTCCACACGGAAGACGTGACAGACAGTCAGCAGTAAAAAAAATTTCCCAGGAATGTATTCTACTGTAAAATTGTATTCTTGTAACCTTGATGCAAGGCGTGCAGGTCTTGCTGTGGAGTTCCAACCACCTCCGACCGATAAAATATGAACAAGCGGCTTATGGTCAGTTCTCAAAATAAACTTACTGCCCCAAATATAAATTCTGTAATGTTCAATGGCCCACACACAAGAAAGAAGCTCACGTTCAATAACCGCATACCTGCGCTCCGTCTCAATCAACGTCCTAGAGGAAAAAGCCACATTCCATTCAATGACCCCATCTGTTTGAGAAAGAACACAACCCAAACCATACAAACTTGCGTCAGTGGTAATGATACATTTTTTTCCTATCCTAAAAGGTTTCAAAGTTGGGGAATTGACAATGTCATTTTTGATATCAGTAAACACCCTTTCTTGTTCAGCTTCCCAAACAAACGTGCTACTTTGTCTTAATAACTTTCTCAACGGCTCCATTTTCATAGCAAAATTAACAACAAACTTGCTGTAATACTCGCACATGCCCGCAAAAGAAAGCAGTTGTTCTTTATTGCTGGGGGCTGGGGCGCTAAGTATGGCTTCCACATTTGATTTTTTGGGAACTAAACCATCTCCCGATAATGTATGGCCCAAATACTCAACTGATTTCCTAAAAAGTTTGCATTTGTGTGCTTTGAGAGTAAGACCATAACTTTCTAACCTCCTACACACCTCATCTAAGTGTGAAACGTGTTCCACTTCATCTTTTGAAAATATCAAGATATCATCTTGAAAACATTTTACAAACATATCAAGATCCCTAAAAATTTGAAACATAACACGTTGAAAAACAGAGGCAGCAGATGCCAACCCAAAAGGCATTCTTCTGTGTTGGAACAGTCCCATAGGAGTGATGAAGGCTGTATACTTTTTAGATTCTTCAGTAAGTTCTATTTGATGATACGCAGACCTAAGGTCCAATGTGGAAAAAATCTGCGCACCATCAAAAAGGGAAACCAGCTCGTTAATGTTGGGAAGGGGATGACAATCGATAACAATATTGGAATTAAGAGCCCTCAAATCAATGCAAACTCTCAGTTTTTGGTCAGGCTTTCGCACCAAAACTATGGGCGAAACCCATTCAGATGACTCAATAGGCTCTATAATGTTATCTTTAAGTAACTCATTTAGCATTTCTTTTAACTCATCTCTAACATTTAGAGGAACGCCTCTTAGCTTTTGCTTGACTGGAAGGGCACCTTCTTTTAACACAATTTTGTGTGCAAAGTTTTTCAATTTCCCTAATTGATCACAGAAAACCTTGTCAAACTTGTGACTCCAAGTTGAGATATAATTTTTATCTTCACCACTAGAGCAGATAGCATTAATCATTTCTTGCTCACTACATAATGAGATAGGATCTCTGGCACGTGGATTTAATTTTATGCCAAGTTCCCATTGGTCATGCCACCCAAGAACATTGACTCCCTTCACAGCAATATATAATTTGATCTGAGCCAACCTTCCCCTAAAATGTAATGGAACATTCAAAAATCCTTCAATATCAATCTTATTACCATTGAAACCTTCTGCCAATATATCTGACGGTTGTAAGTTAGAAAAATCACACACCTTTTGTAGTTTTTCCTCAAAATACTCCTTGGTAAATATAGTCCACGGGGACCCAGAATCCACCATAAGTTCAATAGCGATAGAAAAAATATAAAAAACACATTTAGGGGACTTTTTACTGGTTAACACTACACACCCACTTTGAATAATAGAAACAACATACCCACGGTCAATATCCTGCTTGACTTCCTCAACCATACTAATGGAAGATACTTTTGTAGGATTGATAATGTTAGAGGGTGTACGTGACTGTCCTGCTCGCAACTGGGTATTAAAACGTTTTTCTCTACAGACACTACTAAAATGTCCAATTTTCCCACAAATATTACATGTTTTATTCATAGCAGGACACCCCTGGAAAGAAGCAATGTGTGCTTTGCTTCCACACCTATAACATGACACCGAACTATAAGAAGGATCAGACCTTCTGTTATACACGCTAAAATTATTCTTAGCTCTCACTTGTGTAGGAACAAAATTTTTGTCATCTACTTTGGGTTTAACATAACAAACTTCTTCTTCTGTGTTGCTTTTACTAGAGCTAGAGCTTTGTTTACCTACTATATCCATCCATTTTTCAGACAATTCAGTGGACTTTGCGATGGCAATAGTTTCCTCCAAGTTAGGATCACCTATACACCATAATTTGTCCTGAACTTTTTTGTTCTTAACATGAACAATAATCTGATCACGGATCATTTCATCGGACATAGCACCAAAATTGCAATGTAATGTCAAAGCTCTTAAAGCTGTGAGAAAATCATCAAAGGATTCTTCCTGCTTTTGTGCTCTAGTGTAGAATTTGAAACGATTTAAAGCAATGTTGGCAGTAGGTTTGAATCTCTTCTCTAGTCTACCAAGAGCCTCAGTGTATACATTCATGGTATCTCCACTACCAGAAGGAACTGATAATTGGGGTAAAGTTCTAAAGATTTCTTGTCCCTCCGAACCCAGACAATGCAGTAAAATACTTTTTTTTCTTTCTGCTCCCATGCGTTCTCCGTCTATAGCCCTCATATAATTGAAAATTCCTCCTTCCACCTTGACCAAGGCATGGGAGGATCACCTTTGATCTGTAGGAACTTAGAAGGAGGATCGAATTGCATTGTCACACACAAAAAAAAAATTGAGTTATAGTATCACACAGAGCAAAATACTAATGGTAATTACCCATGCAAAGATGAGTTCAAATAAGGAATAGAATCAAGGACAGTAAGTAACTAGTTAATACAGAATACAATTAGTAATGTATAATAACTTGTAAAAAAAAACATTAGTATGCTTATGACCATAGGAAAGAAATAATAATATCACCCTTGTTTTCCAAGACTTGGCTGATAAGTATCCATGAATCTAGAAAACTGCATTAAAATAATGACCAAATTGTAATAATAATAAGATCGGCAAATACTAACGTTGTATTGTAATTGAAAATAAATATAAATAAATGGAAACGCTGAGCAATATCGAAGGTGTCCGTGTAAACTGAAGAGAAACGCTGTGTGAAGGTTGCCTGGTAACACTTGAAAACAAAGGAAACAAAATGGAGGCACGTAATACGTTGCGTGACGCGCGTCACGTGATGACTACACACGCTGCAGTCAGGAGAAGCGTTCGTCTTCGGAATGCATAATGCCCTTGATGCGTCGTGTTCCAAAGTCAGGCACACGCAATGCGCTGTGACGTCCAGACGGCCAAGGCGTGAAGCGAAGGCTTTCTCGGCGGTGTCCGAACACAGCGAGCAGGGCGTTGCTAAGCTACAGGGAGCTCTCGAGACGATTTCGGGTAGGGTGATCTCAGTCGAAATGCAGGTAACTTGGGTATTTTGAAAGATGCAGAGACACGAAAAGGCTTTAAAATTAGGTAAAATTTCGGGAATAAAAAGAAATCCTCACACAGATAACTTCCCTCGTAGATTGTTGGATGAGGAGACACCTTAAGGCTTTTTTTTGTTTTTGTTTTGAAGATCGTGAAAACGATGAAAACCATTAAAAGGAAGTAGAAAATGTCCTTAATTTCCAAATAAAGACGAAATCTTCGTGGAGACAGTGTTTCAAAAAGTGCATAGAAGTAAGATGTTCTTTAAAGGGAAGGAACAATCAGAAAAATGTACCAAAATTTCCAAATTCTTTAAAAAAATGCAGGAATGGGTCCAAACTCCGCTCCTGTGCTGAAGATGGCATGAGTAAGGTTGTCCTCGTCGCCAAAATTGTAATAATCCAATAGAAAGGTAGATTTTCCAAGAAGGTTTATTGATCAGCACAGCATCAAATCCTTGTACAGCAGTATCCAGATTGTAACTGACACATAGTACAGAATGCTGTATGAGCAAAGCTCTGTTCAGAATATAGAATGTGTTAAGAAACATAACATGGCACATGCAGTTAAAGGGACAGGAATACAAGATGCATATTAACTAAAAATATGGAATATAACACCTGGGCTACTACCTCTATTTCATCTAAAGGTTTTTCGTGTTACTCCTGCACTGCTTTATTTCTTCTCATATGAGAGCTACAGTGGTCTTTTGATATGGTGGGAACTGAATCTTAAGGTGGAAGTGATTCGGCCAGTCCAGCCTACCAGGCTCTGCTTGTTAAAGACAATTTGGTTCTTTTTGTTTTTATCTGGTTAACTTCCATTCCATAATAATGATTTTACTAATTCTTTTTGTCTTCTTTTTGAGGAGTTGTCCGGTTTATTCTGAGTTTGAAGCCAATTGGATCAGGTGCCACACATGAACCAAGATTTTTGCTCTGTGGGGACTTCAGTGCCAAACTAGGGATAAGCATTAGGAGTTGGGCTACAAGAGCACTGATAATCAAGAAGGCCTTCTTGACATTAGAGACCTTTTGAAGTGCAACATCGAACTCTGGGGTTACACATTTTTAATAACTTTCTGTGTAGCCGGATTCTGAGCTCTTGGACACTCCCAATGATTGTTCCATTTTAAAAAAAAGGGAATCGTGGATTATCCAAATGTTACCGACTGATTTCTCTGATCGATAGCACTGTAAAGATTCCTGGGAAGGTAATGTTCAATTGTTTAAGATCGTAAGCTAGTCTTAATAACATATTGTCCCTGTATCAGTATGGCTTTCATCCAGGGCTTGATACTGTGGAATAGGCCATCAGGACGACAGACACAGACAGTTACAATGACAGACCACATACTGATATGCCCTGTTGAGAGACGCTTTGAATTCATGTAATCCAGTTCGGAATCTAAGACTTGATATGAATGTATACCAAGTCCTGAGGAAATCCTGGTCCAAATGACCACAAAAGGGTGAAACACGTGTTGGCTATAGCTGTGTGAAAGTCCCTGTAAATCACCATACAATGAATATTGGATAAATAAACAGATAGAAAGCCACAAACAGGACTCAGTGAATTATCTTAATCTAGAATGAGCTGATAAAAGGTGGAGGAGGCATTCACTTACTCCCTACTGATTATTGGTCTAGGTACCCAAAGGTTCAATACCTCGAGACTCACCTCCTCTAAAAACAAAAGATAAGGCTCATATGTCCTGGAGGGGAACCCTTGAACCTTCGCTACCTAACAAACACATACTGTGGAATAGTGCCTGAATTTACATTTGATTGCGGATAAGTCCCCCATCATCAGGCGCTGTCCACTTTACCTGGTCTTTATGGATTTATCCACCACATTTGATCCTGTGAACAGGATAATGCTAAGGCTGATTTTGATGGATCTGGGAGTGGAAGCCCCCTTGGTTAATTTCCTGTATATCTTGCAAGTGAATTTAAATGCTACGGCATGCTAAGGCAAAGCAGGGGAAACTTCTGATATTTTTCCTTTAGCAAGTGGAGTGTGCCAGGGATGTATCTTGGCAACTTGTTTTTCATTATGTACATTAAATAATTGAGTTCCCATTTGTATGTACTCCTAGAGCTTTACACATCTTGGTAGAGACCTTTGTTTCTTTCCTGGGCAGCTTAGATTTGCCAACACATTTTGGGAAATCTCAGATAATGGTGTGTGGCATACCCGGTGATTAGTAATCAGTCTTTTAGTTGTGTGCAGAATTTTAGCCATCTTTAATTTTACATTTAATTCAGCAGGCTCTTGGCAGCCCGAGGTAACTGCCTCCCAAATTAAATTAAGCAGCGCAGTGGGAGCTTTAGTTAATTTCTCCCAGAAAGTAGGTAGGGGATTATCTCACCCTCATTGAGATTTATAGCCTCGCTAAAGCACTACCCCTCTATTGGTTGAAGGGATTTCAGAATATCCAGGAGACCATGGACATCTCGAGGTGGCATGAGGGGGGATGTGAGTCAGCGGGAGATCTGTATCAGAATGAGACGTTCATGACCTTTAGTGAGGCTCGGGACTATTTCCAAGTGCCACCGGTGCATTTTTTACTGTACGCTACAATATTGCGCACTGTGCGCGAGATGTGGACCAACTTCCCGGAGTCCTGTACGTAATGCACGGTTCAAGCTGATTCCATTTTATTATTTGCACCTCACGTTTTTGACTCCACAGCGCCGTGCATGATTCACACTATGGTTGTCCTCTTCATGTCCGCTCTGTGGCGTGGACCCCACCACGTTTATACATATGATCTGGAGCTGTTTACGACTCCGATGATATTGTACCCGTGCGATGCAATCCCTTTGCACAGCGACAGCGGTGCGAATTGAACTCTCCATAAAACATTGCATTCTGGGGGTCCATCCAATACCCAAGAAAGGGACTAGGATGTGATACAAATTCGCACTGTCAGGACTGGTACTAGCGAAAAGGAGAATAGCTATCCACTGGATACGTCCTGCCCCCGCCCCCTCAAATGGGACAGGTGAAAGGATGATTTGCGTGAGTGGGGTGTGGCTGAGGAGTGTCATCTTAAAGTAGTACAAACTGATGAGAATGCAAAGAATGATATTTTGGAATGGGGCCAAATGTTGACTGCAATGTCTGAAGTAATAACCCAAAATGAGGAGGGTGTCACGCGCAGTTCACCATCCACCCAGCCCACACCGCCACCCGATGCAACAACAATGTAAGTGCCCTCTCGCACCATATTTTACGTGTATTATAAACTATCCACAGGTACACTGCCAGATTGATGTTATCAGGAACCAGTAATACTTGCCGGTCGCTGCCAGGGGGAGGGATGGGACAGGGGCGGGGGAATATTGTTCCTCTTGATTATTGTTATTATTAATGTATACATGTTTGAGCGTTTGTTCGAAATGCACAGCTCTTAGAACCCATTCGACTCACGGGTAGTGAGGGCAATGGAAAAAGGGATGTCATGTCATTAGTTTATTGCAACGACACAATGGTTGAAATGTAGATGTATGTGCATGACAGCTGTTACAGATATCCTTGGTGCAGTGCTTAATAAAAAATAAGTTTAAAAAAATAGAAATTTACAGCCTGCAGTGTGTTCCAACAGCTACGTAGGGAGCTAGGTCTAGGGGTATCATATTGCCTCTCCTATACAGGTCGAAAAATACCAAATCTACAGGCATCCTTTAAATCTCCCACCTACTAGCTCTCCTTTTGTACTGCATTCGGAACTAAGGGGTATATTATCAAGGGGTTTTATCTCTGCTTTTTTGGCTTTAAAAGCCAAGAAAGCGGAGATAAAATTATCTCCCTATTACCAAGCTGTCGCTAACACCAGTTAGCGACAGCTAATAGGAGATAGCGACCATCATGGGCCCCACTTTGCATGTCAGTGATATTTATCACTAATGACATGCAAAGTGGGCGTGCCAAGATGTTAGCGACTGGAAACAGTCGCTAACATCGCTATCTCCTATTACCAACTTTTGGAGATATTCGCGCTAAGCGCGAATATCTCCAAAAGCTAACACCTGCCCTGAGCAGTTCTTAGCCATGTTATCCAATGGGAGGTGGATAACATGGCTAAGAGCATTTGCTCGATAATGCATGAATATCGCTGACTTTTCAGCGATATTCATGCATTGCGGCCGTTTTTTATCGCATTTGCGATAAACCTTGCTAATAGCAAGGTTTATCTGCGATAAAAATCGCCGATTTGCGGCGATAATTTTTGTCTCTAAACAAGTTAGAGACAAAAATTATCGCTAGTTGTTGGTAATATACCCCTAAATTTGTCTTATGTTTCTGACTTATTTAAGTTGGCTCTGTTTCTGCCTTGCGTTAGCGCATGGTCAAATCTTAAGGCAATTTTCAACAGGAAGGTTATTTCAGATTGTCTGAGCTTCGACAAGGGTCTTTCTGGTTGGAATATGTTTGTAAGACATTTACTTACATACTGCTCTGGTCACTTTAAGAAAACCTTAAAGTCCCACCACACAGATTTTTGTCTCGCTTCAAGTTTGGAGGTGGTTTTAAGCAAGTGCTTGATTCTAAATTAATTTATGGTTTTAGCTTCAGGGGATACATTTCATTTATCTTTGGAATTTTCATGGTGTGAGAGGTTATACCTCTTCCATTTTAGGGCAGGTACAGTTTGGCGACTCCTGTGTTTTCCAGCTGAAGTACGTTTGATGATTTGTTTTTTTGTAAATCCTATAGACTTTTTCTTAAGTTTTTCTAAACACATTTTAAAACCTCTTGCTTTTCAGGAACGTAAAGAAGCCTTAATATACTTACACATGTTCTGCAGCCCAGACGTATGATATAGTGTCTGTTGCTTCCTTAAACTACTGTCTGTAAGAAGTAAGAGGTTAATGGATGGCTGACAGGAGACTGTCAGGTTATTCCCAGGACCTGTCAACATCATCCTGGTGGAGGTGTCCTTCCATTCTTTATATGCACTTTGGTGCAGAGGTTTTTACAATGTGGGACAATGGTTTTTCTTGGATCAAAAGGAAGTATGTTTTATGAATCATTCGTTTTAAAAAAAAAATATTTTCTTGATTAATTGTATTGTGTTTCCTTTATGTTTTTTCTTGAAATCAAATAAAGATATACTGGCTGACTGACAAATCCTAATTATTAACATTCTCAATTTTTCACATATTGAAACAAAACGTACGGCATGAAAACGTGCCTTCATTATCCTTCCTTCAATTAAATGACTGCAGCACTATGTTTTGGAGGGAATGAGAGATGGAACCACAGATCCGGTTTGCCAGAGTGTAAAGGTGCCTTTCTCAATAATGGATTCCAAACACTGCCATCGACGGATCACGGCCTATTGTTTAGGGTTTTGGAATAAAATCTTCTCCCCAAAAATAGTGAAGGAAACTATTAGGAAGCTAAACCTGACCCGAGCTGCAGGGCCTGACAACCTACCAGCTCTTATAATAAAAACACAGCTAGACTGGTGGGCACGCTTTTTCTCCCGGATGTTTTTAGCGGTCTTGGATTCAGGAATTATTCCACAATCCTGAAGAGGGGCAGCGATCAGGCCCATACATAAGAAAGGCCACAGGAGGGACCCTAAGAATTACCGATTAATCAATCTGCTCGATATTGGAGTTAAAGTGTTTTCTAAAATAATTCTTGCCAGATTGAGGACTGGGTAGAGCAACACACAATAGTGCCAGCAGAACAAGGTGGTTTTAAGGAGGGGCACTCAACAATAGACCACTGCTTTGCGTTATGGGCTGTAGCCTGAAAATCCATGGAGAAGCAAGAAAGATTATATAGCTGTTTTGTGGATTTTCGTGCAGCTTACGATTTAGTCGACAGGGAGTGTCTCTGGTAGACGCCAAGAAGCTACAATATCCTGGAGGAACTCTTAGCGGTAATTCAGGAGTTGCATAGTCATAACTGGGCTCAGGTCACTAAAGATATGAAGGGGGGGTTGACTCTGGAGATAGCGATCAATAATGGCCTGAAACAGGGTTGCGTATTGGCCCCGTTGCTCTTTTCAATCTTTCTTGCAGACCTACCTTCTTTTCTGATGACTGATAGAAGTGCAAGTCCAAAAGTAAATGGGAAGCAGTTGTCTTGCTTTGGTACGCAGATGATCTGGTGATCTTGGATCAGACAGAATTGGGTCTGCAAAGGAAGTTGAACGCGTTCAGTATTTACTGCGCAACCAAACGTCTCACAGTGAACATGGACAAAACAAAAATCCTGTGTTTTGGGAAGAGAAACCAAAATTTCAATTGGTTCCTGGGGCAAACGAAATTAGGGATAGTCAACGAGTATAAATACGGAATATGGTTCGACAAATCTCTAAAATGGGGCACGCATCTGGAAGCCCAGAAACTAAACGCCTTAGCTTCAATTTGCGGGTTGAAAAATGTTAATCGCAGCTACGGCTCCATGTCCCACAGACCATTGCTGAAGGCTTATACTGCAATGATAGTTACCCCCACAACTGCAGTATGAATCGGGGATCATATGCCTAGGGGGGAAAAGTACCCAGGACAGCGAGGAAGGAAAATGTCTAAAGGCATTGATGTCATTGCCTAGCTCATCAATGATACAGGCAATTAGACAAGAGCTATACATGACCTCATGGAATGTCCAGGTGCAAGTGAGCCTAATTAGATTCTGGAAAAGGCTGGGGACATGTGAAGAGTCAAAAGTGTCACAAAGGAGTATGAAGGAGATCCAGATGAGCGAATTAAAGTGGGCGAAAGTAGCAAGAAAGACACTATTTACCATTTGTGATAAGTTAAAGGCGACTATTGATCCACAGTCCTTGCATATTGATGAATCGAAAAGTGAACTTAAAGCCTTAGGGAAGGAATTATCTAAACTGAAGGACATGGAGTATTTGATTAATAAAGAGTCTGTGCGATTTATGATAAATAGGTGGAGGAGAGAGAAGTGGTACCCTTACTTAGACTTTTTACCTAACCCATGGCTTAGAATGGAATTATTAAGGGTAAGAATTGGCATCAATCCTGTTTGGTCAAATGACGAATTGAAAAGGGAGCTGATGTATCCAGATGGTAGATGCACATGCAGGATTAGAATGAAATGCAATTGCTTACATATTTTAATGGACTGTCAAAAATTGTTAGACTAACGAAAAATGTTTTTACGACCGATTTTCTTAAAATATGACACCAGGTCCCGTGGGCAAGCAATTGAGCTCCTTACGGAAATGGATTACTTTGATATTACAATAGCTGTGGCAAAGTTTGTTCAGGCTGTTAAACGGTTGTTTTTGGAAGAGGGATCTGAGTGATAGACTGAGTAAAGAAGAATTGAGATTTTAAGCTTCATCTTTTAATATAGGATTTTAGTACATTTATCATTTAAATTTTTTTTTAAATGTGCATGTTTTATATGGTTAATAGATCTACGGTCTAAATAAACTTTATTTTTGACTTGAAGAATCTTCATGCCACTGTACACAACAAAGCGATTTGCAGTGTGGGCAATGCAATGCACGACCTTGGACGTGCATGCTGTGAGAAGTACAAGTGATGAATGCAGGGGCTACATGCGCCTGCCATGCGTGAACATTTTGATCTGTCAGACATATGGGTAGCTGGATAGGGGAGTGTTGATATCGGCAGGTCTCTTATGCTCCACCTACCAAGGAAGTGTCACCAAGGGTACTTCCGCGGGCCCATCCTTGGAACATGGTTTATTCTTTTTCCACCCTTAGTAAAGGAGCTAGAGGGCCCTAGGCTGGCCCAGTACTTATCAGAGGAAGGCCATATTCTGAAGTGGGATCAATTGATACTGGGTAAGTGGATATTGCACATAGGATAAGGACAAATCCACATACCGGGCCCAGCAGCTACAGAGTATGGGAGGTACTTACAGCAAGCAGGCACTATGGGCAGGGGTATTGGGTTTTATACTCACAAAAATGAAAAGAAATCACCCACAAAAACGATATTAAAGAATCTCATGACCAAAATTAAATTGTCCACTTATGGTCATTACTGGAAGCACATTACATTCTACCATTGCTCGGGGGTCAAATTCCTTTTGACCATGGCTCAATGAAAATGTCTTAAGAAAGCACCTTCTACTCACATCCAAATTGTGTGAAATAATGACTTTTAATGGGAAAATAACTTTTAATGATAGTCACCGGGAAACTTCAATTTGATTTTATCTCACAGCACAAATGTAACTCTTTGTGTCCCAGTTTTAGTTAATTGCATTTTCTAATTAATAGGCATGAAAAAACTTCACAATATGGAGCATGTTTGCAGATCCACCATCCATAAATATGCCATTCATTATCACCCTTGACGGAGCGGCGAGGCTTCACCTCGTGTGAGTAATGGCCATGTTACACTCTGCAAATCTGCATATGTACTATATCTGAAACATTTTTATGTATTACATGTTGCTATAGATGTCAGTAAGACTTTAGGTCAAAGTCACTAAACCATTAACTCTATGCAATATCAGACATACGCACACTGCTTACCTTAAACAATCGCAGAATGTTGGCCACCATGATGGAAACAGAACTGCCTGAGGCCCCAATCACCCCCACCACACGCTCTGGCTTAGTTATAATTGGTGGACCACCATTAATGCATCGGACTTCAGTGCTGTCCTTCTCAATCAAAGCCTGTACAAAGGTTAGGGACTGCTCCAAAGCATGGGTGTCACGCGAGCAGGTATCCAGTATACGAGCCCCCAGTGTGATGTTGGGGAGCAAGTCTGGGTCATTGTTGATGCGATCCAAGGCAAAGAGCATAGCTTCCAGTCGGTGAATACCCTTTTCTTTCTTAAGTTCACCACAGGCCTTCCCCTCTGCTCCACGCCCGTGCACAGGAAATAGACCCCCCAGGGTGATATCACCATCAATGCGGACTGAGTTCAAATGTGGATGTCCCTGGCCCTTGGGTTTTGCGGAGGCAACGCTGTCCACGCTGAAACAACCACCAAGAAGTACAAACAAGGGAACCCTCAGCAAGCACACATGTCCAACTCTCCATACCGCCATTTCCAAGGACACAAAGCCTCACAGAGTCAAAGGAGCCCCATCCAGATGTCTCGCTTCGCCTCTCTTCGTTTCTCTATGTCTTCCGATGCAACGCCATGGCTTAACGTACTAACTCTGATACCACTTGCCCCAACTGCTGAAATCCATGGGTTCTCAGTGTTAGCTTCTAGCGAGATTCCATTACCTGAAGGTGGTAAAGAAAGTAGGAAAAGCCTTTGTGGAAAATTGAAGAAGGCAGAGCTGATCCTGTACCTAGACAACTAGTCTCGGAAGGTTGACTTTGAGGAGAATCGTCACCAAGTTTCTGTCTGAGGTTATCAGAAAAAAATTATTTGCAATCCATCATCGTCCACAATATGCTTTTTTGGCTTCCAGGATAAAGATCCAACAGATATCTCCTGAAGTTGGAAAAGCTTCCAAGTTTATCAAAATGTTACAGCAGCAGGTTGTACACGCCAGTCCTCCAGCGCCACCCTTAAAAGACAAAAAAGAAAGATCACAATTAAACACAAATCATACATAAAGAACTGCTAATATAGTTCTGCACTAGAAACACTGCTTCTTTTGCTCCATATCTGCCATCACATTCATTTTATATTAAATTTAAAGTATAATATGCAGTGCGTCGCAGCCTTTAAGCTCTTAAATAAAAAATAATAATTTCTGCTCAGCTTTTATTGATATTCCAACTAAAATACTCAGTCAATCTTTCCCTGAAGAAATCCCACCTAGGAATATTGAGGTGAAGGTCTGCTATTTCTCGTCGGTTTGTTGACATCACTGAAACGTTGCTGTCAACTCTGATTTTCGGCAATATTAAGAAATCCTGCTGCAATCAGTTTCTTAAACAGAAGTGGTGGTCTATATTTATTTTCTCTAATTCTACTTTCTCGAACCAGGGCTGTTGGCACAACTTCACTGTTCAGTCACTCTCTGTCTCTGGTCTATCAAGACTTTTGAAAAGTTTTCACATTTCGCGATCAGGTATCCTGAAACAAATATGTGTTCGCCAATCCTGAATCTAAATTTCATTAAAACACCTTGTTAAATATATTCAATGCAGGACAGAGACTATTGGTAACAAAACAAAACTAGCACAGACCATTAACACAAGACTTCAAAAGGCGTTTTATGTAATCCTTCCTCTAGTAAATTGTTAAGACTCTTGAAATATCCATATTTTATTTATATTTTCATCAAAAAACAGTTGACCTCCAAAATTCATGCTTCCAGGACTAAGCGTTTTGTGTACAGATTAAGAACAAAAACTGCCGCACAACCCACTCCACGGGAGAAGAGACAAATAGATTGGGAGGAGACAATTTTCCACAACCCTACTTCAATTTGTTTTTGCATCATTATTTTTAACATCAATATTTATTCGTTTACATGAAACATCTACAAAGATTTTCTATTGACATAAAATAATGATTAATTCGCCAGACACGTAGCAATTAACTGCCAGCAAAATTAAATAAGACAAATTGACAACATTTCGATGTGGAGGGAGAAATGTATGAATTCAGAGATACATAGAGCAGGAATGCTTCCTCACTACAGCAAAACTCCTAAATAATTCAGCTTCAAATTGTACTGGTACTTGGCATTGGCGGCTTGGTGGGGCTGCAACGGGGCAGGGGGGACATAAATGCATTAAAAAAGTATATATATATATATATATATATATGTATATATATATATATATATATATATATATATATATATATATATATATATAATTTTTTTTAATCAGCTTACCTGACCCTCTTTTTCTGCTCCCAATCCCCGACTGGTGCACACTGCGCAGGATCCCAGATGTAAATCCCAGGGCTGCTCTCATGCTGGGAATGCTCTTACCAGCATGAGAACACTGCTGGGATTGGTCCGAGCAGCCTGCTTCGCCGCCTAGGCTTTGCCTGGGAGCCTGTAGCTTTTCTCCACCTGGCTGTGCAACACAGCTGGGTGGAAAAATGCTAAGTGCGCATGTTAGCCGGCCCAACAGTCTTGCGCACTTACTAGTGCCCACAACGCCTCCGCCTGAAGCTCAGGAGGATGCCCGGCCCAGCCCCGCAACTCAGCTACCCAGCAGAAGGAATGATGATAAAGTAATAACACAATTATTTCATTATCATTTTCTATTTCACTGTTGCCACTGCTGAGTAGCAGCAGTGGGGCGACGCTACTCCACCATAGCGGAGTGGTCACCCCTGGTACTTAGACACTCTATTGCTTCTACTACACAAGATACTTTCAAATGATGTTTATTTCTTCTTCATCTTGGAGACATTATTCAGTATTTGGCTTGTTGGAGATGAACATCAAGGCAACTATCATACCACGTGCAAAAAACATCTGCCCTTACACATAGCCAGAGCGTAAATACTATTTTCTGCTCTTTCTTTTTAGCCCACAGTGTTAAAAGCAAAAACGACAGTCATGAACATTATCTGCGCCATCTTGTCTGATGGAAGTTTCCCCGCGCACATAGATTGCAGTCATTCTGATCACCGCAGCCATTTTGTATTCCGTTGGTCACCTTTATTTCACCTTGCCCATACTAGCATCCCTCTGACCAACCTGGTATGTGAGCTGGGGGTTATTAACTATTGCCACGACAAACATCAACACCACTTGCTGCCTCAAATTCGTTTTTCCTCTCATCTCTGTTTACAGGCAAACCCATGGACACCCTTACACAAACAGGTTCCAAATACCAAACAGACTCTTGCAAACATGGTTTATTGCACTGCACACAACAAAACTTGTTTTTGCAAACAATGAGACCTGTTTTTATCAACAGAACGGACTCTTAGATTTGGCCAGTCTCACATGTTTTAGACCCTGAAGCAAGGTCCAGCTGCAAGATAAAATTGTCTGTTTGGCCTGGGTGGGAGGAGAATAACTGTTGGGCTTGTGCAAACATGTTGATGAAGCAATGTTTGGCTTGTGGGACAACCTGTCTGGGGCGGGGATACCAAGCTTATATGACACTGATCATAAAGATTACTTTGTCCTGATACTGTATAAAAGTGACCTGCAGGAGAGCTGTTGTTAGAACACCTCAGCAGATTACCACGGTGTCTGTTGACAGGTTCTCCTCATGAGAAATAAACTTGTTTCTTGTCTTCCAGTCTCAGCGCCTGCCTCATTATTTTGATAGTAAATCCAGTGAATTAAAGGTGAACCAGCGCCGGGCAGCATTGGGGTCTTAGGAGATTCGCTGCGTTTCATAATTGGCGCACCAACGTCGGGCCCATCAGAGACATGTGGGTCCAGTGAAAGAGGTCCTAACGACGGAATGAACAACTAACCGATTGGAGTTAACCTGCCTTGAGAGGACCCTCGTCTGGCTGCCGATCAACCTGAACTTCACCAGTTCCGAACGGACCTCTCTCTCGAGTGACCTACGGTCCTGACTGGGACCTTACAGGAACGCCGCATTTTTTGGAGTGAGAGGATAAACGGGCACTGGAAGGGGACGACGAAGGAACTGTCCACAACGGTCCGGGTAAGGTCGTGAAAGATTGATTCTTACTTGTTATTGATTGTTTGACTGGTTGAACAAGTTCAACCGAATACTAGTATTCTCCTTAGTTTAGACATTCCCTACGTGCAAACAAACAGAGATTAGGAATCCTCTCTTTCTTTGCAGGCAGCGAAGGGCAGGTAGTGCGGACCTTTGTCCATGACCTATTGAGATTTTTTGTTGACCGCTTGTTTCGTCATGCCTGTCTTCTCAAAATTGATTGATTGTTTTGGCCGGACCGTTTATTAGAGGTCAGTAATCCGGCACCACCAGAAGGCACCCCTAATAAGGACATGTATGCGAAATATGGATTAGCCACTGTAATGTATAGCAAACAATGGCATAAAACGCGCTAGGAAAAGACCGGGAAAATCAGTAGGCCACTGATGGGATCTTTTCGACCCCGCTAAAATGGAAGTGCTAGGAATAGCCCGTCACAAGAAACCTGGAATTAGCATCGTAAATATTGATTGATTGGTAGTTTTGAACAATGGTTCCTATTTGCAAATAGTAAAGGGCAGGTAATGCAGACTTCTTGTCTGAATTTAGGATTAATTGGGAAATTTATTTTAACCGATATCCATCATGCCTGTCTTTTCTAAAGTTGTTGAAAAATGGTTGTTTAAGCTTGAATCGTTTGTTAGATATAAAGTACGGTATTTGTCCCATAATGTATGGCTCATTGTGGACCAAATACTCTGTTTACCAAATACACAAAGAAGAAACTCGATTTTCAGTGGCCAGTAGAATGAGCAATTCAATTCTAAAAAGTTAAAAAGATACAGTACGCAGAAACAATGCTAAAAGAATAGTCAAGATATGTTTTATTTGTTTGCACTTCTACAACATAAGCAATTTGTAAGATCCTGGCGTTTAGATATGTCAATGAAGAGGATAGTAAATTCAGCCTCTTTTACTTCGTAGCTCATTTGAAGGAGCAAAAGCACACATTTTTCTCATTGAACATTTTGGTACTACTATTGTATAGTTTCCAAGGGAGTACTTTAGCCAGATATTGGTTGACTGTGAGCCCCAGGTGCATTCTGGTTCTTGGGGCCCTAAACATCGTAATCTTTATTTTGCACACCATGTGTTTGACCTACCTTCCCACCCATGTTCCACTCTAATAATCTTGCCGACCTTCAGAAGGGTTTTTCAAATGCTCCTGAGCCTTACCAGGGGTATGCCATCCAGTCTAACATTAGACAGAAGTGAGATGTAAATCTATTAAATGAAAAGAGAGAAAATATCTTCCCTAATTGCTTGGAGAAACATCACAAGAAATCTCATTTTAAGTGTTAGCATTTGATGTCCATGCACAAGTTACATGACCTGAATGAGCATTTAAGGAAAGTCTTGCTCTGTTTTAACCACCCACAACCTCCTAGGAAAAAGGTCATCTGTTTAGATTGTAATATGGAAAAGCTTTTCTAGCCACCACATTTTAGGAGTCAGGCGCAAACACATATTGCTGGTTTTAGAAAGGCACAGCTTCTTTTATGTCATATAGAGTGGTGCACCCTATACAAGCATTTAAGGCATGTCCTAGTCAGTGGTTGCGGACCCCATGGGTAGGTCTGCCAGCCCTGGCAGTTACAAATCTGAGGTATCCTAGCACAGCTGTGCCCACACGTTTTTTGAACTGGAGCTGCATTGTTTGCCCCATCCGCCCGCAAACTGATCTCCATGCAAACATTAAACGAGTTTGTTAGTGGTCTTGCCACTGTAACCAAGATGTACACCCTTAGCAACAAGTATGCACCCAATGAAACTTGCCACCTCCTATAGTTTCCCTATTCTGTGAATGGGGTCAGCCCCAGACCACTGTAGATAGTTTTTTTTTTTTTTAAATAAAAGCATTAATCTATCATCCCCCTACCTTATACTGAATACCTCTGGCATCTGACCTTTTCCTACACGCGGTCTGTAATACTGCACTTGAATGATCCATGTAGTGAACGTTCCGCCATTAGTTAACCTTGCCGCACTAAATCTTTCTGGGATTCAATAGCAAGGACTGCATCTCAGAGATGAGTCTGATTCATGGTGGGTTAAAAATCTTCATTATCACGCGTATTGATGTGCTTTAGATGCTGCCCCCGCCTTTTCTTTAGGTTATAGCGGTGTTTCAACTGAAGGTTGGAAAGGCTTAGCACACTGTCTTTTATGCGAAAATAGGCTAGTGTTATGAAATTGTGCATTGTGTGTGCGTGAAATGTTTGTATAGTATGTATGTGTACGTGTCATGTGCATATGGGTCAATATGAGAACGCTTTTGTATGGCTGGGTTGCTAACCAGGTGGCCAATGGGATGTGAAAAACAGGCCCGAACCTGGTGCCCACATGCGAAAGACAAATAGCATTTTTATTAAAATGTGACACATTCCTTACTAAAAATGTGTCTCCTGGAAGCCAGTGAATGGGAGGACAGTTTACATTAGGAGCCTGAAAGTTTATTGCAGTACAAAGAGCCCGGCTCCAGCAGGTATCACAAGTGTGCGACCTTTCACTTTTCCTAGGAACACTTTCTATCCTATTTAGACCAAAGTAACGCACACTAGTGAGAATGATGAATTTGATTTATGTACTGACCAAATGGAGAAGTGAAGGGTCCCCTGGGTTGGGGTTCATCCTATCTCCCTCAACCCAGAAGTTAGAGACATTGTCATGTTTCAGATTTACCCCTTCTTCTTCCATCCACATAGAAACATAAGAGCTGTACCATTGCACATCTGACTGGCATCCCTATTTTACACCTATACCTCAACTTGGACTATCGTTGCTAGATGTTGGGGAACACCACTGTGAGTATTAATATGACTGTGCTTGTGTCCAGCCATTAAAAAGAGTAAGTATTTTCAGGTCACCTGCTTAGGTCATCTACTGTCAAAAAGGGGCCTTTTTTGAGCCTACCTACGCTGTCCAGGAATGACCATGCTGGGACCAATTTCATAAGACAACTGGGTGAACTCACTCTTAGCCGTTCACTTCACAGAATGCTGTGAATACGCTTTTGAATAAATGAAGACACTGTACCTCACAAGTACACGTCTAATTGGCATTAACACAACAGTGTTTTGAACAAATTGACAGGAACAAAACACCATATTATGCCATGTTACTGCCCCTCCTTTCTGTAAAATGATGGAATTTAATTGGCTGAAAATGAAAGGACTGGTAAGACGACTGATGTCCCCTAATTTGACCCTTAAAAATGAGCTATATGTCGGTGGCTTTCGCTTTAATGCCTTAGTGGCACCACCATCATCGCTCATGTTACCACAAACATTGCATATAAGTTGTAGGGACAACGCAAGTCCTTCATTAACTAATGAAGTAGCTAGGTTGTAAAGGATAATGTAGAAATAAGAATAATGTTTATAAGAAAATTATTTGAACTAAACTGAAAGGAATGTTGTAGTAAGCCCTGCTGAGTGGGTACTGAGGTCAAGATGTTTAGTTAAAAGTAAGGAACATTGACAGGATGAGACAGTGCTCAGCCTGTGTACTATTATGGTGCACAATACTAGGAAGGGTACCTGTATGCCCATGATAATAGCGCATCACACTTTTTATTGTGGTTAGCAGGATCTTGAAGAAAACATAGCCCTGCAGGAATTTGCTTGTAACAACGGGTTTTTGCTGGGTAAGTCAGTTTAAATTTGACAGGCTATATGATTAATAATTTTAGATTTCTTGCCACAGCAATAAACGTAAAAGGAATGGACACAAGAGATAATATGTATGCTGGAAATTCCTATAGGTGTTTGTAGACCTGCACAACAGTGAAGGTTCATGAGTGAATAATATACACAGATGTAAAGATTCAGAGTATCCATATTATCTTCCTTTTAAGTAAATGATACATATTTCCCCAGCTGCTTGGGGTTGGGAGAGAAAACTAAATTGTGTAACGTCTTTCACAGCCAGTTCTCTAAAAATTGTTTTATACTTATTACTAGATAAAAAATATCATACAGGGGGGAGGAGCCAAGCTCGTGACCGAAATGGCCGCTTTGTAGCCCGGCTCCGTCAGCCTTCCTGCCCAACGCGCAAATCCTGTCAAATATCCTGCCCCGAGACGACACACTCGGGAAGAAACGGAAACGTACAGCCTCGCTCGTACTCACCGTCTGACCTGGGGGCTCCTGCGTGCTGTGGCTCCGAAGCTGTACTCCTGCTTGGTCCGGGGCCTTCGCGGTGTTGAGACCGGGGCCTCGCCTGCGTGGATCAGTCGGGGTGGCGGTGTCGGCGGCGGCCCCCGATGGGAGAGAGGGCCGACTGTGGGAGGCCGTTGTGCGATTGTCCCAGTGGATACTGACCGGGCCCAGTGTGGGGCGCGGTGCGTCGTAGACGGGGGTTGACCGTGCAGGGGGGTGCCCCCCGTTGCTTCCTCGTTGGGCCATCCTGAAGCCCTGCGCCCGGAGACGGCTTGTGATGCACGCGTGTGGTGGTGCAGGCGGACCCCCCCGAATTTTGTGGCGCACCTTTTTGCACCAAGATTGCCATTAGCGGGTCCTGTGTGGACTCCAGGGGGGTCCTCGCTTAGGAGCCCGCTCCGAGAGTCGCAGAGGGTGGTGACGCGGCTGAACCCGTAAAATGGCGGCCGGCGACCTGGGACACAGATTTCCTCAGGACGGCGGACTTGTGTGGCTGGATCGCGCGGGGGCCTGGACATGTGAGCGTGAGCCCACGATTGGCGATGTTCTTGACGCTCTGCAATCCCTGCTTGCGGCCTTGGCCCCCGGTGCCCCTGTGAAAGGTATGCGGTCCACCGCCATCTTTGATGGACCGTTCTTCATGGATGTGGCTCGGCTTCGTGGTGACGCTGCTTCGTCCCCCTCGATCGCTGCGAGGAGTGCTACTGCTGTCCATCGACAAGTTTGCAAGCCTGCGGCCCCGAATCTTTTGGCGGTTTTGAGTGTGGAGTGTGGGGACGTGGGCTCCGTGTTGGGGCCCGTTCCTGCCCGAGTGTCCGGGGAGCGTTGTGGACTGCTGCTCCGATCTACTTTGGTGAGGTCGTGCTGTTGTACTGCGGGGGAACCACTGCTTTCTTATACAGCGAGACTGAACTCCTGGTTTTTGTTGCTTTTGCTGTCACTGTTGAGAGATCCGGACTGCAGAGTAAGACTCTTGTTTTGTTGCTGGTTACCGGGGCCCCCTGGTCTGCACCTTTGCTTTGCTTTGTTCCGCTCGGATGGCCTCTCCATTTTGATGTGTTTTCTCCCCACTGCTACCTTATGTGTGGTAGTGATGTCTAAGGCAGGCCAGGGGTGAGCCGAACTGTACCCTGAGGACTACCGGTGAACGGATTGTGATGAGGCTGACCCCCACTCATGATAATATGAACGATCCCCTTGTGAGTTTATGATACCTGAGACTGTGTCGATCTCGTTCAGACGCTGTATGATGGTGTGGGTGGGCGGGGGGCTGGGGCCGAACGCCTCGTTAGATGGTCCCCTTACCCCTCCCTCTTGATTTCTTTCACCTCTTTTTTGCCTCTTTATTCCTCCTTTTCTTCTTGACTTCTCTATATTTCGGGTTCTGTTTAGGGCGACAGGCACGCTGCTGGGGGGGGTAGGCCGTAGCCTTCTGCACGGGTGCAGGGTGGGGTGGGTGGGCTGGGGCTTCTTTGCTGTTTTCTTTTCCTTGGTTCTATGGCCCTTTTGTATCCCTTTATAGGAGCGCCGCGTCTGTCCCTGTCTCCCATGGTATGATTGAGGGTGGGGACTTGAGGTGCGTTGTTCTCCTACTTGCGGTTTCGCCACATTTTGATTACGACTCGCATGCCCACCTTGCTGGGGATATCATTACTTCTTTGCGTGCTTATTGCTCTGGGGCACTTGTATCGGCGCGGCGTTCTCTTCTTCTTGCTTATATTACTTCTCTCCTTTCCTCCTCCCTTCTCCCCTCTCTTTTTTTTTTCCCCTAGGTTAGTATGGCGGGTGATTATATTCATTGTTGCTATTCCGGTTCCTCTGTTCTGTCTACAACGTGTAACTGATTGATAGGTAGACAAGAGACGAGCCACGGTGGGTGTTGCTTTGATATTTGGCATCTATCTCCTGAATGGTGTAAACTGTCGCTGATAATTATCTGTATTGATGCCCTTATGTTTTGTTGTTGCTCAGTGGCCCGCTATGGGAACTCGGATATACATATACTGCAATTGATCCTGCGATACTCCTTATTATAAAATTAACCTTATTTGCTCCTGTTCGATGGCCGTACATATCCTTTCTAGCCTGAATTGATTGCTTTTGTACTGTTGGCTGACTCCGGGGATTATCATTCCGGAGTCATCGGATGCACATACTGTGTCGTGGCCGGCCTGACTGGTTGTAGGCCCGTACTTGTTTATTCCTTACTGTACAATAAAGGTTTTAAAAAAAAATAAAAAAAATAAAAATAAAAATAAAAATATCATACAGTCTTCGGAAGAGAGGGGCGGACGCAATGCACAGCCTGGCTGCAGATCATAGAACACCTATGACCACGACCAAGGTGGAACCGCAGAGCAAAGAGATGCTGGACGAGGCACCATTCCCAACAAGGAAAATGAAAGAAAGAAGGTCTGTCCAGAAGCCCCCAGCCTGTTGATCCACCTGTGCCGGAAGTCCCAGCCCATTGAGCCTAATTGATGGGCCCAATTGCGTGAAATTTCTGCCCCCCTTGGTCCATTTCAGATCTGGCCCCACTCCACCCTCTCTTCCCTTGACCTCCCCAAACACATCCTCCTTTTTCATATGGGGTTTTTGTAATTGACGTGATGAAGAAACACAGCACGAAGATAGAATAGGGTTAGTAGGGATGGACTTCGCGGATCAAGAATAGGGTGCGGGTACCTCGCCCTGCAATGTGGAATCTGGATCAGAGTTGGACGCATAGCTCCACCGCCGGTGCTCAACAGCGCCAACAAATGAAGAAAACAATGGGAGCCTACCAGTGATGGCTCGCTGTAAAAGACACTGGAAAGAAGAGCCTTTGAACATTATCACTCCCTGGCCATCACTTATATTAGGTTGAATTTCTCTCCCAATCACCTCGGATAGATTATGCCCAATTGGACAAGAAAAATATTTTCCTTTGAAACCTTACATCGGTCGCTTTCAATGTGTATGAATAAGTAACGAAGAAATATGGAAGAAAGAGTAAACTGTGTATAATGATAATTGTAGAACACCAGCTGTTTTCATGAATATACCTATTAGTTTGCCCCCCCCCCCCTCAGCAGTCCAGTTCTCAATAATTCACGTAATGGTCCTTATCCTACAAAACAATTAGTATGATAAACTCGTTTTTGTGTTACAATGAATTTACTGCATCATCTAGGAATTATGCTCATCACCAAGTTTAAACTGTGGTACAGCAAATACCCTTTTGTATACACTATCTCCCAGTTTGTTACATTCACTGGATATGTTATTGACAATGCTGTTTGTACTGATAGCGATCTTCTTCTCCTACTGTCTGTGCATCTGCCTGTACAACCTGTGTGCCACCAAAGACTAAAATGATCAGCCCAACTACATGTTTAGCTACGGGGCATTTTGAAGGACTGGGGTTGGAAAATATCAATGTTTCTCTTGGTCCCAGTACTGACAATATGTGGTTGTTGTTTGGGTGAACACTGTATACCACCTTTGTGTTCTCTTTGTATAAGTACCTTGCGCCCTAGTACTATCGACACACAGCTAACAAAAATGAGAGTAATGTATGAACAAGAGATACAGGACATTATGGAGATCAAAATAGACTGACAAGCTGGCTAGTTATGTTCAAAGGGGCGACTGTTAAAAGCAAAAACGATAATCATGAACATTATCTGCGCCATCTTGTCTGATGGAAGTTTCTCCGCACACATAGACTGCAGTCATTCTGACCACCGCAGCCATTTTGTATTCTGTTGGTCACCTTTGTTTCACCTTGCCCATACTAGCATCCCTCTGACCAACCTGGTATGTGAGCTGGGGGCTATAAACTATCACCACGACAAACATCAACACCACTTGCTGCTTCAAACTCGTTTTTCCTCTCATCTCTGTTTACAGGCAAACCCATGGACACCCTTACACAAACAGGTTCCAAATATCAAACAGACTCTTGCAAACATGGTTTATTGCACTGCACACAGCAAGACTTGTTTTTGCCAACAATGGGACCTGTTTTTATCAACAGAACGGACTCTTAGATCTGGCCGGTCTCACATGTTTTAGACCCTGAAGCAAGGTCCAGCTGCAAGATAAAATTGTCAGCTTGGCCTGGGTGGGAGGAGAATAACTGTTGGGCTTGTACAACCATGTTGATGAAACAATGTTTAGCTTGTGTGACAACTGATCATAAAGATTACTTTGTCCTGATACTGTATAAAAGTGACCTGCAGGAGAGCTGTTGTTAGAACACCTCAGCAGATTACCACGGTGTTTGTTGACAGGTTCTCCTCATGAGAAATAAACTTGTTTCTTGTCTTCCAGTCCCAGCGCCTGCCTCATTATTTTGATAGTAAATCCAGTGAATTAAAGGTGACCCTGCGCCAGGCAGCATTGGGGGTCTTAGGAGATTCGCTGCTTTTCACAACAGGATCTATCACATCACAGCTTGTAACTTGCTACCTAGTTGCAACTTGATATTCTGCCTCACTGATCTTAGGCACTTCTCTTCCAAACTGCTACAATATATATGGAATAAAGTACCCCTGCTGTACATTGTAAGGATATTGCAAGTCACCGAGAAATTCTAAAACCGTACAGAGGAACAAGGCCAAAGGATGAGTTCCTTTGTAAAGTTATGGAACTCCGAGGTGACTTGCAATATCACGTACGCCAGGGGCTACTTCATCCCATATAATACATGGTCACACCATTAACTTTCCCACAGACCACTCAAAACGTTGGTGCATATAAAAGAGAGATCATATTTACACATATGAAGAATAATAATACAACTTTTAGAGCAAAATCAAACACATCAAAAATCTGTTAGATACTTTTTGCAAAAAGAAAGTAGGAACAGTTCAATAGAAGTCTTTTTTTTAAACCTGCAATGGCTCGAATTTGAAGAAATATGCAGAAAGATTCTAATTCTAAGTTTTCTATAATTCTATCATAAGGATTACACTGTTGGCTCTGGCAGCAGGAATTGTGATGTCAGAACTTGACTGTAATAACTTATAATAGTCGAATTCTGATTTCATTCTTTAAATTGGCCACTGGGTGCATCACTAGCCACTGATTATAAAGAAATTAGAGACAGGCGTTTATACAGGGATTGCAGAATTCCATGTATTAGAAACATGTACCTCAGTCAAATGTCGAGGCACTGTTGTAAAAGCAGTAAATTCATTGCAATTTAAGAGAGTAAATGGGTTCATGAGAGTGCTTGCGGTCAGTGGGGCTGAGCAGTCCTCAGTACACCTTTGAAAACCTGACACAATAATTAAGTTCAATTTCTCCAACTAGGTTCACTCTTGTGAAGACTGACACCAATATTATCATCAATATATGCGGTGACATGCAAGGAACAGCGGGTATCTCCATGGGTTTTGAATCTTAAATGAGGATAAAGCAGTAGCTGTGTTCAAAATGATCAAAGAACAGAAAATTAATTAAGCAATTACCTTCAGCCAATGATGATTGAATTGTAGCAATTGATTGAAAAAAATGTAATTAGTGGCCTTGTAGTGCCTATAATCTTTTGCTCATTTTGTATCTTGCCCCTCAAGGAACACGTTGCCAAAAATCAAAGACCGTACCCACTGTCTCTTCCAAAGAAAGTTAAAACATTTCTTTCAGTATGTGACTACAGAACTGCTGGTCAAGCCTCATACTCTCATATTTGAATAGTGATAATGCCCATATGATCACATCTCCCCATCCTGATGGAACCCCATTGGCTCCCTTTGCCAGCACACACCATCTTTGAAGCCAGCTGTGTCATTTACAAAGCCATCACAACCAGGACCTCCACTTGTCTTGCAGACAAGCTCACCATCTCTGGTGATTATAGCAACACCCACAGCCAGCACACCATCAGACTGCGGACTAAGAAGTGCAGAAAAAGGAGAAAACAAGACAGGAGTCCTTTTCTATCTATGCACCCAGATCTGGGACAACATCTCGGAATCCATAAGCACCACCCCAGCACTGCTTCAATTTAGGAAAGAGTTGAAGACTCACCTATTTAAAGAACACTTCATCACAATGCATGAACTGTCTACAACCCCACCTCCTCTCCTATCCTTCATTGCCTTTCTGCTTGTCTTTCACCATGTACAGCACTCCGCTGCCTTTTGGCTAGGTTTGCGCTACAGAAATTCCACAAACTTGCATATATTGTATACAAACATGGGTAGTGGTGCCAGCCCCATTCTCAATGCATTTACCCTTCATTGATTCCTTTGTTGAAAGGCAGGGTCAGGATAAGTACATTGTTTTATAAATGGCATTGCCTTATTTACCATGTGAATGTGTCTACTACTACCATTGCTGTGAATGGTACCATATGTGAATCGTGACAGTAAATTACTATATCCACCACTCGTTACTTACATTTCTATACATCCATTTACTAATGCTGTCATTCAATCTTACCTTTTTGTGTTTCATCTGCAAGTACAGTTCATTAACTACCAACGTCTCAAGCAGTTATCCAAACTATGGGCCTCATTAACGAGGCCCTAGCGGCACTTTTGCACCAACAGAGTGTCACTTTTTTTACTCTCTAGTGGCGCAATGTGCTGCAGCATATTTACAAGGCCTTGCAAAACCACTTTTATGTGGCTTTTCATGGCCTTGTAAATATATGCTTCTTTCACACAGAACACTGCATGAAAGGGGCATTCAATGGGTGTTGCTCTGGGTCTTCCCAAGCAACACAAATTGAATCTGAAGCATTCCTAGATTTACGAGGAATTGAGTGGCGCAACGTGGAGAAATAATTTTATTTCGCCCCGTTTTTTCCCTCTTTTTATGCGTGCTGCATTCTGCAGCACCAATAGAAAGAGAAAAATGCCATCAATGATTGTTTTAGTGCAAGAAGGTGTCTCTTCTGCACAAAATCAATCATTCCCTCAATGCAGACACCCTTGCAACATGACGCAAGGGTGTCTGTGTTGGTGCAGGACTGCTGTTTGTGCGCGGCCCAGGGGAGAAGGACAAGAATTTGCCATATCGGGGGGTGGCTTGCAGCCGAGAGGAATTGCCTCACACTGAGTCAGCTCCTCTAACTTCCCCAATTTAAGCTACTGTAAATCTATCAAAATCTGACTTCACCGTTATCCCCCTGCTTCCAGATGATCAAGCGGTTCCTCTGTGAGTCATTATGTATGTCCCGCCGGTCTGTGGCAACTGGTCTGAGAGTCTGTGAAACTCGGAGAAGGCGAGGGTGGAGCGCAAGGTGGCGACGTTCGCCTCCAACTCCTGGGCCGGACGGTGAGGTGGAGGACCTGTGAACGGCAAAGCCTACAGATACTGGTCAACCCAGCGGCCTGAGGAATACAGAGGGCTGGCATGCAGGGTCTCGCTGCTGCGAATCCTATGCGGTGAATTTCTGGGGGAGCTGCGACTGCTAGACCCGAAGGCGCCCAGGACCTGGGAGGAACCAATCCGTTTGGCAAGCAGATGAGGGACAAATGAAGCGTTGGATCCCCTGGCTAGATCCAGCCTTTGAAGCTGCAGCAGAGGGAGATCTGTGACAAAGAGGAACTGGCTAAGGGTCCCCTACCAAGTGGAGGAGGGGAGACTCAATTTTAGTGGCAATTTCAGCTGGACCTGGCCCCGAGGGAGGCTCCAAGCTGCAAAGGCTGAATACATTTTAACCTCGCGATCTGGACAGGTACGATTAAAGCAAGGGGAGGGCCAAATACACTGCTTGCATTGCTTTGGCCTCCTGAAACCCTTGCTGAGCCGGCTTCAGTCCCTGGGGTTGACATATCCTGCTCCGGTGGAAAGGGACTTTGTGAGGCCCAGGGAAACGTGGTGTGGCATCCAGCATATGTCACGAGTAGAATCTCCCAACGCTCAACATCCTGTGATTCTGGGCAAATCACGTAATCTCCCTGTGCCTAACAAAAATGAATGAATCCACATGTCCCGAAACTGGTGCTCATGTAAAGCGCTCTGATACCTGATCTCTCGGGTCTAGTTCGTGCTATATAAAACTTTAACAAATAAAAAAATAAAAGATCAAGGCAATTGGTGGGCCATGCACAACATCCCCCACATTCAGTCCACTCCCCCAGTGAGCCATGGTGTGAACAAAGGGCCCTCACCCTGGTCAATCTAACCTTTGGGTCCTACGGAAGAGATGCGGGAGGCTGCAGAACAGACGAGGCCTCCAGGGGTAACGGCCCCAGCAGAAGATCCTACCTTCAGGGACATAATGAAAGCTATTAGAGACCTAAAAAGTATGCTGGAGCCCAAGCTAGATGCAGTTACACAGGAAGTAAACCTCCTACGTGATGACTTTTGGGTAATGGCGGAGAAAGTAGCCAAAACGGAGGAGCGTATAGGCGCCCTGCAATCTAAAACAAAAAGATTCGAGGATCAGGTTCTTAAGCTGACCAAGCAACAAGGAGAGGTCATGGCGAGGCTGGAAGATCAGGAAGGGAAGGCACATCGGAACACCATCTGTGTGGTGGAAGTCCCTGAGGGGGCTGAAGGACAGTCCACAGACTTTTTCTGGAGGACCTGATACTCAAAACGCTGCGCCCAAAAAGACTATCTACTTTCTTCTCCATTGAGAGAGCACATTGAGCACTGAGGCCTGTACCACGCCCTGCCCCCCCCCCTCCAAACAATCAAATCCCCCATCCTCAATTACAGGGACTGGGATGCCATCTTGCAAGCGGCCAAATCCCTTGGTGATGTCAAATATGAGAATGCAACTGTTATGTTTTTTCCAGACTTCACCATTCAAGTGCAGTGTCAACACCGAACATTTGACTCTATTAAAAGGGCCCTCTGGGAAATAGGTATTAAGTATATGATGCTATGCCCTGCCAAGCTGAAGGTACTTAGGGAGGGTAATTCACATATTTCATGTCTCCAGAGGATGTATGGGACTAGATGGAGGGTTGGAGTAAAGTTGAATGCAAACATCAGAAACAGAAGGATGCTGCAGCATGAGAGAATAACAATGTGCAGAACCTACCGACCCACGAGGATGATCCAGCCTAGCAGTGACTATGCTGGCTAATGGTTTGGATTTCAGGCTTGACCCGGGGTAGGAGGAGGCTCGACTGAAGGAGAGTAGTGAAGAGCATCTGGGTTGACCTGAACAGGGCAGGCCCTACCCGGCCTACTGGATTTGGGGATAGGTGTGAGTTCTGTGCCTGTGTGAGAACAGGTGTAGCGATGAAATTCTAATGGATAGGGGTTAACATAGAATGTTAAAGTTTAATGTGGTTAAACTGGCGATGGAGGCAATGCCCCCACCCCCCACAGTTGTATGTTCAAGTTTGGGCGAATTGCGCTTTGCAGCTTGGGGTGGTGTGAATTTGATAGCTCACTATGCAGGGGAGCATGGAGGGTTTTTTAGGGGGGAAGTTTGTCACTGTCATACCATTTTTATGTTACGCTCATCCAAATCAAAGGCTTGAGTTGGCAGCTGCAGGGAGGTCTCTAATATCGAATGGTCAGTTTGAAGTACATGGCCCAGAAAGTGTACCCACAGGTAAGTAAACCCAACCATCTTTGTATTTGGTCATGGAATGTGAATGGGCTGTGCAATAAGATTAAGCTCACCCTGGTCCTGCAACATATTAAGCACCACTCCCCAGATTGTGTGATACTCCAAGAGACGCACCTGAAGGGCAACCACTATAAAGCGTTAGACCGCTTTGGGTACAAGTTCCTTACACATGCAGGCTACGCCACAGGTGCACGAGGAGTAGGTATCCTGGGCAAGGACGCAGCACCATACATGGTCTCCAAGACATACTTCGACACACAGGGATTTTATACGGCTCTAACTGGTGTGTGGGAGGGAATTACTTTGACTCTTTGCTCGGTGTATATCCCACCTAGGCTACATGATGAGGTACTCCCTAGATTAGAAGCACTGCTATTACAATTCCCAATAAGTTCACTGCTGGTTGGGGAAGACATGGACACAGTGCTGATCTCAGCCAAAGACGAAGGGGGAGGTCCAGAATCGCCCTGCAGAAGGGGCGTTAAGAACATTTGTGTCGGCAATAGGCATGGTGAACCTGTGGGGATTTCATAATCCAAGTTGCACCCAGTACACCTTTTTCTTGGCCCTTAAAGTTCCATGTCACGTCTTGATTATCTGCTTGCCCTCAAGGATTAAGTGTGCTCCTTTATAGATGTCACACATTATGCCAGGGGGATATCGGACCACTCACCAGTAGGAGTCACCTTGGTGGGCCCATGTATTGACCAGCAGGCTTTTCCAAGAGTAGACCCTGGCAGCTCCACGACGAAGATAACTTAGACACGGCAGCACAGCATTACTTTGAGGAGAATCAGGATTCAGTATCATCCCCAATCACATTATGGGAAGCATTTAAGACTGTGATATGGGGGCAGGCACTGGCCCTGATAGGGGGGAAAGAGAGAAGCCACACAGGAGGGCAAAGATATTGAGAGGGATATTCTGACCCTAGAAGAAGAGGTGGTGAAGAGTGGGGACGTGAAAGTACTGAATAGGCTTCGCCTGCACCATCAGGAACTAAGAGCCCTAGCCGAGAATGCAGCGAGACCCTATACCCTTGCGACTCAGCTCCGCCTTTATGGTATTGGGGGCAGCTCCTGGGCTGGCTTAAATGAAGAGATAGAGATAGGACATGGGTGGAGAGGGTTAAAGATAAAGCAGGGACCCTACGAACCACAAACACTGCCATTGCTTCTGAGTTTGCCACCTACTACACCACTATTTACACACCGAACAGCACTAGAACAAGAATAGACTGTGATCAATTCTTAAAGGACTTTACCCTCTGAACACTTCCTAATGAAGCGGCAGTGGCTATGGAGGCAGATCTAAAAGTGGAGGAGATCTTGGGGTCTCGCCATGCTTTGCAGTCTGGAAAAGCAGTGGGACAGAATGGTCTGCCAGTCGAACTTTTGAAGAGCATGATGGAGACAGTGGCCCGTCCAATGCTGGACATGTTAGAAGCAGCAGGAGAGTCGGGGCAGCTGCCAATCTACCAATGTACAGCCACAATAGTGGTGATTCCCAAACTGGGCAAGCCACCTGAGGATGCAATTCATATGGGCCTATATCCCTACTCAATATTGAGGCAAAAGTGCTCACAAAAGTACTAGCGATAAGACTGACACTGCCTCTATCCTCACTTATTCACATTGACCAGTCAGGGTTTGTGCCAGGCAGAAGCACCCGCCATAACTTGAGGAGGCTATATGGAGTGCTACAGATGATGGCCCAACCGAGCATGGAACAGACAGCACTGATGGCATTTGATGCCTCTATGGCAGTGTTTCCCAAACTGTGGTCCGCGGACCCCCAGGGGTCCGTGATACTTTCCCAGGGGGTCCGTAGGCAACAGTTTTTAAAACACAGAAACGTTTCTTGTATAATTAGCAGCTTTCCAGCAACAATAAAAGTGTCAAGAGAATGCCAGTGATTAATGTACCTGCTAGAGAGTGAGGAGAGTTTTGTTCAGTGGCAGCTTTGATTTAACTAATGTAGCACAAAGGGTTAATGTGCCTACTGCAAAGAACGTGTAACATGCATCTTAAAAAGCAGTATTTTATGTGCCTAGGTTCGTGGTTACTGCTTTTGTAACAGAGTTTCTTTTGTTACTGTGCACTTCATAAGTGACAATCCTAGTCTTGCAGAGGGACCTATAAACTGTCATCAAAGAGCTGCTTGCAAACTGCATGGTACCAGTTAGTAACTTATATTTTGTCCCAGTTATTCATTAGTCCTGATGCTGCTAAAAAGATATATTTAATGTTAAAGTCAATGCTAGCCACTGTGTTATGTTCTGAATCCTGAGTTTGTGCTTTTCCAGACCAAGCACTCTTTAAACATTTTATATACACACTGATTTACATGTATGAATCAATGTCTCTATATGTGTGTGATGTAAAGTGCTCTGACATCCCACAATGGTATGAGAGATGCTATAAAACAAATGAAAGACATGTGACAGAGGGGCTATTACTTCAATATAAAATACTAAGGGCCAGATGTACGATCTGTTTTTATATGCGCGAACGGGTTCGCAAACCCGTTTGCGCATGCAAAAACCTATTGGGCCATGTACATAGCCTATTTAGCGAGGCACAATTTGTTTGCGACTCTCTAAATAGGTTTTGCAACTTGCTATTTGGAAGGGGCATTCCCTTCCAAATAGCGAGTCTCAAAACCATGTACAAATGTTTTGCGGTCGCAAAACAGTCACAATTACCACCTACTTCAAGTAGATGGTAATGCATTCGCAAATGGGAAGGGGTCCTCAGGGGACCCATTCCCCTTTGCAAATGCATGCAAAATAATTTTTTAAGGGCAGGCAGTGACCGTAGAAAATTAAACGAAAACGTTTCATTTTCTTTTTTTTTTTAAATGCATGGCAAACAGGCTGCATTTTTTTTTTAAACTGCTTTATTTAAAAGCAGTCCGAGACATGGGGGCCTGCAGAGCCCAGCAGGCCACCATCCCTGGGAGGGCTAGCATTCCAAAATATGCTCACAAATTGCAAGAGGCTCATTAATATTAATGAACCTCGCAATTTGCGACTCAATTGAGAATCCCAAACAGTGTTAAACACACTGTTGTATATTTAACCTAGCGACTCGCAATTTTCCACTCGCAATGTGTCGCCAATTGCGAGGCGCTAAATGAAATGGTTGTCCATCTGGCCCCAAAATCCTTAGCACTTTGAGTATTTGTTTTGTGTGCACATGTGTGTATTTTTTTCAAATTACAGTTTAATGTTTGAAATTTAACTTATACAAATTGCTTGGGGGTCCCCAGCTTCCAGTGGTGACTCAATGGGGGTCCTCAGGAGTCAAAAGTTTGGGAACCACTGCTCTATGGCATTCTACAGCATTAAATGGATATACTTTTTCGCTGTCCTAACCAGATTGGGCTTTGGGACAAAGTTCTGTGCCTGAGTAAAGCTCTTATACAGAGACACGTTGGCTAGAGTTTGGGTGAATGGAGTGCTATTAGCACCCTTTTCGCTTGGTCGTGGTACCAAATAGGGATGTCCGCTATCTCCTCTTATCTTCGCCCTGATGCTGAGGCCACTGGTGGCCTGGATCAGGACTGACCCGATGATATGGGGAATCCCCTCAAGTGATGGTTGGGAAGAGCGTATTTCCCTATACGCCGATGATATAATACTATATGTATTTTTCTAAAACCTATCACACCAACTTAGAGTATTTTATATTAATACAATCATACAAATTAATCCACAAAGTCAGATTCAAATTAGGAAAATTGTGTATATCAAATTCATTTAATCCACAAGATTATTCTCCAAGTCCAGCCAACACGTGTTTCGCGAATGGGCAGGTACCCACGACTTCGTCAGGGCTGGGAAAAAACTAATACAAACAAATATTGTAGTCCCGTTGTACATCGGGCATTTTAAATACTTTGTAAATAATTAACACACGAGTGACCATATTGTCATGCAAGTGGGATTATTTTTAACATGTGTTGAATCCGCATGTTTTTTTAAAATGAGAAATTTTCAACGAATTATTTATAGTATGTATTTAAGGAGAGAAAGAAAGGAGAGAGGATGAAAGGTTACCTCACCAGGAGGCAAAATAGAACGCCCCACAGCTCGTGAGATCCAAAACAGTACTCCGATAACACAAGATATCCCGGTGTCATATCGGCAATTTGCCTCACCAACCATATTCCAAAAACCCTATGCCCATGTGAGAGTCATAGTTCATATATTTGTGCGTTGGGTCCCACATTAGCCTTAATTATTGTTAGTGTTCAAGATATTATTAAGACTGAGCAAAAATGCTCAGGCTTACCTGATATTCTAATCCAGATAAGTTATATGCCTGTGAATATCGTAAGTGCAAATTCTTGTAAATATCATAAGGATAGATATTGTGATCATCCATATAATATAAATACATCGATCCAGAAACGTACCTTCTGGCTGGTTATAATTCCGACCCAGCCTCACATGGCTGGGTTGATAGTTTCTTTAGTAAGTTTTTTGATCCGTTCTCTTGATCAACTGTGGGAAAATATGTATAATTGCATATTACCCATATAGTTGTGGATATTATGGACATAGCTAGTAAGCTTAGTTAATAATATAATTAATGGTACAAGAATAATGTACTGTACCCACAATGCAGTTCGTTATCATTCCTATATTATATCGCGCTCGCTTACCTTCACGATGGTGATTGTATATATGGCCACTTATATTGTCTGGCTCTGCTCAAAAAGATCCGAATTAATTATAAGATATGGTAGTTCATCACGTTGGTTGTAATACAATTATTATTGCCCCAGCTGTAAATGGTACAAGGAGGGGAAAAAGAGAAAAAATACGGAAGTCCATTAGTACTCCATGTCTCGGAGAATATTTAGTCTAACTATATCTACAATTGTATTTTCGTTATGCAATCTTACCCTCGTATTTTGAGGTCCTGGGATTATTTCCACGAGTAGAACCGGTCTCTCCTTATTTCGGATGAACCGCGTTCGGAAAACCGGAAGTCTATTTGAAGTTAATTGGCCTTCTGCAACACGTAGCTAGAATGTCTACGTGTATGCGTGGTGGCGTTCTATGTCCGCCATTTTGGATTGGTATCAACAGAGTTACCCACGATACTTAATAAAGATATTAGTCCATATCTTATTTCTTATCCGGCAATATTATTATCTATGCGTCTAGATTATATGTAAATTCAATAGTTGAGTAAATTTATGGGGTGTGGGAATAGAATATTGTTGGTAGGGTGTATCCGTATTTGATTACAGAGAAATTATCACCACCGGCATTGTCAGGTACCGATATGTGGGGCAAGGATAGATACATGTAGTATATAAATAGAAAAAAACATTTTACAGGTCATAATATTAATTCCATCTGATAATAAAATACGAGAAAACATATTAATTCATAATTCAAGAATTGGTGAGACATATAAAATTCGCTTTAGTGGGCGTTCGTTGTGAATTATTGTGATTGGTTAGAGGGTACATTTGTGACATATGATTATAGTTTGACATTCTACAACAATCACATGTATGTTATACAGACAGGCATTTTGCGGTGATGTTAATGAAAGATCGTCTAATTCCCCTAAAAAATAGTGTAGTTCTTGGTCTGCATTCATCCCATATTCCACCGCCCGCATTGTAAGTATCCATGATGCTTCTCTACGTCTAAGAGACAGTTCTCTATTGCCTCCTCTTGGATCATTTCTGACTTGATCAATAGCACAAAACCCAATTGTTTTATTTCTGTCTTGACTAGGACATTCATTAACATGTGTCGCAGTGTTGTATCTCATGTCATGGTGTCGGATAGCTCTTACATGTTCAAAGATCCTGTCTTTTAATGCTCTTTTTGTACTGCCAATATAAAAACTTCCACATTTACAGGTTATCATATATATAACAAAGCAACTATTACAGTTTAGCATTTGTCTAATTTTAAATTCTCTTCCCATGTAATTATGAAAGGTTTTGGTTTTGTTCATGGCCATGGGACATAATTTACACATCCCGCATTTGTGAAAGCCCATATTATTTTGTGTTAGCCAATCAGGTATTATCTTGGGTGGCGATTGATAAGTGGGACTTACCCAGGATCTAATGTTTTTCCCTTTTCTGTAAGTAATGAGTGGTTGTTTGGTGATGTGATTGTTCAGTGATTTGTCATTGGTTAATAACCACCAATGTTTTTTCATACTGTTTCTTAGTGTTATTGCTGCCTCGTCATAGTTGGTAATGAGTCTGAGTTTCTGCTTGTCACTATTGGCATTCTGTTTGTGTCGTAGTGTAGTATCTCTTGGTATACTATTTATTCTGTGTTCTGCCTTCCTAATAGTGTCCATGTCATGCCCTCTAGCTCTAAACCCAAAGTGTGACTCATAACATACCAACAATACAGAATATTAGAGATTGTGAAATACTTTTGTCTATTGTGGATGATGACAGAGACCATATTATATCCAGCATAGGGAGTCCCACCGAAAGATTGTCACAATATGTGGACACCTTTCTACAACCACTAGTGCACAACCTACCAGCATATATTAAGGACACCAAGCATATCCTAGGCATTATTGCAGACGTACCATGGGAGGATGGCATGATTATGGCAACCTTAGACGTCACCTCTCTGTATACAAACATCAGAACAGATATAGGCCTTATGGCAGCTAGGAAATTTCTTAACAGAAGACCAGCATCCCAGTGGGCTCACACGGAGATGTTGATGACGATGATGGATCTCATATTACAGAACAATTTTTTCTTATGTGAGTCCACATGGTATAGACAGAAACAGGGTGTGGCCATGGGGTCCAGGTTTTCTCCTTCCTATGCAAACCTGTTCATGGGCAGGTTTGAGGAGGAGTGGATCTGGGGCCCTAATGGTATACAGTGGAGTGAATCCATTATATACTGGGGACGTTATATTGACGACTGTCTACTTATTTGGGCTGGAGATATGAACAGTTTAAAACAATTTTGTGAATACCTAAACTCTAACATAATGGGAATACACCTTACATACTCAATGAGTAGGACTCAGATTGAATTCTTAGATCTGATATTATTCATTGAGGATAACAAAATACAGAGTAAACTATATAGAAAACCAACCTCATGCAATTCTATACTGCATGCGGGTAGTTCACATCCCAGACACCAGATCCAATCAATTCCCTATGGAGAACTGACACGAGCACGTAGAAATTGCAGTAAAGACAGAGACTTCTCGGAATGCAAGACAAATATGAGAACTAGATTTAGAGCTAGAGGGTATGACATGGACACTATTAGGAAGGCAGAACACAGAATAAATAGTATACCAAGAGATACTACACTACGACACAAACAGAATGCCAATAGTGACAAGCAGAAACTCAGACTCATTACCAACTATGACGAGGCAGCAATAACACTAAGAAACAGTATGAAAAAACATTGGTGGTTATTAACCAATGACAAATCACTGAACAATCACATCACCAAACAACCACTCATTACTTACAGAAAAGGGAAAAACATTAGATCCTGGGTAAGTCCCACTTATCCATCGCCACCCAAGATAACACCTGATTGGCTAACACAAAATAATATGGGCTTTCACAAATGCGGGATGTGTAAATTATGTCCCATGGCCATGAACAAAACCAAAACCTTTCGTAATTACATGGGAAGAGAATTTAAAATTAGACAAATGCTAAACTGTAATAGTTGCTTTGTTATATATATGATAACCTGTAAATGTGGAAGTTTTTATATTGGCAGTACAAAAAGAGCATTAAAAGACAGGATCTTTGAACATGTAAGAGCTATCCGACACCATGACATGAGATACAACACTGCGACACATGTTAATGAATGTCCTAGTCAAGACAGAAATAAAACAATTGGGTTTTGTGCTATTGATCAAGTCAGAAATGATCCAAGAGGAGGCAATAGAGAACTGTCTCTTAGACGTAGAGAAGCATCATGGATACTTACAATGCGGGCGGTGGAATATGGGATGAATGCAGACCAAGAACTACACTATTGTTTAGAGGAATAAGACGATCTTTCATTAACATCACCGCAAAATGCCTGTCTGTATAACATACATGTGATTGTTGCAGAATATCAAACTATAATCATATGTCACAAATGTACCCTCTGACCAATCACAATAATTCACAACGAACGCCCACTAAAGCGAATTTTATATGTCTCACCAATTCTTGAATTATGAATTAATATGTTTTCTCGTATTTTATTATCAGATGGAATTAATATTATGACCTGTAAAATGTTTTTTCTATTTATATACTACATGTATCTATCCTTGCCCCACATATCGGTACCTGACAATGCCGGAGGTGATAATTTCTCTGTAATCAAATACGGATACACCCTATCAACAATATTCTATTCCCACACCCCATAAATTTACTCAACTATTGAATTTACATATAATCTAGACGCATAGATAATAATATTGCCGGATAAGAAATAAGATATGGACTAATATCTTTATTAAGTATCGTGGGTAACTCTGTTGATACCAATCCAAAATGGCAGACATAGAACGCCACCACGCATACACGTAGACATTCTAGCTACGTGTTGCAGGAAGGCCAATTAACTTCAAATAGACTTCCGGTTTTCCGAACGCGGTTCATCCGAAATACGGAGAGACCGGTTCTACTCGTGGAAATAATCCCAGGACCTCAAAATACGAGGGTAAGATTGCATAACGAAAATACAATTGTAGATATAGTTAGACTAAATATTCTCAGAGACACGGAGTACTAATGGATTTTTTCTCTTTTTCCCCTCCTTGTACCATTTACAGCTGGGGCAATAATAATTGTATTACAACCAACGTGATGAACTACCATATCTTATAATTAATTCGGATCTTTTTGAGCAGAGCCAGACAATATAAGTGGCCATATATACAATCACCATCGTGAAGGTAAGCGAGTGCGATATAATATAGGAATGATAACGAACTGCATTGTGGGTACAGTACATTATTCTTGTACCATTAATTATATTATTAACTAAGCTTACTAGCTATGTCCATAATATCCACAATGATATGGGTAATATGCAATTATACATATTTTCCCACAGTTGATCAAGAGAACGGATCAAAAAACTTACTTAAGAAACTATCAACCCAGCCATGTGAGGCTGGGTCGGAATTATAACCAGCCAGAAGGTACGTTTCTGGGTCGATGTATTTATATTATATGGATGATCACAATATCTATCCTTATGATATTTACAAGAATTTGCACTTACGATATTCACAGGCATATAATTTATCTGGATTAGAATATCAGGTAAGCCTGAGCATTTTTGCTCAGTCTTAATAATATCTTGAACACTAACAATAATTAAGGCTAATGTGGGACCCAACGCACAAATATATGAACTATGACTCTCACATGGGCATATGGTTTTTGGAATATGGTTGGTGAGGCAAATTGCCGATATGACACCGGGATATCTTGTGCTATCGAAGTACTGCTTTGGATCTCTTGAGCTGTGGGGCGTTCTATTTTGCCTCCTGGTGAGGTTACCTTTCATCCTCTCTCCTTTCTTTCTCTCCTTAAATACATACTATAAATAATTTGTTGAAAATTTCTCATTTTAAAAAAACATGCGGATTCAACACATGTTAAAAATAATCCCACTTGCATGACAATATGGTCACTCGTCTGTTAATTATATACAAAGTATTTAAAATGCCCGATGTACGGCGGGACTACAATATTTGTTTGTATTATTTTTTCCCAGCCCTGACGAAGTCGTGGGTACCTGCCCATTCGACGAAACACGTGTTGGCAGGACTTGGAGAATAATCTTGTGAATTAAATGAATTTGATATACACAATTTTCCTAATTTGAATCTGAATTTGTGGATTAATTTGTATGATTGTATTAATATAAAATACTCTAAGTTGGTGTGATAGGTTTTAGAAAAATACTTTGGATCCACGGATCATTGGTGGGCCTGGATGATGACCCATACCTAGGCACCCAACAACCTAGATAGTGATTTCAACAAATTTTAAACATTGCCGATACTTGTTATAGCGCCACAACCATCCAGGAATATCATCCTCCCTGTATCTTCCATAATACTATATGTGTCGAGGCTGTACAACTCGATAGCTCGCATCCTACATATCTTCCTACATATCTTCGAGTTGTTCGACAGCTGCTCCGGCTACAGAATTAACTGGGCCAAATCTCTGATTTTCCCCCTGTCTAGTCCTCCCCCTTGACTGCCATCGCAGTGTACTGCCCCAATCGAACTGGTGGGCTTCAAATATATAGGCATTTGTGTGACCAGAGATTTGAAATGCAATCTGGCTTCCCAATTAGACCGACTCAGAATGGATGTGGTGCATTGGCAGACACTCCTGTTAACCCTGATGGGTGCCACTCTATATAAGATGATGTCCATCCCAAGACTCTTGTATGTGCTGCAGAACACGCATCGCCCCGTTCCCCCGATAGGGTCGACAGAGGTGCAATGCCACGTCAGAACTACAAGACCGTTCTGTACATTCGGAAGAGGAAGGGGACTCTTCCCATTCAGACATCCACGGTAGTACAGTCCTGGACCGAAGCCAAGACCCACGTCGTAAGCTGTGGTATATTGACAGACAGGACCCCGCTTTGGTTGAGTGACAGATTGTCAGAAGTCTAAAACTTAACTTGTTTCTCAGGATGGGTGAAAATACGCATTGAGCACTTGGAAGACGTGTGTAGGAGTGGAGCCTTCATCTCCCTGGAGTCCCTGAGTAGAGAATTTGACCAGACTGCATCTCAGACATTTAATTACTAAAGTTTGGGTCATGCACTTAGGGTGCACATCCAGGAGGGGTGCAGTCTTCCCAACTCCACCCCTTGGAAGATCATGTACTGTTGGACCCTATCCCAAAACAGGGGGTATCAGTGATATACAAAAAATTGATAAATAATACACCTGACCCATTGGGACCCCTGAGGGCAAAGTGGACGGACAACTTAGGTGACTTCACTGATGAGTAATGGACCGAAGCTCTCCAGTGTCCGAGAGAGATAGAGATATGTGCACGTTTTAGAGTATTGCTGCTGCAGGTTCTTTATAGAACATATTATTCTTGTATTCTAATACATTAAATAGGTAGGTCGGAAGACGCTCTATGCCTGAGGGGGTGTGGACAGGAGGGCTCCTTTTTCCAAACCTTTTGGGAATGCCCACCGATCCGCGAATACTGGGAGGCAGACAGTGACAGCGATCATGTCACGGGTGCTCTCAGTAGAGGGCTTGCTTGGGGCGAAGGGGTTACTGTTGTTGATACAGGGGGAGGAGGATTGGTCCAGATATGCTCAAGAGTGGTGGGCGCTGGCCGCGTGGGGGTATCTCAAAGGAATATTGCACATAAATGGGGCTCGAGGCACTTGCCAGTGGTGGCTGACTGGTAAAAGAATCTGGACTGGTGCCAGAGGGTGGAGGAAACAATATACCGCAGTAGGGGCTGTAGTAAAAATTGGGGGAAAATCTGGGGTCCATGGCAAGCTTACCGCACATTAGACCTAGGGTGAGAACACCTTTACGGTGGGGGCAGGGCCTCTTAATGACCGGTGGATGATGAAGACCATGATCATTGATTATTATCAGTGATGACTGTCCCAGACTCACTCTTCTACAAGGTGGTGATGCGCACTGCAAATATGTTGATATTACAATGTAAATGTCTCTGTAACCACTACTGTCTGTTCACTGTATTGATAATTGATGAGCTTGTTTAATAAAAAGAGTTTAACACCTTCGGTGCTCATGACGGCTCCCGGCCGTCATGAGTCACAGTAGACGTGTGCTCAGAAGAATTAATCAGTGGGCGGAGTTCTGACGGCTCCCGGCCGTCATGAGCACTCGTCCACCGTGATTTATGACAGCCGGGAGCCGTCGTCATAAATACCTGAGCGCCCCGCCCAACCCCGCCCCCTTCGCATCATGCCGAAATTTCCACCATATCTTGTAAATACGGGGCATTCTGCCCTTTTCTTCTGAAGCACGTCAGACTAGCAGAAAGGCTTGCTCCGCTCCCGTGTGACACTATCTCTAATATTTGCACCTTTTTATTTCTGCACATTATTGCTTGTTTTCCTCAATGAAAGATGAAACATGCAATTGCTTTCTTTCCTCGCTGCTCCATGATCGTCATGCCTGGGGAAGGGCTGCCATGTTTGATGTTTGTTAGGCAAAACTTCTGTTCAACAGCACTCTAGAACTAGCAGCCCTGAGATGAGAAGGTGTGCACATTTTACCAATGGAAATGTTAATTACTATAAATACAATTCAAACTGCCGAAATAAATGAATAAATGGGAGAATTGTCTGAAAACTCCACAGACTTGTGATGTTTCAACGTGGCTTTCTCTAAGGTGTTACTGAAAACAATGCTTTTACTAAAAGAGTTGGGGCCTTCAAAATTGAGACAATTTTTCCATTTCAAATGGAACTTGCCCACCCTCACAAAGAGAGCACTGGCCGCTGGACAAGCAGGGATGGCGCAAGCCTGTGAAGGAACCCTATGCAACAGTGGTGGCTCTTCCTCAGTGGTGGAGGAGCGTTGCCTCACTGCCTGGCTGAGAGCCAGTAAATGAAAAATAAAACAATGTCATCATTTTATTTTTCATTTTCCGGCTCTGAGCCAGCTTGTGAAGGGAGTGCACTCCACTCCCTAAGTGCGCATATGTGTTTTGGCCGGCCGTCCTAGGGCTGGACTGTTCCCATGAGGCACAGGGTCAGACTGATTTGCATATAGCCATGTCTGAACTGGGGTGGCAGAGTGGGCTAAAGAACGGTGATGGATTAAACCCAGATCTTTTGACTGGGTGTGAGTGTTTGATTGGTTCAAATGCTCCGTCCATCACCACCGCCTTTTGTACCGCCACAAAAATATGGTGGCACTGTGGAAGAAATTGTGTGCTCTTTAGTCACATTAAATTGAAGATGACCTGATTTTACTGCTTTGGCATCGGTTCTGTTTTTCTAACAACTTTCAACCTATTAACTTTTAATAAGCAGTCTCTTTCACTCACACCCAAAGCACCGCCTATTCATAGCACATTCACTGCAGAGTGTGTACAGGTGACGTTTATCAATAATCTGAGCAGCCTAATAAAACAGGAGGAGCATGAGCATTTCTCTCACTTACAAGCTGAGTATAGCATCCTCTGGCCCAACACAGTTGAAAGCTATAAAGATTGCTTGTGTTTGAAAGAAATGTGCAGTCCCTTTGCACACCAGATGAGTCCTGATCCAACTAAACTTGGCATATAAATGACCCAAGAGAAGCACATTTCCTGTTGGAAGAGAGCATGAACCCACTCATCCAAAATGATGGAGGCTCCCTGCAGTGTGTCATGAGGGGCCTCGAGTCTCCCAAATCTGGCTTTTGGCCAGGGCTGGGGTGTACGAGTGCAGTTGTGTACCTAAAGTGGGTTCAGGGGCCTGCTCTACCCCCCTGCACTCCTGCACTCTTTCTGGAAGTCTGCACAAGTTTATCCGACACAGTAACCAGAGTACAAAACTGTGAAAGCAGCGACAAGCCCCCTAGCAATGAGCAAATAAGGCAAACCACGCCCCAATTTGCATGACCTAAATATTTTCTACATATATTGCTTCGAATGAGGCACACATAACAGAAACCAAAACTCTCATTAGCAGTTGCACTGCCTTCTCCTGAAAGGAACAAAAAATAACTTTGAAAACAACGAATATAAAGTCTCAGATGCTGACCTAGTCATTTGTGAAACCTCACTCAGAGAGGTCAAACATGAGAAGGAAGGTGTAAACATCAGAAACCAGAAAGCTGAGCAGGCCTGTGTACAACATGGACACAATACAAGACAAGATGACAACTAATGATGAGGCATTTTGGAATTGGGGAGAAAGTTGTACATGTTATTAGGCACCAAGAATCAAACTAAATTCAAAAGTCAATACACCAGAGTGGCCATGGGCACAAACAGGTTATATACCATTGCGATTTACATTTTCCACTGTTCTTTCGAAAAGGCAAATAAAGGATCTAGCATACACACACAGACACACAGAACTGCCTGATTCCAGTCCAGCCACATGTGGCCTCATGCAGATATCGTGCTCGGTCCCCTTGACCTTGTGATAAACAATGAGTCACTGTCAGCTCCAGGAGGCTCATGAACCTATGACGGGGAGTAACCAGCAATAGCAGCCCACTACTAACTGTATCTGCAGAGTATCTGTCTTTGAGGGATCACATCAGCCCTGGCGTTTGGCACTCTAATACTGCAAAATGGTCTTGGAATTTGTCAAGTGTATCCACTCGGTCAAGCAGCCACGACAGCGGTAACACTTCGAGATTTATTGCTTTATAGAATATAATTAAGTTCATGTTACTAATCATCCTCGGAAGTTTGATATGCTCGCAGAGGATATTTTTAAGGTAATGATGGCTTTATAAAGAACATGACTGGCTGCCCTTCGAGTAAACTACTTCAGGTCGGAGACCTGCTGCTTTATCTTCAGTGTGCAATCCATCCTGCAGAGTGATACACTCTGTTTACCGACACCAATACAAGAAGCCATGGCTCGCTGACTTCTTAAGGTTTGCACCCAAGATGCAGAACACTCCAGCACCGATCAGACAAACGTGTTCACTTCAGAAATGAACTCAAAGCACATCACTTGAATGACCAGTTCATAGCTAGAGCTTTTGCCACACGGGGGCATCCCTGAGTTTGCCACCCAGTGACGGCCGGTGCTGGAAAGAGCGGGGGTGGTGGGGGCAGATGATGAGCGGGAGGGGGGACAGACAACACCGAGGGAGAATAACATTTCAAAAAAAGAAAACTTTCCTTGCACTCGCCAGCGCCCCATGAAAGTACTGCCCGAGGTGCCCCCCCACCCCCCCCCACCTCAGCCAACCAACTGTGAAAGAGCACTGCATCCTTCACCGCTGAGCAACCTTTCTGTTACCCCCAGCTTCAAGGCAAAAACATCAGGCATCTCCACACCACTGTCCTTACAAAGCTGCACAATCTCAAATCGCTACCCCCGAGTGTTAGGTACATTATTTAGTCTATTTTTTGGTAGCACATTTTGAAATATAGAAGTATCTGTAGCACTTCCAATACCACACAGGTCCTGAAGTCCGCAGCTCTCTGCACATACACGAATAAGGACAATCATTGTTATTAACTGTCAAAACCGTTCCCATCCCAAAAAGAATAACATTAAAAAATATCAATGTTTCCCACAGCGTGCTATAAGTAAAAAAATGAAGTCGAAAGGAATGTATTAAAAAAAATAGAAGACCGAGCTCTCAGGCTGGCGCATCCATTCGAAAGAAAACCTAACAAAAGGAAATAACCACAGGAGGCCTTTCTGCTAGCTGACGTCACAGAGGTCAGATGCTAAAAGGTTTCTTCTAGTCCTCGGATTACAACAATGTTTGTCTCCAAAAAACAGTAGTGACTGCACAAACCCTTGGGGTACAGAGACTTGAAGATTAATCTGTTACCAAAGTTGAATGCTTTTCAGTCAGTTTACAGCATTTAGGAAAAAGCACACAGATCCGCCCGCGTGTTGATTTTCTGGACGCAGGGTAATACTTGAATAAAGAAAAGGATGCAAATATTATGCTTACATTACCTAATTGTCGATGGAAGCAGAGAGGAGGAATACAAACTAAAACTGAAGAAAGAAGGAACTTTTAATACACCTTGAAACAACCTCTGACGACAGTATAACTTGAGTCAGTCAATGAATCATTAGGCTGCACAATAATTTTCAAGGTAAGCTAATCACACCCTCTTTCTTGATGTAAGACAGTCATCCATTATCATAAGTTAGCTTCATCATCAGCCAACACTGAACTGAACGAAAACATAATTATTAGGGCGGCTACAAAGTGCACGGGTAGTAGTAATCCCTGTGCCTTTAATAAAATCAAGATTTTATATCATGTCAGATTTGTAAAATATCATTTTATGTAAAGACTGAGGCTTAAATTTTCAAGTTGATCACAGCAATTTGGGAAGCATGAACAACCATGTTGAAATCCACCAATTTCAATAAACAAATACATATTTAATAAATAATATAGAAAAATATTAATTGTAAAATATGAGTATATAGACAGATCAACAATACTAAAATTCACGGTAATCGGGGCCTCACTCAGGCAGGTCACACCCCGTAACGGCCCTCTCAGAAACTGGGGACAGATTCGGTCCGAACTACAGTTTGTTTTTTAGACATTACTGTGCACGAAAATAGTCATCATGTGTACACTACAGTAGTAGTTAAATGAAAATACCTGAAGCTGGTAAGTAGTAAGCAGGGCTGCGAGTCGAGTCGAGAGAAAGGGCACACAGGCTGGCTCATGCACACGGTCCACACGAGGCGAGACTGGTGGCGAGTAGAGGATCTGACGTCAGCTCAGCAGTGCCGCAAAATGGCCAATCACTGCATGACTACATGAAGTCACACACAGTGATTGGCCATTATGCAGTGTGTGTGTGTCACCGCGTGGGTGGTGACACACACACTGCATAATCATCCTGGCACTAATTCTCTATTACCAATTTCCGTGCATCTCCACTTAAACGAAAGTGGGGAGATGATGTGGCATAATGGCCAGAGCTGCCAACTTCAGCGCTGTGGAACAAGGCTCGGCATCGGCTCAACATCCTGTGATTCTGGGCAAATCACTTAATATCCCCGTAAATGAATGTGTCCTTAACTGGTATTCATGAAAAACGCTGGTATTGGTGATTAAGTACTGGTGCTGAGCACAGGAAACTACCAGCTCAAATTAAGCCCTGGTGCCAGTCCAACGTTACTCGCATTAGCGCATCCTTTTTCCAATCACTATGCTCCCGCATCACCACTTTCCAAAGCTAATATTCCCACATTACCAGTCTACATAAATCCCCATAAATTGCTCACCGTCGCTTCCCCTGCAGCCACCTCTCCTAGTAGTAGCTACGACTACCATCCTTCATGAATTCCCACCAGTACCATCACTAAACCGAATAACTTAGCTCAGTGCATCCCTACCCTCTTAGCAATTTCGTTGGTCATATTCCGACCCCTAATCTATCTTTATGGTGTCTGTCTAACAAATGCCAGATATCATAGAAGGTCACGCTTTGTGTGACTTCATTTGCTTTTTCTGGCGCCACTTGCATCAAAAGTGGTGCATTAAGGCTGAGCCCCATCACCTGAGAAATTTGCAAGTTGGCAGGTATGAGAATGTCATCGGGCTTCCAATGTTTAACAGAATCTACCACCTGCTTCTCTATGAGCACATAGGCATGTTTTTCATATCAATACCATTTAAAATGTACAGTTAATGTACATCTTTCCTGTGGTTACAGAGACAATCAACAAAATGCAATGGGATCTTCAACTCAAGATGAAATGGTAGGAAGCAGGCCTCTTTACACCAATGTAGAACTGACCACCCATCCACGCGATACCTTAACACCGAGCACTGTTTTTAAGAGGAACCAGACAATTCTGCTGAGAGAGCCTTTGTCACAGGTGGAAAACAACATCTGAGTGTCAGCAGAACGCAACGCACATACATGGCACGACAAAGCTGCCATTTAACTCGTGAATTCTTTTTTGTTTTTGTGAGAGTAATCATATTTACCAGAATACAGGGTAGTCGAACAGGAGTAAAGATGCTCTTTGGAATTCGTTTTTTAACACAGCAGTGATGGTTGTTTTTAAAGCAGAAGTTAATATCCTTGGTTGACTGAACATGTCTAATACAAACTGAAACACTGCTGAACTTTGTAACTCGAAGCTGCCATTGGAAGCCTGCACTGCTGAGCCACGCAGAATAGAAGAGCGTGTTTCCCTCGTGAAGCTCGACCCATGCAAAGGAATTGGAACAATCGGAGGCACCGGAAGTGAGGTTTTTCAATAACGGGGCATTCAATAATGGATTGCCCTGCCCTGCTGCTCGGTGACCGGCCAATCCTGGCGCTGCAAGCAGCACCAGGATTGGCTAGGGGGGCTCACTGACTGCTCACCCTGTGTCGCCTTTGTAAAGCCGGGGGCTGAGGCCAGGTTAAACGAGCACCCCCCCGGTCACTCTCTATGGGGGACCTTTCATGCGCATGCTCGGGCTAGTTTCTGCCCCAAGCATTACGTGCACGGTAGATACCTTGGCTGGCCTGGCTGTCTGCTGCCGCAGCTGAGTGATTGCGCCACGTGGACTGTCACTCAAGCTGCGCAGCAGTCCAGACCAGCCCCCCTGCCAGCGCTCTCCCAGATTACTCGGGTGCTTCCCGGATTCCCGGCGGCGCACGCACGTCTTTTACTAAATTTGTCATCAGTGTTTATAATTTCTTGCAGCAGCCGAGCAGCGTCGTCCACGCCCCTACGCCCAAATGGACGCACCGCTGCTGCTTTACTCCCTGCCTGGCGAAGAATGCCAGGTAGTACAGTTGAAGAATACCAGCTAGTGCTGGTGAAGAATGCCAGCTAGTACCAGTGAAGAATGCCAGCTAGTTAGTACCGGTGAAGAATGCCAGCTACTATCGGCAAAAGAATGCTAGCTAGTACTGGTGGAAAATGCCAGCCAGTACTGGCGAAGAATGCCAGCTAGTACTAGCAAAGAATGCCAGCTAGTTAGTACCAGTGAAGAATGCCAGCTAGTACCAGTGAAGAATGCTAGCTAGTATTGGCGAAGAATGCCGCTAGTATCAGCAAAGAATGCCATCTTGTACCGGTGAAGAATGCCTGCTAGTAGAGGTGAAGAATGCAGCTACTACCAGTGAAGAATGCCAGCTAGCACTGGTGACGAATGCCAGCTAGTACCGGTGAAAAATGCCAGCTTGTACCGGCGAAGAATGATAGCTAGTACCGGTGAAGAATGCCAGATAGTATCGGTAGGAGTCGGAGGCTCTTCACGGTGAACATCAACATAAAAATATAACCCATTCATGGCTCACGTGATCACACACTATTGCGTTTGCTCTTAGTGCATAGTTGCATGGTGTGCCTTGTTCATTGTGTGCTTTACTGTATACTGTGGCCGTTCTTTCAGCACATTACTTTATAATCTGAAGCATTCCCCACCATTATCACTAACCCCATCTATTAGACATGGCATCCTTGGCGTGGTTATCTCCTGTATTTTTGCCTCTGCCTCCTGTGTTTGTACTGTGTGCTGAATTTATTTTTGCTGGTCTAGATGCTTTGGACACTTTGCCACTGCTGATCTGTGCCAAAGTGCAAGTGCTCCTCCTGTAAATTGTGAATATGGATTGGTGTTTCCCTGATTGGCTTTTTTGACTTCCTACTAAGTCCCTAGTACAGTGCACTTTGTGTGCCCAGGGCCTGTAAGTCAAATTCTGCAAGTGGGCCTACAGCACTGATTGTACCACCCACACAAGCAGCCTTTCAGTGGGTTCTCAGATCTGCCACTGCAGTGTCTGCGTGCAGTCTCTACTGCCAATATGGGTAACATGTCCTGATAATAAACTACCGTTTTTCACTATTGAAAGGCTATTGGTCCCTTAGGATAGAATGGGAGTTTATTTATAACATCTTATAAATATAACTTCCCACTGGGACAAGATGGAAAGATAAAGTTTAGTATGCCTGAACTCAGAATGTAAAGATGTATCTTTTAATAAGGATGATTTTTACATTCTGTGTTTGAAAATACCACTTTTAGAAAGTGTGTATTTTCTTGCTTAGCCATCCTGTGGGCCTCCGCTGGTTTGTGGAATGACTGTCTGGCTTTGGAGTGACAGGGGCTGGGGATGTGCATTCACTGTAGAAAGCCACTGAGGGGGTTGAGATGTATCCTGCCTTTCCTGGATGAGTCAGGGTTGGGCTAAATAGACCTGGGCTGCATTTAGAGTAGGGGGAGGAGATTTCCTTTCACCTGAATGGGCCTGGTCTGCCTTACACAATGCTTTCTCCACTTCCTGCCAGGAAGCTGGACCAGAGAGGGCAGAACTGTTTCTGACTGAGCACAGAGCCTCTCTGCCACAAGAGAACACAGAGAAATGGAATACAAATATTGGGGACCAGACCCCAGAACTTTAGAATACCTCTGGACTCAAGAGGAACCTCTGTTAAGGAGAAGAGCTGGGAAAGCTGAAGGAGGAGTACTGCCCCTTTGCTGTGTGCTGTCTGGGGTTGGCCTGCAGTGGGTGTTTCTGCCAAGGAGAGCACAAATACTTTGCTGTGTGCTGTGTATCCTGTTTGAAGAAGATGTCTCAGGGCCTGAACTAAAGCTTTCCTCCTGTTTTCAAGTCTCAGGGTCACAAAGACTTCACCACCAGCTCCCCTGAACTTCTTTGCTGGGAGTTCTGACTTGCCTGTTGCTGAGCTGAGCCTCTTGAGGTTGTTCTTGCTGTTGGGAGCTGGAAAAGAGATGCAACTACGAGAAGCATGATGCATCCGCACCTGTTTCTGACGCATCACCGCCGTGCGGCTGAAGAGACCAATGCAGCGCCTGCCCGCTGCTGGAGAAATCGCTGCATGCAGAATCCCGCGTACCGATCTCTGAAGTCCGAGATCACCGCACTGATTCCGACTCAGGCCCTGCTGTGCAGCTGCAAGCACCAACACATTGTGGGACCGCGGCAGGAGAGACCAATGCAGTGCAGTTGCTGCCACCGCTGCATCGAGAACCACACATACCCAATCCTCACGCATCGCACCGGGGCACCAAAATCTACCAGGAAACCGGGGCCTCAGTAAGAAACCGACGCATTAACCTCCCCATACAGTAGGAAACCGATGGATCACCTCCCCTTCAGTAAGGAACCGAAGCATCACCTCCTCTGCATGGCAGCAAGGGACCGACGCATCACCTCCCATGGAGAAAGGAACCGATGCATCACCTTCCCTGCACATAAGAAACCGATGCATCACCTTCCCTGCGGCTGTTTTTGTTTATGATTGTGATGCATCCAAGGTACTTTGTGTTGAAAGTGTCACATCTATAGTTTGCTATGGACAGAATTGTTTTTACTTTCTAAGAATCACGTTTTGATTATGGCATGTTTGATTTTTGTTCTTGCCAAGATACCAAGGGGGTGAGCAGGGGTTATTTTAGAAGTGTATCCCCCTTACCCTGGCTAGGAAGAAGGGTCTTGACTTGGACAAAGGTGCAAACCATTGCCAACTAGAGACCCCGATTACTAACACTATCAGTTCTCTGTCCCGGCCACTCACTGTTCCTCCTGCTCTCCATGTCATGCCTTCCCTCACACATTATCCCCACTCACCCGGTCCCACTCTGCACAATCTTCCCTCATCATCACCCTTTTCTCTTTGTAACCCTCTCTTTGTCTGTGTTCTGTTTCTCTCAGTTACTCTCCCTGCTGCTCACTCTATCACTGTTACCCTCCATGTGGCTCTTGCTGTTACTCATAGGGCCTGTCCCCAGACACTAGGGGGTGTAGAGACAGTATTTAGTGTAAGAGCAGCTTTACGCTCAGAGAGTGAGAATCTTCTCCTAAGTTTGAGCCTTTCTGTGCTCCATGCAGGCGTTTCTCTGCCGGTGCTAGTGCATGTGCCTCAGTCTAGTGATGTGGCTAGGGACTCTGAGGTCTGGTGTGTGCGTGCTGGTGATTTGTAGCAGGAGACTCGAGAGGATCTCTGTACTATGTGTGTTTCTGCAAGACATTAGGGCGCTGTGGAGCCGTTAAATATGCATGTGTCCTCATCGAACATTGCCCCACATTACTGCCGCTACACTCTGTCTAAAGACAGCATTAGAGCTACTGTGCATTTGCCAACACACCGCTTGAGTGGTTACGGCACTGGCCCTGGCAGGGTTTCCCTACGGCAGGCCATGATTGTTACTCCTTACTTTAAACATGTTGTGGAGCACGAGGCAGACTTTCAGCAGCTTTTAAACCAGACTAGGTTTGTGTCCTATCTATTTTTAGGTTTTGCCTCGTCGAAAGCTGCGCCTGGTAGCTTTTCGGCGCAGGGCGAAATCTTTTGAGTTACAGTATGGATGTTTGTCCCGCCTCTGTTTCCCATTGTCCAGCTCCATAAATGGAGGCTAGCCATTGGAAAACAGAGGCGTCCGTCATTCTGCGAGGCGACTCGTGGGCGTTCCTGAGATTTTTTCACGCCCCTTTTAGCACGTCATTGCGGCGGTGGGCGGGGTTTATTTTTTTGCTCGTCCATGTTTCTTTTGGTCATTCCGTGGCCGACTGCCGCCGGAGGAAGTCCAGGTCCAGGTGAGTGCTTTTGATTGTGGCCGTTCCCGCCGCCCCCCCCCCCGCTGTCCGTGTTCCCGTTCCTGCCCCCCTCCCGCTGTTCGTGTTCCCGCCCCCCCCTCCCGCTGTCCCTTCCTGACCCCCTCCCGCTGTCCGTGCCTTTCCTGCCCCCCCCCCTCCCGCTGTCCATGTGTGCCCGTTCCTGCCTGCATTCTCTCTTTGCGGGAGGCTTTTAGCAGAATCCTGGCCTGAGCTGCATGGTCCCACTGTTATGTTATGTTATGTTAAAATCAACTTGTAGAGCGCTCGTACGCCCGTAGGCTTCATGGCGCTATAGGAAAAGTGAAGAATGAAGAATCCGTCCAACATAACACTGAGCTAACAATGGCTAATGGTAGGCTTGAGAGAACAGCCAAGTTTTAATCCCTTACGAAAGGTGAGTAAATCCTTACTCTGCCTAGTCGATAAGGGGATGGAGTTCCAAAATGAGGCTGCTAGATGGCGAAAGCAGCAGCCTCCCTGTCGCTTCCTTTTAAAGCGAGACACCTCCAGTAGGGATTTTTGCGCAGAGCGCAGGCTTCTGGTGGGTATATATTTAGAAATCAGACGACGAATAAAGGCAGGGCCTTTATCTTGTGTGGCCTTGAAGGTGATACAACCTGCTTTAAAGGCTATGCGCTGGGAAATCGGAAGCCAATGTAGCTTTTCTAGTCCTGGTTTAATAGAAGACCATTTTGGCTGTTGTAGGATGAGTCTCGCCGCCTGATTCTGGACGAGTTGAAGTCTTTTCAACAGGCCCACTGGAAGTCCCAAATAGACGCCATTGGAATAGTCCAGACGGGACATGACCAAAGCTATAATAACCTGGATTAATGCAGACTGGGTGAGGAGGTGGGAAATTTTTTTTATTTTCCTCATTTGGAAAAAGCTTGCTGAGACCACGGCGCCCACCTGGGTTTTTAAAGACAGGTCCGAGTGGAGCGTGATGCCTAGGCTCTTTACTGCAGTGGACCTTACAGGGGGGATGCCCAGGTCTGCTGGCCAGAAGTTAACGCTCCAGCTGGATAAACTGTTCCCGGGCAAGAGTAGTTCTGTTTTGCCCGGGTTAAGTTTTAGATGGTTTTCGTTCATCCAGCATTGGATGTGTTTCATGGTGTTCTGAAATTCGGACACAGCATCAGGGATGTTTAGATGAAATATTAGCTGTAAGTCGTCCGCGTAATTGAACACCGTGACTTTAAACTTCTTAAGGGAGTAAAGAAGAGGGCGGAGATAAAGATTAAATAATAAGGGGGATAATGACGACCCCTGCGGAACTCCACAGGTGGGCGTATGCCTAGTGCCTGTAAAGCTGCCCAGTTGAATTGCCTGAGTCCGGCCCTCGATAAAGGATGTAATCCAGCTCAACGCTGGTCCTCTCAGGCCGGCCTGTTCGACACGGTTGAGCAAGATGTCATAGTCAACCGTGTCGAACGCAGCCGAGGTACATACATGCACAATGCAGATTGAGTGAATTTGCAGTAACTCTAACCGTGCACGTCTGTGTTCCTTCGGATGTTCACCCTCTCGCAGTGCAGCACTCTCGACAATGGTGCCCCGATCTGCCCTGATCACTTTGAGGGATATCAAGGTCTTATGTGCTGATGCAGGATTACAGGAATGGAGCAGGTCGCCGATTGCAGACTTTGTTGCACACCACAATCCGAGGGATCCCTGCGTTAGTGAGTAGGGGCAGGCCTGAAGTAGCTGGACGATGTGGGGTGTGTACTTCTCGCTGGTCTCAGACCGCATGATGGCCGCCGTGATCTTTCGTCCCTGGGGTCAATCGATCCCACCACCATACGCAGCTGAGATCAGAGGCCTGTGTTGTTGCCTGCAGGACCCCCCGGGGTGTGCCGTCACCCGTTTGTTTCCACCCACCAACCATCAGGGTGATCGATTGCAGGGTGTCCAGGGGTACCTCTGTGCCTGGTGGTTCCGTGTCACATTTGTGCGCCTGCCCCCCTCCTGCTGTTCGTGTTCCCGCCCCCCCTCCCGCTGTCCTTTCCCGCCCCCCTCCCGCTGTCCGTGCCTTTCCTGCCCCCCCCTCCCGCTGTCCATGTGTGCCCGTTCCCGCCCCCCCCTCCCGCTGTCCCGGTGTGCCCGTTCCCGCCCCCCCTACCGCTGTCCGTTCCCACCCCTGACGGTGAGCTGGTGCATTGAAGCACTGGAGCTGCAATGGTGCACTAGTGCACCCCGGGGTGCACTGGTCTCGCGCGGATCGACACTGAGGCGAAACCGTTGCATTGTAAATACTTGTTGTATTCAGCCACCCAAATTCCTGTTTGAGCGCCCTAATTGCCCTCAATAGTCCATTGTGTGCGGACATGCCCCTGCTGTGTCCCTCTGTTTTCCTGTAAATGATTTTTTTGGGGTGTCAGCAACAATGCTTCCTCTGATAGCTGCTGCTACCTGGGGTAGGATGTGAAGATTCATGAGTGACCGAGTAGTAGTTACAGGTGTAGTGTCTTAATTGTCAGTGTATGCAATTCCCCATGTAGGAAACGGTTCCTGGACTTATTTTTCTGCATTAATGCCTAAACATTACCGCTGTCCAAGATGGCGCCAGCTAGGGAGTGTTTGGAACATCTAGTGAAGCACAGATGTGCATCACATCTCAGCTGTATGTTGGGGTGTTTCATTTTCTGCACCTGCGGCAGGCAAATGGACAAGACGTTCATCTGTGGTTGTGGTGTCTTCCGTGATATCCGGGGATGGTGAGGTGCGCATGGGGTTTAAGTGCTTCCTTCACTTTCCATAATGTCTCGCAGGCTGGTGGCTCTTCGACGCCATTAGTTGCTGATGGCTCTCTGGAGAGATGACGATGTGCTGGAGGTAACATTTTCACCTTGGATAATGTGACATGCGCAGTGCGATTTTTATGGAGTGTGATCTGGAGGAGCAGGTTACTGGTGACGTCTTTGGAGAGTCTGAATCTCTACAGATCTCTAGTCTATGCAGTCATGAAGAGTGATCTCTTGTTTCAAACCTTTTGTCCTTCGCCCTCCTTATCACTCTCCCCATTACTCACTCTTCCGTGGGCACCTCCTGCCAGGGTTGGATTGGGATTAAAAATCAGCCCGGGAACGCTAACAAAAAGTAGCCCACATTTGCATATTGCCTTTCCACAAAACACTGCTTCGGCGAAATTTTATTATAGAAAAGGGGGAGGGGGTTTAAAAAAATGCATGTATTAGTTTACACTGGTGAAAAAGACCTGAAAACAAGTGAGGCCACTTTTGCTCAGGCCCTTCGCCTACATTAATGGACCGGCCCAGCGAGAGAAAGGGAGTGACGCCGTTGATAAAAGGGAGGTAATGGACGCCCATCTACCTCCTGAAAGGCCACTCAGACACTCACTGGGCCGCTGGCGGCATCGAACAACGCAGAAACCGCCCAAATCGCTCCCCCCCCCAGGCTGCTCAAAAAAGCAGCCCACAGCTGACATTCGGATACCGGCCCCTCTGGCATTGCCTGGGTGCTCATGTTACTAATCCAACGCTGCCTCCTGCCACTCTCCTTTACAGGCTCATTCTCTGTTGCTCTCATGCTCACTCATGCTCTTCCTGTTCCTCCCATGCTCTCTCCATCATTCTTACCATACACTCTCGCGCCCCTCAAGATCACATGCGGTTTCCCATCGCACTCTCTTGCTCTCCTACACTACCTCCCAACTTCCATTCACGGCTCCACCTCCAACCTCTCCTCTAATCTTGGCTTTCCTGTAAATATTGTTGCCGGTTCTCGTGTTTAGCAATGTACCCCCTTCTCCTGACCCCTCTGCCTGTGAGGTCGGTGGTGCTCTGCCTGTGAGGTCGGCGGTGCTCTGCTTTCTTTGGATCTGAGCTGTGCATAGATGCTTCTATCCGCACCCAAGGCCACCAGGAAGAGACAGCTCCATCTGTGAGCAGTTGTAATCCGCCAGGATTTGTGCATTGCCCGCACTAGCTCTAATTGCATTATTTGTGAAGAAGAACAAAAAATTAATCCCTCCGCACAAGTCTTTGTGAAGAAAGAACCCCTATCCTAGTACACAGACCCCAGAAATAATCTTACTGAAGGAGAAATGCTCTTGGGACTCCCGCACAATGTATGTGGAGTTAACCTGCCCCGGAGGACAACAGCAGCAAAAACGAATCCTTAGATTAGCGACCATTTTTTAACGCAAAGCAGAAATGGAAGGAAAGGTTTCCAACTATTGCCTGTGGCATTTGCATGTGGGTTTACACATAAATCGGGACCTAAACTATCCTACACACATGCCTATGGTGCACACACGTCTCGAACCCATATGCATCAATAGTTCCATTATAGACACAAGACCCCACCCACACCACAGCAGAATAGGCATGCATGAAATAAATACACAACACAACTTTTGTTTGGAGAAAATATTGCTGCAGGTTTATTCTATACAAAAGTATGCAAATACGGGCGATCCAAGGTCAGGCAGGTGTACCAACCTATGCTGCCCTGCCCGCCTGATGAGCCAAGCACTGTGGAAAACCCAATCAGTGCTACCCTTATAGGGGTGAACCCCTTACTGGATCACGTGACACATTGGTCCCTTATTACTCACGCCCCTTTCAGGGCAGAGCGTAGCAAGGCAAGCCCCAGGTTGTTCAGGCCCACAACTGCCCGAAGGAGTAATGGGGCGCCAACATCATTGTTCCAGGACCCTCCCCTGAGGCTCCTGGAATTTGGCTCAGGCACCATTATTGTGCTCTTGCAGAGGTATCCTTCTGTACCCAATCTGCTTCCAGATCGCCCTGTAACTTCGCCACAGCTCTAGAGGCGGCCCGTCACCTAAAGAGCCCCCCACCAACAAGCTGTATTCTTGCTTGACCCTGCAATTTCCTGGGCCTCATTCATGTCCAGTAATAACAGATTCATGCACACCTGTGCCAAGTGCACCCCAACTTTGTAAAAATAACCTTTGGTGTTCGCCTGGCATAGCCCATGCCTGCTGAAGCCAAAGCCCCTTGCTCAGTGAACTTGCGCATGGAGCGGGTTATCCTTCTGTAGGAATGTATCAGTGCCTCACATGAACTGCAAAACGGTAATGGCTTCCCAGGAGGGAGCTCTCTTAAAATTCGCTATAATACCTTGCAAGCTGATGTGGCTCTCACTTCCTGCAACCTGTAGTTGCCGCCCTTCTAGCATTTTGTGCTCCTAACGCCTGTTTCCCCAATTTATGAGACAGCAGCACACTTGCTAAGAAGACCACTTCCACAACCAGCCTATAAACTCCGGCTATGCGGACGAGGCATGTCATGCATCACTGAAGCAGCCCGTAACCTGCCCTGGGGAGCAAAGTGCATCTACTTTGATGGGGTTGGCCAGACCTGAGTTCAGACCTTTGCAATTAATAAACCATGGTGAACAAGAATATTCGCATGGCACATACTATTGCAGTCACAGCAATCATATGGAGTGGCAACTTACGGCAACTACCAGGCTTGCTTAAATAAAGCTCGATCACAGATACCCACATACCTGCTAACCAGCTGTGACCCTTGATGCTCTATAGGTCTTGACCCCACTCTATTTATGCAGGTTCCTGCAATGTACCCTTCTGCCTTTGTCTGGGCGGGAAAATACCTGTAACATTGCAATTCCCACTGCACTCACATTCGCAGGAAGTCTAGTGGAGGAGGGCGGGGGTCCTTCACATTGATTCTGCTATATTGCCTGGCCTCCTAGCCCGCAAGCACCCTAGTCTGACAGTCGCCTATCTGCTGTGTTGCCCGTGCGATGACCCCACCCTGGTGCAAAATGTCCCGCTCTACACCTCTGCTAACAGACTTCCTTCAGTGAGGCTGGATAAATGGTTGTATGTTGTGCATCTGACCCTGAGAACTTTGGTTTGCTTTGGCAGGGATAAAATTGTTGCATCTGTCACACTCAACATGGTGGCAATGTGCAGTTCTCTTGCATTCTACACTTCAGAGTGGGACTACATACCCCACAAGACAATGGAGTCCTGTGCATCCTACCAATGATACTATTAGAATCTAAGGTTCCCAGTGTCAAGCGGTGCCTATCCCGCCATGGAATATGTGACTTAAGCAAGGGGGTCTGCGTGTCCTTGCCAATATCCCGCCTGTCATATGGTAATTTAGCCTTTATCGTTTAATCTGTGGTATTCGTCCCCAGACTTCCCAGGATGTGTTCTGCTGGCCACGTGCGCATCTGTTGGTGTAATAAGGGAATCTCCTGTTGCAACTTGCAATAAAACAACGCCCGCTTGAATGTGCTACATTGTAAGCAATTAAGTACCTAACATATCTCTTCCCCTTGAAAAGATACCACAATCCGCACTGGTCATTAGAACCTTAAACAGCACACAATTTTCACCCGGGCATACTCTACACCGCTGTAAGGCCAGAAACACCCATCTTTTACACCAAGCTGTTGCGTGGTCAGTTTAATCTGTGGTGACTGCACCCAGACCTCCCAGGCAGCTTTGTTGCGGACAATGTGACCAGTTGCTGAAATAGATGGAATCTCACGCTTACCACTTGCAACTAAAGCGATTATTTAAATTAATATGATACGGTGTATCTGCAAGAACTATGCATGGGTAACTGACACTCGCCCATGTGCAGTTGCTGTGAAACCTTTTGGACTAGCCCATCAAATTCAGCCAGCCGCTACCTAGGTGGAGTTTTGCACTCCCAAGCTTCTGCTAGTGTAAACCACTGTCACGCCTCTTGTTCAGTTGAATTTAGTGATTCCTGATGCTGACAAACCCAGGGGCCTAATACTGGGCTGTGAATATGAGGCACAAGATGACCTTAAGTAATCAGCTTGGAGTGGCTGGGTGTTGACATTGCCTGGCTGAAGTGCAATACCTTTGACTCCTGACAAGATGTGCCAATGCAGGGAGAAGTAAAAGTTATCCAGCCCGCCTTACTTCCTTTCACAGCTGTGTGTAGCGCTTGCTGGAGCATGACGCTTGTCTATTTTTGAAGTGCAAGTGTTCCCGCAGGCATGTTGCCGCTGGATCAGAGATCTTTCTTACCCCGCTACTGATATTCATTTTAACCACCACAGAGGAAGGAAGGCTGATAGCAACCCGAAAGTGGCCAATTGGCCGACACCCCAGCGGCACCTAGCAGTCGTATTTAAAATATATATCCTTACAGCATGGCAACACTCACCGCTGCACTATGCCTTGGTGTGTAAACGCCTGGTAGTTGCACTACTCCATACAGTGATTAATTAAATTAACAATACTTTGCATATGAATCAAACTATGCACCCACAGCTGAAAACTTTCACACGTTAGTAATGTGAAACAAATTGGATTTGTCCATCACATTAAGCCAGTCAACCCCCTAGTGAGGTCTTGCCCTACAAAACTTCCGCTAGTATACCAGGGAGCAGACAAGACAATGGGAACATGAGGGGAACAATATGTAAAGGAAAGCCCCCTGACACACATTTATGTTTGAAATCAACAATGAACAACTATCTACACACCAACACAAACTCATGTACCTGCACATACAAACGTAGGCGTTAAACTCATTGACACCCATTTACACACAGCTACAAAGACCCTTGACACAGACGTACACAGAGACAACCACGTGCTTACAGAGGCAAATTATATATATGAAGTCCTGTGCCAACCCTGTGCAAACCAAAAGAAATCTATAAAGGCCTCAGAAACCTATTCAAACAGACACGAATGAACATATAAAGACCCCAGACACCCACTTAAACAGAGACTAATTAACATATAAAAACCCCTGACAGCTACTTAAACAGAGACAAATGAATGTATAAAGATTCCTGGCACCCATGTACATACATATACAAACCCCCAACTATGCATCCAGACATATTTATGAGTCTGTAGATACAAACTTCTGAATATAAACAAGATCCCTGGCTTGCATCTGCCACAGACACGAGACGATATGTGTTGAGATGCAATCTTGTGTACACTGAGGCTGAGGTCTGCAGAGACAGTCTTCAAATAAGAACAAATGGCATCCCAAAGAGGCGCATGTGGCCGTCACACTCCTTGAAGTTGCCAGGCCGAATTTATTGATGGCTTTCGACTTTTTCCAATCATGTTAGCACATGCGTAGTTTTGGTTACATCTGACTTGCCACTGAAAAGGCATTTTTGTTTTGCTAATTAATTTGGCACCATTCAGAAAATCTGTGCAAAGCTTTTCAAGAAAAGGTTCATCCACTTTGGGTTCTTCATGGCAAGTTCTGTGCAGATCAGTGAAGCAGGAGCCAAGAAAAGCAGGGATCCTAACTTTCATAGGATGCTTAGCTCGAAACAGAAAAATGGCTGAACAGAATTATACTAAGTAGACATGTGAATGGAATTTTTCTCAAGGCAGTGACTTTGCTTGGTTAGGTGTATATCCTTTCTCTAGTCTTTGTTAAATTAGCATTTAAACAGTGTTACGGTCTGGGCATGAATAGGTTAAGTTTGAAAGATAGCTGGACCATCTTCAAAGAGAGGATTTGCGCATCCAGTTAAAAAAGGCACATCATTGAACTATGGAGCTTTTTCTTCCCATCATCCATAGTGCATTATCGAATCTGAATGTAGATATATGAATCCACCATGCTCTTATTGACTGAGCGTCATGGAAAAATATTTTGGACTGAACACAGTGATGGGGGGGACAAAGAAGGGGGAAGGGTGAGCCTACTTTGACCGCAGGCACATGTGGCAGGCACCAAAAGACTCCTGGCAATCGAATTAACATTATTATTTTTTTATAACAGGACTTGCTAATTGTGAGTCGCTTAATGAAGGAAATAATTGATGTCTACCCAGATTTTGCAAACAGCTATTTGAGGGTCCCTAAAAACTAGGCCTTGGTGAAATTACTGAAAATTAAGCATAATATGCTGCTCACCTAGTTCTGAGTAATGGAGGCCAAAAATACCTACTGCAAGAGCACAAGAACATAGTACGAGGTGCGGCTGGCTACTGCTCTTCATGTTCTGTTGCCTTTATTGCTATATTCTTAGCACAATATACATCCTTGGGTTAATTTTCAACAAGAGGGTGATTTTTGCGTTAAGAACAGCTGGGAAATGCTCCTCGCTATAAGGGATACTTCTGGTAGAGGGGAAATGGTGGGGACATCCACGCACCAGGAGAAAGAAAAAGGTGAGTGGTGGGGTCTATGGTGGAGCGATAGTGGCCACGAACAACAAAAGAAATGTGTTGTTTTTTTATTTATTGATTGATTCATGCATATTTCTCTCGCGTTGACATTACCCAAAGGGGCTAGAACGCTTTACAAGAGAAATATTTCATTACATGAAACCAATATAACTATAAGTAGTTATAAAGATTGAGACTAAACATGGTAGACCATTACATGAAACAAAGTGTACAAGATGTATATTAAGCTGCAAAACGTGTCTGTGCCCAGAGTTGATTAAAGTGTCATAGTTAAAATATTGTGGTAGGAAAAGGACTTTCAAGTCCGTTTTGAAAGTAGTCAGTAAGGTAGTTGTGCATAGTTTTGGAGGTAATGAATTCTCTTTGTCACACAGGGTACTCTTTTCTCACCATTAAGGGTCCTTAGGGTGACTCTTTGGCCTCGGCTAAAGTGGTGCGCAATCTGGGAGTTATGGTAGATGCAAACCTCCAAATGGATGCGCAGGCCAATAAAACTGACAGTGTCTGCCTTTCCTTGCTTCGAACTTTACGGAAAATCTCCCTGAGGACACTCATCCTCTGGTAGCGAGGAGCGTAATATTGAGTAGGCTGGATTATTGCAACTCCCTGTACTTGGGAGCACCACAATATATTGTACAGGGGTTGCAGAGAGTACAGTCAATGGCAGCAGAGCTGGCTTTAAACAGACAGCGCAGGTCCTCTACGACACTGGTCTTAAGAGACCTCCATTGGCTGCCCACTGAAGAGAGAAATCGTTTCAAAGCCCTCTGCATTGTATATAAGGCAGTACATAGCCAGGGCCCAGTTCCATTACAAGAAACATTCGCCTGGTACAATCCAAGGTGGCAGCGCCATTCTTCAAATTCTAGTCTGATCACCACCACCAGATTTAAGAGGTCTCAGAAGGGTGGTAGAGCTTTTGGAGTGATGGCCTCTCGCATCTGGAATGAACTGCCCCGGACCCTAAGACAGGCCAGCTCATTGATTGGCTTCAGGAAGAGCCTGAAAATGTGGCTCTTCCCAAGGAATGTGTCTTAGTCTGCCTCTATGGATGATTGATGCTGGGTTTTTTTCAGGGCTCTTCTTTGATCCAACCGCCAGGATACCCGTAGGGTGGCAGTTATGCGCTATATAAGTATTCGTTCTATTCCATTAAAAAAAATCTTCACAGATTCACACTTCATTGCACTGGTGAAAAACTCTACAAAGTCGTTGGAACTAGCACTTTCTGGTTATCTGAAGGGATGCCCCAGCCAGGCAAAATCTACTGCTCCCATTAAGGGAGGGTGATTCCACTCGCTGTATAACCAGTGCTCACCCTTGGGTAGCTTGGCACTGAGCAGTCAGTCTCACTGCGGAGGCAATGTGTAAAGCAAAGGCACATCAGCCACTCACGGTAAATACACTGAGGGTCACAAAAAAGACTTCACACAGGATGCTTATAAATAACGTTTGTAATCAACTCACATATTCAATCATTATCAAATTAACATCATATACATTTGGGCAGAAAACACATCAGGAAATATAATTAGCAGTACTAGACCCACTCATATTGTTATTATATCAATAGTATGCATACTTGGGACAATTCCTAATCTAACCCCCTCCACCCCCCCCCAAAGAGAGAGCGCACCCTTATGTGGTGCAACACGCTATCAACCCATGACCACCCTAGCAATCCTGATAATACAATCCCGCAAAGTTATAGGGTACACCCTGGTTCAAAACGATATCAAAGATATGTGATACACAAAACTAACTTTTTAGCAGCACTGCAGGCAAGAGCCATGTGGGTAAACCCAAAGTTAAATGTAGTGTGCTTTTGGCATGTAATCAACGTATAAAGTGGCACCGCTAGCCAGTGTCGTGAATCACAGGTGGACCGCAGACTATCATTCCCACTCACACACACTCACTCCGTACCGCCATAGGGTGTGACAGGTAACAGCCTACTCCATATGTAATGGCCTTGCACATACACGCACTCAGTAACCTAATACAGTACTACTGGTACCCACCAGGTCAATGGATAACACCTTGCAGACTCCGTGGTTCCAGCCTCCCTCCACCCTGACCGGTACACGCTGATCAGGGTTGTGCCCAGGCAATCCGGGCATAGTGTCTGGTGTGCTTTGATATGGATCGCACCAGGAACTTCAGGGACCAAACACAAAGAATTGCAAATCCCGTCCTTCCCTGAAAATGAGGCACAATGGCCAGAACACATTGGGATGGGTTGCACCAGGCAATTCCGATCACACACAGAGAAGATTTGCAAATTCTGTACCTCCCTGGAAATGAGGCATAATGCCCGGTGCACAATGATACATGTAAAGCCAGACCAGTCTAGTCACACACACAGGCACAAGTTCAGCAGAGCCACATGAGGTAGAATGAGGCAATGCTACGGGTACACCCTTACCACCGAGGGTAGCATCATGTGAATCGGACACTGCATGCAATGAGCATTCAGTCGGCATAATGCAGGAGAGAGATGCAGCACGATCGATGAAACGGGCCACATAAAGTCCCACAACTTGTGAATCCACTTATCACCAACTAGACGCTTATGAATGTCGGGATCCCTGCAGTATAGGAACCACACGCCTTAGATGTGGGAACATTTTCTTGGGCTCCACACTAGAAAGTCTGGTCTCCAGGTGCAAGTCTTAGTTCCACGTTCACACTATGCTCCTCGTTAGGATTCAGGAGCTGGTGTGGGTACTTAAGATGGCACCGCTCTCCAGATGTCACAGGTAGATGTAGGTGTAGGTCCCTCATGAGAGATCTTTGATGTCTGTGAGATCTCCAGGAGAGCAGGAGGCCCGCCGACAGGCCCCTGGACAATACACTTTAGCAGGTCTTCGGGCCAGCCACTATCCAGAAAGAACAATTGATGGACAGAATGCAGAACAATGTCATACATTAACCCCAGTACAGAGATCTGGGCCTAAATCCATCGTTTTTTTGCTCACCATGACATTCCAGTTTGAACCCAGCCATATGCAAATCAGTTTTGACCCTGTGCCCAGTACGAACAGTCCTGCCCGAACTGCCAGGCCAGGTCCTCCCTGGACTGTAACCGGGCATCCTAGTACCGGTTTCGGGGTTTCACCCCTCATCAGCCAGGATAGCTCGACTCCAGTGGCATGGAGAGCATGGGACCCACGTCTGGGCACACCCGTCCCACTCGGAGTGACAAATTCAAAAAGAACAATTGATGGACAGAATGCAGAACAGTGTCATACATTCACCTCAGTACTGAAATCTGAGCCTAAATCCATTGTTTTTTTGCTCACCATGCCATTCCAGTTTGAACCCACCCATATGCAAATCAGTCTTGACCCTGTGACCAATGGGAACAGTCCAGTTGGAACTGCCAGGCCAGGTCCTGCTTGGATAGAAACCAAGCATCCTAGGACTGGTTTCAGAGTTTCATCCCTCATCAGCCAGGATAGCTTGACTCCAGTGGCATGGAGAGCGTGGGACCCACGTCTGGGCATACACGTCCCACTCGGGGTGACAAATGCTAAAAGAATAGTTGATGGACAGAATACAGAACAATGACATACATTCAGCGCAGTACTGATATCTGGACATAAATCCATAGTTTTTTTGCTCACCCAGCCATATGCAAATCAGTATTGACACTGTGCCCAATGGGAACGGTCCAGCCCAAAATGCCTGGCAAGGTCCTCCCTGGACTGGAACCAAGCATCCTAGGACCGGTTTCAGGGTTTCACCCCTCATCAGCCAGGAAGCTAGCCTGGCTGATGGAGGGTAATGCCCTGAAACCGAAGGATCGCAGTGAGTCAGCAAATTTAAAATCCTGCTTGGTTGATGTTGCGGCGTGGGTGCAGGCTAGCTGCGTGAAATTAAACACGGACAAAACCTAGGTGATGGTGGTGGGGAGGCAGCCTTGTATCTGGTCCACCACATGGTGGCCTGATGTGTTGGGCCCTTTACCAATACCCAAGCCTAAAGTGAAAAATCTTGGGATTATTTTTGACGAGCAGCAGTCTTTTGATAGGCAGATCAAATCCACGGTGGCCACCTGGTTTGGGGTGCTGAGGCTGCTGAGAAAGATCTTAGGGCTCATAAGAGATTCAGTAAAAATAAATGGTAAGAAAGGCCTTTTTGGTATCCCAGGCTTGTTTACTGTAAGTGCTATATTTGGGGGTCTCTAAAGGCAGATTGGGAATGCTCCAAAGAATACAGAATACAGCTCAGATGCTATTATATTTTCTAAAATGGAGTTCTATCATGCCAGGTCTTGCTGTACTGCATTGGCACCCTATTCAGCACCGAGTTTTGTTCAAAGCAATCTGCTTTATGTATAAGATACTGAATCGGAGTGGCCGTAGCTACCTCTTCCCTTTGATTCAACCAAATACTCCTTCCAGACACCTGAGATCCAGTGAAGCAGCTTTGTCAGGGAACCCTAGAGTGCGCAGAGTGCATCTATGGGACTGCTCTTTCAGACTACGAGCTGCCAAGATGTGGAATTCCATGCCACTGAACCGGAGACTTGAACCTTCAGAGGCAAGATTCTAGAAAGACCTGAAGACTTGGCTCTTTAGGCAGAGTCAGCTGATTTAGCTGATCTTGCCTGTTTCTAATTGTCTGATTCCTACCTAGTGTTACTGCTTAGTATGGGGACACTCCTTGGAGTAACCATGCACTCTATAAATAATAATAATAATGGTGAATCCATTGCTAGGAATCATCATGAGGCTGCTTTACTGAAAACGACTGTTGCAGCCCGAAGTAATGTCAACCGCTTCTCAATGTTAACTTTTTGGAAGAGCAAGGCTCTTAGGTAGTTAAAACACACACAAGTGTTCCTCACTACCTAGGCGCACATGCGCTAATGTGCACACAGACCTGCAATGGCATGATGGACACTATCCCCCAGATTCATCAAAGTCCCATTTTGCGAGTCCTTAATTGCGATTTTTAAGGAATCGCTATTACAGACTCGCAAAACGGGATGCATGTAGAAATCGCAATATTTTTTCCGATTTCTACTGCTTCCTTATTTGCGATTCGGTAATTGCTAATCGCAAATAAGGAATGGCTTTCCCATTCATTCCTATGGGCCTAAAGGCCCATAGGAATGAATGGGGAGTCATTCCTTATTTGCGATTAGCAATTAGCGAATCGCAAATAAGGATGCGAATTCAAGGGTGCCAGGGTGTCCAAAGGACACCCTGTAGCACCCCTTAAATGGTAATGTACACTGGTGTTGCGCACACACATGTTCAAAGGACATGTGTGTGTGTAACATACAACTTAGAAAAATGCACTAAAGTGCATTTTTCTAAGTTTTCGCTATTTACCACGTAGTTTGACTTTGCGGTAAATAGCGGCCCCAGATTGCGAAATCACAATTTTAAAATGTTTCATGAATTGCATTTAAGGAATCTCAAATTGAGATTCCTTAAATGCAATTATTCTCAATTTGACGATTTTTAAAATTGCGATTTTTGCATTTGGGATGATGAATCCCAAATGCAAAAATAGCGCTCGCAAAGGGCCAGATTCTCAGAACCTGGCCCTTTGCGAGCCGATTTCGGCGTGATGAATCTGGCTGATAGTCCCCAGGAACAGGAGTGCAAGTGCACCCGCCCGAGTCTGTGACAGCAGACTGGAAACAGGTTTAACTATACAAAAGTCAGTGTGCAATCACAAGCCTGCGATGGCAGGGTGCACACACAATCACAGACACAGAAGGTGTGGGTGCATACCTACAGCGGCCTGCAATGGCAGACTTCTCATGAGTTTAGTCACAATACATGCCAGTGCGCACACACCGGTCTGCTATGGCAGACCGGCCCATATTTCAGTACATTGAGTCAGCGCAACTTCCCAACACGAATATGAAGGGCATGCGCACCTCCACACTTTATTTGCAGTGGAAACGTGCCCAGAGACTGGAGGCCACACAAGAGAACTAGCAAAACCCAGTCGGAAAAAAAGCAAAAGGTTTAGGAAAACAGTGCCTGACGAGGATCAGGTCCAACAGAAGTTATGAAGCATTGAACTTTGCACTTCCCACATCCCTAACTTTAGGTCGAGTTTGTAAACACCAGCGTAGAATGGGCACGCGCATGGAAGAGGCAGTTCAGTAAGGGAGTGTTTGAATAGGATCAGGAGTGTCTGAGAGGACAGAGAATGTCACAGGGAGTTGAGCAATGCCCCCATTATGAGTCAGTTTGTGTTCATGGACTGTGCTCTGCTTTGACACCCGCCAGACTGGAACAGGACGCCAGTATAGAATTTGCCTCAGGCATATTCAAAATTAAAATGACCTACATTGAGGAGTTTGTTATTAGAGGATGAGTTGTTGGTGAGTGTGTGCACACTATCCCGTGAGGAATATTAGAGTATATGTTTTCCCCTTCATTTCAATAAATATTAAGAGAGCCGATCGTTTTGTGCAGCAGAAAAAGAAATTTCAGTGTTCACACAAACAGACATAGGCACAAGGGAAGAAGAGCGTGTGTGATTTGGAGAGACAAGACAGGGATATAATACAGAGAGCTCAAAGCTTCTTTTGGGCAATCCCACCGTGCCGCACACTGTTTATTTGTAAGACGCTAACAAACGTTGAGCGTGGCTACTTTCAAAAGGTCACAATTAAAATAAGAATATGGGTCCACGGTTTTGAAAGCACGCTTGTTCTTGGTGTGTGAATTGGAACGGGTGCTGTGCACCCTGTAGATGTGCCTGTGCAACCTGTATAACTCAGATTTGAATCCTGGCACATCCACTTAGGTTTTCATCCTTCCAAAGTCGATATAAATCCATGGGTATGGGGTCCCCGCCAAAATGTTGTGGCCTGAGCCCCACCAAAACTTGAGACTCCACTGTTTTATTTTGCTTGGTAAAATAAAAACAGCAATTTAAGAATAGCAGTGTAAATAAGCTGTCATCTCATTTTTACTGGAGAAGTGTGGCTCAATGGTTAGAGCGGCAGACCCTGATGCAGAGGTCTAGCCCGGGACCAGGGTTCAATTCCCCGCCTCGGCGGGTCTTGGGCTCAAGATTCCATGGACCTGATAATTCTCGCCTCGTGCCTATTCCAATCATGGAGTCCCACTCTGCAACTCTGGGCAATGGCTTGCTTAATCTCCACAACGGCCCCCACAACGCTAAGGATGCCTGGCCTCCACCTTGGGGATGCCCAGGAGTGGACACCTCACAGGGAAAGCCAGGATGGGTTCCACAGCGGTATTCGTACAAGTGCCTTGAGACCCTTGCGGGTGAGTAGTGCGCTATACAAGTATCAATTTACATTTACATTTACATTTATCCTTTGCTTACGACATGTATGATTGGATGCAGCAGCATGGAATACGCATTTGACGGTTGAAAGGCGTGTGCCTTTTCAATGTTCACACCATTGTGACAGTTAAAACAACATCAGCTAGCTTTAATCAGGTTTTACGTTAGTATTGCTAGAGTTCTCGTTGGGCTAATTACTATTTTCCAACATGTAAATGTTTTGGGAGAAATAAAAAAAAGTGTGCCATATGCACATGTGCTGCTTCTGTGAGACACTCTAAATGGATTGGTTTAATGGTCGCTGGTTCTACAGATGATAAAAGGCGGAGCCTAACCTGTCCTAGACCCTCACTTGGGCCCGATGTAGGTGGCCCAAATGCTGGTGGGTGACTGTGAAATTCGGTAAATTTCACCGTTACCGACCGGTATTTAGGCATTCGTGATGTAGGAAAGGATTCAGTAATAAGGAATCTGTAAACACCGATTCCTTAATACCGATTCCTAATTGGCCTTGCATTTAAGGAAACAGTAATACCGATTCCTTAAATGCAATGTAGAAAGCACATAAAAGAGTGCTTTTGGGCCTTAAGGGATCAGTAATTACCACCAACTTCAAGTTGGTGGTAATTACCGAATTCCTTCAAAAAAGCACTTTCTTGCTTTTTTTAAGTGCCTTCTGGCACACATCCATGCCCTTAGGGCATGCATGTGTGCCACATGCGCACACATGCGCATTTCAAGGGTGCAACAGGGTTTCCTTTGGACACCCTGGCACCCTTGAAATACCTCCCGGTATTACCGATTCGGAAATACCGAATCGGTAATACTGAATGTCTTCACATTCATTCCTATTGGCCTCCAAGCCCATAGGAATGAATGGGTAAGTATTCGTTATTACCGAATCTCAATTACTGATTTGGTAATAATGAATATTAAGAATTCAGTATTTTTTTCTGAATTCTTATCTACATCTAAAATACTGACTTCTAAATACCGAATTGGTAAAATTCGGTATTTAGAATTTGGTATTTCAATATTACCTACATTGGGCCCTAAATACCTAATTACTCCTAAACATGCCTCTCACGTACTCCCACAAAGCCCTCACACACACACTGATTTCACACAGGTAGACACAAATATGTTGGACTTATGCAAACTAGGCCTGGGCGGAGTTTGCGGAGTTCCACGAAAAACTCCACTGCGCTCCACAGAGTTCTGCAAGCAGCGAAGAGATGTAAGTCGTGCTGCTCACGCTGATTTTTAGTTCTGGGTTTTTGTCCCATGCTGTAAAATCAGCACAAATGGTACCACGCACAGCACAAGAAGGCACAGCTTATTTCTGCCGCTCGAGTGCATGTTCTCCTTGAGCGGCAGGTTTCTCAACGCATGTGTTGAGAAATCTCACCAGGAGGTGATCAAGTGTTTCCTTGGTCGCCAACTTAATGTTGGCAGCCGCAAAAGAGGAAAAACTCCACTGAGTTTTTCGGAACTCTGTGCTCTACTCGGAGGGGGAAAAAAGCCTACAAATTCCACAAACGGAGTGGCGTTTACCACCCAGACCGAGTGCAAACATAAAGCAGTCCCATGTGTATATGGCAAGTAGGATAGTCTATTGTTATAGTTCTGTGTGTGTCTATTTGTGTATGTGCTGATTTCACAATGATCCACACATTCATCTACATAAAGCAACACTTTCTCAGAAACATGCAGTCATCACTGCCATATGGACTTCCTGAGACCTCACATGTCACTGCATACCCACACCAAACCCTCACAATAAAAATACAAATACATGCGTTCCAGCTCATAGTAGCAAAATCCAAATGTGCACACTGACATTACTCAGATCTCACCCTTTTTATTACCTTACTCTCACAAACAAAACTAATACACAAACAAACCTCATTCTCAAGTCAAAAATAAAATACATAAGTGCATCTTTAAACATGCACATATGCAACATTAACCTACACTCAACCTAGCTGTATCCATAACACTAACCCTATTCAAGCACACGCCTCCCCTACCCATAACTACACACACCTGTGTTATTCTCACACACAGCCTCCTCATCAGCGCACACACACCCCCCTCATTCAGTCGCGCGCACCCCAGCACCCCCGCCCCCGCGCTGAGGCGGCCTGCGCGCGGGAGAGCGCCCCGCCGCGCGCTCCCTCTGCCCGGAGACAGGATTCTCCGCTCAGTGTTTTCTCTTCTCGGTGCCACAGCTGCTCGGGCTGGTGACACGCCGGCTGTGTGTTAACTAATTTAAAATTGCCCTGAAACGTCGGAGGAAGTTCAATGGTATAAAAACTGAATGCGTTCATTAATCAGCCACACCGAGCGCATATCAATGAGCCGAGAGTCCGAGGGAAGCATTAGAGGGAAGGAGCGCAGCCTCAGCAGCCAATGGGAGGCCGCGAGCATACGCACCGGGGGTGATGTACACAATCAATGGGGCATATGGGAAATGGCGCACAGGAACACTAAAGGTGATGTAATGAACCAGAGGCATATGGGTGGCTGAGGCGTGGCGTGTATACGGGGGAGGATTTATAGGGATATTACCATGGGGTCCATGGAGACTGCCGCCCAGCACATGCCAGGGGCGAAGTGCACAGGAAAAGAGCCCACTGAAGTCAAAGGCGCAGCAGGCACCAAATGGCGTCCAGGTATGTGCCAGGCACCGAGACTTGCCAGACATCATACATCTGTTTGTCTCCTTTGAGTTTGGAGCAATTTTGTCCCATCCATCAAGCACATAGGCATGCATTGACAGAAATTCACCTGTGTTAAGTTGTTACCTTCTCTGATGGAACAATACATTGTGTATCATCTGCATAAGCGCTCCAATGCCTCATCATGGGTAGTAAGCACTGTATAAATGCAAGTACCATACAATAAGACAGTGGTTCCCAAACTGTGCGCCATTATCAGTAGCCAGGGGCGCCGCGCCGCTCCTTTGGGAATACATCCGTCATGTGTCAGACCATTTGCAGGGGCGCAGTCTTCTCCTTCCTTTTCTGAGAGGATTAAAACGACAAAACAGGAGGCTGAGGTGCGGGCCACGTGCAAGAGAAAGATGATTCGTTTCTTCTGCATGAAGAGTAGTCCTCTGCCCTAGTAACTGTAGTGCAACCTCCTGGCCTTAGCATAGAGGACGGGCTCTGAGCCTTTGGTCTCCACCTTTCTCTTTTTTTCTCTCCCCTTATCTTTTCCTTCTCTTCACTTCCCCTCCCACTGTTTTTCTCCCCTTGCTGTCTTTTACTCTCGCCCCTTCACTCACTTTATCTCTTTTATTTCTCTTTCTCTCTTTCAGTTCTCTTTTTCGCTCTTTATACACTTTTCTTTGCCCTCGTGTTTCTCTACCCCTGTCTTTCTTCTCCTTTTATAGCGCACCGATGGCCTTTTTCGCATGGTACCCCCTGCTAACTATAATTAGTTTTTACTTCAGTTAAATTAACCACAGAAATTCATATATATTTTTTTTTTAATGAACCAATAGAATCCTGCAGATTACTAATGGCTGTACGTCAAAGCTGATACAACTATATTGTTCAGGTAAAAACAGGAATTTTCATTATAATCAAACTGCCCAGCACATGAAGCCAGCCTGAGAGTTTCTATGTTCGGTATTTGCATTTTAATTATCACATTTAAGAGCGGGAGGCTGACACTTTGTATAGAGCTGTTGCATGTAACCATGCAACAACTCCATGCGCCTCATGTAAAATGGAATCTTTAGTCAATCTTAGCTTTTTAGCCATTTTAACTTTGAATTTTGGTACTCATTGGTTTGTTTACTCTTATATTTATGGGAGAGTGAAAGGGGAGCTTGAAATGAGGGAGAAACGACAGAAAAAGTTAAAGAAAGAGTGGAGGCAAGACATAGAGGACACAGGAGAGTGAAAGGGGGAGTTTGAGATGATTGGGAAACGACAGACAAAGTGCAAGAAAGATTGGAGGCTGGTCTTGCTTACATCCTGCCCACCGGTAAAAAAATGGTGGGGAGCCACAGCCAACTGCCAATTAGGTCAAGGGAGCCACGGATTATAAAAGTTTGGGAACCACTGCAATAAGAGAAACTGAAGGATCTGACAAGGGCGGGTGAAGGGGAGGGAGAGATATTAAATACAGCAGGACTCGGGGAAGAACCTGAGGCACTTCACATTGCAAGGGAAATGGCTGGGATTAAAAGGAGGGCAAGTAACAATGTGGCATCAGTCACTTAAAGAAGATTGAAACAATTTTAAGGCCTGATTGCCAGCTATAAAAACCAAGAGGTGTTAAATAAGGTCTGTGTGGGACGCTGTCAAATGCCACAGAGAGGTCATGGAGGACCAGAGCAGCAGATCGTCCCTGATCCAGGATGAATCTTACGTCATTAGTCATGGCTACTACTCGTGGTTCCATGTTGTGACATGTCATAAGCTGGACACAGAAGCATCTAACAAATTGTTATTTTCCATTCTCAGTCAATGAGTTGGAAATGTATATCTTTTTCCCGTATTGTAGACAGCAAGGTTAGCAGAAAAATTAGTATGTAGATACTAACAGAAGAAGGGTCAGCAGTAGTTTTTGTCAAAAGTGGCACTACTGTAGCCTCTTCCAATGAGGATGATACTGTTGCACATTTTATCAATAATGTTTCTAGATTTCGAAAAAGGAGTCCTGTCTCCATTCCACATGTCAGTGCCTGGGTCTCCTCCCTCTATCTACATGAATGCATGCAATACACTTCCAGTGTCTGGGAAGATGGTCCCCACCCTCCATCTTGTGCTAGGCCCTGGGTAAACACAATTGTACCACAGGCCTCCATTACTCTGGATCACTCATACCATGCATTTATCATCCTTGCAACACACACAATCAAAATAAAGAGCCGGGAAACCAGGTCTATTTGCAGTTCTACACCGAAGGCTTGATTTACAAAGGTAAACTTTCACTTATGTGTAAGTTTACAATTTTTTGCAGGTCACAAAGTGGTTTTATGAGTAGTATCTTGTGAGTGTGGATTCTCTGCACTCGTGGTGGAGATTGGAGATAGGTAATTGTAAAGATGCTGAACATACATTTCCATTGTGAATTGCAAAAATCATAAACATACACAACACCGAGATTGTTAGACTGCTTCTACTCATGCATGAATGAAGGTGCTCGAAGGCTATCCCTTCTTTCATCCATTCGAAACACTTCAGGTAAGCTGAGACCCTGTCTGCTCCACCCTTGGTAGAAGGATGACCACTCTCCACGTCATTACAGGCTCAGTTCTGGGCTTACATGTGACAAACCAATGCATTCTGGGAGTTGTAGTGTTATTGATTCTATTGACTGGTTTCAGCCTAGACCACCACACCTGAAAACTATGTTTGGTAGGTGAAAAATTCCTTCAAGATTGAAGACAGTGTCCAAAATGAGCTGGGGTGAAGTGGTCATGAATTGGTTACCCTAAGGATGGTAAACCACACAGGCATTCATCTCACCGTAACCAGGGATATGATGTGAAAGGATCCTTGGAGGCACTTGGGGGCAGAATTACTAAACAACATGTGTCATTGATGCACCACTTTTTCAGTGCAGCCACAATGCCAAATGTTAGTAGAGATTTACAATGCACCGCAAGAGCCAATTTGTGACACTTTGCCTGGCTTTGTAAAAAAGCTAGTAATGCAGTGCATTGCACTGCATGCTTTATCTTGTACCAGGAAGGCATTCTATGGGTGGAGCATGAGCATTCCCATGCATCCATCTATGGAGTTGGACAAAATCCTATATTTATAAAGGTCTGTACATCTGGGATTGCTCCAAAATGGTGCCAAATGGCTTAATGAGAGGAAATATCTTTATTTCCCCCTGTTACTTCCCTTTTCTATGTGTGATGCATTCCGCATCACGCATAAAAAATGGAAAATGCCTTTAAGAATTATTTTTTGCAGGAATGTATCCTTTTCTCCACAAAAACAGTCCTGCTTATAACGCAGGCATCCTTCCACCATGGTGCACGGGTGCCTGCGTTGGCACTAGGCATCCTCAAGTGCACAAGCCTATAGGGGGAGAAAAAGCGTGCCACATTTTAGTAGATATGGTGCATTTCTGCTCTCTCCATTTCACGCAACACAGCCCAGAAACTTTGCTTGCTGCTCTATGTCGTGAGAAACCTTAGTAAATCAGTCCCTTAGTCTCCCCAGCACACTAGAAGAAAAGGTGCACAACAGAATGTACATATGGGCAACGGAGGCAGAGTTCCCACTAACAGTAATACTCAAGACCAGGAGACATATAGAAGAACATGAGTATCAAACACTAGAGGAACACAACAAGAGATTAGTGTAAGACATAGGACATACGTCCTCTCCCACAACTCAACAGCACCTACTAATGACTTCAATGTACCAACCACACAACTACCTCTCGTCTTCTGAGCCACTGCTTGGTTTCGCCCATAAGTGCCTCCTCTGCCCCTGCAGAGCATCTTTTTGGGCCACTCCTGGAGTTACATGATGAAACCCCACTCACCTTTGCGCGTGGGCCAGTGTCACATACCAGAGGGGACACGCCTGGTATTGACTTGCTCTGCAGATGTGAAGCTCTCTAGTATGGGGCAGCCATAGGTCAGTGGCAGCCATCAGGGCCCCAGTAATCCTTTATTATGCAGCCGTGGACCTCTCTGGTGAGAGGAAGTCATAGGCCAGTGACAGCAGGTGTGCTCAAATCAGCATTCCGTATGGCCTCCAACAAGCCTTCCTTGAGGATTTTTTGCATTTTTTCGCTGAGATGTACTAGTCCCTATCATTTCGCAGCTATTCAGCGTTCGACCCACATTTTATGGCCTAGCTGTGCAGTGGAAGTGAAGCTTTTATGCTGGTCCTGTCTGCAGATAATAAATATGGCCGCATTTGGCCTGACTCTTGTCATCTTCCTGTCAGCACCGACAGTACCTCTCCGTGTCAGCTCCCAGTGGATTATTAAGGAGTACTTGGACTAAGAACTCACCCGTTGCCTTGGTGAGCCTCCGAGACTCAAAGAGAGCGAGTGCTGGGCAGATCCCCCCCTGGCCCAGGATAAACAGGTGCCGTAGTCGCTAGGGTGATTGGCGTCTCTCCGTAGGCCAGACGTCGCGCCTTCAGCGCTGGGCGGGCAGTCAGGCGAGCTCCTTGAGGCAGGAGAAAGCTCTGAAGTCTTTCGGTGACCTCAGGCGCCGGGGGCAGGCATCGCTGGCATCGGAGAGAGTATTACAGAATTACTCCACACACCGTGCCAGGAATAAACCGCTTCTAATATTGGATTACAAAACAGATTAATGCTATTTTGAATGGGCTCCTGATATCCCGTGCACGGCGGGAGGGTGATCCTATTTCGGCACTACTACATAGGCATTTTGGGATTATATCAGCGGCGGGTGAGTGCCTGGGGTCCATGACATTTCGTGATCAGTTCGAGGGACAAGCCAAGGCTCCGGAGCTTGCAGGTGAGTTTTTGGAAAGGGTAGTCGAGGTGTTTTTGCCCAAACGTGTACTGTGTGGGAGGTGTGTGGTTTTATGTAATAAATTACTTAATCTGTGTAATGCAGTAATGTCGAAGCGATTGTATTTTGAGAGAGTCTACGACGGTAATATGAGTGATTGTGGGTGGCATTGCTTTGTATAACCGATTCTGTTTGTTTGTGCCTAACTATGTGTTGTGTAAGTAGTTGTGTGTGACTGAGAATGACAGCGTAATATGTGAATTATTGGTTGTGAGTGTGTGATGTATGTGAGCGATCGTGTGTGAAATGAATATGAAAGTGTGAATGTTTCTAGGGTAAACTGTGGCACTGGTTGTGCATGTGGATATGCCGTTATCAAGTACAAGTAATTACATGCGATATGTGAGGGATTGTGTCTGTGTGGCACAGTAAGTGTAATATGCTAGTGCTTGTATATCAAAAAGCCAGATGCATAAATTACTGTTCTGACATTGCCGTGTGGTGGGTGAGTGAGTGTGTGTTTGTGTGTGTGCATGAGTGAGTGAGTGAGTGTGTGTCATGATGTTGTTGAGGGATATGAACTGATTAGACCATCATGATTTCCAAGTATCGCTCAACACTGACTGACAGTTCTTTGAAGTCACAGTACAGCTACTACTTCTTTGAAGCTAAAAGAGGAAATACATAATGCATTATAGACTTTATATTCACCCAAAACCATCTTAAGGAATTTGATCTCAACACATTTTGCCAAATAGCCGCTTGTAGGTGTGGTTCTGCCTCAGTGTCTGTGCAAAAATTTATACATCAGCAAAGCACGCACATTGCTCTTGTGTAGCCTGAGTACTCAAGGACACAAGAATGTGTGCCAAACACACTGAGATGTATGCACTTCTATCACACACCTCACTGCCACACTTACAATCAAACCCTCCAAAGCATATGTCCACACTAATTGTTGTTCTGGAAATCTTGCCCTGCCACCTGCACAACAAAAACTAGAACACTCACAGTCCATCACTACACATTTGTAGTCTTGGGTTTCCTTACCTGGTAACTACAATCAAACAAACCCATATGTACAATCACAAATGCACACAACTGCAATCAAACTCCACAAGTACTAAGAACCACACCGATAAGCAGGGAATGCCACACCAGTGCCCATGTATTGCTGAAATGCATCACATGCCACAATAGGTAGTTGTTAGATCTGGGGGTCTCTAGTTGGCAGAGGTAGGTACCACTGTCCAAATAGGGACCCTTGCTTCTAGTCAGGGTAAGAAGGATACACCCTTTAGATAACCCCTGCTCACCCCCTTGGTTGCTTGGCACAAGCAGTCAGGCTTATCAAAGGCAATGTGTAAAGTATTTGTACCAACACTCACAGTAACACAGTGAAAACACCACAAATGGACTCCACAACAGTTTAGAAAAATAAAAGTATTTAATCTAAACTAAACAAGACCAAAACGACAAAAATCAAACATACACAGTTCAAGATATGGTTTTTAAAGAGTTCTTAATGGTTGCGTCAAAATAATCCACAGTTGCGTAGAAATAGTTCACAGTTGCATCACGTTTAGCCAACAGTATCTTTAGATGCGACAAAGTTCCAAAACAGAAGCTGGTGCGGTGTACTACAAGCGATGCGTCACTTCTGAGACCCTGGGGAGGCGATGCGACAGCCCCGCTGCACGCAGCGGGCGTGTTGTGACAAGTCCGGTCTGTATGGGTAGGGAGGCGATACCTTGTATGGATTCCGGTGCGTAGGTTCAGTAGGGAGCGTCTCGCAAAGGCACGATACGACGATCTTCAGGATGGCGACGATCTCAGGTGTAGCGGCGATGCACGGCGCAGCGTCGATCTTCTCCTCTCGCGGCCCCTCGATGCGATGGCTCTGCGACGATACTCGCAGCAACGTGATGCGGTCCGCAAGCAAGCGGTGCGACGATCTCACCCAGCTATGACAGGCTCTGCGACGATGCTCGCAGCGACGGTACTTTTACCGCACCGGAGCGATGCATTCCACAACCGAGGATGCGTCGGTTTATGCAGCGGCACAGGCCCTGCGCCGCTCTCGATCTTCGCGGTGGCGGGAATTTCCTCGCATTGACGGGGATGCGCTCCACAAGCGAACGGTGCGTGAAAACCTGAAGATAGTTTCAGTTTCTTGTTCTCCAGCTTTCCAAACAGCAGGCCACACCTTCCAGATGCCCCTCAGTTCGATTCAGCACTCAGGAAGGGCAGAACTCTCTCAGCAGAGTTCAGGGAAAGGTGGGGGTGAAGTCCTTTTGTTCCTGGGACTTCTTAACAGGAGGCCAGCTCACAACAGGCCCTTGGAGATTCCTTCAAGCAAGGGGACAAAGCAACAACAATGTCCTTCCCCTCTCCTTGGCAGCAAAGCAACTGCAGGTCAATCCAGCAAAGCAACAGCAGGACAGTCTTCCTTCTTCAGTCTTCCAGTTTTCTCCTTCGCAGAGATTACATCTTGATTCCAGGATGATCTCATTTTCTGTAGTCAGGGGTCCTGTACTTATACCCCTAAAAGTCTTTGTCCCCTTTATGCAGGAGGGCTCTGATCCCGGTCTGAACCAGTTCTGGGTGTTCCTTGAGCACTTTGTTTTCCTGGCTTCTCCTTTCCTGTCAGAGTGAGGGGCAGGGTTCGTCAGCCGCCCAGCAGTTGGTGGAGCCAGCATTGTGGAAGGCCGGCACAGCCCTATTCACGCCCAGGTGCTATCCCCTCCCACCACTCAAGATGCAGATGCAGTCATTCAGCCTAGGGCTGACTCAGTCAGCCTCCTGGGGGCTTCCTAGCCCCTGTCACTCTCAAACCAGACAGTCAATTCACAAACAGGCCAAGGCACACAGAAAGGTCAGACAAGAGAACAGCAACTTTCTAAAAGTGCTGTTATCAAACACAGGATCACAACAACCTTTCCTAAAAGATGTGTTATTCAATTCTGAGTTCAGGGATAGCAGACTTTTATGTCATATCTTGCTCCTATGGGAAGATATGCCGGTAGCCACTATAGCCAGCATCCCCCATGATAGCCTATGGGCAAGATAGCCTTACAATAGTGAAAAACAAACATGGCTGTAATTCACTACCAGAGCATGTCACCTGCACTACTACATGCTCTACCTTTCACTTACACTGCACCCTGCCCACGGGGGTACCTTGGGCCTTCCATAGGGGTGACCAATGTGCACAGAAAGGGAAGGGTTAGGCCTGGTCAGTGGGGACACTGACCAGGAGGACATGGCAGTTCACTGACTGCACACAGGCACTGCGGTGGCAGGCCTGAGACACCATTTTAGGGCTACTCAGGTGGGTGGCACAATCAGTGCTGCAGGCCCACTAGTATCATTTGGATCACCAGCCCTGGCACACCCAGTACACTTTACTAGGGACTTCTAGGTGATACAAATATGCCAGTCATGGATAACCAATTACAATCACAATTTACACAGGGAGCACTTGCACTTTGACACTGATCAGCAGTGGCAAAGTGCCGAAAGCATCGAAACCAGCAAAAACGAAATCCAGCACAGCGACAAAAATACAGGAGGTAGAGGCAAAAAGACAGGGGAAACCACGCCAAAGATGCCAGGTCTAAATGTAGTTATAAACCACCATCGACATCTGTACTCTGACAACATCATATTGGGTAACCTAGCGCTAAAGGCACCACCTAAACACATCCCTATGTGTCGACTGCCCAAATGGCAATGAACCACTGCTTCACGTGGTAGAAGTGGAATAATTGGAGCCTGTGGTTGCAGATGCGGCTCACCTGCACTCATTTTTGGGTACCAGCATTTATTGTTCTTAAGCAGAGTTTAATTCAGAGCAAGAGAGAGAAAACCACAAAAGTGGGAAGGAAGTAGGAAGAGAAAGATGGAAGAATGGCAAAGGGAGACCGCAATGATGAAGAAGAACCAGAAAGAGTGAAATAAAGTGGAAAGCAGTGTCAGTCGGGGAATTAAAGAGGCGGGAGGTCAAACCATGACTAGGCAGCCTTGGTATTCATTATCTCGACATTAAATAGTGCTGGCAGTGAGCTATTGATCAAAACTGTGTTCTTTTACAAATTAAGCACTGCTTTTTACACATATTGCCATATCTACTGATGGGAAGTAAGTGAATCACCTCAGATCTGATATTCAAGCCTCTTTAAACAATGGTTAGTTTAATTAGATTAGCAGATTGGAATGATTGTAAGTTCGAACCCAAAATGTTTCAATAGAATCAATTCCAAGCAAGAATTCACTAGCTCGACATGCCTCCCAGGATTTGGGGATTTTGGTGGTTTTCAGGAAAGGACACAAAGTTCCAGCATCACCCTGTGTGTTTCGCATGTTTTCTTGAGTGATGGCAGAATAACGCAGTCTAGAACGGTGTCTGGTCCAATCCTCCAATTCTCAACATCAACTTTTACCATAAAATAAGGTAATAGAACCAAGGTTTCTTTATATTCATTTTATGACATCGTCAGCAGCTTGGTATGACACCCAATATTTGCACCCTCATCCTCCCTGCACAAAGGGCGAGAACTTGAGGTAAGTGTAGGCAGTGCTGGACTAAACCCTGTGGAGGCCCCTAGAAAGTTTACATTGTGCCCGCCTCCCCAAATTATCTCTTAATACCCAATGCACCAGATTTTTTTACAAACTGACAGCTGCCAGAAGATGAGCTTTTAAGAGACAAACTGTTATGTGAATCTGGTGTCTCTGGTTTATGTACTTTAAGTTGTTAATGGGTACATTACATTAATGCAGTGTTTTCTCTACAGAGTCTTTAATGTGAAGTTTTAGATGCTTTGAGTTGATTCATTTTTTCCTATCTTTTGGAAACAATATTTAAGAGAGCTTGATTGTAATTTTTTTTCAAGATCCAATCAATAGTATTTTGATTCCCCTAAAAGGAGTGGGACCCACAGGCCGGTGCTTACTTTGCCTATTTGGCAATCTGGACCTGAGAGTAGGGGACTGCCACTGGAGAGAAGCAAACAGGAAGTGACTAATATGGCTTTCACCTAAGTTCGACTTCTAAGATGAGCACTGCACTAGGCCGCAGACCCCGCGCCCATCATTCCCACATACATCAGATAGCAAGCTCTGATTAAACAGCAGTTAAACACATCCCATGTGACTCGTTGTAATCTTTTCTAAGAATGCGCAGCACAGATTAACCTTCCCTGGTGCTCAACCGGGAGTTTAATTGAGCAGGGTGCCAGGCCGGGACCTTGAACCCTCAGGTTAATAGCTTTTGGTACATGATCTGATGCTCTTTCTCCTTTCTCCTTGGCTTCAATCCGGAAACAGCACCATTCTTCTGCCTTCAAATGTAAAACCTTCCTCCCCTGCTGATTCTTGTGCGATATCCGGAGGGCGGCAGCAGGAACATGTGTTCTTTGCTTTTTTTGTGGACTGACAAAAGACAGCTTTTAACTCTGCTTTAGGACTTGCATTATTCTTGAATTCACATAACTTCCTGCAATGGCCTTGAGGATTCCATCAGAGACCAGAATGTCTTTTCTGTTAGTCTGGGAACATCAATAGATTGGGCGCATTTTATATTTCATGTATATGTTTGGGAAGTGTTATTGGAACTGTCACTGTCTGGATGGCTGAGGGGGTATCCTGGCCGGAAAGAGAGAACCGCTCCCGACAAGGGCAGGGGACCACACACACTGTACACCCCGTGCTCGCCCTTGGGTAGCTTGACACTGAGCAGCCAGGCGTCCCTCAGAGGCAATGTGTAAAGCAAGAACACAGCACGCGGACACGAGAAATATTCCTCATGACACAGAGGAGAGACTTCACACCTGATGTTGAGAGATGTCCTTTATATTCAACACTCTCAGAAAACAATCTCATGACACACAGGAGAGACTTCACACCTGATGTTGAGAGATGTCCTTTATATTCAACACTCACAGAAAACAATCTCATGACACACAGGAGAGACTTCACACCTGATGTTGAGAGATGTCCTTTATATTCAACATTCTCAGAAAACAATCTCATGACACACAGGAGAGACTTCACACCTGATGTTGAGAGATGTCCTTTATATTCAACACTCACAGAAAACAATCTCATGACACACAGGAGAGGCTTCACACCTGATGTTGAGAGATGTCCTTTATATTCAACACTCACAGAAAACAATCTCATGACACACAGGAGAGACTTCACACCTGATGTTGAGAGATGTCCTTTATATTCAACACACACAGAAAACAATCTCATGACACACAGGAGAGACTTCACACCTGATGTTGAGAGATGTCCTTTATATTCAACACTCTCAGAAAACAATCTCATGACACACAGGAGAGACTTCACACCTGATGTTGAGAGATGTCCTTTATATTCAACACTCACAGAAAACAATCTCATGACACACAGGAGAGACTTCACACCTGATGTTGAGAGATGTCCTTTATATTCAACACTCACAGAAAACAATCTCATGACACACAGGAGAGACTTCACACCTGATGTTGAGAGATGTCCTTTATATTCAACACTCACAGAAAACAATCTCATGACACACAGGAGAGACTTCACACCTGATGTTGAGAGATGTCCTTTATATTCAACACTCACAGAAAACAATCTCATGACACACAGGAGAGACTTCACACCTGATGTTGAGAGATGTCCTTTATATTCAACATTCTCAGAAAACAATCTCATGACACACAGGAGAGACTTCACACCTGATGTTGAGAGATGTCCTTTATATTCAACACTCACAGAAAACAATCTCACATGAATATCACAGTGTTCTGGGCTTAAATCACACTTACTAGCAGTACTAGGCCCCATACGTGTTGATCATATCTTGATATCATGCACATATCGGAAAAGTCCTACTCTAAACCCCACCCAGCACCCTTATGCGGTACGACATGTCAGTCCCCAGACCACCCCCCCAAAATCCTAATCATGCAATTTCACACTGCTATAGGGTGCACCGTGGTCTACAGCAGTATCAGTAATATGTGCATTCACAAACTAATTACACTTTTAGCAGCACTGCAGGACGCGGCCAAGTGGACAAACCCACCATTGATAGGTAAGGTTCATTCAATAAGGGAACAACATATAAACCACCAGCACCAACCAGTGTCACAAAACACAGGCAGTCCACAGATGGTCACTCCTGCATACTCACACTCACTTTTCACCGATACTTGATGCAATAGGTACCAACCCAGTCCGTATGGGCACTTACACACTAGTGGAGGCCCCCATCTGGTACACGTTTATACAAGTGGTGCCCTGGCAATCCGGGCACAACAAGATGAGTCGCACCAGACACTTCAGGTTACATGAAGTAGAGTCGCAATTCAGTAGCTACCTGGCATTAGGCACTATGTCCGGCACACCTTGATGTCGCATGCACCAGACGAGTCCAGACACACACACAGGCGCAAGTTCAGCAGGGTCTCATGATGTAGAATGATTCTCTGCAATGAGTGCGCACCCACCTCTGCGGATCTCAACCTGTGACACGAAAATCACATGCAAAGAGCTTGCGATTGACGTGATGCACAAGAGGAATGCGGCACAGTTGATGAAGTGGCCCGCCTTGGAACCTGCAACCGGTGAATCCGCTCAACTTCAACAAAACGCTTATGCGTGCTGGGGTCCCTGCAGTACAGGAACCGCTTCAGCATTGCTGCGGGCAACGTCTTGAGCTCCGCACTAGGCTCTCTGGTCTCCAGGTATGATTCTGTAGTTGCGAGCTCAGGCCGTGCTCTCGGCTTTCAGCAAGCGATCTGAACATTTAGAGGGCACCATTCTCCAGATGTCACTGGTAGATGGTGTGGGCCCCTCATAGGAGATATTTGATATCCCTGAGAGTAGCACTTGCTAGGTGTACCCTTTGGGTCCTTTGAAGTTGGGGAGGTTCAAAAGGTATTCCTCTGAACCACAGATGTGTCCCCTGAAGTTTCTGTCCTATCTGGCAAAAGGCTGTGTAATGCAGATCCTTATATTTATGGGAGAGGCCAGGTGTTAAATCTCTGCCCCCCATATATTCCGTCAGGTCTGCAAATGACGGAGGTCGGCTATCTAAATTGCATGCCCTATGGCTTATTGCTGTTGATGCAGAATGCCCAGATGGGCTCCCCCAGCCTCCAGTGTTGACCGGCACCAGAGGCCATGGCCACAAAGAGTATGATGCATCAATAAGTCCACTTTCCATAATTGGCATTTCCACACAAGATATGCCACGGCCACCATTGGCATTGGAATGGATTTGGCCTAGCAAATCCCTTGATAGGAAACATCACAAGGCTGCACCACTGAAATCCATCACTGCAGCTTGAAATACAGGCACCCCTCTCCCAAAGCTAACTTAACGGAAGAACAAGCCTCCCTGGTCGAGAAACCCTCGTGGGTCTTCCATCGTACCTGGGCAGTGAACATGTATCAGTGCCTGCCAAGCCCTTCACTGTCCATCCAAGTGGAGTTGAAAAGGCCGCTTCTGGCTGGACTGGGCTTATTACATGCCAGCCAGAGTACGCGCACAAAAGTACTCTCGTAGGCCTCTCATGGCAGGTCAGACGTATGTTTGAGACATGCAGTGCATGCAAATGCACATTCCAGCCTCCCCAAGCAGGTCAGACACGTAGGTTACCCTCACCAAATGTGGGAGTGTGCACCCATGCCACAATGGGCCAGAAGGGTGTGTACACTTTAATAGTCCAGTACAGTCGGAGAGGGCCCTGAGCCTGAAGGCTCCACATGAGACTCAGTACGCACCCCAGCCTGCAGAGGCAGGTTGGCAGGCCATGTCTGCAGGATACTCGTGGTGTCCATGCGCTATCTGGCTGACCATGGCGGTCCGGATTCATACTAAGGACTTCCTTTGTGCCAACGTTCACACCAGCCTGTCCTGGCTGGCTGGTGGTGGGGGCCTAGAAACATCACAAGCACAGGGGCTCAGACCAACTGGCACTACCTGGCCTGACCCGGGCCCAGCACAACTTTGGTGTCAGTGTGGCCACTGCTTTTCGTGACAGGTGGATGATCTGTTTCACCCTTCCACTAAGCGCCACTTGCCACAAGAGGTAGGAAGGGTGTGCACCCTTCCCCACTGCACCACCAATGCGGAAGGGCTCTGGCATTTCAGCCGCCCAGAAGCCTCGTCAACCCCTAGAGGGTTTTAATACTGGAATGTTGAGAGCTGCATTGTAGGTAATGGAGAGGCTCATGGCCAATAATGGGCGATGTACACTTCAGCTCTAACATTTGAATGCATTTCAATGCTTCTCCCTTTTTCACTTAGAAAACTCTGATCATTTTCATACATCAATCCAAACCAGTTTACCCCGCCCTGTTTCATTTATGCCAGAAACGGCTGTGCCTCACTTTTCTGAACAAAAACATGAAAGTGGCCCTTAAACAGTACTTTGGGCTTAGGCATTTGTATCAAGAGATGCTTGTGTGCCTGCAGATTGGAATGACAAAATCACATTTTTAAATTCTCTGTGCAGTCAGCCGGTATCAATTGTCATATAAAAACAATTCTAAAAGAAAACTCATTCTGTGCCGAAAAAGTCCTGCCTCTTATCTTTCAGCGAGAGGCAGGACTTTAGCTCACAGAGTAGCTCACATTTTAAGGAATCTGGGAAGTAACTCTGTGGGCTCGCATAATAGTTAAATCCAGTGGAGCCTCGGGTGCCACACAAGAATGCATTAATAAGTCAACCAAGGCCACCATATCAGACCTTTTCTCTTTCCCTTGTGTCATGTTGGATCGCCTAGAACGATTTTCCCAATATTTCTGCTTTCACGCAGTACCTAATCGCCTGATCCAATCTTGTGCTTAACAAGGAGGATGTTATATCCTGTGTCTCCTAGTTTCTTGCTGCTCAGCCTGTGTGAGTGTGATGCAATAGAATGTTCATGAGTGCATGGTTTGAATGAGTGGTCAGTTGGAGCGAGTGGGGCTGAGTAGGACTGAGTTGGGCTGAGCAACAGCATGCTGTTCCCGGTGGAGTTGTGCCATCTTACCTGTAACTGAATAAACCTACTTAATCTACACTACTGGCTACTGTATTGATTACCTATAAGGGCCTAACTTTGATTACAAATGAGGATATTTTGAGTTTGTCCTCACAGTTAGATATCCAATGCTCTAGCTCCTCACAGCGGTCTGTGATCTGAGTCAATTGATCCTCTATCTTTGCAACCGCTGCTTCATCCCATTTGCAAAAACTAGTTGTTAGAGCCACAGGCCTTTAAGTTCAGCCAAAACCTCCTGAATAACAAAGCAGGGGGCTTGAAGTACCCCCCGCCCTGAATCCTGACTCATCTTTTTTGGAATGCGAGCTTTATATGTAACTGCTGGTTGTCTTAGATGCCCTTGAGATCAAGGTCATGTGCACTTTCATGTAAACCCTTTAGGTGGCATAGCAGGGCCAAAGCCTCTTTGAGGCTTAACCAGACAAAGTGGGCTCCTCATAAAATTTGCACTCCATCCCAGCACTTTCTTCTTTAATTATATTCAATTTGCCGTACTCATTCACCCTTTTTCTAATGTACCCAGCCTCTCTGCAAGACTGAGAACCACTCAGTCGGGTTCCAACAGTCCCTTCATCGCAGCAAGCCAGAGAGCAGCTGAAATTGATCAGCACATCAAGTTCAATAAGTTACTCTGCATTCACATGCCCTCAAGCACTGTGCCTTTGACAACACATTTTTTACACCCCAGTTCTAAATCTTAGAGCAGAGAACAGTGAAAGATACACAACCCCCCTTCTAGCATCGCTAGACTCCTCAGGGACTTTGAAATATCCAATACATAGTGAGTTATGACACATACACTCACCACTGTTTTTAGCACCACATTTTTCATCTACGTTTGTGAGTTGGGGAGAGCAGGAAACAGTGAGCGAGCACCATCAAGCATTATTAAGCCCCCTCGGGATCCTTGCATGATCAATGCCTCTCTTCCACAGCTAAACGCGTCTTTCCCTGGTGGCTGTAGCCAACCACGATGCCGCCGTCCTGCCTGTTTGCAGTGAGCGTAGTGGGCGGGGCTGGTGGGAGGGCCAGAAGAGGAAGTGCGCTACTTGGGTGGCATGGCGCTCCACATCCGCATGATTTAGATTGAGGTTTGTAAATTATCATTCTGATAACAGGTTTCCTGAATGCCATCTTCGTGGTTTTGATTTTGGTCTGCTGAGTGGGGTGGTCATGGGAGGTGGGTAGTTTTGAAAGCACTACGGCCAGACTAATTAGTAGGAACAGTTTATTTAGTCCAAAACGTACAACCCTTGAGGTCCTCCTCCACCGGCAACCGCTTGCCTCCTCTCCTGGAGTTCCACAATCCAGAACCCGGGAGAGACAGAAACCAGAGCAGAGCTGTTACTAGGAGACACACATGGTTCCAGGATAACACACCAGGTAGGTGGAATTCGGCTGGAAAAAGCAACATTGTGCCATGGGCTTGACCTCCTAATGGAAATGGAAAGGGAAGAGGAGCCTTGCTGGGAGGAAGGCTGGCCTCCTGCCTTGGCTTGAGTGAGCTGGGGGAGTGGGCTTGGGTTGGGCACTGAGGGGTATTTAGGGGTGTGGGGACTCATCGGGTGGGGTTGGGCACTAGGGGTTGGCTAGGGGTGAGGGGGTGCATGGAGAAAAAGGAGGTTCAGTGTGCAGGATTTGTTAGTTTTACTGTAATCCATCAGAAAGAAACATTCACACTGGTCTGAAGGGGTATAGGGCAGGCTAGGCTGGCCACACAGCAATGCTGGGATTCAGGGAATCCAGAAAAAGATTAATAGGCAATGCACTATAGGGCCCTTTTAGGCACTTTAATATGAAATGTGTGGTACATTTAATAGGGCTTGTATGTTATTAGGGTGGGGTGTATGTTATATCTCGTTATGTTTATGCATGTTACCAAGCTTAGCTTTCTCCTAGCTGCTCAGCCAGAGTGAGAAATGGTATTGAAATGTTGGTGTGACTGTGATGAATTGAATGCCTGGGTGCCTGTGTGGATGAGTGGTGACAGTTGGAGATGGGCTGAGCAGCAGGGAGGCTGCTCCTGGTGGGGCTTTGAGTGAAGGCTGTTAACTGGAATAAAGACTGATGTTACCTGCAACATGGAACTAATAAAGTAAACTACAAAACTCTACCTGGCTACCTGTCATAAGGCACAACATATTTTGGCAACGCCTGGACTTGGACTCAAGCGCTTTTAAGGATTCAAAAGCTGTCTACAAATGGACAAGGATTTACTACAGGAACCAAGAGTAACCACAAGAACCAAACTCTACCTGGCTACCTGTCATAAGGCACAACAGTGTGTGTTTTTTTTTTAGGAATTCAGAAAGGTGCAAAGGAATTTTAGGCATGTTTGTGTATTTTGTACTCCTTCACACTTTTGCACTTTGCTCTTTCATCCTAGGTCTTTTGACAGGATGTCCTGCCGTTCAGGGTTCAGGAATCAGGGGAAAAAGGTTTTTGCTTTGTATCACTTTAAGAGGAAGGGATGGTGAAGGTGTTCTATTTTAACGTGAATGGATTGAACAATATTAGGAAGAAGTAATCGGTGGAAATCTGAATAACCCCCAAGTGATTTTTCTGCAGAAGACCCATATTCCTCGTAACAGTATATCTAAGTTTGAAATGCTTAAAACATGGACTGGATTTAGATGTTTTTCTTCTGTGGAAACGGCCCACAAAGGCGTTGCTCTATACATCAGCAATCACGTTCGACCATAGGTCCATAGGTGGTAATCGGATTCAGATGGAAGGGGGTGCTGGGGGACTGCATGATTAACCAATCACAGGTCAGACTGGTTAGTCTATGGCTGGAGATGTTCCTGCCACTCTTAGTAAATTACATTTGTCCCAATTCGGTTTTGAGGGAGGATTGGTAATCGGGGGGAGACTTTAATTATCTACAAAGGCCTGACCTCAACTCCTCCTCTAGGAAAAGGAAGAAACTGGAGCCCAAGATGGCAACATTCTTCGGAGAAAATCGGAGATCCTAGGGACAGATTGAGCCACGAAGAGTGGCTAATCCTTCGATAAGAAAGTACTCCTGTTTTTCAATTAGGTTAAAAACAGCTGCCCATGTGGATTGCTTTTTAGTTTCACCTATGGTGGGGATTATAAATTTGGATTTGCTGCCCAATGGTTTCTCTGATCATTCTGCTCTGAGGCTACAAATGAACACTAAGAAAGCTGGTCCTAGAAACTTGAGATGGGTATTTGATAACTGCTATTTAGAGAACGAGAATTGGGTTTGTTTATGCAGAACAGAGCTAGAGTGTTTTTTAACCAAAATAAGGGTTTTGTCATGGTAGGCATAATTTGGAAAACCATGAAAACATTCCTGAGAGCTTTTGTTATTTTCAAGGATATAGCTTTGTATAGTGCTTTGCGGGATGAAGCAAAGGGGGTTCTCCGAGATTACTATTACTCTAGAAATTTTGTGCAAAACTCAATTTATGGCCAAAATATCCATGAAGAAAGTAATTTTGCAGGGAAGTTTTTGACTTGTCAGGAGTGCGAGTGGGCTACATGCAATACTATTGGAGAAGTCAAATGTCCCAGAACGGGGAGACATTGCACGTCAAATGAAGGTATCCGACGTGCAATGTCTCCCCGTTCTGGGATATTTGACTGTTTTTAGATCATTTAAGTAATATTTATAATAACCGTCCACCTGTTAATTTGGCCGAGTTGGGCTCTTGTTTGGACTCTCTTCCCAGCTTGACTCTTTTACAAGAAGATAGTAGGTGATAGACAGCCCTTTTTTTCTGACCGACCAAGGGGAGATAGTATGTAGTTTGCCTGGGGGTACAGTGTGTGGCCCCATGGATTACCTGCTGAATTTTATAAGATTTTCTCAGTGGTTTTGAATCCTTATTTATTGGAGGCTTCCAACTTTATTTTTAAAAGGGGGGGGGGTTCTCCCCCTCTGTCATTTAAGCAAAGGAATGCTATTAATTTCTTTTAAAAGGGCAAAGATGCAACTGGTACTAATTCCTACCACCCTTTTACCCTTTTAAATACAGATTATAGAATCATAATGAAAATATTGGTGAATAGAATTAACAAAATGGCATCCTATTTAATACATAAGAATCAGAACGGTTTCACAGCGGGTAGACTGAGCACTAGTACAGGCCTTTGATATGGTGTCTGCTAATCAGACCCCTGCAGCTAATCAGATAGTTAGACGCAGTAAAGGTGCTCTACCTGCTGGTCTGAATATTCCGATTTTCTCTCCAGATCATAGGCTTCATTAGGGAATGTACTCGAACACAGAAGCCACGTTAGTTTTAAATTCCACTGAGATGGGTTACATAAGGGTCTTGCAAGGAACTAGGCAGGGCTGCCTGCTCTCGCCAGTGCTTTTTGCTTTTCCTATCAAGCCGCTTGCGATAACAATCCGAAAAGCTTAAAGCACCAGTACCTTTCATGGTAAAGATTAAATTGTATGCCGATGACATGATGCTTTTGCTTGTCCCTAGGGAAGAAGGTCAGAGAAGGGTTTCTTGATATTCTGCCAGTGTTTCAAATGCTGGGAGGGTATAAGGCGAATAGAGCAACGACTGTTGTCTTTCTGTGCAACTGTACTACTGAGGCATTAGTTCTGGATTTAGAGGTTGTGTTCGTGTCCGTCCTAAGTGGTACTTGGGGGGTCTAATTTACGGAAGATGTGAATGATCTATATGATTTGAATTATAGACCTCTTTTGATAAATGTGTTTTCTAGGTGGACATTGTTTCCTCTTTCGTTGTTGGGCTAGGCTTCCTTAATTATAATGTCAATCCTCCCTATATTCAAATTTTTATTCACTGGAGCGCCATGTACTATCAGTTACATTTTTTTTACAGAAATGCATTTGCTAATGTCTTCTTTTTTGTATGGAATAAAGCTAGTTAAAAGATTGCAGTACGTACTTTGTATCGCAATACATAGGAGAGGGGATTGATTCTCCCTTGCTTCAAGGTCTATTATTTAGCACATTTTGTAAAGTGTATGTTTGGATTTTATTAGGCAAGCCCTATATGTATCCACCTACAGAAGAAGATGCCGGAAGAATATCAAATTACATATTTGCCAAGACTTGTTAGATATATCCATAAAAAGGTGCCATATGAGACTTTGCAAGGGCTTCTTAAGAAAAGAGCACAATTGTATAAGGCTTTTGAGATACCTTATGGTAATTCCGAAACCCCTTTGAGCTACATAGGATTAGAGGAAGGGCCTTTATAGATCCATCTACTGTAGGTAGATGGGGAAGGAAAGGATTTGTGAAATTGGGTGATTTCCTGCAGAGCGACAGGTGGAAACTTGGGATTAGGGAGAGCTGATAGTGCTTTATGACAAAAGTTGACTTAGGTGTTTCAGTTCTCTACTGAGTGTGCTGCAGAAGATTAATCCTAAAGATCTGATGTCCAAGAAGGAGTTAGTTTTGAATTTGAGGGATAACTCAAACCATAGGAAGATAGAGTTCTTGATTCGTCAATTGCTATCTTGTGAGAAAGTAGACTTGTATGCTCAGATTTTGTTGAAATGACTCAGGTAAGAGAATGAGCAATATCCAAGGGTGTCTGGTTAAATATTAATCAGTTTAATTTCTCGGCCTTGAAGGGGGGGATACGTTTCACATGATGTAGTATTTTGCCAAATGGTTGGTATATCAGACACCCCAATGTTTGCACAAATTGAACCAGAGCTGCTCAAATCAATGTTTTAGATATGGCAGGTAGGGTGGAGGAAGATGGGCACACCTTGTCTGGTTTTACAATAAGCTCAGGGACTTTTGGAAATGTATTTGTAGGTTTTTAGAAGTATTGCTGAGGATGTATCTACTGCAGAATCTAGTGCTGGCTTTGGTGGGCATATACCCATTGCCATACATACCAATAATATCGCAGAAGTGCTTGTATATTGCTATGCCAGTGGCTAGGTCATTGATCCTCCAGAGAAGGAGGTCTGACCCTGTTCCCTGTTACTCTGATTAGTATGAGAAAATGTACACGGTCCTCGAATGAGAGAAGCTGTTTGTGCAGAGGTCTGGCAATATTAAGACATTTGGTAATATTTGGAATCTTTGATAAGGAAAGGAAGCTCTGACTCAATATGGCGACGGTGTCTAGGGCAACAAGGCCTGTCTGAGGTTTATTTTGCTATGCCTATTTTTCTGGCTTTTACACGACAACTTAAGCATATTTTAAATAACTGTGATGTATGAATTATCTTATATTTATGTATTTATGATATGTATGAATGACTGTATTTTTATACTTTGACAATGTACCTCCAAATTAAAAAATAATTAAAAAAAACATTCTACCCCTAGTGAGTGGAATGTTCAAATAGCATTATAGCCCTTTTGCCTCGGGCTATACCAGTTGTTAAAGGCCCTCGTCAGTCACTGAGGCCCATAGCTTGGTTTTATGTTTTTTAACAACCATTATAGCCCTCTGCAGCAGGTTATATTGATATAGTGTTGTTTGATGTCTGGGTGTAGCTTGAGGTCTTTACCAGTTTGAGGAAGAGCAAACATATCTGACGGATTACAATGTCTGTCGCCCTGCTTAAGTAACTGAGCTGATTGTATCTTGGTAGGGTCCACAGTTTCCATATAAATCAACATAACTAAAGGTGCTACTTTAGTGTGTTATGATTTACATTAGAGATGTATATTGTTTTATGAAAAGTGGAGTGCTGTTGGGAGTTCTGTGCGATTCAACTACTTGGTGGTTCTGAAATGTAATGGGCAAGCATGTTGTTCTGACTAATGTGTTCTGTGGTTGTTATTAGGGCTGAGACTGTTATGGGCTCACTGATAACCACCTATAAGGAACATCTGAGCTGGTTTGTATGTGTGCTCAGTGGTTTGTCAGAGATGTTCTGTTGCATGATTTTTTGTTATCTGGTGGAACGACCTGTTGTTTGCATATCGACTTCTACATAGTGGCCGCATTTGTATCACTTTGGAATACTTAGTACAACTATTAAAAGATTTTCTTCATCACAAGAAGGCCATGAAGTAGCCGAGTCCATCACACAGAGTTACCTATACCAGGGACATTGGTAACTCTGGAGCCGGAAGGAATACCATGGGGTTCTGAGTTGAGGCATGAGATTGCCCTCAGATATGAGGAATTCAGGGGGAATCAGTAATGTCGCACTGATTCTCAGGTAATTCTTAATTTTCCCACTCAGTTTCACCTGGACGTTTCTTCTGGTTTCAGGAGCCAATGTTTGGATGAAAAGCATAGTACTGTGTGGCGTTTTTCCAGAATGTATAATCCCGAGGTGCTGTGAACTCCATTTTCCGTCCCAATCAGGATTATAACAGGATTTATAATGATGTCCTGTATGGAATGCTTGAGCTCTACTGGAGGGATGACCACGGTATTTTCCAATGTGTTATGCTGGATGTGTGGGAGTGTTGGTGTGAATGTGGCACGACTCTCCTAAATGATGCTACTCTTCTATGGGATATCTCCATATGCTGGATGTGTAATTAGTGTTGTGTCTAATGTTTCATGTCAGAAGAAGGGTATGGATATAAGAGAGCTCTGCTCATCCTCCCCACCTGGCCTGGGCGCGAGTCATGGTCATCATCCTCCACCTCATGGCTGTTGTAGTAGCTCAATTTTCTCGGCTCATTCAGAATAGCCCTCTAATCTGTCCTACAGGGCAGCTGAAAATTCCCTCTCCCATTGAATCTGTCTCTGAATGTTACCCTTCACCACTCTAATTCACAATGCCAGACCAGCCAGGGGGCGTGACAAGGCTCTGACAGGTCTAGATACTAAAAGTGAATGAGCATTTACAACGCCAATAGGTCTCACCTACGGAAGAACTATTGGTTTTGTCAGTGTATTTCAGCCCGTTGTACACCAGCATGGCTGCTGTTGAGCATGGTTAAAGGTTAGTGGTGTAGAGTGTGGCATGGAGTGGAGAGGAGAGGAGTTTTGCCGAGTGGAATGGCATTGAGTGGAGTGTTGTGAAGTGTCATGGAGCGGCGTAGGGTGTTGTGGAGTGGCACAGAATGGAGTAGAATAGAGTGGAGTGGAATGGAGTGGTGTAGAGAGTAGTAGAGTGGCATAGAGTGGAGTGGCTTAGAGTGGAGTGGCTTAGAGTGTTGTGGAGGTCATCGAGTGGAGGGCTGCACAGTGGAGTAGAGTGTCTTACAGTGAAGTGTCAGAGTGGAGTGTCATAGAATGTTGTAGAGTGGAGTGCCATAGAGGAGAGTGGTGTGGCATAGAGTGGAGTAAAATGGTGTAGAGTAGTGTAGATAGAGTTGCGTTCAGAGGAGTAGAGTGTTGTGGCAAAGAGTTGAGTAGATTGTTGAAGAGTGGAGTGGCATATGGTAGAGTGTCATGGAATAGGGTGGCAAAGAGTGTCAGGAGTGGTGTAGAGTGGCGTAGAGAGTTGTAGAGTGGAGTCGAGTGGCGTAGAAAGGCATGACATGGAAGAAGTAGAATTAAGTGGAGTAGAGTAGAAGCACAGAGTGGAGGGATGGAGGTGGAGGAGAATGTCATACAGTGGAGTGGCTTAAAATGAAGTAGGGTGTCATAGAGTGGAGTGGCATAGAGTGTCCTAGAGTGGAGCAGAATGTCATAAAGTAGAGTGTAGTGACACAGAGTGGAGTTACATGGCATGGAATGGCATAGAGGGAGTGGAGTAGAGTGGAGTAGGTTGTAGAGTGAAGTGTCTAAAAGTGGAGTAGAGTGGAGTGGCGTGGATGGGAGGGAAGTGTTGTAAGGTGTCTTGTCATAGAGTGACGTAGAGTGGAGTGACATAGAGTAGAGTAGAGTGTTGTGGAGTGGCGTAGAGTAGAGTATAGTGTCGTGGAGGTGAAAGACATAGGGTGTCATAGAAGGGAGTGGCATAGAGTGGTGTAGAGTGGAGTAGGGTAGAGTGGCAAAGTGTAGTAGTATGTTATAGAGTAGAGTGGAGTAAAGTGGCATCTAGGCACGGAGGGAGTCATAGAGTATCATAAAATGGCACAAAGTGAAGTAGAGTGTTGTAGAGTGGATTAGCATAGAGTGGATTAGAGTGTCATGGAGTGTAGGGGAGTAGAGTGTTGTAGAATGGAGTAGAGCAGCTTAGAGTAGAGTGGTGTAGAGTGGAGTAAAGTGTCAAAGAGTGGCCTTGAGTGGAGTGGGGTGGCATAGCACAGAAGGGAGTAAAGTGCCATAGAGTGGAGTGGCGTATAGTAGAGAGGAGTGTTGTGTTGTAAAGTGGTGTAGTGTTAGTGGTGTGGCATAGAATGGAAGGATGAGTGTGTCACAGAATGGTGTAGAGTAGAGTGGTAGAGAGTATAGTGGTATAGAGTGGAGTAGTGTGGCATAGAATACAGTTGAGGGACATGTCAAAGAGTGGCATAGAGTGGTGTGGCTTAGAGTCGAGTGGTGTAGAGTGGATTGGCATAAAGTGGAGTGGTGTAGAGTGCTGTGGTATGGCATCCAGTGGAGTGGCGTGTCATAAAGTGGATTACACTGGCGTAGAGTGTCGTGTTGTATAGTGTCATGTCATAGAGTGGAGTGTCATAGAGTAGAGTGGCGTAGAGTGAAGGGATGTGTCATAGAGTAGAGGTGAGGGATGTGTCATAGACAGGCATAGAGTGGAGTGGCACAGAGTGGAGCTGTGCACAGTGGCTTGGCATAGAGTAGAGTGGAGTGGCATGGAGTAGAGTGGTGTGTTGTAGAGTGGAGTGGAGTGGAGTAAAGCGACATGCCTTAGAGTGGCATGTCCTAGAGCGTCTTATACTATAGGGGCATTGAGTGGAGTGGTGTGTCATAGAATAGAGTTGAGTGGAGTGGTGCAGAGTGGAGTGGCATAGAGAGAAGTTACGTGGAGTGTCACATCATAGAGCTGAATGGCATGTCATACAGTGGAGTGGAGTGTCATAGAATGGAGTGGCATGTCACAGAGTAGTGTAGAGTGGAGGAGCATAGAGTGGAGTAGATTATTGTAGAGTGGAGTGGTGTAGTGCGGAGTGGCAATGTGTGGAGTATGCATGGTGGGGTAGCGCACTGCCATCACAAGCAACACATTTTCAATTGAAATTACATTTGCACACACAGTTTCAATGATAAAAGTATACAGAGCACAAACAATAATGTGTGGAAATGTTATCACTTGGTGTACTGATTTGTTTTGATCGTATTAAAATATTTGTTTCTACCACACTTAAGAATTATAAAAACAAGTGCCCTATTCTTGCGTTCTGAATTCTGATACATTCTGAAATATCTGTTGAATGCATTTACAGACATTTAAATTTTGTTTTGTGCTAGAGAAAAGCGTTTCCTTTCACAACATGATTGCCACATAAACCCTCTAACTTTAAAGTCAGAGAAAGAAAAGTAAACAGAGCAAATGTGACAAGATAAAAACAAAATTTTAAGTCCTATTTACAGAGAGCGAGCACTCATGCAAGAATAGAGTAAATAGTCTATGCTCCACAGGAGGGACAAACTCAAGCTGGACAGCCTAAAACAAATAAAGCAAATAAATAGAAAGTAAGCAAATGTGAGATACAAACCACAAAGCCAATGGTAAGCAATTGGAGAAATACATTCCAAGGGAAGCTTTCAGAATGTCCTCAAGATGTAGTTAGCGAACGAGACTTTGACCTAAAAAGTGGGTTGACTGCAGAGTCTGTCTTGATTCCAGTTCCTTCCAATTTCGGTCATCAAAGTCTTTCTTAACGCAGAGAGTCCAGACTAAGGTACTTGTGTTAATTATATAGCTTCATGGAAATAGGTTGTTGGCACCTAGGGGCATATTTACGAGGAGTTAACATCACTAGAACATCACTTTTTCAAACATTCTGGTGGCGTTTAGTCCTTTGCCTTATTTTCAAGGCAGCGTTAAGCCACTTAACGCCACTTTTTAAATAATGCCCCTATTGACGCAGTACTCAGCGTAAAAGGGGTGTGTAATGTGTGTTGCAGTGGGCGTTCTGCCACAACACCCATTGTTTTTTTACGCTGCCCCATATTCACCAACTATGGGCAGCACCAGAAATATTGTCAGGGTATATCTAGTCTTAAGCAGACGATACGAGGAGAAATGTTTCATTACTCCTCATATTTTGCTCTCTCCATACATAGAAGCAGCAAATCGCCTGTAACGATTGTTTATGTCTAGGAGGTATGCTGCTGCAGGGGTGATAAACAATCACCCCTGCAGCGCAGGCACCCTTGCAGCATGGCGCAAATTTGCCTGAGGTGGTGCAGCTTCTTTAGCGCCAGTGCTCGGGGACACACAGGGGTGTGCCGCATTCTTGTAAATGTGGAGCATCCCTGCATTTTTAAACTGACGGAGCGTGGTGTTTCCAGTTTTGACTTAACACTGCCCTCTCCCAGTTTCTAGTAAATGTGCCCGCTGTGTTAATGGGTTGTGGATCAGCTGCAGAGAAACCCTGTTCTGTAAACATCTGGTTGTTGTTCCAAGGTGAGCATTGCATGAGATCAGTGTTTTTGTAAAGTGCAAGTTCACCACTTTTATGATTTCAAATACTCTATGCCGTTAAGGAAAGTTCTTAGAGTTAGAAAGTGTATGATATTAGGATTAGTCACCGGTGGGATTGGAACAGAGGGAGTGGAGGAGAGAGTATAACATTGCCTTTACCTATTCTTTTGGCTTCACTCAATTAATAGGAGCTGTGCCCACCCTCCACCGTGAGGCAGAAAGTGGCAAAGGTTTGCTACTCATAGGCACAGCTATAAATACATCAGGTTATTATCCTGAAAGAAATCTGTATGGGCATGCATTTTTCTCAGATTGAGAATGTGCATTGTCTGAGGCAAACCATGGCTCAAACACTGATAGTATGCCATTCCTAGTGGTGCCTTCAATGCACTGGTTATCATGAAAAGCCTAAAGGTTACACAGTCTTTGCGATCATTATTTTGAGACACAAGACAATTTCCTTTCTCCTGCAGTCCCCTGTAGAGAGGGAAAGATTTCAAGGGTAGGCACAGGACACATTCCAGAGGACGAACTGTCCTCTTCCTAATGTAACCGCTGGAGAGTCCATCATGCGTGATGCTGAAGACTACAGTTTCCCTTCCATTTCAGCTTTATCCTCACATCTTATTGCTATGTAGCTCCCTTGCTGCTCTCAGAGTCCCTCAACCACAAAATAACACAATAAGCAAAAGACCCCTCAGACACAGGCTTGAGGAATATAACCATAGATTACTTAACCCGTTGCGTGCTCATGACGAGCTCAGCTTGTCATGAGGCACGGTTGAGCTGCACTCATGACGAGCTGAGCTCGTCATGACTGTTGGAACGTTCACACGCGGGGATAATTTCCCCGCTGTGCTGAACGTTCCAAAATGGGTGTGGTCGTGACGAGCTCAGCTCGTCATGAGTGCAGCTCCACTGTGCCTCATGACGAGCTGAGCTTGTCACAAGCACGGCGGCGCACTACAGAAGGTTCACCGAGTGTGACGGAGTGGGACTAGACCCAAGTATTTTGCTTGCATCTGGTGCAATGCAAACAATAGAGACTTGCGCGTGAGCCAGGTAATATTGTTCACAGTCATCATGCAATAAGGTACAACAATCCATCCTAAGGATTGTATACGCCTGTCTTTATTTGTTTCCATCCCCTTGTTTTAAATTGTGGAAAAAGAAAGCCAAGCGTTTTTTAAAGGTTCTAAAATGGTCCAGTGGTCTACAACCAGTGGCTTGTGAGCTACTTTAGCTCTCCAGCTATCTTGGAGTAGCTCACCTGTGTGCAGGCCATCGTATTAAATTAGAACGTTTTTACTTACCTAAATTAATATGCATACAAAAAATGAATATTATACAACACTAATAATATTAGTAGCTCTCAATGCGTTTCATTGAATACAAGTAGCTCTCAGTACAGAGAAGGTTGGCGACCCGGTAACGAAGCTGTCTCGTAGTACTGGAGAGATTATCCCCATCAATACATTCTAATTTATATAGATCCGAGTTTTCGTTTTCTTCTTTCTTTTTTTTTCTTAAAGGAATTAATTGGGGGAAATAAAACCTGTGGACAAATATGGAGGCTGCTGGAGTGTGTTTCTTCATTCCCGTCGGGCTTTCCCGGATCTGTGTAGTGACAGAGAGAACCAAAAAATATCAAATGGTAGCTGGCAGGTGTTCTTCACTATCCAGCGCACTGGGTCCTGCACGTCAAAAGTCACATTAACTCTCCAGGGACCTTGGTTAAGTGGTCTAAACCTAGCACAAAAGAGGTGGCTTGGTTATGGGTAAAGTACAAAATATTTATCACGGCTGCAAGAAAGATTAAATGGGAAGCATGCAGCTCCACGTTCAGAAAGCACCACAGGAAAGACCGCTCATTGTCAGTAAGTGCCAGTGCTTTCCTGAAGCTTGCATTTACAACCAATCAGCTTGGGGAAGCGTTTCCCTCCTCCGCTGCGGTAGGCCTACAGTCACACGCTTGCTCCTCATGCACAAACACTGACACTTTCTCATTCACAACTTGCAATATTGTTACATTGTGACTCTCTCACTCAGAGGCGCAAATAGAGTGAAATTTCGTAGGAAGCTAATAACAAATTCGGGTGGAGGCTAATTCTTCCAGCAATAGTGAAGATGCAGGGGCTCTAAGAAGGGTTGAAAGAACAACAAAGCTTCGTTAACAAATAAATGGTCTTTTAACCCGTTTACTGCGGCGGCAATTCCGCCGCGGTGCGGGCGTTCTATTGCGCAGGCGGGGCCGCGACGGCCAACGGACGTGCGCAGCACTACCAAGGTAGTGCTCGTGATGGCCGTTGGCCGACCAGGGCACTTAACAGGTTAAAGACCTATGAAGTACTCGGGTGCGGCTGTGTGTGTGCCCGGGAAGCTGTCTCAGCCCTGGCTGCCACATACAACGGTGTGGGTGCTAAATCCCTTTGAGCCCAACGGGCATTGCGCGCCAGCTCTTACTGCCCATAGAGGTTGTCTAAAGGTCCTTGGGGTCCGATACTTTTCGGTGCCTTGTAGGAGATTTAGGAGTGTGGATTCCCCAGGGTCTTCTACAGGGGGTGGGGGAGGGGGGGGGGGGGGGGGGGGGCAGGAGGAGCCTCATAAATCTCAGGGATTTCAAGAGCTCAGGAAAAGGCAAAATTGAGAGTGGCTTCATGTTGCTGTCCAGGAGTCGTGAAAGCCTTACTGACTCTTTGGACTGATGCCGGAAAACAAAAACATTTGTGGGGATATTTACAACAAAATGTCAGAGCGCGGTGTTACGACAAAATTGGTAACACCGTGCTCTGACATTTTTTAAATGCAGGGTTTGGCATATTTACAAAAATACAACGCACCCCTGTGTTTCCCCTAGCACTGGCGCTAATAAAACTTCCTAACGCCAAAGCAGGCACCCTTGTGCCGTGTTGCAAGGGTGTATACGCTGCAGGGGCGATTGTTTATGTGCAAGAAGGGACACCTTCCTGCATATAAACAATCTTCGAAGGCGAAAGGTCTTTCTGTGTTGGAAAGAGCGAAAACAGATTAGAAATTCATAATTTCTGCTTGTACCACCAGTTTAAGATCAGCTATTCCCTGGTCTTAGCATTGTAAATATATGTCGGCGTCAAAAAGCAATGGGTGTTTCGGCGGAACTCTCACTGCAACACCCATTGCACGCCCCTTTCACACTAAGTGAAGCGTGAATAGGGGCCTTAGTTACAAGAATATCGCCACCAGAACGTCACTAAAAGTGACAATCTGCTGGCCATATTCCCTTGTTAATATGCCCCTTAGTCTATGGAAGTGCGTTCATACATGGCTGCTGGAGACTTACTTGGGCTTTCAGCATCCACCTGATGCAGCGCTGCCATATCGACTTAACTGAGCTTATCAGAGCATTCTCCACAACTAGCGCCCGGGCTACTAATCAAGCATTGGCTGCCTGCCATCCGGAAATTCATGAACGTGGATAAGTAAGGACACATGGGCGATGTTGGATTGGCTGAAGTCTACAAATGAAATACAATTAGATTGCCATTTATTGTTGCATTCAGTTTGATGTTCAAGTCGCTATGCATCATTGGCAACAGCATTTACCCCTCTCCTTGGTGAGGCAGTGCTCTGGCTAGGAGACATCCACTTTTCAACCAGACCAACAAAGCTAAGGCCATCCTATATCACTGCCTGAAGCTCTGTCCTTTGGTGCTGCCCGCTTGGAAAGCCTGCTGCGCTCCTGCCTGAACAGCCTGCCTACAACAAGATCCCAGCTGCCCAAAATGACCTGAGGAGCCATCCCAGAGCCCGTTAAATCCAACGAAGAGCAACAACAGACAGTTCGAGAGTTGCCCATAGCAGTGGCTACTTATTCTAAAAGGCAAACAGCTCTCATCCAACGTTTGCAAATTTCTTTTGACTGCGTGCCTCTCCCTCTCCCAGAGCATCTTCAGTACCTCCTGGCCTATGTTTGAAATTGTGTGAACATAAGCCCATCGCCAGCTTCTAGTATAGGTACCAGGTTGAAAGTGCTCAAGTGACATTTGACGGCTGTGAAGTGGTCCAGCAACAGAAGTGCACCACATGGACCTCGAGCACCCACATGGATTTTGAGGTCACCCTGTGTGCCCTATGCCAGCTGTGTATAAGCCTCTAACCAGTGCCTGAGACAGGAGCATTAGTGGCACCTTTCTTTGTGAACAGAGACTCCCACTGGACTGAAGACCATTAGCTACTTGTCTTTACTTCAAGCAAGGCCCATAGACCCTGTAACCCTATAAAGAGGATAGTCTTGGTTCCTTGTGTCCAGCATGAAATAATTCAATTGGAATAGTTGTTACAGCGGATTCCTCTTTTAAAGATTGTGGGTTTCCAAACCTAGTTGATTGACTAGCTTGAGACTCCTGTGGTTCACTAGAAAGGAATGGTTCCACTGCAGGTGGGAGTTTTAGTGTATTGGTCCTGATAGTTCAATTACCCCATGAGCAGCATAAAAATCCCACCACATCTGGTAGAACTCACAATAACTGGATTTTTTTTTTTAATTAAAACATGTATTGATTTTGATTGGACATAGGCTGATTTCCAAAAATATCCCCATAAGGATTTATAGTGCATCCCCCTGGGATACTTTCTGACACCAGCATTTTATATATTCTCCCACTAGGTACCCCAGGTGAACTTTCACATGCATCCTTGTTAAAATATTTCAACACTCTGCAAAGCTCCACAGCCATATGTTAGTGAATCAATAGCATAACATTGCTAGAATTGGCCATTTTTCCTAACAGATGTGCTCCACTGAACCACTCTGTTGAACTGTTGAACATTATCTATATTTTGAAAGCAATACTTGTACAATATTGTATCGGATTTAGCCGCCACACCACCTCCTGTAGCCTTGGCCACGGCTGCTCTATCAAAGTATTTTATCCAAGAGAGGGACTGAGAGCTGGGTTATGAGGTCCTGCACACAGGCTCCCAATTGAGACTAGTGTTTAAAGAAGCTGTGCAGTTCCTATGTGACAGGGGGCGGGAGGAAAGGGGGTGAAGGGTGAAAGACAGGTCTTTCTTCGTGATGCCCTCACACACCCCGAGAGGTGTCATGCTTCATCATAGGGCTGTTGCCCCTCATCGGGCCGGCGCTGCAATGCTTGACGGGCTCCCGAAACCGGAGCTCTTTGTCGAGGATCTTTTGAAGAGGAAGCCGTTAGGTGCATGTGGGTGTGGGGGCAGGGTAGTGCACAGTGAGATAAAATAAAATAGGTATGGAGCAGTCCTCTACAGTCAAATGTAATGAAAATGTAGCTCTAGCCTACATAAAAACAAGAGTGGGCCCCTATGAGGATGTTAATGTTCCTAAGGAGCAGTATAAATGTGTACTGTCAACATGTTTCGTGCCTAAGCTGGCCCTTTGGCCTCACCCTCTACCTTCAACTTTTACCCGATTTGCCCTTTCCTATCCACTCCAACACCATTACCTCGCCTCAGCCTACCTGGCGCCCCGTCTTGCGCTTCTAACTGTAAATACCCTTACCGTACTTGTTAAGACCGTGGCATACATCAACTTATAATGCCCAAACTGATTACCACGCCTTACTACCTTTGAAGTTGAATGCTGTTGAGTGTTCAGCACACTCATTCCCTGCATGCTACGTGGCTCATATACTGGAACCCACCCCCCTTATTAACATTATCCCAGTAGCAGTATGATTGTCACATGACCTCCATGCCTCAAAACACACTAATGGTATTATTGTTATTTTTCCTTTTCGTTTAGTGCTACCAGCAACATTCAAAGATGTGTTGACATAATATGTTGAACACTCACTTACCCCATTTGTTCTCCCCCAAGCCCCCCCGTTTTTGTTCCCTTTACACAGGTCTAACAAATCCTCAGTTAACCTCAACTGGGGCCTCTACTGCCCCTAGTAATTCACATTCACTAATTGAATACCAGGCGGTAGTGCATGCATCCACTGTTCTTTACCATGGTCCTGAAAAAGTGCCAATTGACCCGTTAGGGGCAAGCATAGGCACGAAACATGTTGTCCTTTCACATTTAGACTGCCCCTTAGGAACATTAACATCCTCATAGGGGCCCACTCTTGTTTTTATCTAGGCTAGAGCTACCTTTTCATTGAAATTTGACTGTGGAGGACTGCTCCATACCTATTTGATTTGATCTCACTGTGCACTACCCCACCCCCACACCCGAATGCACCTAACGGCTTCCTCTTCAAAAGATCCCAGACAAAGAGTCCCGGTTTCGGGAGCCCGTCAGGCACTGCAGCGCCTGCCTGACGAGGGGCAACTGCCCTATGATGAAGCATGAGACCTCTCGGGGTGTGTGAGGGCATCACGAAGAAAGACTTGTCTTTCCCCATCACCCCATTTCCCCCCAACCCCCCCATCACATAGGAACTGCACACCTTCTTTAAACACTATGCTCTATCAAAGTACCCAGGACAGTCCAGGATGCTTTTGGAGGCACAATGTTCTATCTCTGGTCCTAAACCTCGCTCACTAGGATACACATAGGCTCAGCTTGGCTACCTCTAAGCAGCCCAGAAAACTTTATTGATAATAGAAAATGTGTGACCCTCAATTTGCCTTTTTACTCACCTTGATTTTATTTGTGCCAGCAACCTCTCTAATTTTTGCCACGTTGGTTATGGGTGGGACCCAACTTCTACATTTTAGCAACCTGGCTCCAGATTTCAATATATTTTCTCAAGATTCCATTTTTAACATAATTCAGTTGTTTCTACTGAGTCCACATCATATTATCTCCTGTCTCCTTTCATCACTATTTTCCTTACATTGCCCTTAGATTGGCTACTACAGATCTATTTCCCTTTGAAACAGTTTCTTATTAGATCAGTGAAAGTTCACCTACTTTCTACCCCTATTCTCCACAGATTAGGGTAAAGTTACAGAATACTTATTGAAGTCTGATACCTGTTCCTGTAGCTCTCTGGCTTTACTCATGTCATATATGGATGAGGAACTTGAAAGTGACTTCTGTGAATGGAAGTCCTTAATTTCAATCAGAAGGGGATCTTTAGGTGCCTGTGAAGATCTGTCTAGTCCAAAAAAGAGTTGTGTGTCCATTGATAGGTAGCTATAGTTCTGACTAACAATTTACTTGCCGTTCCACAGGGGTTCAAGGAGGACTAGCGGTATTCGAATACTTAAAAGGCAGTTTTATGACTAGTGATAGAGCCTAGAAATGAGCAAGATTACAGATCATGAGTTAATATTTCATTCTTGGGTAAGAACTATATCCCAGCTATAAAAGATATTCACGATGTTTGTCCACTCCACTTTCAGGTATCTGATTATCGGGACATTTCAGGCTGAACACTGGAATCTTAAGGGATCTTCTACGATTGACAGTATGATCAAAAAGCCACATGTTAAACATACATATTTACTGATCTGTCATTCGATTTACATTCATGTTGTCAGAAGATGACAAGTGTTCTGATGTCCTTCTTGCCATCTCTGGTTTTTCCCCAAAGAAGATCCAAGTCTTCAGGTCAGCAGTGAGTGCTTTGAAGTTAGTAACCTTGCGGGACATCTTCTCATATTGCAAGTCTATTCTTTCTTCCTATTTGGGATATTTTATGAGAAATGTCTCCTTGTTCCATCTTCACATCTCGGTATATGGTTGTCTTTTCTCTTGTTGTGCCCATTCTTGTCTCTTTCAGAGCCACACCCTGTTCTTCTTACTTTGCCTTCTCTCTTCATCAGTTTTGGTTGGGTATGGCTGGTTGGCATGGCAGACTGGGTTACAGGTTTGTGAAAACTGTGCGGGTGTGTAGGTGCTGCAGCATCCTTCTACACATGAGCCCTTAGCTGTCAGGTGGTGACCCAGGCTGCCCCATGCACACTGCTAACTTTTCTGCCACCTCACCACCTTCTCTGAGGAGAATGGGGATTTTCACTCCTCCTTTGTTCTTTGTGAATTTATGGATTTTCCATAAAGAAAACAGTCCCTATCGCAGTCGTTCTTTGTCTCCTGAGATCAGGGATCATACAGAAAGAAGTGTTTCTCATTTACTACAAGGCTCAGTTCACATACTTGACACACTCTTTCATTTTGTGAATTCCAAGTCATTTTTCGATCTGTAGCATGAATCATTAACAGTGCGTTGATTGTCACTTGCCTGCCATCGGGACTGGTCACAGTTCCTAAACATGCTTCCAGGGTGCAGCTCCTGTTCTGTGTTGTACCGCATTTCATGTTGCTTTCTGGCTGGGTTGCCCAGCTGGTTGCACATGATTGTTTTCTTTCCGTACCAGCTGCAGGTATTGTAAGTTTTTGTAGTTTCTTTGGAACGTCAATGACCACGGAATTAGCTATCAATGGTGCAGCAGGTGCAGTGCTGCGGAGTCCGTGAGCGCTAGGGGCCACTCCTGCCCAGGTCAAGCTGCAACACACTTCTCAGATTGTGGGTAGGGAGCCCATTTCACTTGCTTGTACTAGGACCTATGACACTCTGGTTGCCTTACTTTTAATGCCGCTCTCTCTTTCTCCTCTCTCCCGCCGCCTTACTCTCCCTCTCCATTCTCTCTCCCTCGTCTCTCTTTTCTTTCTGATGAACAGTTTGTGTGTTTTTTCAGTGGCGCCATCATTACACGACCTTCCAAGTTTTGAGGAACAACAAGGTTTTCTTTTGAATTGAATATTCGCATTACTGAAGTGGCTTGTGATTCGTTGGCAGCAGATGAAGTTCATATGTGGGTTATGAGTGGGTGTTTTACAATTGTATGTGAATTGACTCCGCAGCGTAGCTATTGATTTGGACTTCCCTGCAAGTCTTATGCGTGGGCTGGGGCTGCGTGCAGGGTGCTAGACACTGGCCCCTGTAATTGTAAAATGTGCCCGAGCAGAAGCTGGCAAGCAGCCAGGCAGAAGACATAAGCAAGTACTTCTCTGACTTTGCACAGCACTAGTCAGAAACTCACAAGTGATTGGTGACAGCCGAAACCGTGGATTCAGTGAATACAAATTTGTAGTTATGACTGGGATGATTGGGGCCAGATGTACAACTTAGCGAGTCACAAATTGCGTGGCATTTGCCACTCGCAATTTGCGACACGCTAATTGGAATGCACAACAGTGTCTGAGACACTGTTTGAGATTCCGAATGGGGTCGCAAATTGCATGCCTCACAGGGCCGGACTGGGAACCAAAACCGGCCCTGGCAAAGTGCTCGGCCGCACCCCCCCCCCCGGTGTTGGAGGTGCCGCCGAGCTCTTTGCACAGGGCCGGTTTTCGGCCGATTTTGTTACAGGGCTGATTTTGCAGCTATGCTGCAAAAACAGCTCTATAACAAAATCGGCCCCTAGGGGCCCAAAACCGGCCCCCACCCGTGCGGTGCACCGGGGAATTGCCCGGTGCCCGCAACGGCCAGTCCGGGCCTGATGCCTCATGCATATTAATGAGGCTTTCGTGATTTGCGGCCCTATTGGGAATGGCTGGCACCCCATGGATGGTGACCTGCTGGTTTCAGCAGACCCCCATGGCTGGGACTTCTTTTAAATAAAACAGGTTTTTATTCTACTGCCACCCATTTTCCATAAAGGAAAACAGGATGCATTTAAAAAATAAAAATGAAACTATTCAGTTTTATATTTTAAGGGCAGGCAGTGGTCCCTGGGACCAGTGCCTGCCCTTAAAAAATATTTGCGCATACATTCACAAATGGGAAGGGGTCCCCTGGGGACAACTTCCTGTTTGCGAGTGCTTTACCACCCTTCTGAGAAGAGTGGTAAACGGCGAGTGAAAACATTCTTACATAGCTTAAGGAGTCGCTATTAGGAAGGGAGGCCCTTGGAACGCCCCTTCCAAATAGCAAATCACTAATCCTATTTTTCGAGTTGCAAATTGATTTGTGACTCGCAAAATAGGAATAGTACATGGGCCACAGGTTTTTTGCGGTCGCAAACGGGTCTAAAACCCATTAGTGCTCGCAAAAACCATTCGTACATCTGGCCTTAGACCATAAGAAAGGCATTTTTGGAGTGCTAATGACTCCTCCATATGACAAAAAATACACACACACTCCCTTAGACATGTACACACACATTTTAGTGCACAGCTATGAGAATCGTTTTGATTGTTTTAAAGAAACTTGTGAATTTATAACCCTCCCTGTGCTGCTCCCAGAGGCTTATGCGTGAAGGTACTCAGCTATCCTTACCCTCATTTAAATTAGGCATGAGCAAAATTTGCCTAATTTGCTTTTGCGTAACTATGTGAAATTTCAGAAAAAGCACATTAAATTACATGTATTTTTGCGAATTCCAAATCGATCACTTTGTTGTATATTGAAGTGCGAAATGTGTCCTCTTGTCAGTTTTTGACACAAGAACTCATTTTGTGCTTAAATAGTCCAAAAAAAGCACAGTGAACAACAACCACTAAAGTTCTGTTGTTCCTGTTATCAATGATGTAATTTGAGATGTAATTTGAGATGTCATCAGTGAGGTCATAAATGTCATAGAACATGTCATGAGTGTTGTCATAGGTGAGGTCATAAGCAGTGCAAGGTGAGGGTACAAGTTATAGTTAGTGCTGCTAACTATAACTGGTGAATTTATGTGTTTCTTTAGTTCAAAACTTTAATGCTGTCATTGACATATTCACCTAACTATAACATTACTTTAACCTTTGTTTTTTCAGTCAATTTCTAAGGTTTTTTTTAACGAAAACAGATATTTTTATTACACGTAAGTATAACACTACTTTATCCTTTGTTTGTTCAGTGAATTTCTGTTTCTTTTAAAGTTAATTATTTTTGTGATTATGTGGTAGAATCACTTTTTCATGTATGTTGTTTTTGTATATTTTCAAAGTAAAATAAAAAATTTTATTGTAACCAAACAGGATATGGTTCACAGTTTGCAAATTCTTAGTAAAATGTATGTAAGTGTTACACAGATAAATATTTAATACCATTTTTTTATTTGCTCAAATATTGTAACTCTGATATCAAGACATATCTCCAGCAATCTTTTTTGAGGTTTCATTCACAACCTCTGCTTAATTTATGTTGCTTTATGGTTGTTTTAACCAGGTAATAGCACTTGTACTGTAGTAATGCACATTCTTTTCTCTCCCTTAAAACTCATGCTCACAAGACTCTTGCGAGGTCGAGCAAAGATCACACGGCAGGGTCACTCTGTAAATTTCCATGAGATACTTGTGAGAGTCTCACAGAATTGTACGAAGTTTCACCTGCAGAAGCTTGTAAAAGTCTCTCTTGAGACTCCAGCACAATTTGAAAATTACCCAATAGTAAAGCTCCTCCTGTTTAGCAAGTGACTCTGCACCTTACAAACAGCAGTTGGCCAGCACCTAATCTACTTTTCTAACTGTCAAAAATCTACCAATTCCATTTATATCTTTGCCTCCCTCCCATTCCTTCTCTTCCCTTCTAAGTCCATATTCCTTCCAAAGCTCATTCATTCTGCTAAGCACTCCTCTTGGGACTGAGATCTCCATAATGCACCATGGTTCGCCTCTGGATCTTGGGCCACAGCTTCATCCACTGGGCTAGAGAATATGCCATTAATTGTAGTATTGACAAGTATCTTGGATTTCCAAACTTGGACATTACTTGGATTGGCTATAGAGGTATGAAGTAGCATCAGTTGTTACTAATGGTTGAAAGCATTTTGGATTGTGAGCACTCAGACCTGATGATAGTGCACTGTGGTGGCAATGGCCGAGGCACAATCACAAGGGTTGTGCTTGAAATCCAAATGAAGGAGACATTTTTACAAATGATGTATTTATTTCCTCACACTGCCTTTGTATATTCTAATAAATATCAAAGGCAAAAATGGCAATGGTAAATAGAGTTTTCTCCTAAGATTGAGAAGTCCAGGATGCATGGCAATAAAACAGTTTCTGCATTTCTCTGTAACTATGGCATGAGCTCTATATATCATAATAATATCCGTTTTGATATACCAGGTGTCTATGGTCAAAGTGGAGTGCACTTCACTACCAAAGTGAACAGAATCTCCCCTAATAGCATCAAGGATTTTTTTTGTTTGTTTTATTTTTGCAGAGTTTTATATAGCGTGAACTTGACCCGAATCAGGTATCATAGTGGTTTATATAGCACCAGTTACGTTACATGAGGATACACATTCACAGGAATGCATTCAGTTCTATGTGTAACTGAACACTACACTGTATAAACATAAAGGCTCCTTTCAGAGCCACCATATTCCTACAAAGTTTCATCCCAAATCTCAGTCTACTACTCTGTCCAATGCACTACCCTATTTCTCACCCTATTCCTCTCTCAATACATCCTCTACCTCCATTCGCTCATTCATCCCAAACCCCATTCTACTACTATGATCTCCAAAATAACCCTTTCTAGATGCTCCCTTTTTCTACCCCTCCTTGCAGCATCTCAAACCTCATTTACTATTCAGATCTCCCAAACATGTCTTTCTAAACCTTTCCCTCTGACTCTTCCCCCTCCCCTGCACTCATTCCAAACCTCCCCCTGCCGCTGATCTCCAAATCAACACTTTCTAGAAGCTTTCCTGTTCTAGCCCTCCGCTATCCTTTTCAATCCAACTAACAATCTTACATGTCCACTGCTCAAATTAATTTCCTATGTCCCTATACTAATTCACCACTAATTGGGTTCTGAAGTAGCATGCTACTCACCAAAAAACGCTTTGACGTCTTATCAGGGGTACCAGGAGCAATATAATTTCCAATATTACCCTAAAAAAACACACAAATACAAGGTATCCTAAAATTAACAAGATCAGATACAAATTAAATAGGAGACCTGATATACTGGAAAACGTTTTAAAAAAGCTATAAAACGTCAGGAAGAAGAGTTTTTTAAAGAATAATATGTGAATAAAGGAAGTCTTTTAGAAAAACCTTGATGAAAGTTGTGCACCATGTAACATGCATTTTGTAATACTCATGTATTTGACATGATGAATAGTGGGTGTTGATCATCTCTCTGCACATATATACATATAAATACACACACACACATTTATATATATAGATATATATATATATATACACTCACGCAAGTGCTGCATTTACCCCGGGTCACATATGCTCAGTTGTCACTCGGGCACTTTTATCCTTCCTTATAACAGAGCTATGGACGAACGAGGCAGTGCCTGGGATGCTGGCATCGGTCGGTTCTTAGTTGCACGCCCTTGGGACTTCCAGCTGAGCCTGAAGGGAATCCAGCAGGGCTCGAGTCGGGGTACCACGCGGGTGGACGGTGTCACCCCACTTATTTTACCTGTAGCTCGATAACTGGAGCGAATGGAGCCACACATTCACTCTTTGGCCTCTCTGGGGCGATATCGGAGCCCATTCAGAACGCTGCTCATGTACTGGCTTCTCTGATGCAATCCCATCTAAGGGGTGAGTGAGGGGGGGCAAAAAGTCTGATGGTGCAAGCCACCTTTCGTGACGTCACTGCCTGTCGTGACGTCAGCATCCCCCCACTTCTTTTTTGAGGACTTATGCCCTGGAATCCAGGGTGTCTTGCCCACTGTGAAATAAAAGCTCCAACCCACCCGCGGCACATGCAGGTAAGATCGGTGTGGCGGTGCGGCCGGCTGGGGGAATTTCGACGGACGATAATGAGGGAAAATTCATTACTTATTTCCCTCCTCGTCATCCCTCGATATCCCCCCCCCCACACACACACCCCCAAGCCGGCCCACTGCTCTAACCTGCAGGGGCCATGGCTGCTCCTCCCCTTCAGTAACCCTTAATTCAGAGCTTCAATAAAACATAGACTAAGGTGTCAGGTTTCCACGTGTTTTCCTGGGTTTATTTTCAGGCTGTTACTATCAGCCCAGAGGCTTAATTCAGGCCCCTGCATGGTACTTGTTAGCGTTGTATAATCATATAACCATCACTTACAAGTAAACGGTCTTTTAAAGACCTGTGAAGTACTCGGGGGCGGAGCAAGGGGCTCCCGGCCACCATTCAGGCCAAGGTCAATGAATATCTGTGAGATATGAGAGACACAGGGGTTCTCGTCACATGTGCAGGGGGATAGGTGGGCATCATTCAGCAGTACGCCTCTGCATCAGTCTTTCTGGGGTAGTCAGCTCACGGAATTCCTGTAAAGCTAAGACGTAGGGCAACATTCCTCTCAGCCAGGCGCAGGAGCGCAACACCCATTGGGCTCACGGGGCTTCAGCCTCCCCCCCCCCCGGCTTGTGTGTCCGCTCGGGCTGAGACAGCTTGGCGGCTGGCGACGTCTGATTGTAGTCGCACCCGAGTACTTCCCAGGTCTTTAAAAGATCGTTTACTTGTAAGTGATGGTTATATGATTATACAACGCTAACAAGTACCATGCATGGCATTACCACGCAAATTTTACTTCGCATGTGTCTTTACCATGCAGCATTTGAGAACGCAGGATTATACAGCGCAAAAATTACGTTACGAAACATCTAACGTCCCTTAGAAATGTACATAATGATAGTGATAGGCTAAAAAAATTGTCAAAACTCTAGAACAAAGTAAAAGATCGATTTATATATCAATCAAAAACAACAGATTACCTTACATTTAATACTTTTTTAAGTATAAAGATTAGATTCTTATCTGACTTCTCCACGCCTTTCACCAGCAGCCCTTACTTCCACCAACCACGGAAACAAGCGTCAAAACACGAAACAAGCGTCAAAACACGTCTTGCAAAATTGAAAAAGGACTTCTATAATGACGTACATGCCACGTCGTTGGGGAGGCTCTTTCCTTGAACGACAGAGGCACTTAATAGCGTTTTTTATGTAAGTTTTCTTCTTTATTTTTTTTAATCCGCTTGTTTTTTTGGGGGGGGGGGAGACTCCCCTCCGGCCCCCCAGCCCCCTTTTTTTATTGGACCTTTAACTTAATGACGTACACGCAGGACGAAGGAACGAAGACTGGAAGGAATGAAACTTGCGTGGTAAAGACGGTCGTGGAATGCACCCGCGTTGAAAAGACGTTTGCGTGGTAAGTAAACCGTAGTAAACGTTACGCGTGGTAATGCCTTCGTAGTAAATGATGTTTCCCGTAAGTGATGCTTTTGTTATGTTTTCACCCCTTCTTACAGCCACTCTGGTTACGGCTGGAAGACTTATCCACACCCAAAATCTATTTCAGCTCCCCCCCCCCAAATTTGGCTCTAGGTGCCCGCCTGCTTTCAGCATTCGTGCAGAAATAAGTAGTAACCTCATCCCAGCCTTTCCCGCGCCGCTCCGGATGCATCCGTGTAAGCACTCAATATGATGTAAACTACTCACTGACTGCCAACGTCCCGCTGGTTACTCCGCCCTCATCATCCCAAAGCCAATGCCTGGGGCAATTTCCCCGCCAAGAAACCGTGCTGGACCAAGAGGCTGCCAGCCTCCTTCTATCGGAGGCCCAGGCCGAGGCACGCGCCCGTCCGGTCACTCACGCACACACATATCTCATCAGCCCTGGCCCAAGGGAGGCTAGACCCGCATGCAACCACCGAGAAGACGAAAACTGAGGCAAAGACCAAGAATAGCCTGCAATCAATCACTGCTGGAAAGTCGTCCTTCCTGGCAAGAATGGCTGCAGCTAAAAATACCCGCTGCTCTGCTGCTGAGAGGTGGCACATCTACCTACCTGCCTAACGAGGAACAGAGAGCAGAGCCCAGGAGCTGCTGAGCTGGGATATGGCGGTGTACTCTCCCAGCCACGAGCCACCCACCCTCCCACCACCACCGCCCCATCCTTTAAGGACGTGCACAGCCTCTTAGACGAGGCCCGCGCGCCCCACTCTGCCTGGTGTGAAATAAGGACAATGTGGAAGGATGCTGTGCATGTCCTGGCTCAATAGAGGTAACTCGCTCTACTTCCGCTGGACCCCAGAAAAAGAAAGATAGCCCAGTGGGTTAATGCAAACACTGCAGAGGAATGCCTCTAAAACTAGATGTTAGGGGTCAGCCCCATTCAGGTTGATCCATTCTGTTGATGTTGGTGACTTGAGTTGGATAATACATTTATAATCTTCTTGGGTAACATCTTAATATCTTTAGGACACGCTGATTTCCCTGAGGCACACTCCCAGTGTGACTTCATTTTGCACCCCTTATTAGCTCTTCTGAGTTCAAGAGAATCTGGACATCTACATACCTCTCAGGAGGCCTTTCCAACATTCATTGTAAAGGCACTGGTTTGAAATTGATGTGAACTATTGAGAAAGCCGGGGTTTTCCCAGATATGTGTGTCTTGATATCATGCTGACCTGGTACATAAATTCAGGAAAGAAACAAAAGTTAGCATTGCACACTTGTATTTATGTGACTCCCAGTTGTTTTTATGCCATAAATGTATTCACTTTGAAGAACAGGAAAGATTAGACATTGAAGTGCAATGGTAAATAAGTGTGGTGACGCCAGGCATTGCATTAATATCCCCATTCCTAATACGGAAGGGTCAATTGCTTTCAAATTTGTTCCAACTGTGATCTACGCTCGTAGAGTGTCTTTTTTCTCGACATTTCTGACTAAAACTGTATGAAAGTATTGGTCCTTGCGCTACAATCCTGCATATATGCATCGTTCCTCAATACATGTACATCAGTTTGAGTAACTAATATTCTTAATGCACTGGATTTACATTTGAAATGCCTGCCCTGATTGTCACCTGTGGCTGTAAATTTAAATGTTTTTGTACTTGTATAGCGCACAGCTACCCAACAAGGGTCTCCCGGCGCTTGTACTCATACCGCTGAGGAACCCTTCCTGGCTTTCCTTGTGAAGTGTCCACTCCTGGACACCCCCATTGTGAAACCAGGCATCCCCAGTGCTTTTGGGGGCCGTTGTGGAGATTAAGCAAGCTATTGCCCAGAGTTGCAGCGTGGGGCCCATGATTAGAATAGGCACTGAGGTGAGAATTTCAGGTCAGAGGAATTTATGAGCCCGAGACCCACCAAGTCAGGAATCAAACCCTGGTCCCGGGCCTGAGCTCTGCATCAAGGTCTGCCGCTCTAACCATTTGAGCCACACTTCTCCACACCTGGAGGTGTGTGGCTGGAGGTTAGATCTAATCATGGCCCTCCTATATTTTCTTTATATCTCCTATATATTCTTTGTACAGATTTAATTTGGAATTCATTTGACAGTGCACTATTGTTGTATTTCGCCTTAGAGTTGTCATTTGAAGCTAGGCATCTTTGCCATCTCTTTTTGACTGTCTGATTTAGAGAGGATACAAATTCATCCACAAGCTTGTCTCTTATCGACTTTTGGATTGTGTGTTCAGACAAGTTATTGGGAGACTTTGTAAATATGGCATTAATGTTTTAATGTTAAACTCAGTTTTGCCATATGGTACCTGTATAAAGTGTGATACCTTTGCTCAGCTGTCTAAGGGCTTTATTATGATTTTGGTGGTGTGTGAGTGGGCCCGCTACGCTGCTTCCCTGCTCCCACACTGCCAAAACCAAAACAGACCACCTGCCTGATTACGAATTTTTAAGTTGATGACAGGCAGTTTTTGGCATTCCCAATGTACTGCCTTTGAAATAGGCACCGCAATGGGAATGTCAAGGCATGTTCCTGCACGGACCGAAATGCACAATGTTGTGCATTTTGTTCCATGCAGGAACATGGGGGTGCATGCAGACTGGGGGGCACACCATGTGCCCCACTGCATGTATCCCATTGTGCAGAGGCACCATAGGGCCGGCCCCCTTTGTGTCCTCACCGCCACACTTTTTATGGAGGTCGCACTGCCATGAAAAGTGTAGTGGTGAGGAAACTTGTAATATGCTTGGCGGGGCTGCAGCAGCCCCGCCAAGCATATTGCAGCCTCACGACCGCCGCACCACTGCCAGGGATCTGTAATCTGTAATCCCTGGCTGTTATGGTGGTCCCAGGGTGGTTCAACTGCCCTGGTCATAATAGGGTGGTCGGAAGACCACCACCGTCGCGCCTGCTCGATTCTGGTGGTCTGTGGACCGCCAGATTCGTAATAAGCCCCTAAAGCTTGTCAGACTTTTCTTGCATTCTGGAAACATTTAAAGACCCACCTCTTCTGTTAATTTTTGGAGTAGCCTGGTTCTCCAACCCTAAGGTCTGACGCCCACTTTCATAAGTGCAACAACCAAGTCATTCTCCTTAGCTGCTTCAATCAAATGCATTTGTTATGTGACTTTCTTTTCACAGTTCTTTGGGTTTCTTCTGAGCAACTATGCACTTTACCGACAAAACAGTATTTGTTTTGTGCTGCAATGTCAATCAACCACAGTCATGTAATCCTTCTCATTTTTATAGTAGTGCATGTCGTTATATTGCATCTAAAGACATTCTCTATCCATGTTGCTCGTTCTATTTAAAGTGCACTAAAGCCACTTCATCCAGTTGCACAAAAGAACCCCATTAAATAAATACAGCCAATCATTAGTTTGCTCCTTGCACAGTTCTTCATAATTCTTATTATATTAGTATGCAAAATACATAGCAGCAGGCAATCCCATGTGTTGCTCTGGTTACTTTTCTAATTGTTTACTATTTCATGTAGTGGAAAACCTTCCTCTAGGGTCTGAAGTGTATTTGGACTTTAAGTAGTTCCTCATAATTCCGTTTTTTTATTATTATTTCTTTACATATTGCCTCGTCATGGAAAGGAGGGTTTTAATATATTTATCAAACAAACACAGATTAAGAAAAAAGAGATTTGAAATGTACTAATATTTTATTTTATGCATTTGTTTAGTTTTTCTGTTGCACTCTATGCCATGACTATGGTGACAAATATCACATCACATATCAGCATGAGGTAAGACAGATCTCACTACACTTTACTGGATGTCATGTACGATAGTTTACCTGGCGATACCTGCGACGAGCCAGAGATTCATGATTCTGTTCCCTGAAGAGAGCTTTTGTGCCAATGAGAAACCCAGAACGATAAAGGGTGTCAAGATTCCGAAAACTCTTCGGGACCATACAAATTATGAGTAAGCGCTATACACGTTTGCATAACACAAATCTGTTCTTGTGAAAAACATTATTTTACCTTTAAAACAGACCTTCCTATGTACTTCAAATGTGATTTATGAACTCTCAAACCTAGCACTTAGGCAGCCATCTTGAAAGTTTTAGAGATGGATTAAGTGGCACTTGCCATAAAGTGCTGTGATGCTACTTAACTAGAGTATTGGGGTCTTTGCAGCCTTTTGTCATAAGGCTCCTGTTGATGGGGATGGCAGAATGTCTAGACCGGTGGTGCTACTGCCGGCCGCAGCAGAAGTGACTTCAGTAACATCCCGCAGTGCATCATAGACCTATTCAAGATGGAGCCGAGCATACCATTCTCCCACTCTCATGTACATAGAATCAGGAAAGGATAAAAATGCAAGGGAAGCATTGTTTTGTCCAATAATAACAATGGAGGTTTATTCAGCAGTGTATTTTCTTGTAGTAAAACTGTGAGGTAAAATAAGCCAGCTAGTTCGACAGCTGGTGAAAGCGGAGTGGCAGGTTAAACTAAACCACAGAAGCCTCGGTCTACTAACTGCGTGCTCGAGACGCAGGAGCTCGACACGGGGGTTCGGGGGAGGGAGCTGACCGAAGGGAGGTCTCCTCCCCCGGGCGGTTTGGGAGGGTCACGAGGGGTTTGTATGGAGTAGGCGCCAGAAGGTTCTAGATTTGGGCTGGCCTAGTAGGATTGGCCAGCCCAATTATAAACCCTCCTTTCTCCGCCCCCTAGCCACCATTTTAGGTTTGGTGACCTGGTGGCTAGGAGGGCTGTAGCGTTTTTTGTGTGTGGAGTGATTACTTAGGTGCCTTTAGATAATTTGTTAGAGTTTCTTGTAGTTTTTCTACTACTGTGATGGAGGACTATCGCGTTTTGGAGGCCATGAGGCTGCTGTCCGAAGCAGGTCGCATGGACTTGTTGGTGGGAGGGGGGCCGGTGCGCCCCCAGCGCCAGGCCTCCGCCGGCGTCTCCGCTGCTGTGCTGGCGTGTTCCTCGCCTAAGAAGAGGCGTTCGGGACAGGTAAGCGAAAGGGGCCGGTCCCGTACGAGGAAACCGGCCCCTTCCATGCAGGCGCGTGTGGCAGGGGGGGAGGGGGGTGCTATGATGGCGTCCGGCGCTCCCGTGGTGGGCGCATTTGCAGCGCGACCGGCTCCTGTTGTGCGAGCTCGGGTGGCGGTTGGGGTGGGAGCGGCTCCGGCGGTCCCTGACAAGACTCCCGGACACTCGGGCGGGGCAGGCGCGCCTTTGTTTTCACCGGCGGTGCAGGCTGGAAGTGTGCAGAACGTTGAAACGTTCCTGCCGGTTTTGCATGCTGCGGCCAAGCGTGGGAAGGGGGGGCGGAGAGGGAGCAAGAAGCGCTCCGTATCCGACCCTCTGGGGGAGCGTGCTTTGGAGCCTGAGTTTGTTGTGTCGGCTAGAGGTGCTCGAAGGGGTTCAGTACAATTTTCTGATCTTCGTGGTACATCACAGGGGCATATGGAGCCTCAATTACATGTGTCAGAGCGGGTGGTGGCAGAGACACAGCTTCCCATGGACGCAGGTGCACAGATGTCGTTAACCCCTTCTAGTCTTTTGGTTCCTGGGATTTGTGCTGTAGAGGGTATGTTGTCAAGCCGGTCTGGGGCAGGTGGGGTGGAGACACATGGGGGTTGTGAAACTCATTATGGCCCGGTTGTTTCCTCACATAGTGTTGGTGTTGCACAGGATGAGGTGGGGGCTAATGTGGGCAGCCCTTTACTGTTTTCTACCCCTGGTTCATCGGTGGGTGCTGATTTGTCGGTGGGGGGGGGGTTCCAGGGGAGAGGGAGAGTGGGCCCAGATGGGTGAAGGGGGTTCTTTTTCTGGTGTTACTTTGGGTCAGGAGATTTCACGGTCAAGGGGAGGTGTTTCTGGTTTTCAGGAGCTGGATGTAGGTTTGCAGAGAGAGGACAGGAGGGCGTCACAGGTGGGTCAGGGAGCCTTTTCTTGGGATAGACGTGGGGCTGGTCCTGCTCCTGGCCCAGGGTTGGCGGGGCTTGGAAGGCCGGGTGTAGAGCATTTGGTAGGGTTTTCACAACCAGATGTGCGGTATGCAGGGGCTGTGGGTTTCCCGGGCACGATTTTGGGGCATGAGGGGTTTCACGGGCAAGTGAGTGGTGGGCCTATTCAAGGGGTTCGAGAGGTGGTCCCAAGTTGGACTGGAGATGCAAGAGGTCCACATTTTATGTGGGGATCACCTGGATGGGAGCATTTTGGTACCACTGGTTTAGCGCAGCGTGGTTTTCAGAGGGATGATGAGGGCCAGGTTTGGGGTGCGGGGGCCCCTCTTATGGCTTCCTCTTCGGCGGTGGCAGGGGGTAACCTGGATGTGAGCGATGATGAAGAGATGATAGGCGATTCCCCGGTCAGGGGACGGCCTGCGAGGGGCAGTATTAGAGGGCGTTCCCTGGATAGGTTTCAAGGGATGGTTGTTGAGGCTAATTTGCAGAGGTCACGGTCTGTTTCAGGTGTTGTATTCAGGGACCCTAGCACACCAGTCCAAACTTTTTCTTTTCAGGATAGGAATAGGTGCGGCGGTCCAGACTTGGCAGGGCGCGGTCCAGTCCACTTTCGCCAAGGTGAAGCGAGGAGAATGCCTAGCGCGGCCCTCTCTGTTCCAACGAGGGAGCCCGCCGCGGCCAGCACACGAGGGTCCGGCGTGACCCCGCTGGCCCCACCGAGTAGCAGGTATAGGTGCCCTACCTTACCGGCGGCTATGGAGCCGCAGAGTCAGCGCCAGGGGAGGTACGGGCGTGTACAGTCTGCTCCCCCTCATGGACTTTCTACACATAATCTTAAATGTAATATGGATGATGTTGGGTTCGGTAAGACCCGTGGTGTGATGTTTCCTGATGAACCTGATTCAGTGGTTCTGGATTATGATGAAGAGAGTCCCGAAGAGGGAGAGTTGAGGGACGTGGAAAGGGGGGTGCCCTCTCATGTTGTTGAAAGTGTTTTTCAGGCTCCAGTGGTGCATAAACAAGTCAAGGAGAGACGAGAACGCGGCCCGTCAGTCAGGGCGCCTCCAAGACGTGACACAGTGGTTTCGGCATCACAGGCGGAGCCGGGAAGAGTGGTCTCTTTGTTGCCAGGTGAGCAGTTAGCTGCACAGGCCAAACCAATTATGGTGTCTGTGGGCACAGGTGGGAATGAGGCTGTTGGGGTGGGGGAGGGGCGGTTGGTAAAGGGACGTTATGTGAAAGACACCGCGGTGGGCACGGATGAAGTGCTGGACACTGCAGGTAAAGTTGACAATAGTACTGCTACAGAGCCTTCAGGTAGTGTTAAAGAGCCAGTGGCAAGTAAAGAGTTGAAAATCAAAAAGTTGCCCTATATGGGAGTCACAAAGCCTTTGGGGGCTCATTTGATGTTGAGTACAAAAGAAAGAATTTGGAAGGGTGAGTATGTGGAAATACTTAAGTTACTACACAGAGAAGTACGGTCCAAAGAAGGGTCCAAGGAAGAAGAATTTGAGTTGGCAAAACGACCTAGAGTTCCCCTAACCATCGAGAATTGGACAGCTGCCTTCCTAATATATGCGAGTGTATATTGTGAGAAATTCCCAGAGCGCAGCGTGTCCCTTTTTAAATACATGGATGTAATTCGCAAGGCGCAGCTTACTGGGGGGGGGGGGTTTGCTTGGTCTCAATATGATGAGGAGTTCAGGGCTAGAATGGCTTGGGATCCAGAGGCCAAGTGGGGGGAACTGGACACTGATTTATGGCAACATACGATGGGGTCGGCTTCGGGAGGTAAGACGATTTTTACTGCAAGTGGTCTCCCCATAATATACCGGCCCTTTCAGGGCAAGCCCACCAGGGGAGGGGTGGGCAGTGGCTCAACTACACAGCCTGCAGTCGGCACGTGCTGGGAGTTTAATAAGGGTTTCTGTACTAGGGAATACTGTAAATTCAGGCACGAGTGCTCAGGTTGTGGTAAGCGACACCCCTTGTCTAAATGCTGGGAGAACAAGCCAGGGGGGGAGCATCAGGGGACTCAGTCAGGTGCAGGGGGTTCGGGGACTTCCCAACATTCTGCAGGTGGTAGGGGATTCAGAGGTAATCGGGGTTCTGGGTCCAAGGGCTCATACACCGGTTAGGTTGGAGAAGTTGCGCCTTGCCCTTAGTGACTATGATAATGCAGCTGCGAAACAAACATTGTTGGATGGTTTTGAATTTGGTTTCAAGTTAGGTTACACGGGTCCTAGACATAGAAGATGGTCTGCTAATCTGAAATCTGCATCTGAGCATAGTACAGTGGTGCAAGACAAGTTGAATAAGGAAGTGCAGGAAGGGAGGATGGCTGGCCCTTTTCACGATTGGCCGATCCTTAATTTAATAATATCACCTATTGGAGTGGTCCCGAAGAAAGATCCGGGACAGTTCAGGCTTATACAACACTTATCGTGGCCGGAAGGGTCGTCGGTCAATGATTTTATTGACCCAGATGCTGTTTCGGTCTCTTACTCTTCAGTTGACGTCGCCATGTCACTTGTTGTGACCGCGGGCGCAGCTGCTGAGATGGCCAAGTGTGATATAAAGTCTGCTTTCCGGCTGCTGCCTGTCCATCCGGACGACTGGTGTCTCCTGGGTATCCATTTTTCAGGAAAATGGTATGTGGACAAGGCTTTGCCGATGGGCTGCTCCATATCGTGTTCTCTTTTCGAGTGCTTCAGTACTTTTCTACAATGGTACTTTATTCATCAGTCTGGTCATTCACTGGTAACGCACTACCTCGATGACTTTTTCTTTGTCGGGTCCCTGGGCTCCGCGGAGTGCCAGTCTGCTCTGGACACTTTCCAAGGGCTCATGGAGGATCTGGGAGTCCCTTTGGCTCCCGAGAAAACTATGGGTCCTGACACAGTCTTGTCCTTTTTGGGGATTGAACTTGATTCGGTGGCAATGCGGGCTCGCTTGCCTGAGGACAAGAAAGTGAAGATGCTGGATTTGCTGGACGATATGTTAGCAAAACGGAAAGTGTTGGTGAAAGAGGTTCAGGTGTTACTAGGCCATCTCAACTTTGCTTGTAGGGTCGTGAGAGCAGGAATGACTTTTTGTCTCAGATTAGGCAGGGCTCTTGCTGGTCAACATTTGCCTCACCATAGGGTTCGGTTGTCTGCTGGAGTCAAGGAGGATTTGAGAATGTGGAGATTTTTTCTTTCTTCCTTTAATGGTGTTCCTTTGCTCAGGGACGTTGATTTTCAATGGGATGTGCAAATGTTTTCAGATGCAGCTGGCAGTGATGGTTTTGGTCTGTACTGGAATGGAAGATGGTGTGCGGAACGTTGGCCGGATGAGTGGTTGAATGGTGGCCGCAGCATTACCTTTTTAGAGCTTTTTCCTTTGCTGGTGGCTTTGACACTGTGGGGGGAGGTCTTGGCACATAAGAAAGTGCTTTTTCGTGTGGACAACATGGCTGTGGTGGAAATTGTTAACCGACAGTCTGCCAGGGACGAACAGGTCTTGAAGCTCATGAGAGTGTTTGTGCTGGGTTGTTTGAAATACGATATTCACTTTCGTGCTCTGCACATTCCTGGGGTGGACAATGACATTGCGGATGCTCTGTCTCGTTCACAGTGGGGCAGATTCCGTGGACTGGCGAGGGAGGCAGACCCAGCACCGACACCGATGCCGATTCATCTGTGGCACGTAGGCAACGTCGGGTCTTACAACTGGTGGTAGGTTCCTTGTCTGTGTCTACGCGTTCTGCTTATTCTCTGGCCTGGAGGGAATTTCTGGAGTCTGGCGCCTGTAGGCGTGAGGAGGTTTGGTGTCGTTCGGAGGATGTAGTGAATTTCATCTTAGACCTCATGGACAAAGGGCTTACTAAGGTGACTATTGCCGGAAAATTAGCGGGGATAGCATTTATGGGCAAGTTATTATGGGGTTATCCTCCGTCGGCGGGGGAGATTGGCAGGAGAATGCTCGAGGGTTGGTCCAGGGAACAGGGGCACACCAGTAGACTTAGGGCTCCTTTGTCTTGGCAGATCCTGGCTCGATTAATAACTGTTCTCCCTGAGGTTTGTTCAGATGACTTTGAGTCATGCTTATTTTCCATGTTAATGGCCTTCATGTTTTTTGGAGCTTTTAGGGTTTCAGAGTTGTTAGGTTCGAAAGGCAAGTGTGGCCTATTTTGGCGGGATGTTTTCTGTTCTGATGAGGGGGTGCACATATGGTTAGCCAGCTCTAAAACTGATCAGACTAAGAAGGGAAAGGGTGTGTGGCTGCAAGCGCGTGCTCCCAGGATTACTTGCCCATTGCTGCTGGCGCGGCGCTGGCGTTCTTTGTGCGGGGGTGGTGATGATGCTCTAGTATTTCAACATATTGATGGCACCCTGGTTACAGCATACCAATTACGCATGGTTCTGCGCAAAGCTTTGGAACACCTGGGTTTGGATGGGAGCTTATATGGGACACATTCCTTCCGGATTGGGGCTGCAACTGAGGCTTTTAACAGAGGTTGGACTCAAAGGGATATCATGAGGCTGGGGCGTTGGTCTTCAAACTGCTTTCAGCGCTACGTGAGAAGTCAGGCGGAGGAGGCGCATGCGTCATCTTCCTTCCCATGAGCTCTAACTCTGTTTTCTTTTATAGGTTCTGTTGCTGGGCCTCGTTCTCCGGTGGTGACGGTCTGGATAGTTGGGCATTCCTTCGTGAAGTGGGCCCGAGTCCAGGCAGCACAGAGTTATTTTGGAGAACTTCTAGGTTTTAACGCTAGTATGTTCAATGTGGTTTGGAAGGGGAAAGAAGGGATGCTCTGGAGAGAGTTAATCCCTTGTCTTAACAACAATATGATGGGTGGGCTGTGTCCTGATATTCTGGTCATCCATCTGGGGGAAAATGATCTTTGCGCTACCAAGGGTGTGGTGTTACTACGGGCTATTAAGAAGGATTTGGGCCTTATCAAAGAGCTTTGGGCTGGGTGCCATGTCTATTGGACTGAATTAATACCGCGTAGGATCTGGAGAGGAGCGGTCAACCCCAAGGCGGTGGACAGGGCTCGGAAGAAAGTCAATTCGGAGGTGTCGCGCTGCTGCCGTGGTCTTGGCTTTAGTAGGATTTCCCATAGGGAAATTAAGTTTGAGACTGTGGAATTCTTTCGAGATTATGGTGTTCACCTGTCCAGAGTGGGGATGGACCTATACTTGTTGGAATTACGTGAGGTTTTGGCGCGTTCGCTAGCTATGCACCGTTAAGGTTGGTTCGGTTCTGTTTCATTTTCCGGTGGGGGGGGGGCAGAAAGGGAGGTGGTGTAGTTTCCCTCCCCCTCCTTCCTTTCTGGGTGGCGGGGTTTTTGGTTGCCCCGGTGCTGTTTATGGTAGATTGTTTGATGAGTATTGGATTGATGTTTTGATTGACAGGTTCAGGGGAAGTTGGTCTTTGTTTGACCGTTCAGGTTTTGGGGGGTATTGGCAGGAGTGAAGGGTCAGGCAGGGTTTATGGTTAAAGAGGGCCTGGCTTGCAATATGTGATTGGGGTTTTGATGAATAAAGGGGTTAAATGATGACGTAATGATTGAATTAATGACGTAATGTTTATTGATGATGTTATGTTTATATTGTTGTTGTAATGTTGTAATGCTGTATTGTTTGGTGGGGGAGGGGTCAAAGAATTTTAGGGGAGGGGGTGGGGGGAGGGGTCTGTAGTTAATTATTTATTTAGTGAGGGTTAGTTTTGTAAGGCGTTGCCGAGGTTTTATAATTGTAATGTGCACCTGTTTCTAATAAAGCGGCCTTTTTCACACTCAAAAACAATTCTGGTCTACGTTTCTCCCACCCCTCGCCCTCCCTCCCAAGGGGGGCTTGGGGGAGGGAGCTGACCGAAGGGAGGTCTCCTCCCCCGGGCGGTTTGGGAGGGTCACGAGGGGTTGGTATGGAGTAGGCGCCAGAAGGTTCTAGATTTGGGCTGGCCTAGTAGGATTGGCCAGCCCAATTATAAACCCTCCTTTCTCCGCCCCCTAGCCACCATTTTAGGTTTGGTGACCTGGTGGCTAGGAGGGCTGTAGCGTTTTTTGTCCCTCCCTCCCTCCCATTTTTATTATTATTCTCTTTTCCTGGGTTTTTTCTTTCCCCGAAAGTTTTGTCTCGTTGGAATTTTTTCTTCCCTTTTTGAATATTTTAGGGCTGTTTTCTTAGATTCAGGTGTGCAGGGGGGTTTTCTTGTGATTCTATTGTCGCTAGGAACAGGTGCTGGCGGGGTTTTTGGTTGCCCCGGTGCTGTTTATGGTAGATTGTTTGATGAGTATTGGATTGATGTTTTGATTGACAGGTTCAGGGGAAGTTGGTCTTTGTTTGACCGTTCAGGTTTTGGGGGGTATTGGCAGGAGTGAAGGGTCAGGCAGGGTTTATGGTTAAAGAGGGCCTGGCTTGCAATATGTGATTGGGGTTTTGATGAATAAAGGGGTTAAATGATGACGTAATGATTGAATTAATGACGTAATGTTTATTGATGATGTTATGTTTATATTGTTGTTGTAATGTTGTAATGCTGTATTGTTGGGTGGGGGAGGGGTCAAAGAATTTTAGGGGAGGGGGTGGGGGGAGGGGTCTGTAGTTCATTATTTATTTAGTGAGGGTTAGTTTTGTAAGGCGTTGCCGAGGTTTTATAATTGTAATGTGCACCTGTTTCTAATAAAGCGGCCTTTTTCACACTCAAAAACAATTCTGGTCTACGTTTCTCCCACCCCTCGCCCTCCCTCCCAATGCCGTCTGTGCAGCCCCGGCTGCCTGTCCACGCGCTCAACGGCTGCCCCTGTGTTCCCTGAACCGGAAGCGTTGAGCTAGGCCATCTCCTGGCTTAGAAAACAGGAACTCCCAGTCTCCCATAAATATTCCCCGGTACGGTAATGTGGCACGTAATCATGACGGTTTAATATTTAAACACTCCGAGGAAACATTTCAATTATAAATGCGAAGCTATTAAAACATTTTAGCTGTTATTCTTCAGTTTTCAGTTCATAAAATGAACGGCGATCTGGTAAAATATTAATACTGATTCTTTCAATTAAAAAGTGAATTTTTAATGTAACATTCACTACTCTAGACATTTCGCTTTAGGAATGTCTCGACCATCTGTGCTCAACACCCCAAACTCAGGTACTGGGGAAATAAAACTACATTTTCAAAACCCCCTCTTATTACAGCCCTCCATCCTCAAGTGCTGGGGGCCCTTATCGGTGGGGTGACCAGAATTTTAAAGCCACAAACCGGGACATTTCACAAAAATTGAAGCACTACATTTTTACTTCAAGCGCTGAGAGCGCTCCTCAGCAGAGAATTACAGAACAGGCAGTAAGAACATACATACAATGCATTTTTTAAACCCAGTAGCAGGCCTGTTATTTAAATTGCTTCTTTGAAACAACTGCTAAATTTCCCTGCTTTGTAAAACATAAAAAACACCTCCCACCGTTTTCAATTGACCCTCCCCAAAAACAGGGACATGAGCTACATTTCTTGAAATTTGATGGGACAGCTGGTGAAAAACAGGGACCGTCCTGGCAAAACGGGGACGCCTGGTCACCCTACTTATCGGCGCCCCTGCCACAATCTAAGATGGTAGATTTAACATTGCTCATACCTCAAAGAGCTTGCCTCTTCCTTCGATAATGTTGTTTTTAACCAATCACCACTGCTGACAGGACCATCTAATCCCTGTGACCCTGAGCTCAAAGTGAGACTCTGAAGCACTTATCAGGATTCCGCCCCCCCCCCCCCAAATCTGGCACATATGCGCGTCTGCTGTCGGTAGAGCCTCCACCATGCATTCTCTGGGACGTATAAGGAAGGGCATCCACATCCCTCAGCGTTCAAGTCTGAAAATATAGGGGTCATCTGATTACTGTTGTCCCCTATCGGCAGAGCCTCAGTAGATCTTCATAGTGCTTCCACTCCTGACAATACAGTCCCCCAATCTCTTGCACAAGGGACTCCTGGTTTGCCCGTGCCATTTTCAGAATGTCCCCAGTACTCACAGTTGGGGATTCTCCATAACCAACAATTCACTACTTTAATCCCTAGTTATCAATTTCTGCCCTCCCATACTTCCCGCAAATACTGTGCTGCAACAATTTTCATCACGACCCAGGGTTCCTTTCATTTCTTATGTTTGCTCCCTCCAGGGTTGCTTGTCTGTGTGCAGACTTCTAGTGGGCTTTACTATCTACTTTCAACATACACAAGCATGTGCGCCCCTCTGCCTCGGCCTCTTCTCTTCCTAGCTGTCACTCATTCTACCCACAATGTCCATTTCGGTTTAATGAAGTCTGTCTCGATCAATGTGATATACGCATTTCCAGTGTTTAATTTACATAATAGAAAAGGTAGGAACCATTTCTGCTTTGTGATGTGGATACGGAAAGCACACCCTCAGTGAATTTTTTTATTCATTCATCCATCTATCCATCCCTCCAAGGAACTTCCAAGATTCTAATGTGCACAAACCAATAGGCGGGTTGTGTGAGGACTGAGCACCTCACACTCGATGTTCTATATATTAAACGCATACCAAGATCTCAGTGTTCATATTTTTAAATATTGTCACCTTGGTATACGCTTTACACTGTTACTCCCTATAGAAGTTGTTCAATGCTAGTTATGGTACATTCCACTGTCCTACTTGACTTGGATAGAATAAAGACACCTAAATGTTACCAGATCAGGGATTACCCACGTGGGTAGGTGTAATGTATGGCCCCAGCATCCTTACAGCTACGGAGCACAGTGCCAAGATGTCTATTACCTTAGAGTCATTGCAGAGTTATGCTTCAACAGCCCTCCTGGAGGCTCTTGGGCCTGTCTACTTCCGATAGACTTCAAGGCTATCATCACTTGACCATTGCCATTCACTTGATCAGACCATAAACTCATTCAGCTGTGTTTCCCAACAAGAGCAAGAAAAAACACCTGAGGAATTACCACTCAGCATTTGAAGTGTTATCCTTAACTATTTTGCAGCAAAATGGGGCACAAAACAAGTCCAAAGCATTGGGAAAGCCCCCTACGTTTTAAGAATGTTGTGACTAGATGACCAGATATGTACACCAATAGATCCATCTCTAGTATTGTCAAAGTCTGGTTCACTAGCATAAATCTTAGAAGAAGAAAACGTGATAGCCAGGAAAAGAATTAAGAAAAGAAAGGAATTTATATACCAGGTTAACTGCCAGGTCAATAAACTTTTTGTTGTTGAGGTCACAGGCAGGGCTCTACTCAGAACACAAGACTAGACTGGTTAAAATCACTATCATGAATGACTGCCAGAGATTCACGGGCGATGGCAGAGTCAGAGCATTGGTTTTGTTGGACTTGACTACCTCACGCAACACTATTGGTCATGACGTCATCTGCTGTGACTGTGGGAGCAGCTTACAAAATTGAGCAGTCACTAGGAGGCCATAGGTGAAGAACCTGGAGGTCTGGATGGACTCATGTGACAACAGTACTATAAGTGCCCAGGTGGTCAGCATGGGCATTTGCCGCCTTTGTTGTAAGAAAGTACTTTAATTTCTTAGCACCCCCGGAGACAGTGGCGGCCGAGGGGGGGTGAAAAATATAAAAAAATGTAAACTCACTTTTTCCCTGCAGCCTCCGATGCCGACGGCCACCGCAGCCTCGGAGCTCTACCACCAGTCTCTGGGAAGGCAGAGGCTGCTCAGCCAATCTTGGCGCTGCTCTGGAAGAGCAGCGCCAGGATTGGTCTGAGCGGCCTGCTCTGCCGCTCAGACACTGCGGCAATTCTCCATTCTGGCTGTGAACACAGCTGGGTTGGAGAAATAGAACTATACATGTATGTTGGCTGGCCTAGAACAGCCAGTTGCACACTTCTAAGTGCCATTAGCTGCCTGTCATGGCCCGGCCTTGCACGCAAGTCAGAATCAGTCAAAGAAAAATACAATTATATTGTTTCATTGTAGAGGGGCAACGCACCTCCGCCATTACGGAGGAGCCGCCCCTGCCTGTGGAGCACACAATGCGATGGTTCTCTCCAGAATGGACAAAGGAAACAGTGCATATTTAACCATGCAACTATCCAGCTCAACATCTGCAAAACCTAAGAAAATGCCAATGGACTGCACCTTGATGTAGGTAAAATGTCAGCGTCCGTCACACTGGCCCGCTGATCACTGCATTGGCACCCCACGCAGAACTATTTAGGGCACTTTGCCTGACCCGTAAAGACATGAATGCCCCATTTCCTGAAGTACAGACTCCCCACATATGAACCATCAGACATCTCAGAACAGCAAGGACGCCAGCTTTAGCTGTATTTAAGAATAGAAAGGCCAAGCGGTGTCCTTCGCCCTTTGTGACCCCCAAATCTGGTACTCCGCATTACAGGTTTGCAGGAATGTGAAAGAACGCTCACCTTCAGGCCAAAATTAAAATACGAACTTTTTGGAAGCATAGAAACGGCACACCGTGTAATCGGGGCTTGTCTTCGAACCGCTACAGCTTTTTACATTCTATGTCTCACCACAGCGCCAAGAGCCCACTGGGAGGTGTCGCTTTTTATTGCAATTGGTCTAAAGCATGACATAGTACGTGATCACGGTCTCTCATCTCTTCTCTCTGTATTCGTCCCTCAATCATTCTTCCCCCCTCTCTCCAGACTCGTCTTATCCTTCCTCTCAGCTCGCCGTCGGTTGTGTTGCAAGTTCACGTTCTCCCTTTAATTCTGTCGTTCTTCTCTTCTTTCCCCGCTCGCCTCCCCTCTTTTTTCCCTTCTACTTGCTGTCGTGTCTCTCCCGCCCCCCTTTCCCTCTCTGAGCTCGCCCCTTTCTGCCTCGCTGGTCCTTCCTCTCAGTTCCAAGGCTGTGCCAGGCCCTGGCACTTTGCTTTGCACCCGGCGGGCGGCCTGCATTATTGATAGCAACATAAAACCTCACGGCTAATGAGGCGGCCGTGGGCAGGGGCCCCCAGAGCCAGGATGGGAGCGCGGGAAGGAGGTCGGAAGCTCGCGTGGAAACTCGGGGAGTCGGGCCGGAGTACCAAAGGGTGTGATGGGGTACTAACAGTGGCGTCACTGGGGTTGGTGTCACCCGGTGCGGGTAACTCATGGTGTCACCCCCTCACGACTTACCGCATGGACCACCTCTGTCGAAATGTACGGCGCTAGGTACTGTCTTACTCCCTCTAGCTCCCTCTCTTTGTCTTATTCCCTCTCGCTCCCTCTCTGTCTTATTCCCTCTAGCTCCCTCTCTCTGTCTAGCTCCCTCTCTCTGTCTTGCTCCCTCTAGCTCCCTCTGTCTCCCTCTCTCTGTCTTACTCCCTCTAGCCCCCTCTCTCTGTCTTATTCCCTCTAGCTCCCTCTCTCTGTCTTATTCCCTCTAGCTCCCTCTCTCTCTGTCTTACTCCCTCTAGCTCCCTCTCTCTGTCTAGCTCCCTCTCTCTGTCTTGCTCCCTCTAGCTCCCTCTGTCTCCCTCTCTCTGTCTTACTCCATCTAGCTCCCTCTCTCTGTCTTACTCCCTCTAGCTCCCTCTCTCTGTCTTATTCCCTCTAGCTCCCTCTCTCTGTCTTATTCCCTCTAGCTCCCTCTCTCTCTGTCTTACTCCCTCTAGCTCCCTCTCTCTGTCTTGCTCCCTCTAGCTCCCTCTGTCTCCCTCTCTCTGTCTTACTCCCTCTAGCTCCCTCTCTCTGTCTTATTCCCTCTAGCTCCCTCTCTCTGTCTTATTCCCTCTAGCTCCCTCTCTCTCTGTCTTACTCCCTCTAGCTCCCTCTCTCTGTCTTGCTCCCTCTAGCTCCCTCTGTCTCCCTCTCTCTGTCTTACTCCCTCTAGCTCCCTCTCTCTGTCTTACTCCCTCTCTCTCTGTCTTACTCCCTCTAGCTCTCTCTCTTTGTCTTATTCCCTCTCGCTCCCTCTCTGTCTTATTCCCTCTAGCTCCCTCTCTCTGTCTAGCTCCCTCTCTCTGTCTTGCTCCCTCTGGCTCCCTCTGTCTCCCTCTATCTGTCTTACTCCCTCTAGCTCCCTCCCTCTCTGTCTTACTCCCTCTAGCTCCCTCTCTCTGTCTTATTCCCTCTAGCTCCCTCTCTCTGTCTTATTCCCTCTAGCTCCCTCTCTCTCTGTCTTACTCCCTCTAGCTCCCTCTCTCTGTCTAGCTCCCTCTCTCTCTCTCTCTCTTACTCCCTCTAGCTCCCTCTCCCTGTCTTGCTCCCTCTAGCTCCCTTTCTCTATCTTAATCCCTCTAGCTCCTTCTCTCTGTCTAGCTCCCTCTCTTCCTGTCTTACTCCCTAGCTCCCTCTCTCTGTCTTACTCCCTAGCTCCCTCTCTCTCTGTCTTACTCCCTCTAGCTCCCTCTCTCTGTCTTGCTCCGTCTAGCTCCCTCTCTCTCTGTCTTACTCTCTTTAGCTCCCTCTCTCTGTCTTTGTCCCTCTAGCACCCTCTCTCTGTCTTGCTCCCTCTAGCTCCCTGTCTCCCTCTAGCTCCCTCTCTCTCTCTTACTCCCTCTAGCTCCCTCTCTCTCTGTCTTGCTCGCTCTAGCTCCCTCTCTCTGTCTAGCTCCTTCTATCGCTGTCTTACTCCTTCTCTCGCTGTCTTACTCCCTCTAGCTCCCTCTCTCTCTGTCTTACTCCCTCTAGCTCCCTCTCTCTGTCTTACTCCCTCTAGCTCCCTCTCTCTATCTTACTCCCTCTAGCTCCCTCTGTCTCCCTCTCTCGCTGTCTTACTCCCTCTGGCCCTGGGACCCAAACTGCTGGGCAAGTGTCAGTGAAACCAAACTGCAAGTTAACGATGCCATTGCCTGCCTGCCTGCCTGGTATATGCATAACTGGGTTTGGTTTGACTTCGGTTTCGTTTCGACTTTCATCACAGACCAACAATGCAAACCCAAACCCTTGACTATTTGACTTCTGTGACCCATCCATTCCATGCACGTGCAGAATGCAGATGGTGCCCGTAGCTACGGCGGGCCGGGGTGCGGTGGTGGCGCGCTTCTTGCACTAAAGCAGGCCGCAGAACTCGTCAGTGTAAATTGGTGTCACCCCCCAGATGGGGTGACACCCGGTGCGGTCCGCACCCCCCGCCCGCCCTAGTGACGCCACTGGGTACTAAAACTCCAAAAAAGAACTCAGGGTCGAAGGGTGGGGGCGGAGGTTGGTTTTAAAGGTTGTAACGGGGCAGGTCGGTTTTAAAGGGCTGTAGCGGAACAGAATAGCGTGCCGCTATGTGAAAGAAGCTGCAGGAGTATGGACGTGCCGCTGCAGTATGGAAGCTCGTCGTGCGGTATGAAGCTTTGTGCTGACGTATGGAGGCTCACTATGGAATGTGGAAGCGTTTTCTAGACGAGGGCAACTCAGCCAGCACGCAGGGGAGCGACGGCAGGAGTATGGATATGAAATGGGAGCATGGAAGCTTGCACTAGAGCACAGGTTCCCAAACCTTTTAGAACCACGACTAGTGGCGTTAAAAAAAACTTGAGGGAGGCCCCCTACAATGTACATGGAGGAACCCCCTCCTCCCCACTCCGGACCCGGTAAGAAGCTCTCAGCAGGGCTTTAAGTGGGATGAAAAAACAGGGGGGTGAGGTCTCTCAAAGGGGCGTGGCCAGTGTAATTAGGGGCGTGGCTTTAAAACACTTAGGTTAAAAATCTGTGTTTAGCATAGTGTGCCGCCCCACTTGTATTTTCCTGTTTCTCTCATTGCATCCAGATATGTGATACAAGTAACATTATACCTACAACAAGTCAGGACTATTGGCCTTGTCAATGGTTATTAGTTGCATAGGATAAATAAGCTGCAACCATGGCTTGTTACAGATAATATTGAAAAAGCTTCCAATTAAAGCCCTGGTGACCCTACCACAATGTTGCTGCTCTTGCGTTTCAGAAAGAGAAGGGAAATCCATTAAGAAAATGACTCCTTAAAGGATTTCCCTTCCCCTGTAACTCTCACCTGGCATGACGTCATGCCTTAACCTCCACTAGAGACGGGTGAGCAGTGTGAACAGCGCACATCGATGGGCCTGCTCTCTTGAAACGGGTCTTTCTATCGGGCTGTTTTGCGCCCTGGCACTTTTTTCCGGACTGCAATGATAGTCCGGAAAAAAACGGACCGCCTGTGCCAGGGCTCAAAACAGAGACCGATAGAGACCCGTTTCGAGGCCTCCTTAAAAAACTGCCGGTGCTCAGACCCCTTGAGACCCTGCCCACTTAAAGCCCTGGCTCTCAGGTCAGGGGCCTGTGCACATTGCCAAAGGGGATCCTTTGACCTCAGGCTTCCCCAATACCACCGGGGCTGCAGGGGGTTACGCCACTGACCATGACCCACTTTTTAGAACAAACTCATGACCCATCCACTTTTAGAGACCATGAGCCGGGGCAAATTTCAAATGTACTCAAAGCCTCAAGTGGTAGCCCATTGTAATTTAGCAGACAGCATATTTTCCATTGAAAAGGCCACTAAATCTACATAGACATACAAGTCTTACTGCTAAAACTATATTGCACACAAATGATGACCTATGCCTAATTTTATACATTGTATGTTGACATCTTTATTCTCTCAATAAAATTCTTTTTGGAACTCAAAAAACTATATTGCACACAAATGAGAAAGTGGGAAAATAGGATTTCTGAGAAAAGTTATTTGAGCATCACCAAGTAAGTGTCTTGATTTGTTTTGATCCTATTAAAATCTGTTTCTAGCACACTTCAGAATTATAAAAAAAAAGCTCATTTTTTGCTTCCCTAAGTGATATACGCATTCAGTTCATTTAAGGTATTTACATCTTTTTGTGTATTGCAAAAAAATCTTACATTGCCACATAATTCACTTTACGAACTTCTCTCACTTTGCAGTCAGAGAATAAAAAGTAAACGCCAGTCCCCATGTTAAAAGAATAAAGCAGCCTAATATTTAACTCCTGCCTTTGAGTCACTTTGAAATGTGGCAACTTAAATACGGAATTTGAAGACATCTTTGTTTATTGCTCTGACTTTTGCGACCCTCCAAAAATCACGACCCACAACTTGAGAAACACTGTAAGATAGAGTGTGGGTGAACCCACTGGAATATGGCCCTTGCAATCGAGTATGTAACTCTGTTTTGGAGTTTGAAAGCTGAACCTGGGACAGGGAAGCTCGACTAGAGTATGGACACTCAGCCGGGAGCATGGAAGCTCAAACAGGAGCATGGATATTGAATATGACTATAGAAGCTTGCACTAGAGCATGAAAGCTCACAATGGACCATGTAAGCCTGGCCTGCAGCATTGAAGCTCAGACTGGAATAGGGAAGCTCGTTCCGGAGTACGGAAGCTCAGCAGTGCTTAACTTGAGCAGGTGGTTGCCACCAGCACTTATTTGCGGGGATCAACACTTATTTTTCAGCATCAGATAATTAAGAAAAGCAGGAGAAGGAAAAACACCTAATGTAAAAACTGTCACAAGGGAAGAAAGCAGGAACCTGCAGGAGTGAGATCAAGGGACACAGAGAGTCTGGTGGTGGATTAAAGAGGCATGAGGTGATGAGGCATGAGACTACGAAGCCTCGGTATTAAGGGCATCAACGTTTAATTGCAGTGGCCGCAGGATTTTGAGTAGAGCTTCGGGCACCAGTATTCATTCTTTTTCAAATTCAGAACTGAAGCTCAGACACAAGTATGGCTATTGAACAGCAATAGGGAAGTTCCACAGGAATATGGAAGCTCGCAATGGAGTATGGAAGCCTTTGCTGCATTATTTAAGTGCACACTAGAATATGGAAGATGGTACTAGAGTATGGAGCCTCAGCCACCAATATAAGAGCTCAGACAGGAGTACGGAAACACGCTGTAGCACAGAAGCATGCAGTGAAGCGCAGAAGCTCAGAGTGGAGTATGTAAGCTTGGACAAGAGTAAATAACTCAGTCTGCAGGGTGGAATCTCACACCGGAGTAAGGAATATTAAGGCTGGGACATGAAAGCTAATACTGGCCGATGGGAGCTTAGCTGGCAGTGTAGGAGCTGGTGCTGGGGTATTTCGAAGCTCCTCCTGGAGTATGGGACATGGTGCTACAGCATGAAAGCTTTTTTTCAGTATGGAAGCTCACACTGGTCTATTGGAACACTAAAGGATGTAAACACAAGAGAATACAGCTCAGGCAGGAAGAAGCTTGTTTGGAAAGGATGGGATGGGAGCTTAAGCAGAGGGTGGGAGATTGGGTCGGAAGATGGAAGGTCGAAAAGGAGAGTTGAAGCTCAGGCACCAGAAGAACAGCATGTGAAAGAGAGAAGAGAGCTTGGACATGGTTTGCGTTACAATAGGACTTCAGCCGGCAGCATGGAAGTACAAAGAGCAGCATGGATATTGAACATGATAATAGAAGCTTGCACTAGAGAATGAAAGATCACAATGGACCATGGAAGCCAGGGCTGCATCTTTGACAAATAATTAAACAAGCGAAAACAAGATCGGACACTCAAATGGAGGAAGAAATGTAGTGCAGGAGTGGATGGATGGTAACAAATAGTTGCAACGTATGCAGGGTATGCAAGCTTAGGCTGGCAGATAGATGCTTGAGCAGGGTATGCAAGTGTAAGCTGGTTTATAGAAGCTTGTGCATGGTATTCAAACGTAGGCTGGTGAATAGAAGGTTTTGCAGGGTATGGGAGCTGTGGATGGAACACAGAGGCCCCTGCAGTGTATGCAAGCTTAGGCTGGCGGATAGAATCCTGTGTAGGTCATGCAAGTTTAGGCTGGCACATAGACTCTTTGGCAAGGTATGCAAGCCAAGCTTAAGGCTGTTTATGTACAGTAAGCAAGTTTAGAATGGAGTATGGAGGCATGTGCAGGCTAGGTACTTATGTAGGGTATGTAAGCTTATGATGGAGCTAGAAGCTTGTGTGGGGTATGGAAGCTTAGGTTTATGCATATAATCTTGTGCATGATATGCAAGCTAAGGATTGAAGCATGTGTAGGAAATAAAATCTTAGGCTGGTGGACAGAAGCTTCTGCAGGGTATGGAAGTATATGTGCAGGGTATGGAAGTATAGTATGAGGGAAGTTTGGCTAGGGCTTTGAGGGTCCTGAAAAGAGTATGCGCTCTGAGGCCAAAGGATAGAATTTTAGATGGGAGGATGAAAGCTTGTACAAAAATACAGTATGTATGGAAAATGTATTTAAGTGTGTATGAATGTACACAACATATCTCTCTCTCTCTCTCTCTCTCTCTCTTCTCTCTCTCATTCTCTCTCTCTCTCTCTCTCTCTCTCTCTCTCTCTCTCTCTCTTCCCCCCTCCCCCTCCCTCTCTGCTTCTATTCTACCTCTATTAATATTTTTCTACCTACCAGTCAATCTGCACTTCTATTTGTTACTTTTCTACTACTTCGTCTGCTTCTACACCCCTCTTCTGCTCGCAGTTCCTTCTAATCTTCTTTTGCTTCCTCCCCACGTTTTCTTCCTCTCCACAACTTCCTGTGTGTGCAGCCGTTTCTCATCTCTCTCTGCTTCTGGAACTCTGAACCTCTTCTGCTTCATCTTCACTCCTGTTTCCCGTCTGCACATCTCTCTCTAATCTCACTCCACTATGTCCTGTCTCTGCTTCTCCCCTCTCTCCCACCTTCTTCCCGCATCTACTATTACTCCTCAGTCTTACTGTTGCTCTCCTCTTCACAGCTCGCTCTACTCCCTCCCCTTACGATTTTTGCTCAATGTAATAATGTGTTCTTGGCAGTGCGGAAGGTACACGCCGTGCCAAAGCTTCAGTATATTTTGTAATATGAATGTAATTGTACTTTCATAGACTCCTTTCTTTTTTCTTTTAACAAGTTATTAAGAAACTGTTATCTCTATTTCAGAAGGAGCAAGTTGTGATGAGACCTCCTTTATGGTACACCCAGTGGCCGCTCCTCCGCTAAGGCGGGAGAGCATCGCCCACTGTTTTTTGCAGCAGTATAAGAAAAAATACTCAGTTATTACAAACACCAGGAGATGATGGACTGAGCACTGAAACATTTCAGATACTCACCCTAGTCAAAGATCTGAGTTAAATCCATCATCGTTCTTTAGCTCACTTTGTCACCCCAGTTCAGACCCAGCTATATGGAAATGAGTCTTGACCCTGTTCCTCATGGGAACAGTCCAGCCTGAACTGTCAAGCCAGGACTTCCCTGGACCAGAAACAAGCAACCTGGGCCGGTGTTGGGTAACACCCTTCATCAGCCAGGCTAGCTTCAATCCAGTGGCAAAGTGAGCAAGGGACCCACGTCTTGGACATACCCTGCAAACTTAGGGCAAAAAAAGCTAACACAAGTTGATGATGGAGGGAGCTGTGAAACTTATCAGACACTCAACCCCAGTCACAGATCTGAGTTGGTTCCTTCATAGTTCTTTAGCTCACTTCGCCACCCCAGTTCAGTACCAGCCATATGAAAATCTGTCTTGACCCTGTTCCTCATGGAACAGTCAGCTTGAACTGCCAAGCCAGGTATTCCTTGGACTGGAAACAAGCATCATGGGACCAGATTCGGGGTCACACCTCTCATCAGCCTGGCTAGTTATTATCATTTTATTTTTTCCTTTTTAGTGCATGGCAGCTACACTTTGTGAGGCGGGGCATGGCGGGCTGACAGAGTAGCTGTGGAGTGGTTTGCCCCCATCCTACATGCACATTACTGTTTGTCCAGCCTCTCGGTATGACCATAACAGTCATGAGCACTTTCCCTCTTCTCCACGCAGACTGCATTACAGCCTGGGTGGAGAACATGCCCAGGCCCCCAAGCCCCGTCTGAGCACCAAGCCACAGTGCTTAGACCAATCACAACGCTGCATTACAGCATTGTGATTAGCTCAGTGAAGCCTGGGTGCTTCCCAGCTCCTTCCTGTTCCTGCCAGCGGGAGGAGAGACGCAACCATGAGGAGTGGCAAGGAGGACGCGGAAGCAGGTAGTTTGAGTTATTATTTTTACTTAAACTCACCCCAAGCCCCACTGCCCCTCCACCCCCAATTGGTGCCGGCCACCACTGGGTTCACCCCCAGATATGAATTTCCCTTTATTACACCTTTCTCACCATCTCCAAAGCAACCTCAAGTTAAAGTTTTCTTAAGGCTGTTGCTCAGTGTCATTGGCGAGTCAGCCACATGCCATTCAAACTATATTTCACTTCATTAGAGGAGCTGCCCAGGGCGCAAAGTTTTACCTTTCTCCTGGGTCTTCGTGGTCTTTCATTTGGATGGATTTGTGGACGGGATTCTCGAAGTTTACTCCACTATTCACTGAAGACCAGTGGAGTGTTCTGAAGCAGCGAGAGAACATGACGTGTGGGTTTCACCAGCCTGCAGGTCCTGGATCCCTTGGCTATGGGATGTTTTGTTTTTTTGACAGAGAGATTGTGTAGAAAGGTGTAGGTGCGGTTATGCGGATTCATTAGAAATGGCAAGAACAGCCAAGGTGGCATGTTCACAGGCCATGCAGACAGCTGGAAAACAAGCATTGGCAAAGTCAAAGAAGCCTCGCCTTCAAAAAGCGTTGGCCAAGTTATAGGCTTGCTTGTTTTCATTAACATCAACAAAAAGAAAAAAAATGGTAATTGCTGCAGCACGACCCATTTGAATGCAATAGCAGTCATCTTGGAATAATGTTTCCTTTTTTTTTGTAAGAAAGGCCATTCCAAGTCGGCAACCAGTGTGTCATGGTGCATTCATTCACAGGATGCAAACTTAGACACATTTTAAAAAGGAAAACAACTATCAATTCTCCCCATAAATATATATAAAAACTAAAAACAATGAACCATGAAAGGGGAAGGGACATAGGAGCAACAGACGAGCTGGTAGTATGGGTAGTGGTGAGCAGCTGGATGGAGAAATGAAAGTTCAAAAAGCCAAATGAAAAAATAGTGTCTTGATATTAGTAGTGGAAAAATACAACTCATCCAATTAAAATGATGGCAATTAAGCTTATGTACAAGGGGCAGAACAAGAACATGAAGTATAGGCAGCAAATCAGGAACTTTGAAGTGAGATGGAAGATAAATGTACCTTATCAAGACCCCTGAGTTGACCCAAAGCCTGCTCTATATATTATGGAACTGTCGGCAATAGACCTTTGACAACAGACAGCCAACACTGTGTAAGTAATGCTTAAAAGTTCCATTTTGTTTTTTCAAGGCACTTGGTAGACCAGAGTAAATAGCAGCATCGCCCACTTGATTTGTATAGAAGGCTTAGTTGACTGACTCTAAATCAATCATATTTTCGCTCACTGATGTCGATCCAGAGGTCTCCATGTTAAATCCCAGTTTATCAAGGAGGTTCTGAAACTTGGGTTCTAACAGGAATCCAGGGAGATATTGACTGACCATAGTTCAGGCCTTGGCTGTAACATCAGCCATGGGTGTACTTTCATTCAAAGATCTAACTCTTAGGTAAAGACTCTTAGGTAAGAAAAAACGTTCTCACTTATATCAATTTTATATAATTTTAGAACACCTGGTGCAGGTGCAGATTCCTCTTTTCTGTTCAGTATGCTTATGTTTTGTTACTTTTGGGTCTTCTAGAATTATAGTAAGAATAACTTATATTTTGATGCTGTTTACTTCTGTGGAAATAAGTCCTTGCCAGGAGAGATGCTCAAGTGAATGGCCGTGCCCTTAATACAGAAGTCAAGAGAAAATAAGCCACTTTCTGGAACTGCAAAAGGGGAGTTAAAATTCCAGAACACATGTTTTTGTTGGTGGTTTATTGTTTTAATTTTTCTATAGTGTATTCATGATAATAAATAGGAATTTACAGAAGTCAGTATTCAGATCTCATGAACCAATTATGATACGGAAAGCAGGCTGTCTTAGGATATTCACCACAAAGAAAAGGATATTTGACTGGAAATGTGAGGCGACTGCATGGAACCAGATACTGAATAGCTGAAAATCTCCACATAAACCGAATATTCATGTATAAATCTAAAAATAGAGCCAGCAAGCTGCTCTGAAGATGGCCGATAAGAAGGGAGGGTCTATTGACAAGTTTGAACACATTTTGATTGCCTCTGTAGTTTCATATTGCTGTACATGATGTATGCATTTCTAAAATTAGATAAACTTTGATATTCTCTGGTTTTAATACTGTTCTATTTCTGATGAGGATAGGTTGTACGGTATCCTTTAAGAGCGTGGTGTAAATGTGGTTTCTGTATAAGACTCGATCGCCCAGTAAAAATATCCTGACAAATTTGGTTTAAAAAAAAATTATAGAACGCATCTTAAGGCATACTTTTATCTGCTTCTAGTGTTGAATTATGTTTGGCTTACAGAGGTCAAGCCTCTTTCAATATCTGCTTTCTGTGAAATATTACCCGCTTGTCGATATGTGTTATGTTTATGGCCATTTAAGACACCTGTGTCATAGATGCACCATGTGTTTGTTTCATAAACTGAGAAAAATATCAACAAAAATGAAAAAAATTATCTGGTATTAAAATCTGCATTAAGGTGCATCATATGTGATCATATTTTCCCATTCTCATGTAAATCCAACATCCATTAGTAAGCTGTGCTCTCACATTTTGACCCTGCACACGCAAAAGTAGATTGGAGAAAGAATAGCTGGATGTACGTCATTACGATGCACACTTTTACAACGCGTTCCATTACAACGCGGTTGTAACAACGCAAGTCGTTCCAACGACTTGCGTTGGGGGGGCGCAAATTAAAAAATTTTTATTTACTATTCCAACACCAGTCCCCGTTGATAGTAGGGAAGGTGTTGGGATAGTAAATTAAATGATTTCCTATCCTTGAGCGCCCCCCAGCGCAATTCGTTGTAACAACTTTCGTTGTTATGACCGCGTCATAATGGAACGGCGTTGTAATGCTTGCGTCGTAAACGTCGCATACCGAATAGCTGCTTTACCTTCCTGTACACATGGCGAATGTCAAAAAGCATCTAACTCTCTAGTCTGGTAATTTTAGCAAATAAAACCCAGTTGTCCGTTATTAGTTCATTATTATATTTATACGTTTCAAAAATAGTTTTTTCATTGACCAAGATGCCCTGCACTGAAATGGAATCCAATGATGTTCAGTAGGCTGCTGAGAAATAATGTAATTAGTTACCCTTCAGGAGTCAAACTAGGACACACAGCTGTTTCACTGGCAAAAGCAGGGGAAGAACTGCAGGCGACCACACGTGGACGGGTGTCTTTCACTATCCAACTCATCATGCCCATCAAGTGGAAGCATATAGTGTGACATTACCTTAAGTAACCTCTGTGCCTGAAAAGGCAGCGCTGGCGTTAATTGCATGAAAACGTCTGCCATGGTGAAAAAATGTAACTGAGAAAAGCATGCGTCCCATACAATACTAAGAAATTAAATGAGGGTCCGCCTGAAAAAGAGCTGCCTGAATGAGCATGCATTAATCCCTGGAAGGCCTCGGTTTGGCAAACCGGAAGTGCAGTTCAGCTTCCTCGTAGTCTTTGTAGCGTAAACAAGGCGAGACAGCGAACATTCGTCTGTGCATGAGAGCATAAGGCCCCTATAAACAATTTCAATATGAAAGGCTATATCCGAGCATTAACTCTAAGTAAGCACTTGTTATGAAATTAAACGACCATGGAAATCCCTTCGTAAGCGTTTCCGTCTCCATAAATCGAGTCTGAAGATAAAGATGGCCGCAAAAGGGAGGACACAGGTGGGGGGAAACAAAAATGATGGCGCGACTGAAGGAAGAAACAAGGAGGGCATGGGTGGGGGAGCAAATAGGTGAGAAAGCTCCACAGGCGAGAGAGAGGAATAAAGAGTGCAGTTTGGGGGAGAGAAGTACATGAGGGAGATAACTGGAAAAAATGCTCTCTCTACAAGTGCTTCATGAATAAGAATCGGCAAAGCCAATAGGTCTTGCCTATGCAAGAGCTATTTGCTTTGCCAATGGGTTTTAGCCATGCTGTACACCAGCGTGGCTGCTGTTCAACATGGCTAAAAGTTAGAGGCACAGAGGAGAGTGACATGGTGAAGAGTGGAGTAGAGTGGCAGAGAGTGTTGTAGATTGGAGTGGCATAGAGTGGAGTCTCATAGAGTTGTGTGGAGTTGAGTGGACTGGTGTAGAGTGCATTGGTATAGAGTGTTGCAGAGTATAGTGGTGTAGAGTGCAGCTGCATAGAATTCAGCGGCATACAATGCAGCATCATAGAATGCAGTGGCGTAGATTAGGGTATTGCAGGGCATAGAGTGGAGTGGTGCAGAGTAATGTGCTGCAGATTAACGTGGAGTAGAGTACAGTAGAGTGGCATAGACTGAAACATGTTGACGATCTAAGAGGGGATGGGGTATTGGTTCCCCTAGTCTCCACACTTGTTTTTAATACCAGGTGATAGCTCTCTCAAATTAACCCCATGGCTGCTCAGCATATTCCCCTGCTGTGCTGAGAAATCGGAAATCCCACACAAGATGACGAGCTGGGCTCGTCATGAGCGTGCGAGGAGGCTACTTCATGACGAGCCCAGCTCGTCATGAGTGTGGAAGGGGTTAAAAGGTAGTTTGATGTATCATATTGGTGTTTATATATTTGAATCACAAGTTCAATAGTTAGAAGTGCCTCCTTTACTTTAAAGTGTAGGACTGCTCTTCATCAAACAGGGTTTTGGAAGAGCGAGGGGATCCCTATGATGAAGCATGACACCTGGTGGTGTGTGAGGACATCCCGTCACAAGTTATTGTGTGTCCATAGATAGGCTTGCGGTGGATGGTCACTCATAGAGGAATAAATGAACATTTACTTGGATGGTGTTTCTATTGATTAACATATGTGATTGGAGGCCAGCTCACCCTAGAGACTATCTTGACTGCTCTTTGCTACCTTTGAGAATATCCAAGGTTTCTGTGGTTTGATACATTTCACTTCTACCACACGCATATATTTTGTGCTAGAGTAGATCATGACATCTGCACAGGCTAAGCTGACCTTGTGTCCTTGCTCACTGACCCTTCGTCTTTCCTCACTGACCCTGCATCAATGCTCACTGACCCTGCACCCTAGCTCACCGACCCTGCCACCTTTTTTCAAGAAATGTCCAGTTGCGAAATTATCCCAGCGGCATCATGGAGATCTGCTGAACTTTCTGAAGCCTAATATCTCAAGTATCTGTGAATTCTTGGATAATACCACACCACACTATCTTTATCAACCATTTATAACCCTTCCAGAATCCTTTAAGCTCTTATCATGAGAGTAAGTGGCAGATTAGGGCAAGAAAACCAAAGTCTCCAAACTCCCAGTGGAACAATGCCTGGCTGCATTCACGAGGGAAGCTCACAGCTGTTGTAACAAGTATAAGGGCACAGTTCCCAACTCTTTGAAACACCAATTCCTCACACCCCCATTTTGGAAAGCAGGGGCAAACCCTCATGTGCTGTCGAGCCACACATCAATTTTAAACCTTACATTCATAAGCAGAATCTTGAAAAGAGAAGTCACCATAACTAAAGGAATGCATGGAGCATCAGCTTATCACAAGAGGTCCCCTGTATGTTTTCACACCTTCTCAAGGAACAGAATTAGCCCTGCAGAGATCACCGAAGGCCTCCTCTTCTCCACTTATCTTTCTTGACAGCCCAATTGAGCATGCTCAAGGAATGGGTACGGATATGAAGGTCAAATTAGGTGATTCATTCATTTCTCCACAACTGATGTCAACAAATATATCCAGTCTTGTGTTTTGTCCTCTTGTAAAGTGAAATGTGGACCGTCTACATAATATCTACTTAATGTGCCTCTCACACATAATATACAACACTTGGGTAAAATTCCAGATATACAGGGATTATACCCAGCTGCATATCCCTAGGCAACGGTGCAAAAGGAGCTTTTCTAGCATTGCCGCGTGCCAAGACCATGTCTACAAAAGAAGTTGTCTTTGCCTCGATGGATCAAAGAATGAGGTCCTATCCGTAGGATGGGTCGGCTCAGAGTCACCACCTCTTAACTGGTCTTTTAATCTGTGAACCCACTCTCACCCACTTGCCATTGGCCAGATATCTTGGTATAATTTTCAGTTTGGTTATCTATTTAACAAAGTAATGATGTGGTCGAGAGAACTAGCTTCCAACTGTCTCTCTCCTCTAGAGAATAGTCCATTTCCTCCAAATGGGCCTTCAAATAGAAATAACATATGCCCCAGTCATGGCCAGATTGGACCACTGTAGTTTAGTCTACAAACTTACCTTCAAACACTCTTCACTATATTGCAAAAAGTGCAAATTGATGCAGCCACATGGACATATGGAACCTTGCCTACTTTAAGCCTTCCCTGGAAGCCCTCCATTGACTCCGAGATAAATTCAGGATCAAGTTCAAAATACTATACATACAGCACAAATTATATTGAAGCAAAGCTCATAGCTACCTTCAAATACTTGCATGCCACTGTGTTCCTGCCAGAAACCTGCATGCATCACTGATCTTCAGGAGACCTGTGCTCTCCCCACGCATAGAGATGTCATTAATGATGTAATTGACATGTCATCAGTGATCTTTTCAATGATATTATATGACATGTCATGAGTGATGTCGTATATGAGGTCCTAAGCAGTGCATGGCTAGTGCACAAGTTATGGTTACTTAATTTTTAACTGATGTATTTTAGTGTTTTTGCAGTTTAAATTGTTATATGTTACCTTACTTTATCAAACGACTACAACATCACTTTAACCTTTGGTATTTTCAGTATTTTCACATATATCCATATATCTATATATTGAGAGAGAGAGAAATAATGTATATGTATCTTCACAAGATAGATAGATAGATAGATAGATAGATAGATAGATAGATAGATAGATAGATAGATAGATAGATAGATAGATAGATAGATAGATAGATGTGGAGTTAAGAATAGTATTTCACGTCTAGCTGGACCTTAATATAGATTTTCATATTGCAGCATTCCTATTTTTCAATTACAATGCACTCAAGTGACCTAATTGACATGTACCTCTATAAACTACCTGTAAATAAATAAATAAATTGATGTCATTTTCGGCTCATGGTATTGTCCTCCACTCGGGCATCCTGCTGATTTTGTAACTGCATCAAAGTCAGTATTTCCCTTCATTTAGCTCAATATTACTTTGATTTAGTGCTTTCTTTTCAGACAGAACAGGCTCAGAAGCAGAAAGAGGCAAACCTTGCCTACTGTTCCCAAGCGATACTCATTGAAAGTAAAGCACTAACTACGGGAAATAGCGGGTGAAATGAATTCACTTCACGCCCTGCAGGCGCAAGAAACCGACGCTCAGCTCTGCGCAGCACCAGTAAAGCCAATCATGGTAACAGCCCCTGATCTGAAGAGCATGCCTCTGCCCAGGACACACTAATGTGGGATTACTGTCATTTCCCCTGGAACTAGGCTATTCTGCAGATCTGGCATTTTTCCAATATTATGGATTTGCTGTGCTTTCTATGTAAACACAATTTGCAGCTTTCATCAAAAAATGATTCTAGCTGAAAAGATGCTGGGCTCCTCAATTGTGAACATGGTCAATTCAAGACCTAAGGCCGGTTTTAAACAAAGCTGTGATGCACTGATTAAAAGAGGTGCAGCTTTTGAAACTTAAAGTGTGTCCATGTAGGCTTGCATGCTACTAAATTTAGCACTGAGTGTTTTATTATACACATTTCTTTACTCTGGGAGTTATAAAGGACAGCGGTAATAAAAATATGTTTTGTCCTTGCATTTAAGACAACTTTATAACTTGGTGGTGAGTAACATTTTGCCCATATGAATAGTGAGTATGTACAGTTTTCTGTCTAAAGAAATCTTTATTTTTTCTAAAGTGATGGGATCAATTTTGTATCAATGTATGGTGAAATGTCCAAATTGCTACATAGTAACTGTGAGAAGGTGGGTTGGTATATGCTGTCCACTAATTAAAGTGGGTACATTGTACCAGTCCACACTACCCTTATGATGTATGAGGTCAAAGATAACCTTTATTGAAAGCTATCCTAGTGGTAGCTATGGAGAGCAGCCTTCAGGCTTAATCTTGAAGGAATGTAAAGCAGCTTGTTTTACCAGAGTACCACTGCCTAAATGACTATAAAATATATATTTATTAACATAACACTCTCTACTAGTCTCTATGTGAGACGGATGTATGATGTTACAACGCATACTTTTACAACGCATACCTTTACCACGCAACATCCATTATAACGCATTCCATTACAACGCATGCCGTTACAACGAATTTTTAAAAACTACCTTTACAAGGCATTCCATTACAACGCATACTACCTTTACAACGCATACCATTACAACACATACCATTACATTGCATGTATGATAAGTATTGGTTAGTGTAGGGGTAAAAAATACTATTCTAACTCCAGTGGGGTGCAACAGTAGGGCAAGTGTTGGATAGTGTAGGGGTATAAATTACTATTTTAACTCCCAGGGGATGCAACAGTAGGGTAAGTGTTGGATAGTGTAAGGGTGCTATGTGTTGTGATGGTATGCGTTGTAATGGTATGCGTTGTAATGACTGCGTTGTAATGACATGCGTTGTAGTGTCATGCGTTGTAATGGTTGCGTTGTAATGGCATGCGATGTAATGGATGTTGAGTTGTAAAAGTTTTGTTGTAATGGTAGTGCGTTGTAAAAGTTGCGTTGTAAAGGTTGTTTCCCATGTGAGACTAGGGCATAAAGCACACAATACTGAATCAATAGAACATTTGTAAATAGCACAATACACAGCGGGCTCCAGGGGGAGACCGAACCATATACTAAAAAAATGGCATAACAACAATGACTTAACTAGACACCATGTCTAGAGCGCATAAGAATCACTGGGACCCCAAGGAACCACCCAGAGGAGTGACACAGGAAGCCCACGGAGGACGAGGGCAGTGAGGAAACACAGACGCGTGCTCCGTACAACTCTATGGGAAAGTCGCGGTTGGAAATTTACAAGTTAAGGACACTTCTAAGAGGACTTTGAGCAAACCCTTTGGAACTTAGGAGGCTCTAAGGCCAACCCATCAGTGAGTAATGAGGTACCCGTGTTACCTATCCCAGAGGAGCCGGGTGCATAGGTGTCAAGTGGTGTCGGAAACCTTCGTCGTTTTCACTGGAGAGCTGCAAAGAAGTACTGCTGTCAGGAAAGCGAAGAGTGTCCGGTGGAATCCAAGCCTGAATTAAAGGTGAGAGGAACCTGAAAGCAGAGGGGACAGAGTCTGGGTCACTTTTGACCAGGGGCTCGGTGGTCGAATGCCCACCGATGTCGGGTGCTTCAGGTGCAAAGAAGGGTTGCTTGACTTTGCAGCCACGGGGACCAGGAGACTTCTAGGATGACCAGAATCCGGAGGTGAGCTGTCCCACAAAGGATGTCGAGAGCTGAGGGGTCGATGTCCGGATGGAGCACCAACAAGCCCTGGCAACTGCAACCCATGTGGTCAGAGAAAACAGGTTACGTTGTGGACCAGCAAGATCCAGGGGACTCTCCAAGCAATGGAGATTTGGGCCACCTCTGGAGCAATGCGGTAAGCCCAAGAATTCACAAGGGGACCCTCAATAGGAGCCACAGGCCAACGAACCAGGGATCGCGAGGAGACCTCAAACAAGTATGCAAACAACCACCCACAGGACACTCGGAGAGTGGAGGCCAGAAATCTTCAGTGCAAATACTGCTCGGGGTCAGGACTACACAGAGTCCAAAGCGCAGGCTCAGGAATTGTCACCAAGCATATGCAACTGCAAAAGTACATGGTGCAAAGGGGTTCGGGTTGCACAGCCCCCATGAGGGATACTGGTCTCAGAATCACTGAGAGGGCAGATCAACCTCAGGGACTTTCGTGAACTCACCTTCTGGATTGCTGAAATCTTTGGAGTCCTCAGGAGCTCGGGAGAAGCAAACCAGGTAGATGCATTTAGGTGCCTGCTTTTGCAGGGGAGTAACTCTTTTACTCCAAGGGAGATTCTTCAGTCACCCAGCATCATACAGGCAGTCGAAGTACTTGGTTTCTTCTTAGCCAAATCTTGTCCAGTCAAAATCCAAAATTCTGTGATCAGGTTACCCACTTTATACCCATGGGAAGGGGTTGGATAGGTTCTGTGGACCTTCCTGTAGGGGTGCAGGACAGAGGGGTGGCTACGCCCATGCCCTTAGTCCACTTTCACACCAGAGCAGGAGCCAATGGCTCCCAGAACTGGTTTGAGCTGGACTATGCACAGGGACACCAAATGTGCCCCCAGTGCAGAATTTCTGGCACTCAGAGAGTGCCCCAACCCAGCCCCAATAAACTAAATCGTGTCTGGGAGGTGGTTAGACCTCCCTGTGACAGGATGCCTATTGTCATACCTTCCTCTGCGCGAGCTTGGCTCAGCAGCAGGAGGGCAGATCTGTGTCTGTGGCTGGCAGCATACATTTTGTTCTGCCCAGGTCGCGAAAGCTGGTACCGGGTATACCGGTGACCCACATATGTCCCTCTTAGAAGGGTGGAATCATACCTCCCATACCAGTTACTGGTGTGGACATAAAACTCCAAGGTGTTTGACACCAAACATGACATGTTTCTAAGCAGCCGTTTTAAAGTTAGCATTTGCCGCGAGGTTATAATGCACTTAAACATATATGTCTGGCTGCATCACAGAAAACCCCAGAGAATGGTCTCTGAAGGCTGCAGAGGAACTCTGCTCATGCAGGGGCAACCTCTCTTACATAAAACCCAGCACCCAGCCTTCAGGATTGTTAAGACCTGCCATAGGGGTAACTGATAGGTTTGTAAGTGTAGTGATTTAGAGAGATACAGTGAACCTATTTCTCAGTAAGTGGTGCAAGCACCATCTTACACAAGCTGCAGTAGGAAGCCTGTTGTGTCAATTTGGATGGCCTCTCATGGGTGGCATAATACATGCTTCATCCCATGGGAGGCCTCTGAGGTACCTATGCCCTGGGTACATGGTGTACCATATATTAGGGACTGATAAGGGTGCCCCAGAATCCAATCAGGAGTGTACCTATAGTACATGCATATCAATTTACAGGAGAAAGCAGATAGACTGGGGTCCTGGATAGCAGGATCCCAGTCAGACTAGTCAAAAACCAGCAAACACCAGGGAAAATGTAGGGCTAACCATGTATTCAGATCCCGCCTTCCTACAATAACGCCACACAATTTCCCCTGTAATGACAAATAATTTGCCTTAACGTGTTACATAATTCAGCAGAAGCTGATGCAGAATGTGGTCCTTCTTTGCAGCATAATTCCAATATCCATTCTTCATCTATGGATTGATCTGCAAGGGGGGAGCCTGTTTTTTTGGCAAGTGCCTCTTTCTCCTCTCCCAGTTCTCCTCCAGCAATACCTATTTGTAGTTTGCAGTTTGAGATACAGAGAGTGCACTGGGTGTTAAATCCCCGGCTCTGGGTGTCTCAAGAGACCCATACCGACACAGAAAGACTGTGATTGGACCTCTTGTTCCCATCTCAGCATTTTCACAAAGGATAATTGTTTTTTTTTGTGTATCCTACCTCATTCTTGGGCGGGGGGATGATTTCCCCCGAGTGTTGTTTGCAGCGTGAGCTCTTTCCTGGCACTTTGGGGGGCTTTCCATGGGGAATTGGACCCTTCTTTATTAAAGTCCGTGTCACGTGGTGCAGACACTGGCGCGCCGGTGATTTCCTGCCTCTTCAGCCCGCGGTCACTGATGCGCTGCTTGGTCATTATGTGCCTGAGTTCAGCACTTGTAACTATTAGCAGATCTTCTGTCAGGGTGTAACTCCTGCCTAATGGCCCCGCTCTTCATCTCACTTCATCTCTCTCCCACTCCGGCCATCCATCTCTCGCATGCGCACAAATACACTCGAGCTCCCGCTGCATGTCCCCAGGCACTCTTTCTATCTCACCGTCTCCTCACCCCGTCTCTCTAAGCCTCTCACACAATCCTTTGGACCTACCCTATTTTCAGATCTCTAGCCATCCGTTCCCAGCACTCCTCTGTTTCATCCATTTCTCCATCCCTCACCTCCTCTCTTTCATGAGGCTACTTTTCAAGGGTCACAAGCACACACTTTTCGTCTCCCTTCTCTCTTCCTGGAGGTGTGTCCCTATTCATCACTCTTTTACTCAAGCCACTTCCCTCCCTTTCTCTCTGACTCTCTCTCTCACATGCCCTCTCGCTCGATCGACCTATCAATCCCACATACTCCTACAGGCCACACCAGCTCTTCTCTCTCTCTCTATCTCTCTCTCTCCCTCTCTCTCTATTTCTCTCTCTCTTACTCTCTCTCTCTCTCTCTCTCTCTCTCTCTCTCTCCCTCCCCCGTCCCACTCACCCACATGATTACTCTCTTCTACCTCTTGGGCACTTTTCTCTTGGGACACCCCTTCACGTCCCTCTGTCCTCAATCCTTCTCTGTAACCCTCTTCTTTGCTCAATTTCTGTGCCTCCCTTTCTATCACTTCTTTATCCAGATGGGGTTTGTAACCCAGGCCCCTGTAGCACCTTCTGGCCAAGAAGTGGGGGGGGGGAGGGGTTGGGGGGGGTCTTCAAGGGGCCACCATTAAGCCTAAGTCCTAAGAAAATCTGTCATGTATGGGAGTCTCAGAGGGCCCTCATCACATTCTGCAGGGGGCTCAATCATTTTAGCTATGCCACTGACTGTATCTAGACAGGAATAACACTAAGGTGATGGGGCCCCCGGCAGAACGTGATGAGTGGTGCCTGAATATTACTCATATGTGAATATCCTAGGGTACCACACAAGGGAGCAAAAAATTGCAAACACCCTAAGGAACACTAGAGGCATTAGGATAACATTACATACATTCACTCATTCTCCATGGTAGTAGCTGCTGCTGTTGCAGGGATTCGGCATAGTCGCAGAACTATGCTTCGGATCATGGACCCTTAGTAGGCAGGGGCAGAGTCATCCTACCACCTGAGTAACCATGAGCCCAGGGACCGACTTGCTATAGTGTCTCACTTGCCCTCCTACTCCCTCACAGAGGAACAAATGATTAGGCACCCCAGAACACAACACGCCAGAGTCTCTCAGAAATGGCAGTTGCAGGACACACCCTTTCGCTCTCACTCTCGCATTAGTCTGCAATAAGATTTGACAGAGGCACGAGGAAAGTTTAAAATGTTTATTTTAACTATTGTACTCTAGTATGCAGTATACGTGCCACAACAAGTAGGAAATTACCTAACACAAATATGGTTAGCATAGCAGGTAGTCCGTAAGTCATAAAAGGTGCTGTCATTGTACACAACAGCGAAGCTTAACCTCCCTCCCCTTCTACAGAAACAAATTTATTATATATGGACGTATTTTTCAGGACGGCTTTCGAATACAGCAAACTTTAGAACGAAAGGGGCATATCACAAACCTTTGGTGCCTCGAAATTTTATGGGCTCATTTTGGACCACGAGGAATTAAAATTAGGAACTTTTCAACTCAATAGCAAGCTTGTATGTATTAAATCAAAGAATTGAAATAAAGACCTTACCAATTGGTCACCTCTTTTAGAGGCAACATTGGACCACTTTCTATAAAAACAAGCCGTCCAAATCGCAAGGGCCACTCTACCCTTATTTTTTTGGACAAATATTCGACCCCTGAAACTTGTGTGGTGCGGTTCTCGCTACGGAGGACATTTACGCAGTGACTGAATAGGACTTGGTCAACCTTACAGGAAGACCCTGTGTGTCTATGACATTTGAGACAAACAATCTGGATTGTTTTTTAAGCCTTGAAAAAGTTACCATCTAACGAAACATGTGTTGGCTGTTGATCCATCGCTCCGCAAGAGGTTTACCGTATTACACCCTCCACCTCTGTAATACTGTGTCATTGCAATTCATGGTTGTCGAACCAAATTTATGGAGAACATTGCCAAGTGTTTGTATCCTATATTCATTAAATGGATCTGTGAACTGTTTATTGCTCCTTGTTTGAATTGAGTGTCATAGAATAAGATAACTTTCCACAAATACATTATTGAACAGGTCAGAGTGCCGAGGTTATCTCTATATGAAGCACATATTAGAAGATCTCTGGGTGTTTGCAGATGACCCTGAATCTCAGTCTATAGATGGAAGATCTACATGACTAGTGCTGTCACACTCCCTTCTCTGGAAAGATCCCTCTCCAAGTGTGCATTACCCTCCTGTTTATACCTTTCCGACCAAAGTACATGTTCCCAAACAACAGCTGCATCTTCTTATTTTGTCTAGGTGCTAGGGCCTGACCAGAACAGAATAACAAGGTGCATTTTTGTTCGACCTTGTCTGCAGTGTTTAGACTAAATCCCAGGAAAGAACAGAACGCATGAACAATAGCGTGTTCTGTGTGAAAGTTTCAGTGTGGCACAAAGCAAAATACGTTAGTGTAGTAACATGTCCAAAGCAGAAGACAGTCTGCCACGGTCTCATACTACATAGGGAAAAAGACAATGGCCATATGGACCACGTGACCACATCTCAACCACATAATCCTGAGCATGGACTGCCAGGGAAAAGCTACGACATGCACTATGGAGGAGGATGTCGCTGATGCAATATCGGGGCTCCCTACCTATAAATTCCCTAGGGGAATCTACTTTTATCTTTGCAACGCCACGGACCTCGGACCACGGACCTCTGCCGAATCCTGCCTGCTAGCCGCTGCTGCTCGCCGGACCCGCTGCGCGGGTCCCGCTTCGCGGTTTAGCAGTGTGTGGAACTTTGCCTGGGGCTAGTTGGGACACCGGCAGGGCTGCGAGGGTAGAGCGGGTGGACTCTGAGTTCCAGGAGTCCCCGCGCGCCCGTGTCAGCTGGGCTCCTCTCCCTGCCGGCCGCGCCCCCAACACAGCGGTATTTAATTACCTCCATCTCCCACACCAGCGGGAATCTACTTTTATCTTTGCAACGCCACGGACCTCGGACCACGGACCTCTGCCGAATCCTGCCTGCTAGCCGCTGCTGCTCGCCGGACCCGCTGCGCGGGTCCCGCTTCGCGGTTTAGCAGTGTGTGGAACTTTGCCTGGGGCTAGTTGGGACACCGGCAGGGCTGCGAGGGTAGAGCGGGTGGACTCTGAGTTCCAGGAGTCCCCGCGCGCCCGTGTCAGCTGGGCTCCTCTCCCTGCCGGCCGCGCCCCCAACACAGCGGTATTTAATTACCTCCATCTCCCACACCAGCGGGAATCTACTTTTATCTTTGCAACGCCACGGACCTCGGACCACGGACCTCTGCCGAATCCTGCCTGCTAGCCGCTGCTGCTCGCCGGATCGCGGTTTAGCAGTGTGTGGAACTTTGCCTGGGGCTAGTTGGGACACCGGCAGGGCTGCGAGGGTAGAGCGGGTGGACTCTGAGTTCCAGGAGTCCCCGCGCGCCCGTGTCAGCTGGGCTCCTCTCCCTGCCGGCCGCGCCCCCAACACAGCGGTATTTAATTACCTCCATCTCCCACACCAGCGGGAATCTACTTTTATCTTTGCAACGCCACGGACCTCGGACCACGGACCTCTGCCGAATCCTGCCTGCTAGCCGCTGCTGCTCGCCGGACCCGCTGCGCGGGTCCCGCTTCGCGGTTTAGCAGTGTGTGGAACTTTGCCTGGGGCTAGTTGGGACACCGGCAGGGCTGCGAGGGTAGAGCGGGTGGACTCTGAGTTCCAGGAGTCCCCGCGCGCCCGTGTCAGCTGGGCTCCTCTCCCTGCCGGCCACGCCCCCTAGTTCACCTTTAAAAGAAGCAGCCTTTCCCGCTGCGCGGGAGCGCGCGGGAGGGCGCCGGGAGGGCGCCGGGAGAAGCCCGGGACAAGGGCGGGACCGTCTGTGGCTGTCCGGGGCCGCAGGAGGCCGGGCTGGGCCTGACCCCTTTTATCTTGTAGTTCGGAGGATAGTGTCTCAACACAAGTTGGATATGGCAACAGAAGAGGTTACTCCGGGTAAAAATCCTAAATTACGTAATGGCTCACTGGAGAATTACTTTCCTAAGAAGAGTGAGGGAGAAAGGGACGCTACCCTAGCAGAGCGTAGGGCAGAGCGGCGCCGCTCAGTTGAGAATATGAAATACAGACCCCTCACCGATAGTTTTCTTGCATTGAACCGGGAGGGAGATTCGACTGATCTGATTGATTTGAGCGAGGTTAACACAAGCCAAGACGGAGTCCCTTTATTGTTTCGTGACTTTGCAGCCACCCCCTGTTTGCCCCCGGATGATATTGTAAGCGTCTCACCTACCCCTAGCTGTAGCCGTGTTATTGAGACTTCTAAACCTAAGCAGCATAAAGTTAAGTCCTTACCTGTAGCACAGATTCACCGCCCTCCCCCTAGTAAAAGAAGGAAGAAACAAAGGGTGGTACCAGGTACAGCCAAAACATCGCACACCGACTTTGGTAAAGGGATTAAAACTCTTTTTACAACCGAGACTCCACCAGTTGTAGCGCAGGATCATACACCACAGGGTGTGGTTATACCGGTTCACTGCCCTGTTGTAGTAGACACACATGATGCAACTCCAATTAACAACGATAGAGCCATCCCATCTGCTACTTCACCCCAACTTCTCTCCTCAGTGACGGGGAACCTGGAATTTTTGTTGAGATCTCTTCTCCTTCCTATCAATGAGTCTATCAAAAAGGTTGAAATTAGATTAACCATACTGGAAGCTGCCATAACTAGTATGTCCACTGCTACCATTAATAAAGGAAGTGGGGCGGTGCATTCTATACCCCTGACAGGGCCCCCTCCCACTATACCCCAAAAGAAATCTGGAATTTTATCTGTCCCTGTTCAGATTAAGCAAATTAGCCAGTCTCAGGGTAGAGTTGATCCCCCTCCACAAAACACATCGCCGCCCACACATTTAAAGGCACCAGCCACTGTATCGGGTGCTGTCTCCACTAAACCAACCTTAAAGGTTTCGACTAGCAACATTCAGAATGCACACGGGGATGGTGATAATAGTAGAACATCTCATAAAAGGGTCCCACAAGTAGAGATCCCTCCAGAAGCTGTGCCTTATGTTGTGATTCTAACGGGGGTGCCACAGTTAACAGGAAACAAGAAGGAGGGATATGTTGACCTCAAGAATAAAATCATTCACTGGTTGAGGATGCATAGGCCGATAGCGCCAAATATAGATGGGGACATAGTTCATGTCAGAAGGATTAACTGGTTGGGGAGTACTACGAAAAATATAGAGGGGGACTTAGTGGTGGTTAACTTTAGAGACCCTCGGGCAGTTGATTATATCTTAAACTGGCCACCTGGGAACGGGGAAACTGGCATCACCCCACGGGCTTTAACATTCTTTTATCCCAGGTTGGAAGTCACTACCACTAAATACGCTAATAGACCTCAGTTTTCTAGGCCGCCCTTTACACTACCCTATATTAACAACCATCCCCAGTATGGGCATCAGTCCACCAGGATGCCTGATTTACACTCCGCTTGGTCTATGGTTCCCTATAGACATACGATGAACTCGGGCTCTAGGATGAATCACCTGATACCGTTTACCCCGCTGGATACTTACAATCGGTTTTCTCAGCTGTCAGGGCTGGAAGACTGCGATTGAAGTTTGGGGCCTGGGGGGGGGGGAGAATGAACTCCATGGAGCAGAGGATACTGGATTAATTGGTGGGATTATAGAAGCAGGAGAAGTTAGTTTACCTACAGCCTATATGGCCATCACCAATGACCTCATTGAAGATTCTAGGCTAGCCGGGCCTTTGACTATTGTGGCTGGTTGCGCTACAACCTCCACTTCACTGGTCAAGGAGGGGGGGAGTCTTATGAGCAGGGTGGTTAATGAGAGTCCGATTGGGGTGGGTAATACTTCTATGCCCAAAGGACAGCGGGTAATAAACCTCCTTTCCTGGAATATTGCCGGGTTAAAGAGGAAGCTCGAAATCCCGGAGTGGCATACATTCATTGAGCAGTTTGATGTTTGCCTCTTTCAGGAAACATGGAGCTTAGTCCCGCTATACAAATCGGGGTACACCACCCACTTTGTGCCTGCTGTAAGCAAAGGTAAGGGCAGACCAGCGGGTGGGCTCATAGTCTGGTTAAAAATAGATCTGAACTGGGTGGTCACATGCCACAAAGTGGAGTGCAATGATATACTCCACCTTTCGGCAAGAGGACGGGAGGACGCAGTCAGGCTTGACCTTTTTAATGTGTATGCTAGAGGGACACCAGGCGACTCTACCTCTTCGACTCTATCAGCTCTTGACTCGGCCTTAGCCAACTGTTCTTGTTCGGCAAAAATCCTTGTGGGGGGTGATTTTAATTGTACTTTCGAACCCCTCCTTGGAGATGATCCCTTAGGAATTGAAGAGGAGGATTCGAAATGGTCCATTCCAACGCTCTCCCTCCCCCCTATCAAGAAGTGGTCACCCAGGGCCATTCAAATGAACGCACTGACTAGGGACTACAATCTAAGAGCCCTTAATGGAAGGACCTTATCCGACCAGTCAGGGGCTGTGACCTTTAATAGACTCTCGGGTCCGTCCCGAATAGATTACATCTTAATGGATGTTGGATTCTGGGCGGACCTTATTGATATGAAGGTCTCTCCAAGTCAGGATAGTGACCACAACCCCCTGTGCTGTAAGTTCAATTGGGGTGTTTTTAACGTCAGGGGGGTGAGCGACTCCTTAAAAACAACTAAAGAGGTGATCCCATACAATAATAACCGTAGATTAAAATGGGATAAGGCTAACCTCAAGGAGGATGATATAGGTATCATTAAATCCTTGATTGAGGGTTTGACCTCTAATTTAGAGATCTGGGAGGGAGATAATCGGACCATCGATCCCCAACACCCCTCACTTGACTCTGTCTATAAAGCGACAATAGATCAAGTCGGCCAATTTTTCATTTCGAAGGGGAAAGGCAATAGGGCTCCCGCTATACCCTCTACTCTTTGTAAACCATGGTACACTGATCATTGCAAGAGCACAAGGAAAAATCTGACAAGAGCTCTGCTTTCAGGTGACCCTTTACTGGTTAGAGCGGCCAGGAAGGACTATCTGAAAGCATTATCATTGGCCAAACGGGAGTGGGAGGAACGGCATTGGCAGGAACTTTCCTCGGCTGTGAGTAGTAGGAACCCGAATCTCTTTTGGGATTTGATTAATAAAACAAGGCAGGGAAAATCGCAACCATTGGCTGTTCATATAACTAGTCAGCAATGGTTTACTCATTTTTCATCCCTATATGGCGACTTAGAGGAAACATCGAGTCTTGGGGTGAACGGGTTGGGTGAAGGGGTCCATCCGGAGGACATTGCTTTGTTATTTTCGGCCTCAGAAGTAATGATGGCAATTAGGCACCTTACCCCTAAGAAAGCCGCCGGGCAGGATGGGATCCCCGGAGATCTGCTGATGGCGGAGCCAGAAGTCTGGGCCAAACTAATCGCTAGAATAATGAATCTGATCACGAGGGGTCATCAGGTACCTGACTCCTGGAAAGGAGCCGAGGTAGTTACCGTGCATAAGAAGGGGGCAAGAGATGACCCTGCAAACTACAGACCTATCAGTCTGATAGACATCATCCAGAAAGTGGTCGGCAGGGTCATTATCTCAAGAGTAGGCGACTGGATAGAGGAGGCTAGTGTCCTCTCCCACTTACAAGCGGGGTTCAGAAGGAAGGTTGGCACGATGGACCAGGTCTTTCGTTTTTTTGCAATCTATTGGAAGGCGGTTACCATCAAGAAAGGCAGTTTGTACATGGCCTTCATAGATCTCAAGACTGCATTCGACCTGGTCCCTCGTGCTAAACTTTGGCAAATACTCGGAGAGATGGGTTTTCCCAGCAGTCTTCTGAACCTAATTGTGAAGCTGCACGAGGGGAATTACGCGCGGGTTAGATGGGGATCGCAGGGACAATTAACAGATAGGATCCCTGTGCGGAGAGGAGTACGTCAGGGTTGTGTTATGGCTCCGACCCTCTTCTCCCTATTTGTAAACGGAGTGGTGGACCATCTGAAGGGGGAAGAGACGGATGCCCCATCCCTGGCGGGGGAGAGAATCCCCACACTTCTCTTCGCGGACGACACCCTATTAATATCCAAATCCCCGGTGGGCTTACAAAAACTTTTGAACCTGTTTAGCTCCTTCTGCACTACTCGAGGCTTAACCATCAACACATCGAAAACTAAATTGATGGCTTTTGCCCCCTCAAAAAGATTTAAAAACCATTTTGTGCTCAATGGTGCCCCCCTTGAGCTGGTCACATCCTTTGACTATCTAGGAGTCCGGATAAATAGCCGTATGACCTGGAAGGATCATCTTTCCAAAATGCTACTTAGTCACCGTAGAGTATCCGGGGTGACGCTGAAGGAGCTCCGGGAATCAAGTAGTAAACCGGTCTCTCCAGCTATGGCCATCTATGAGGGACAGATTCTCCCGGCAGCACTTTATGGCTCCGAACTTTGGGGGTTCGAAGGGGTTACAGATCTGGTGGTAGCGGAAAACAATTTCTTTAGGAAAGTGGTAGCTCTTCCCGCTTCAACTCCATTGATCCCCCTAAGACTAGATTTGGGCAGAAGAACACTAAAGGACTTGGTGAGGTTACGCCCGCTGCTCTTCTGGTCCCGACTAAGAAGAACTGAGGAGCTTGCAAAGTATGCAGAAGGGCTGGACGATCTGCTTTTGCTGGACACATGTAATAAAATAGGATGGCTAAATAAATTGAAAGAACTGGCCTTTAATTTGGGTCTAAGAGAGGCATGGGAGTCGCAATCTCCGCCACCCAAAGCTGTTATTAAAAAACTTTACTGGGACTGGGTACAGAGTAAGGCCACGAGGGCTATGAATGTGGGTTCTCTTACTGACCAATTTTTGTTAACCAAGTGTGTGAAGAAATTGGAACCCTTTCTAGACCTGATAACTAAACCGTTGGATCGAGCGCTGTACCTAAAATTGCGTTATGGGACGCTCCCGGTGCACGATTTCACGGCGAGATGGTCGAATTCTGATGCCCTCTTGCGTACATGCCCTGGTTGCGCGGCCCCAAAGGAATCGGTGGCTCATCTGTTTTTCGCATGTCCAGCCTACAAAGGGGCGCGGAAATTCTGGTTGAAACCCGTCTGTAGGGAACTAGGGTTGAGGTGCCACAGCCAGGCACTTCGTGTCCTCTCTACAGATTCTTCATCTGCCATCATGATCTGTGGGGTGGCCAAATTTCTGGGAAATGCATGGTTGATACGCTCCCGTTTACTAAAATCGCGCCTGGGGTGCCCTATAGGCTGATCTGAACTTGATGTGTAATAACTTATCGAAGGAGATTCCCTTGTTTTTTATGTATTTTATAATCTTTTACTGGTAATTTGGAATTGTATATGTATATGTATTCTTTTATGGTGATAAATTGCCGAATAAAGATATTACAACTAACTAAAAATTCCCTAGGGAAGAAGATTTCCCCAGTGAATTTTACAAAACCAGGACACAATTCTCATAACCCACATCATTAGGGCATTTAACGAGGTGGCAGACAGTAAATCATTATGGTTAAATCTAACAAGGCATTCGTCACCTTCCTTCCTAAGGATAACAAGGATCCCCTAGACTGCACAAGCTACTTCCTCATTTCACTAATCAATGTTGACCTCTAATTGATGGCCAAGATGGCTCGCCAAAGCAGAGTGATCCTGCAACTGAACAATGACTCTCAGCTGGGCTTTGGGCCAGTCATAGCTCTCATAATTAGAGGAGGGCAGAATTTGTGGACTTTTACTATGTGTAATCTAGCTGAGTAACCTAAAAATGTAGTGAGATTCCGCTGAGTCCTGCAAGCAGTGGAATTTTGGCATGCCGCGCTTCTCGCACTGATTGTTAGCACCGCGACCTTGTTCCACACTGTAAAATCAGCATGAATGCCACCATGTGGTGCACCAGGGGCACTGCTTCTTTCTGCCACTTGAATAGATTTTCTACTCGAGCAGCAGCTTTCTCAGTGCGAATGGCAGCAATCTTCAGAGACCTTCTGCGTCGAAAAATCTCACCAAGATGCATTCTAGCACTCAAAATGAACCCTAGGGGATGCAAATTCTCACTCACCAACTTAACATTAGCGAGTCACTAGCGAGGAAAAACTCCGCCTCGCAGCAGTTGAGTTTTGCCAAAACTTCATGCTCCAAGTGGAGCTCGTAATGGGTAAAACTCCTCAAGCTCCGCTGGCAGAGCAGACTTTCACCCACCCCTATTTGTAAATCAATTGAAGATGGTAGTGCACCTCCTATGCCGCACAAAAGATGACCCATAGGAGATGCCAACACTCTCCCTGGATGCTGAAAAGGCATTCAATTTGGTTGAATGGGTGTGCCTTTTCCAAGTCGTGTCTTAAAGAGGCCAGGGAGATGACTTCATCCCAAAAGTTTGCCTGCTATAAGAACTCCCCCTCAGCCGATTTGTCCTGCCATAGACTTCTGTCTGAACATTTACATGTGGGTCGTGGCATCCACCAGTGGTGTCTTTCCCCACTCCTCATCATTTCTGCTGACTAAACCATTATAAATCACAATTCTCTGGCCACAAGAGGTGCATGGAATTCCAATGGAAGCAGGAGAGAGCACAACATCCTGCACCTGCTGTCCGCGCTCCTCGATAGCAGCAATTATACCCCTCATTGAAGACTTCTCATCACTGTCAGGTTAAAGAATTAATTAGTCACAGATCGAGCCCCTTCTGATGACCAGAACTGCCATTCCGCATGCATTCATGTATATTCCATGGCTGGGGTAATGAGGGGGCTCCGCTACCTGGGCATCTGAGTCAATAGGGGCCTCACATCCATAGGGAAGCACAAAATCCCCCCCCCCCCCCCCCTTACAGCGCACCCAACAAGATTTCCTGAAGCGGTCCAACCTCCTTTTGTTCCATTGGAGGAGAGTACAAACCGTAAAATGACTAAACTTGAAGCACAATTCCCAACCCCTGGACCTGCCTCTAGCTCCGAATCTTCAATAACTTCAGGTTTTTGGCCATCAGAGTCTTAGTATCTGAATTCTATGTAGTTCTCATTAATGAGCAACACTCCGTTCCATCTCTCTCAGCTATCAGACTCCGATGGTAGCCTCTCTTGGGCCAATTGTGTACCCTTGAATACTGGGTGTCGCTTCTTTTAGATCATGATAGGGCTGTAAGGGAATCTAGGCTGAAGTTTCTTTACTTTAAAATCCTACAGGACTGGTATTGGACTCCTTGGAAGCTCCAGTGGGCACACTTCCTACCTCATGATAAGTGATGGCAGTGCGGTACAGCCTACTGCGACCTAAACCACATCCATTGGACTTGTACAGCCATAGGCTCCTATTGGAAGCCTAGTTGGGATCACTTATGGTTGCATAGGACCCTCAGGAGCTCCCCCTCGCCCTACCTAGGCCTCCTCCACGACTTCTCAGACCTATCCGAAACAGACTGCAGATCACTGGTCACAGTTAAACTTTGCACTGACGCCAGCCCACTCACTCTTCTTCTCCAGATGGAATGGCTCCTTGAATTGTATCGTATAGCTGGATACCAGAAGTTCACTGAATGACCAATCTCATTTTTATGAAGCCACCTGTGGCCCCTTCATGATAGAAATTGTAACAAATTCCACCTGAATCCCCCATTTGGTTTGAGACACAGCGTACCAGACCTTGGCCCGGGCCAAACAGCTATGCAGTCTCAGAGATACCCCGCTGATTCCCATCAGAGCACACGTCACTAGCAATGCCCTGAGATGCCCATATCCTGACATAATACCCTACCTACCTTAATATACCACAACATGGCTTCATAGCCTTGGATTTGGCTCTGAGCACAGTTGGCTCCTCTGCAAGAAAAGTAAGAGAATCTTACTAATTTCCTATTTTTTGCTAACTCCTATAACTCCTATAATCCCGGTTGCCTGGGAACCGGGATTATAGGAGGTAGCAAACAATAGGAAATATAGTAAGGTCCTCTTAATTTTCTTGCTGAGGAGCCAACTGTGCTCAGAGGGAATTCCAAGGGTATCACGCCATCTTGTGGTATATTGTGTGAACTAGGGCAGGCGTGAGTCCAATAATGCCCCAAACCTCTCCCCTTTGTAGGTCTCGCCTGAGACAGCGCATGCTGTCTCTTCGACACATTTAGTAAGTGGCTTTTAAAAGTGCCACCAGAGGCTTTTGCTGGCCTCCAGCTTGCGTTCACGAGCGCATGCATGTGCGCAGTTGCCATCTGTGTCTTTATTGCTGTAATCAGGCTCCTCTGCTCGCTCTCCCCCTCCCTTCTCCCCCTCCCTCTTTGTCAGTTTCATTTGTGTCTTCTATTGCTGTGAATGCTCCTGCTTCCACCAGGCACACACACCACCAGCCGTCAGTGCACGCTTCCACCAGGCACACACTCCACCAGCCGTCACTGCACGCTTCCACCAGGCACACACACCACCAGCCATCAGTGCATGCTTCCACCAGGCACACGCACCACCAGCCGTCAGCGCACACTTTTCCACCAGGTACACACACCACCAGCCGTCAGTGCACGCTTCCACCAGGCACACACACCACCAGCCGTCAGTGCACGCTTCCACCAGGCACACACACCACCAGCCGTCAGTGCACGCTTCCACCAGGCACACACTCCACCAGCCGTCACTGCACGCTTCCACCAGGCACACACACCACCAGCCATCAGTGCATGCTTCCACCAGGCACACGCACCACCAGCCGTCAGCGCACACTTTTCCACCAGGTACACACACCACCAGCCGTCAGTGCACGCTTCCACCAGGCACACACACCACCAGCCGTCAGTGCACGTTCTGACCGGGCACACACACCACCAGCCGTCAGTGCAGCAGGCAGGCTCTTCTCAGAGTTTCTTGGTAAATATGTGTTCGATGCCTGGGAGGTAGTGGGTCGAGTTTCCTTAAACCATGCTGAGTATGCAGGTGCAGTGCATGAACTCCTGTGTGAGTGAGTCATGCTGCCTGGAGCTCACTCACTCCACACTTGTAAATTGCGCCTGCACCAGGCTTTTTCCCCTTTGCAAAGTTCGGCGCATGGGCTGCCCTCACTCCCCCGGGAATGACTGCTTCCTACAACCAGAATGGAAACAACATTCAGAGCAATGAAAACAAGTTTGTTTGATGCAAAGAACTGTTAACAAAATCCATGTCCAGCTATTGTAGATCTGGCAACTGAAACAAAACAGCAACAAAAAACAAACAAGCATTGGCATAGCCAATAGGTCTAACTTTTTGGAACCTATAAGTATTTAGTTATGCAGAAGAATATCCTTGGTGCAACAACAGCAACTGTTGCATGGCTAAACACTTATAAGGTCCCAAATGCAAGACCTATTGGTTATGCCAATGCTTGTTGTGGTATAATATTCCCCTACCTCCCCACACCCCTCTCCTCCTGTCCCCCGAGTTACCCCCTCCTCCATCTCACCCCGTACACAGTGCCCACTCGCTCAACAGGGCGGTGCAAAATGCGGAACACAGACCCCATGTGTATCAAGCGCCTGGATACCATTGCCTGCAGCAGTGTGGACGCTGTCTTCTGGTACTGGTATGGTGTGCTGGTTGGATTAGCTGCCACTGTACCTGGACCTACTGGGGTTCTAGAGCTTCCCGTATTTCTTTATTTACACCCCAAGTGTGGTAATCCCGTGAGGGTGTGATCTTGTAGTGAAGTGGCACGTTATCGGTAAACTTCTAATAAATAAATGTTGTAAACAAAAAAACAAAAAAGAACTTGAATGGCATGGTCATTCCTAGCACCCACCAAATATTGGTCCCATCAAAACCTAAACCTCTGATAGAAGAGCCTACAGGACATGCACTATCTAGCTAAAACATACAACCACTAAAAAAGCCAAGTGCCTGGCGTTTGTTCTGTAAATGTACACAAAGGTGCACTCCGCAAAACAGGTGTTTTGTTTGTTTGGAAATTCTGCACGCAGATCTGTCCAGCAATAAGCTTACTTTACCTGAGGCGTGTAAGCCATCAACTTCCAATATACACCAATAAAGTAAATTCTGGCATCTCTAATGTACTTTCGGTGCAGATGTCTTTCAATTGGAGTGAGCCTGCTCATGAAAGCACATTCCTTTTACCAGCAAGTGCCTCCCACAGCTCTCCTTTGTGAAGAAAGAAAGGCAGGCAGCTTTCACTCTGGTTGGGCAGACTAATATGTTTTTCAATGAGGCGTGTTTGGCTTGGCCTCATCTTCCCACTGTGCTGTTTCCACCCTTTCTCTTACATCCATCACTCCCACCCTCATGAACTGCACACTAACTGGCCATGAAGCACCAGATTCGAGTATTTGGGTTTTGAAAGAAGGAAGCTCTACAGCACTAGCTTGAAAATACTTTTTGTCCAGCAGTAGGGCACCCAAATCAGTAGTCAACCCACGATGAAGCCAGGCCCAACCCCGCACATAAGAACACAGACTGTTTAAAGACAAGAGTCATTAGCAACTAAAACAAGTTTGCTGCAGTTTACAGAATTGTGTTTGATTTAGGTTTGCCAAACTAGGCCCAGACTCCATGTTGAATCCTAAATAGTTCATGTTTTCATCTCTCACTAACTCCACATGCAGAAAAGCCTGCATTGAAACCTTTTTGAATACAATAACTTGTGAAATTCTGCTTGCTCTCTGTGAATGAAAATTCTGCTCTTAGCAAGCTGTGGAGGAAGCTTCCCCCTCAAATGTTGCTACTTCTTCCATTCTTCTGCCCGACGTCAATGAGCCTCTTCATTTCATAAGTCTGTCATTGTTTCATATGTAACTAGACACATCTGACGACATTAGGTCAGATGGCGACTAATTATTATTCATTTAGTGGTGTTAGGTATTGTTGCATTAATTCTGTAGTGTGAACCGCTGAACCTCTGTAATATTTAGTTCACCTTATGCTGACTCTTTAATTTTTTACTGTGTATTGTCGTTTAAAAGACGGCTCGTTTTGGTGCTGAGCCAGTGTTGCTTTTCTAATTCTTAGAGAGCAGATACACAATGATTTATTGAATACTCTGGACTTGGAATAATTGACAGATTCTACTTGGAAGAGACACTAAGTCTCATTGCATCTATTAGCTTAAACGCCGGCCCCATCTGGTCCTGGCAACTGATTTCTGCAATGTTTTTGAGCCTTTTGCTAATTTCCTGTATGTGACTTATTATGCAGCTTTCCTGATTTGAGACTAACCATATTTTGCCTTCTGTAATGAACGTTCATTCTGTAATATGCCTTCATGGTTTATAACTTATGCAGTATCTCAAGATTGGTATTAAATTGATTATGCTATTTGATTTGCTGACAATCTAATCTATTTACGGGCACATTCCCTCATATATTCTTGATGAAAACATGGCCCCCATTCTGCTTAGACGCTTTATGTTTAGATTATCAAATAAAATAGAGCAGTGTGGCCCAGTATTAATGATGACTTCAGAAACTGAGCCTGTCATGGAGTCACGAGAGTCTGCTGCCCGTACAGCATGGCTTGCCAGATGTCTGCTTCCTCTGAGAGTTAAGGACATGAAAGAAAAAGAAGGACTGTGCTTGGTGGTGAGTTTAACCCCCCTCACATTGTGCAACTTTGTGTTTGACCTGAGATGGACACAGGGCTATTCCATTTCAACGTTGACCCTTAAGGTAAGATCCTGATGGCGGAGAGTGGTGACCCTAATTTCATCATCGTTGGAGCTGTCTGTATAAGCATTAGCGTTCCAAAGAGATTATGGTTTAAAAGGATGCTAAAATGAAATCCAAGCTCCCCAGATGACAGTGAAATCTAATGAGGCTCTTATTTCTATGTGTGCACTCGCCACCGAAAACATTTTTAATTGATGAGCCATATAAGAGCTCTGAAACACTTGCTTTGGGTGATAAGTCCACAAGCCGCCTGTTGGAGCATTGACTTGGAGCTCAGTTGGAGCTATAACACCCCCTGAACTCTGTCCAGCGCTCTGGTTACTAACAACGGGGTTAGTGTGGCCTCATTAAATGAAAGCTGGAACTTTGACTTTGAGATCAGCTCTTTTAACTCCATAAAACAAGCATAATACGTGGGTTGGAACTCCCAGGTCCTGTTTGGGGGGTAGGTTACTAAAACTTTGCAGATTTCTTGGCAGAATCCCAGATACAATCTGCTGACTTGTCCATTGCACATGTAGACACAGAGACACAAGGTCAAAGGGTGGACCTTGTACAGCATACCTGGAACACGTTTGGTGTTCTTTCTGGCGCCATTGCCTCTTAAAACAGGTTGTAATTCCAGAGACGGCAGATGAATCACATTCTCTGACCCATGAACAGCATTGTCCACAGGCTTTATGTTATTTGTATTAAAGTGTCCTAATAGGTACACATTTTGAAACTGATTGAGGTCATCACATGGCGACGAAGATGCTACAACCTCTAGTTTGGCGTAGTTGTTGATATTTACTACCCTACATTTACTACCCTACATTTTCTATATGTAGATACTGCCAGACGCACCTACAGACGCCAAGAAAAAACCTGGCGAAACCAGAAGACCACAGAAGCACGGAACAACCATAAGAACGCCCTCAAGGAATACCACCAACGCATAAGAGACACCAAACGGACCTTCATAAAAGACAAGTCCAGACCAACGCAACCGATGCCAAAGAACTGTTCAGCGTCATACCGCAGTTTGCAAGACCCGACTGCGAAGTCACGGACATCACACCTTCCCAGGAACTCTGCGACAAGCTCAGCTTCTACTTCCATTGGAAGATCAAGCACATCTATTACAACTTTAGCGAACCATCCCCAGACACCACCCATCACCACCGACAAGCCGACCATCACGTCTTGGGATCCCGCCACCATCGAACACATTACCACGACCATGAAGAAAACTCACTCAGGAGCACCTACAGTCTCCTGCCCACCACACATATTCCACAGGCCCACCACCGCCAGCACACCCGAACTTGGCCGTGCCATCAACGCCTCCCTCACATCTGGCACCTGCCCCGATGATTGGAAACAGGCGGAAGTGAAATCCCTCCTCAAGAAACCAACGGCCGACCCAACAGACCTGAAAAACTACCAGCTCATCTCTCTCTTCCCCTTTGCGGCCAAAGTCACTGAGAGACTCGTAAATGCCCAGCTAACCGCCTTCATTGAAGATAACACCATCCTAGACGCCTCCCAGTCTGTATTCCGCAGCAACCACATCACCGAGACCGCCCTCCTTGCCGCCACTGACGACATCCGCAAGCTACTGGACCAGGGACACATGGCAGCCCTCATCCTGCTAGACCTCTCCGCGGCCATCTACACTGTTTCACATCGCACACTCACAGCCAGACTTCACAACACAGGGCTACAAGGATCTGCCCTCAACTGGATCCAATCCTTCCTCTCCGGCCAAACCCAGAGCATCAGACTCCATCCCTTCTGCTCCAAACCTACCGATATCAACTGCAGAGTACCTCAGGGACCAACAACATGGCCACCCTCACCGCCATCATCAGACAGGTTGGGCTCAGCATTCTATCCTACGCCGACGACAAACAGCTCATCCTCTCTCTCAGGAAGAATCCCGAAGACACCAAACTCTGCTTCCTGGAAGGAATGAAGAATGTGGCAGCTTGGGTGAAAGACATCTTCCTGAAGCTCAACTCAGAAAAGACCAAGGTCCTCATCCTCGGACCCTGCCCCAATGCCTGGGACAACATCTGGTGGTCAGCCACCCTCTGGAGCCTACCCTCCCCCACCAAGCACGCCCGGAACCTCTGCATCATCCTCGACTCCTCCCTCTCCATGAACCACTAGATTAACGCTGTTGCCTCCAACAGCTTCAACTGCCTTTGCATACTCCGTAAGACCTTCAAATGGATCCCCCACCGACTGCAGAAGGACTGTCACCCACGGACTTATAACCAGCAGACTTGATTACGGAAATGCCCTCTACGCCGGAATCAACAGAACTCTTCTACACAGACTCCAAACCATCCAGAACACCGCAGCCAGACTCGTCCTCGGAACTCCACAGCGTGAGCACATGACCCAACACCTACGCAACCTCCACTGGCTCCCCGTCAGAAAAAGAGTCACCTTCAAACTCCTCACCTACACCTACAAAGCCCTCAACAACATCGGACCCAAATACCTCAATGAGAGAGTCTCCTTCCATGTGCCCTGGAGAAACCTCCGCTCCGCAGACCTTATCCTGGCAGAGGCACTCCGCATCCGCAGAAACAAAACCGGAGGGAGAGCCTTCTTCTACATCACAGCAAAGACCAGGAAAGTGCTCCCGGTGAACATCAAACGCTCCCCAACTGCACACATTCAGGATGGACCTCAAGACCTGGCTCTTTGACTGATTCCAGAGCTGCCCCCCCAAAGCACCTTGAGACCCTCTCGGGTGAGTAGAGCGCTAATCAAACCCCTGATTGATTGATAGATTGATTGCATATTTGCTTTAAAATGACATAGCTCTGGCTGTATTTTATTGTGGTTAATTACTTTGTCATAATACACGTGCTTCCCAAACCCACTACTCTGACTTGGAATAAGTCTAGACTGCTCAACCCAGCAATATTTGGAGAATCAACTGTACAGAGTATGCAACTTGGGTGCCCAATTGGCATGCAATACTATTTAAGGCTCAGAGACAGCATTGGTAAACAAAAGCACCCACTACTGACACTGCTTTGTCACAGGCCCCAAAGAAAAGGCCCCGCAGGAGGCCACTGTTTTTTGTTGATTATGGGAGCACTGAATAACTCACTTGTTAGACCTTGCTTTTCCAGTGGTTTTATCCCCAGACTTTTTGTTTTTTGGGCTCCTATCTTTGACCCTGTTTTTTGTTGGTTTTAGGACTCTGGGCACTTTACCACTGCTGATCAGTGCTTAAATGCATATGCTTTCTGTGTAAATTGTTATTATAGATTGGTGTTTCCATGATTGGCTTATTTGATTTACTACTAAGTCCCTAGTACAGTGCACTGTGCATGCCAAAGGCCTGTAAATCAAATGCTGCTAGTGGGCCTGCAGCACTGACCGTGCCACCCACACAAGCAGCCTTTGAAAAGGTACTCAGACCTGCCACTGCAGTGTCTGCGTGCAGTCTCTACTGCCGTGTTGACCTGGTAAGTGCAATCATTTGCCAGGCCCTAACCATCCCTTTTTATAAATGTGAGTCATCCCTAAGGTAAGCCAAAGATACACCTGTGGGCAGGGTGCAATGTATGCGAAAGGTAGGACATGTACAGGTGTGTGTGACATGTCCTGATAGTGAAATACTGCCAATATTGATTATCACTATTGAAAGGATATCTGTCCCATAGGATAGAATGGGAAATACTTTGTTACCTCCTACAAGTATAACTTCTCATTGGGAAAAGATAGAAAGATGGAGTTTAGTATGCAAGAACTTAGAATATAAAAATGCATCTTTTAGTAAAGATGATTTTAATATTGTGTGATTGAAAATACCACTTTTAGAAAGTGGGTATTTTCTTTCTTAGCCATCATGTGTGCCTCTGCTGGTTTGTGGATTGACTGTCTGGCTTTGGAGTGACATGGATTGGGGATGTGCATTCTCACAGACAGCCACGGGGGGGTCTTGCCTTTCCTGAATGAGTCAGGGTTGGGCTGAATGGAGCTGGTCTGCATTTAGAGATGGGGAAGGAGATTTCCTTGCACCTGAATGGGCCTGGTCTGCCTTACACAATGCTGTCTCCACCTCCTGGCGGGAAGCTGGACCAGAGAGGACAGGACTGGTTTTGACTGAGCACAGAGCCTCTCTGTCACCAGAGAACAAAGGAAAATGCTATATAAATATTGGGTCCCAGACCCCAGAACTTTAGATTAGTTCGGAAATCAAGAGGAACCTCTGTCAAGGAGAAAAGCTGAGAAAGCTGAAGGAGAAGTACTGTCCCTTTGCTACGTGATGTCTGGGGTTGGCCTGCAGTGGCTGTTTCTGCCAAGGAGAGGACAAAGACTTAGCTGTGTGCTGTGTATCCTGCTTGAGGAAGATCTCCAAGGACTTGAAGTTGAGCGTGCCTCCTGTTCTGAAGTCTCAGGAACACAAAGACTTCAGTACCAGCTCCTCTGAACTTCCTTGCTGGGAGTTCCGACCTTCCAAGAGGTGCCTGTTTTGGTGTTGATACAGAAAAGGGGGTGGTGATGAACAGAGTGTCTGAATTAAGCAGACCACTCTTACCCAGTCCAAAGATCAGGGCTTGATCCATCACCGTTATTTATCTCACTGCCCCATCCCAGCTCAGAACCTGGCTATATGCAAATTAGTCTGTCCCTGGCCCAGTGCATCATGGGAACAGGGCAGACCAAACTACCAAGCCAATTCTTCACCAGAAAGGAGACAAGCTACCGGGGACCGGTTTCTGGCATTTCAGCCTCTTCGGCCCGGCTTGCTCGAATCCTGATGGAGCAGTGAGAAAGGGACTCATGTCTGAGTATACCCTGCCACACCTATAGTGGCCAAAAACGATACAGAAAAGGGGGTGGTGATGAACAGAGTGTCTGAATTAAGCAGACCACTCTTACCCAGTCCAAAGATCAGGGCTTGATCCATCTTCATGTTTTGGTGTTGGGCCTCTTTAGGTTGTTCCTGCTGCTGGGAGCTGGAAAAGAGACACAACTAAGAGACACATCCACACCTGTTTTTGACACATCGCCGCTGTCCCGCTGAAGAACCCGATGCAGCGCCTGCCTACGGCTGGAGAAATTACTGCGCTCTGAACCCTGTGCACCGATTTCCGAAGTCAGGGATCACTGCACTGATTCCGACACAGGCCCTGCTGCCTGGCTGCAAGAACTAATGCATCATGGAACCACAGCTGGAGAGACCAACGCAGTGCCGTTGCTGATGCCCCATCGAGAATTGACGCTTTCCCGATTCCCACGCATCGCACCGGGGCACCAAGTCTACAAGAACGCCGGGGCCGCTGTAAGAAACCAACACATCAGCTCCCAGCACAGTAAGAAACCAATGCATCACCTCTCCTTCAGTAAGGGACTGACACATCACCTCCCCTGTGTGGCAGTAAGGAACCAATGCACCACCTACCCTGAAGAATGGAACTGATGCATCACCTTCCCTGGGCGTAAGGAATCGAAGCATCACCTTCCCTGCGGCTGTTTTTTTTTTTATGATTGTGAAGCATCCAAGGTACTTTGTGTTGAAAGTGCTCCATCGATAGTTTGCTATGGACAGAGCTGCTTTTGCATTCTAAGGATTACATTTTAAGTACTATAGTGTGGAGTTTTGTCGTTTTGGTCTGGTTTGGTTTGGATAAAGATTACATATTCTTCTAAACAAGTGTGGTGTCCATTTGTAGTGTTTTCACTGTATTACTCTATGTGTGCACAAATGCTTTACACATTGCCTCTGAGATAAGCCTGTCTGATTGTGCCAAGCTACCAAGGGGGTGAGCAGGGGTGATTTTAGAAGTGTATTCCCCTTACCCTGACTACGAAGAAGGGTCCCTACTTGGACAAAGGTACAAACCATTGCCAACTAGAGACCCCCATTTCTAACATCAGTGTTCAGGTTCACATCGTTGAGTGCAGTTGACTCAGATGGTGTGATATGCACTAGGGCGTACAGTGTGATATGCAGTTGCAAAACAGGATGGGACAGGCATTAAGAGGCGAAATCTGCAATGGAGCACCATGTTAAGTTTAAATGGGATGCAGGGTAATGTGCAGCAGGGGTGACAGATAACAATAGGGAAGGCAGGCGAATGTAATGTTGGTGGGAAAAGGAAGAGTTCAGAGACCTTTCACGGTTTTCAGTCATTAGTGACGAACGTATACAGACATGTTTTTTTTGTTTGATTTTTCTTTGCATATTGGTACTAGTAGTGTCCTGTTTGAATTGCAAAGATTAAGGGTCTGAGCAAAGGGAAAACTCATGGCCAGAAAAGCTACTCATGTCAGACATGTAAGAACTTGAGAACATTTTGGAAGAAAAAGAAAGGCTTTTTCATATAATCTAAGAGCTATATGTTAGAGATTTCTTCAGAATGGAAGCAAGTTATTTGTGAGAAGATCTCATATGTAAATGAATTTGATTCATACAGGCGCACCTGAACACAGACAATCCACAGGGGCAAGCAAGCAGACACCTGCATTTTACATGCTAACACACACGCAAGTCGCATCATGTCAAGTGAGATACCATCATCCAGTTCTGGATATATGTCTATAAGCATTTTGAATGCTCACATTTGTAAGACTATACGTACAATGGTAAAACAGGAGCACAAGTCCCGAGTGTGAATGGCTGGGTGGCTAGGAACTACTTTGGTACCCAGGCCTATTTTCTGCCCCAGTCTGACACTGGCTGTTCCGCATAGCAGTAGAAATAGTTTTTGGGTGCTGAAGAAGCCAAAAAATAAAAAAATAGAAAACTTTGCAAACTTTATAAGTTCAGTAGCTCGCAAAGACTGAAAAACATCGACGATCCTAGTAGGATATGCATGCAATAGGCCTTTACGTAAAATGGATGATTTCTATAATGACAGAATGTGCTTCATGCCAGGACCATTGCAGCAAGAGGAGCCACATTATCACAGAGGAGGGGCAACACTTTCAAACAATCACAAAACCATCAATTCATTTAGCCACACCGCGGCACAGGTTATTGTTTGGCCTTCAAATGCTGACATTGATGAAGTCTGCAAGTTGCATTCGAATAGCCAAACCTAACAACATACTGGCTCACAAAGAAACAAAACCCAGCAATAAATGTACATTCTGCCTTGAAGGTGCACGAGCTGAACAAACTGCAGTATGTTCTTAAGTAGATATGAGACTAAACACACCTGGAACTTTTAAATTAGCAACAAATACAATAATTTAGAGCAGTAAAATGAATGATAATGCTCTGCCACCTCTGCAAGCCTACTCCATGGGAGTGAAATTCGGGGACCACCCTTAAACAGAGGGTACATAGATTGAGATAAAGAAAACCCTCACCAGAGGTTCAATGAAAGAAGCGTGCATGTGCACAGAAACATCCAGACCATGGATTAAAGGTAGAACTGGGTATATTCTCTGTGTAGCTCAGTGTACAGAAGCACGTCTCTTCAGGCTGGTAAAAAGGGCCCTCAGAACCACACACTGCAATATCCAATGAGCAACCCTACTAGTGATGTTTCAGAATCGAAGGGCACAGCGTCAATGCACCCTTGAAACACCAGCTGCCAGCACCACGTCAGGAGACGCTACGCTACATGCAAGAAGAAGTATTTTTAAGAAAGGTAATACAGGTAGAAAGTAACTACACAGCCTGCAGTGAGACTCGGCAGGGAAAATACATAATGGAAAGCTACAGGACACTTGCATGAGACTTCAATTTTTCAAAACATTGCCCAAAACATAAATGCAGAAAATCTGCCTTTTCTGCTTGGTCACCAAAGATTTCTCACCTTTTGGTGGACCCTATATTTTTGCTAGCTTTAGAACTGGGTGCACTTTACCCCTCCTAACTAGTGATGAAGTGCTTATGCTCCTCTTTTCAACATAGTAAAATTGGGATACTCGTAACTGGTATATTTAAATTACCAATAAGTCCATAGTACATGGTACAAAGTGTACACAGGGCCTGTAAGTTAAATGTTACAAGTGGACTGCAGCACCTATTTTTCCATGTCATACAGTAACACTGCAAACATAACTGCAGACCTAGCTGTTTTAGTTTTTAAATGCAAATTCGACCTGTCAAAACTACACCTTTTGACAGTTCAAAAGCTACCTTAAAATATTTCTAAGTCACCCCCTAAGTAGGCCTATTGTCCATAAAGCAGGGTGATAGTATTTAAAATTAGGGCATGTCAAAGATTACTATCATACATTTCTGCACTGTGAAAAAGCCCCAAAAGCTATTTTTACTTAAGTCTGTGTTTTCCACACGAAAGCACTGAGTTCCATTATTAACTTTAATAATACTTACTTTCAGTGAGAACGCAGCAAGAACTATAATTAAACTACTATTTTTAATAGTTATTTCAAATTCCACTTAATGATAATTGAATTTGTAATAACTAATAAGGAAAAGGCACTTTCAGAAAGTTAGCCTTTCCTTGACTAAAACCTCTGAAGGGTCATTTGCATTTGTTGCCCCACTTCTGCCAGGCAGTAATCCGTATTTAAAAGGTGTGAATGGATATAAAATTCCTCCTTGGAGTAAACAATAGTCTTGCCTGACTGGACAGCGATGACACCTATGAACATGACAGAAAACGCAGGGTGGGGATTTGAGCATTATTTTTTACATTAAACTGTCGAATCCTACTTGCATATAAAATCCTTCATGACAGCTCTGTAGTTTTTTCATATTGCAATTGGGGTAAACTTCAAGGAGGCCTCCCTTGTCACAGGCAAATGTTAGCTTACACTAGAGTAGGGCCCTTTCTTTGTCTCCCCTCTTAGGCAGGCTCCAAACACAGTGGAGCTCTTTTTGACATTACAGTGTTAACACCTGCTTGATTGGTCTGCTGGGTTTAAATATAACCCTTGGAGTACACTTCAAAGGAGGGAGAAAGAATGTCAAAACAATTCTTGTGTATCCACATTCTGGCTCTTGAAAATGTTTTGTCTCTGGGTTAATTGGGCTTCTGTGGCTGCTTTAAACTGTATTTTAGTGTTAGATTTAATGGGACACTTGAATTACAATAGTCTACTCTACGCACACCCCCAACCCTCAAAATCCAAGTTTATTATGGCTGAAGATGTTAGTCATCTTTAAAATGGCCAAAGTGGGTAAGGTCAGCCCTGGGAACCATCACTTGATTGGTTACGATATGCCGAGGAGTCATTTCCTCCCACTAACTTGTGCCAGGCATAAATGTGGCATCTCCAGACCCCCACCTCAGAAGACTTCCGGATCTGAGGAAGATTCAAAGTGGACTGAACCTGTTGTCTGAGACCTGAGATGAGCATGGAAAGCTAGACCTGCTCTCCCTATTGTACCTTGAACAAGAAGGGAACTCCAAGGTTTATATGGCTCAACTCCTGATAAAGCTACAGGGACACAATTAGCTATGAGAGGCCTTGTCCTAAAACTGCCTAACTGGCCAGTTGTAACTGGAGCCTGCTGCCCCCCAAACCCCCCGCCCCCCGTCCCCCTGCCTGACACCCTGTAACTCTCTAAGTGCCTCCCATGTGATCCTAGGGGCCTTTAGAAGTGAAGTCCTGAAGTAGATTGGGAATTAAAGGAATAGGTCAGAAGGTAAAATCTTTTGCCCAGGATGAACATGGTTTGTGTATCTGATCTGTGCTACATTGAAGGTCAGTGCCAAATTGAACTTAAGTCCTTTTCTACTGGGATCACTGACTATGATTGGCACTTTCTCATTCTTAGTGCTATTTCTACTTAAAAAAATGATATCTCTGGTTCCCCTTTTTGGGATTTATGTCATTTTGATGAACATTTGTTTAGCACATTTCGCCCCATTTTTTAAGTTCATTTGGCATTGTTATTATTTTGCATTTTGACTTTATTATTGTTTTTGTACTGTATAAATACTTTACCAGTTACCTCTAAGTTAAGCCTGTATACTCTGTGCCATAGCTACCAAGGATTGTGTTTATTACTTGAGGTCGGTACTTATCCCCTCAACTAATAGCCAAATTTCTTACAATAAGCCAAACACAAATACTCCCTAGACTAAATAATCACCGATTATAATTACAGTGTCCCACTTACAAACCATCTAGGACAGTCATTTTCTGACATTCTACTGAGGAAATGAACACTTCCTGAGAAAAACAAAAGACAAACATCACTGGCTTATTGCCGGTGAAATACTGAAAACAGAGGAGAGGGGAACAAAGAATACTTCTTAATTTTACCTTAAGAGACATAACATTGAAAATAAACAGTATTTCACAAGAAACATTAGAGAAAGGTGGTGTACAAAACTGTAATGTATGTACCACATGTAGTAGCTTTGGTGCTACTTTTCATGTATTTATTTCATACGGTATTGTAGAAGGTTCCAGCCGTGGCCGGTAGTGGGAGTACCGGCCGGGCGGTGATGTGGGGAGGGGGGAGGGGCAGGGTGGGGGTAGTAATGTATGGATTACAGACTTTAAAAGGTAAGTAAACATAAAAATAAATAAAACGAATATCGTTGCACACACTACATCACCAAATGCGATGCAGTGTGTGCAACGAAATTCATTTTATTTATTTTTATGTTTACTTACCTTTTAAAATCCGTAATCCATACATTACTACCCCCCACCCTGCCCCTCCCCCTCCCCACGTCACAGCCCGGCCGGTACTCCCACTACCGGCCGCGGCTGGAAGGTTCATTACAGATAGTATCTATTAGGTGGTCTCAAGACCTGAGCAAATTCTACTCTTGTTTTAACTGTGGAAACTAAGCATTCCCTATTTCAACTCACCCTAACAAAACACACAAATAGTGGGCTGGGTGGACATCCACATGTGCCTAATGCCTGTTCCCTTCTTTGTGCTCCAGGGAGGGATGATCTGCAATATTATGAGCTTAGAGGATGTCAATATTGTGGGTGCATCTGCATTGTCACCCCGCAAACTTCCCATAAACTTACAATTCACTTATGTTGAACCTTAATCTTCCCCTCATCGAAGAGAGCGGAGAAAAATTGCAAGCTACTATTTCGAGCTAAGAATTTTAAAAGAATCTTAACCCAGGATTCTTGGGGCATATTATCAAGGGGGTTTATCTCTGCTTTTTTGGCTTTAAAAGCCAAGAAAGCGGAGATACAATTATCTCCCTATTACCTAGCTGTCGCTAACACCAGTTAGCGACAGCTAGTAGGAGATAGCGACCATCTTGGGCCCCGCTTTGCATGTCAGTGAAATTTATCACTAATGACATGCAAAGTGGGCGTGCCAAGATGTTAGCGACTGGAAACAGTCGCTAACATCGCTATCTCCTATTGCCAACTTTTGGAGATATTCGCGCTAAGCACGAATATCTCCAAAAGCTAACACCTGCCCCTGAACAGTTCTTAGCCATGTTATCCAATGGTAGGTGGATAACATGGCTAAGAGCATTAGCTCGGTAATGCATGAATATCGCTGACTTTTCAGCGATATTCATGCATTTCGGCCGATTTTTATCGCTTAGGAGATAAACCTTGATAATAGCAAGGTTCCTAAGCGATAAAAATCGGCGCAGCTCGGCGATAAAAATATTGCCGCTAAGCCAACATAGCGATAATTATCGCTAGTTGTTGATAATATGCCCTCTTGTTTTTTATTATCACTAGAAAGCACATGTTCCTCTTAAATAAGCAAAGGCTACAAAGGACCCTATGGGGCAGAAAAATTCAACTTCTTACAAGATCCCTTTTGCAAAAGTGAGATGCACCAGGTCTTTCACATAGTTTACCCTTGCCTTTGAGAATAGTACTAAATACTAATACGCCTAGAAAGTGTTTCGTTTTGCTGTAAGCTCTAGAACAAGATACAAGCATTGATAGCTACTAGGCTTGGGCGAAATTATAATTATGCCATTGCAATCGGAGAAATTTTGGTAACTTTGCGTAACTTTTTTTATCCAAATTTACAGAAAATTATGCGAGTATTCCCATTTGCATGATTATAAGTAATTTGCCACAAACACACTACCACAGGAGTACAGGAAAAACAAAGTTAGCAAGCACGAGCAGCTGCTGGTTGCTGATGCTCGTGTTCGGTTGCATTGAACACTACTTCCTCAGTGCACCATGCACCCACAAGTCCATTTAGAAGCAAGGTAGCATTTTGCACCAAGAAAATAGTTTGAAATGCTGGGTTACGCTCCTCGCATACTTCTGCACAGCCTCAAGTAATTTTGCTGTGATTTCACATAATTATGCCACAGCACACTAGGCAAAGTTATGTCCACCCCTAATTGCTGCTTATCGAACCATCCTTGATCAATGGAAGCACCCTTTGCTAAGAGGGAACAGAAGGTAATAACAGCCCCAGGGACCAGTGGTGCTGGACAGCAGCCAGCCAATAGCTGATGTTCATGTGCAGGGGAGGAAGTGCACGCCCCTTTTATTACAATCAGAGCTTCGGCCTGGCTATTTATGTTTCTAACAAGGCAATGCTAGATTAAATAACCCTTGACCCTCAATGTTTATCTAGCGGCAGACCACCAGCCCACAAGGTGTCTTTGAATATTAGACTTAGAAGGAATCCACTGCACTCCAAGTCTGACATCACTCTGCTATTCAGCAAACCCCAGCACGCGGAATACCTGCCGCTCGCACAAAAAGTGTGATGTAAAGCCAGCCCAGCTAAACAACCCCCTTTCTTTCTGCCACAGTGGGCTTTAACAGCTGCCAAGTGACAGTAGAGGTGGCGAGTACGCAGGGCCTGGCTAATGAATGGGTATGGAAATTAGCCAACCCAGGGCCCTTAGCTGAAGTCAAGAGCGTGCTTCTGTGCCACCAGCCGGCCATTCTTTGCAGCTGTCGGGGCTGCAGATGTGGTCACTTGAATGACCCAGAACCCCTCAATACAGCAATGAAACAACAAAGTGATCAGTCATTTTCCTTCTGTCAGTCAATAGACTAAGGCACTGGGATTGGGTGCTATGAAGCTGACACGTGGAAGGTAAGGTAAAAGGACAGCATGATGAGAGCGCTCGCAAGTAAAGATACCTTTGTAGAGAATTTAAAAAGACCGCGACAATACCCAAATTCAAAAGCTTTGTTGTTTGCCATTCCAAGAATCAATTGGTCTTGATGAAGCATTGGCGGAGACCCACAATCATGCTCTATGTTATGATTGGATCATCAACTTCTTAAAGACCAGCACGCATTGTAATGTCTTATTGAGCTCGGCATTATAGAAAATCCATATATTCACAGAAATTCCAAGCATCCTGAATAGGAGAAGAAAAACTGAATGAGCATCAATCGGTTGTCAGTGACCCTCTCATGGATGAAGGTCAGATATGGATCATAAATCAATCATTCAATCTAGATGTACCATGGAATCATGCCAAAACCTGATCCGGGTAAAATTCTGTAGGATCAAGCTAAACGGCCTCAGAAATGTTGTGTTATATGTTATGTATAGGCATTGTGAATGCACGGTTTCCTGGCTCTAGGATAACCTATAAATACTGCATTTTAAAGCTGCTGAGTTGTGCTGGAAACAGAAAAGCTTTCAGTAGCTGTCTGAAGCGGCTCGTGGAACATTTTGATGGATAGAAATAGGTAATGAATTCCACATTTTTGCAGCGAGCGACTGAGAAGGCAGAGTCGCCAAAAGAAGACATTATCATTCTAGGAATATTTATCAAAAATAGCCCATTGGATCTTAGATTACGAGAGGCTTTCTGCCATTCAACATTCTCAGCACAGACATCAGGGGATTGTTGGTAGATTATCCCATGGACAAACATCAGAGCAATGGAAAAAAAAGTTTGGCAAGCAAGGAGATTGTGAAGTTGTTTCAAAATTGGGTAAATGTGTTGACGTTTAGAGATGCGACAGACTAAATCTGCTGCGGCGTTATGAATAAATTGGGGATGGTTTATAGTTCTGAGTGGGGCCTGACAAGCGGATGGCATTACCATAGCCTATACATGATAGCCTGACGGCATTTACAACCGCTACATGATGGCCTTTGTCTACATATAGATGGAGCAGCAGCTCGTTTTCAGGTAAAAGAAGCAAGTGCTGGCACTTTAATTTGCATGTTGTCCAAATGTCAAATTAGCGCCAAGATGAATGCACAGCTTGAGAACTGAGTCGACAACAGGTGGGCATGAATTCATAACAGTAGGCCAGGAGAGAGCTTCAGATGTAATTCCTCTGTCGGGTGAAATCAAAAGTTTGTCCTTAAATGGGTTTAACTTCAGAAAGTTCCGCGCACCTTAAGGATTTGCGGAACATCTCGTTTAAACCCAAAGATCAGCCACGTCACTTCCACAGACATGTAAAATTTTGAAATGGCCTCAAAACATCTGTAGATTCCCAATTTTGGCCTAGTACATGGGATGGAACACAGCCATCTACAGAAGGACCAATTTAAAGAGGAAATTAATCCACACATACGTTCCTGTGGTGGAAGAGTTGCCTCAAGACCTTTTGTATCAAATTGGTCCTTTCAAGCTCCTGCAGCATTCATTGGGTTCAAGAAGGGTTCACTGTGTCCTTTATATGGAGTCAGTCAGGAAGTCTTGCACCAGGTGTGTAGAAGTTGGCTGATTCCATATAACACAGAAGTGCATCATAAAATACGAAAGTGCTTAACTATAAATAGGCCTAATCTCCAGGACGTTATCTTTGCCTTGGGCGGCTGCCGTGATCCGGTTTCTTCTCCAGTGAGGTTCTCTGAAGAAGAAAACCCGAAAGGTGACCTACTGGATAATGCCAAGTACTGCCAAATGTTTTTTAGGCTCTAACCCTAATGCAACTCACCCAGTTCGGCCTGCAGTCACATGGACACATGAATTCTGCTGCAAACATGCACAACTGACCAAGGAGTACAGGGCCCCAGATCTACTGTCAAAAGGAAATACATTTCATACGCAATCTCGAATAGAAAAAAGCGTGTCTCTTCCTAGACAAAACCCTATTACACGTGAAATTCCTACCACAGATGATGATTTCTCCATATATCTCCGTATATCCCAGCAGAGAGAAAAAATGGAGAAATCATTAGTAGTAAGTTCTCTTCATAACTAAAAGGTGCTTAATTGTGTCTCACAAAAATGTGCTCCCAAATGTCATCAGTGAACTGTTTACTAGCTCACAAGGGTGAAATATTCCTTAGCTCTCAAAAGTGTTCCCAGCAAACTATTAACAGTGAAAGTGTCCCAACTCTCAACAGTGAAATGTACCTCAATTCTCAACAGTGAAATGTACCTCATTTCTCATCAGTGAAATGTATACCCCCTCTGTATACTAGCAAACTCTCAACAATGAAACGTACCTCATTTCTCATCAGTGAAATGTATACCCCCTCTTTATACTAGCAAACTCTCAACAGTGAAATGTACCTCAGATCTCAACAGTGAAATGTACCTCAATTCTCAACAATGGAATGTACCATAATTCTCAACAGTGAAATGTACCTAATTTCTCATCAGTGAAATGTACCTCATTTCTCATCAGTGAAATGTATACCCCCCTCTGTATACTAGCAAACTCTCAACAGCGAAAGTGCCCCAATTCTCAATAGTGAAATGTACCTCAATTCTCAAAAGTGAAATGTACCTCAGTTCTCAACAGTGAAATGTACCTCATTTCTCCTCAGTGAAATGTACCTCATTTCTCATCAGTGAAATGTATACCGCCCTCTGTAGACTAGCAAACTCTCAACAGTGAAAATGCCCCAGCTCTCAAAAGTGAAATGTACCTCAATTCTCAACAGTGAAATGTACACCCCATATGCATACTTGCAAACTCTCAACAGTGAAATGTACCTCAATTCTCAACAGTGAAATGTACCTCATTTCTCATCACTGAGATGTATACCCCCTCTCTATACTAGCAAACTCTCAACAGTGAAAGTGCCCCAACTCTCAACAATGAAATGTACCTAAATTCTTAACAGTGAAATGTACCTCATTTCCCATCAGTGAAATGTATACCTCCATCTTTATACTAGCAAACTCTCAACAGTGAAATGTATCTCAGTTCTCAACAGTGAAATGTACCTCATTACTTATCAGTGAAATGTACCTCATTTCTCATCAGTGAAATGTATGCCCCCCTCTGTATACTAGCAAACTCTCAACAGTGAAAGTGCCCCAACTCTCAACAATAAAATGTACCTCAATTCTCAACAATTAAACATACCTCATTTCTCAACAGTGAAAGTGCCCCAACTCTCAACAGTGAAATGTACCTCAGTTCTCAACAGTGAAATGTACCCCATTTCTCCTCAATGAAATGTACCTCATTTCTCATCAGTGAAATGTATACCCCTTCTGGAGATTAGCAAACTCTCAACAGTGAAAATGCCCCAGCTCTCAAAAGTGAAATGTACCTCAATTCTCAACAGTGAATTGTACACCCCGTGTGTATACTAGGAAACTCTCAACAGTGAAATGTACCACTAGTCCCAACAGTGAAATGCACACCGGTAATTCCCTGAAAACTCTTAACAGTAAATTGTACCCCAACTCTCAACATTGACATTGACCACAATTCTTAACAGTGAAATGTATACCCCCTCTGTATACTAGCAAACTCTCAATAGTGAAATGTACCCTTCTCTCAACAGTTAAATGTACCTCAATGTTCAACATTTAAATGTATACACACTCTGGATGACAGAAAAATCTTAACAGTGAAATGTATCTCAAGTCTCAATAGTGAAATGTACACCTTCTCTTCCCAGCAAACTCTTAACTGTGAAATGTACCTCAGATCTTAACAGTGAAATGTACCTCATTTCTCATCAGTGAAATGTATACCCCCCTCCGTATACCAGCAAACTCTCAACAGCGAAAATGCCCCAATTCTCAATAGTGAAATGTACCTCAATTCTCAACAGTGAACTGTACCTCAGTTCTCATCAGTGAAATGTATACCCCCCTCTGTATACTAGCAAACTCTCAACAGTGAAAGTGCCCCAACTCTCAACAGTGAAATGTGCCTCAGTTCTCAACAGTGAAATGTACCTCATTTCTGCTCAGTGAAATGTGCCTCATTTCTCATCAGTGAAATGTATACCTCCCTCGGTAGACTAGCAAACTCTCAACAGTGAAAATGCCCCAGCCTTCAAAAGTGAAATGTACCTCAATTCTCAACAGTGAAATGTACCTCATTTCTCATCAGTGAAATGTATACCCCTCTCTATACTAGCAAACTCTCAACAGTGAAAGTGCCCCAACTCTCAACAATGAAATGTACCTCAAGTCTTAACAGTGAAATGTACCTCATTTCTCATCAGTGAAATATATACCCCCTCTGTATACTAGCAAACTCTACACAGTGAAATGTACCTCAATTCTCAACAATGAAACATACCTAATTTCTCATCAATGAAATGTATACCCCCTCTTTATACTAGCAAACTCTCAACAGTGAAATGTACCTCAGTTCTCAACAGTGAAATGTACCTCATTACTCATCAGTGAAATGTACCTCATTTCTCATCAGTGACATGTATACCCCCTCTGTATACTAGCAACCTTTCAACAGTGAAAGTGCCCCAACTCTCAACAGTGAAATGTACCTCAATTCTCAACAGTGGAATGTACCACAATTCTCAACAGTGAAATGTACCTCATTTCTCCTCAGTGAAATGTACCTCATTTCTCATCAGTGAAATGTATACCGCCCTCTGTAGACTAGCAAACTCTCAACAGGGAAAATGCCCCAGCTCTCAAAAGTGAAATGTACCTCCATTCTCAACAGTGAAATGTACACCCCATATGCATAGTTGCAAACTCTCAACAGTGAAATGTACCTCAATTCTCAACAGTGAAATGTACCTCATTTCTCATCAGTGAGATGTATACCCCCTCTCTATACTAGCAAACTCTCAACAGTGAAAGTGCCCCAACTCTCAACAATGAAAGGTACCTAAATTCTTAACAGTGAAATGTACCTCATTTCCCATTAGTGAAATGTATACCTCCCTCTTTATACTAGCAAACTCTCAACAGTGAAATGTATCTCAGTTCTCAACAGTGAAATGTACCTCATTACTTATCAGTGAAATGTACCTCATTTCTCATCAGTGAAATGTATGCCCCCCTCTGTATACTAGCAAACTCTCAACAGTGAAAGTGCCCCAACTCTCAACAATAAAATGTACCTCAATTCTCAACAATTAAACATACCTCATTTCTCATCAGTGAAATGTATACCCCCTCTTTATGCTAGCAAACTCTCAACAGTGAAATGTACCTCAGTACTCAACAGTGAAATATACCTCATTACTCATCCGTGAAATGTACCTAATTTCTCATCAGTGAAATGTATACCCCCTCTGTATACTAGCAAACTCTCAACAGTGAAAGTGCTCCAACTCCCAACAGTGAAATGTACCTCAGTTCTCAACAGTGAAATGTACCTCATTTCTCCTCAATTAAATGTACCTCATTTCTCATCAGTGAAATGTATACCCACTCTGGAGATTAGCAAACTCTCAACAGTGAAAATGCCCCAGCTCTCAAAAGTGAAATGTACCTCAATTCTCAACAGTGAAGTGTACACCCCATGTGTATACTAGGAAACTCTCAACAGTGAAATGTACCACTAGTCCCAACAGTGAAATGCACACCGGTAATTCCCTGAAAACTCTTAACAGTAAAATGTACTCCAACTCTCAACATTGACATTGACCACAATTCTTAACAGTGAAATGTATACCCCCTCTGTATACTAGCAAACTCTCAATAGTGAAATGTACCCTTCTCTCAACAGTTAAATGTACCTCAATTTTCAACATTAAAATGCATACACACTCTAGATGACAGAAAAATCTTAACAGTGAAATGTATCTCGAGTCTCAATAGTGAAATGTACACCTTCTCTTCCCAGCAAACTCTTAACTGTGAAATGTACCTCAGATCTTAACAGTGAAATGTACCTCATTTCTCATCAGTGAAATGTATACCCCCCTCCGTATACTAGCAAACTCTCAACAGCGAAAATGCCCCAATTCTCAATAGTGAAATGTACCTCAATTCTCAACAGTGAACTGTACCTCAGTTCTCATCAGTGAAATGTATACCCCCCTCTGTATACTAGCAAACTCTCAACAGTGAAAGTGCCTCAACTCTCAACAGTGAAATGTGCCTCAGTTCTCAACAGTGAAATGTACCTCATTTCTCCTCAGTGAAATGTGCCTCATTTCTCATCAGTGAAATGTATACCCCTCTCTATACTAGCAAACTCTCAACAGTGAAAGTGCCCCAACTCTCAACAATGAAATGTACCTCAAGTCTTAACAGTGAAATGTACCTCATTTCTCATCAGTGAAATATATACCCCCCTCTGTATACTAGCAAACTCTACACAGTGAAATGTACCTCAATTCTCAACAATGAAACATACCTCATTTCTCATCAGTGAAATGTATACCCCTCTTTATACTAGCAAACTCTCAACAGTGAAATGTACCTCAGTTCTCAACAGTGAAATGTACCTCATTACTCATCAGTGAAATGTACCTCATTTCTCATCAGTGAAATGTATACCCCCCTCTGTATACTAGCAAACTTTCAATAGTGAAAGTGCCCCAACTCTCAACAGTGAAATGTACCTCAATTCTCAACAGTGGAATGTACCACAATTCTCAACAGTGAAATGTACCTCAGTTCTCAACAGTGAAATGTACCTCATTACTCATCAGTGAAATGTACCTCATTTCTCATCAGTGAAATGTATACCCCCCTCTGTATACTAGCAAACTTTCAATAGTGAAAGTGCCCCAACTCTCAACAGTGAAATGTACCTCAATTCTCAACAGTGGAATGTACCACAATTCTCAACAGTGAAATGTACCTCAGTTCTCAACAGTGAAATGTACCTCATTACTCATCAGTGAAATGTACCTAATTTCTCATCAGTGAAATGTATACCCCCTCTGTATACTAGCAAACTCTCAACAGTGAAAGTGCTCCAACTCCCAACAGTGAAATGTACCTCAGTTCTCAACAGTGAAATGTACCTCATTTCTCCTCAATTAAATGTACCTCATTTCTCATCAGTGAAATGTATACCCCCTCTGGAGATTAGCAAACTCTCAACAGTGAAAATGCCCCAGCTCTCAAAAGTGAAATGTACCTCAATTCTCAACAGTGAATTGTACACCCCTTGTGTATACTAGGAAACTCTCAACAGTGAAATGTACCACTAGTCCCAACAGTGAAATGCACACCGGTAATTCCCTGAAAACTCTTAACAGTAAATTGTACCCCAACTCTCAACATTGACATTGACCACAATTCTTAACAGTGAAATGTATACCCCCTCTGTATACTAGCAAACTCTCAATAGTGAAATGTACCCTTCTCTCAACAGTTAAATGTACCTCAATTTTCAACATTAAAATGCATACACACTCTAGATGACAGAAAAATCTTAACAGTGAAATGTATTTCGAGTCTCAATAGTGAAATGTACACCTTCTCTTCCCAGCAAACTCTTAACTGTGAAATGTACCTCAGATCTTAACAGTGAAATGTACCTCATTTCTCATCAGTGAAATGTATACCCCCCTCCGTATACTAGCAAACTCTCAACAGCGAAAATGCCCCAATTCTCAATAGTGAAATGTACCTCAATTCTCAACAGTGAACTGTACCTCAGTTCTCATCAGTGAAATGTATACCCCCCTCTTTATACTAGCAAACTCTCAACAGTGAAAGTGCCTCAACTCTCAACAGTGAAATGTGCCTCAGTTCTCAACAGTGAAATGTACCTCATTTCTCCTCAGTGAAATGTGCCTCATTTCTCATCAGTGAAATGTATACCCCTCTCTATACTAGCAAACTCTCAACAGTGAAAGTGCCCCAACTCTCAACAATGAAATGTACCTCAAGTCTTAACAGTGAAATGTACCTCATTTCTCATCAGTGAAATATATACCTCCCTCTGTATACTAGCAAACTCTACACAGTGAAATGTACCTCAATTCTCAACAATGAAACATACCTCATTTCTCATCAGTGAAATGTATACCCCTCTTTATACTAGCAAACTCTCAACAGTGAAATGTACCTCAGTTCTCAACAGTGAAATGTACCTCATTACTCATCCGTGAAATGTACCTCATTTCTCATCAGTGAAATGTATACCCCCCTCTGTATACTAGCAAACTTTCAATAGTGAAAGTGCCCCAACTCTCAACAGTGAAATGTACCTCAATTTTCAACAGTGGAATGTACCACAATTCTCAACAGTGAAATGTACCTCAGTTCTCAACAGTGAAATGTACCTCATTACTCATCAGTGAAATGTACCTCATTTCTCATCAGTGAAATGTATACCCCCCTCTGTATACTAGCAAACTTTCAACAGTGAAAGTGCCCCAACTCTCAACAGTGAAATGTACCTCAAGTCTCAACAGTGGAATGTATCACAATTCTCAACAGTGAAATGTACCTCATTTCTCATCAGTGAAATGTACCTCATTACTCATCAGTGAAATGTACCTCATTTCTCATCAGTGAAATGTATACCCCCCTCTGTATACTAGCAAACTTTCAACAGTGAAAGTGCCCCAACTCTCAACAGTGAAATGTACCTCAATTCTCAACAGTGGAATGTATCACAATTCTCAACAGTGAAATGTACCTCATTTCTCATCAGTGAAATGTACCTCATTTCTAATCAGTGAAATGTATACCCCCTCTGTATACTAGCAAACTCTCAACAGTGAAAGTGCCCCAACTCTCAACAATGAAATGTTCCTCAATTCACAACAATGAAACATACCTCATTTCTCATCAGTGAAATGTATACCCCCTCTTTATACTAGCAAACTCTCAACAGTGAAATGTACCTCAGTACTCAACAGTGAATGTACCTCATTACTCATCAGTGAAATGTACCTCATTTCTCATCAGTGAAATGTATACCCCCCCTCTGTATACTAGCACACTTTCCTACAGTGATAGTGCCCCAACTCTCAACAGTGAAATGTGCCTCAGTTCTCAACAGTGAAATGTACCTCATTTCTGCTCAGTGAAATGTGCCTCATTTCTCATCAGTGAAATGTATACCTCCCTCGGTAGACTAGCAAACTCTCAACAGTGAAAATGCCCCAGCCTTCAAAAGTGAAATGTACCTCAATTCTCAACAGTGAAATGTACCTCATTTCTCATCAGTGAAATGTATACCCCTCTCTATACTAGCAAACTCTCAACAGTGAAAGTGCCCCAACTCTCAACAATGAAATGTACCTCAAGTCTTAACAGTGAAATGTACCTCATTTCTCATCAGTGAAATATATACCCCCTCTGTATACTAGCAAACTCTACACAGTGAAATGTACCTCAATTCTCAACAATGAAACATACCTAATTTCTCATCAATGAAATGTATACCCCCTCTTTATACTAGCAAACTCTCAACAGTGAAATGTACCTCAGTTCTCAACAGTGAAATGTACCTCATTACTCATCAGTGAAATGTACCTCATTTCTCATCAGTGAAATGTATACCCCCCCTGTATACTAGCAAACTTTCAACAGTGAAAGTGCCCCAACTCTCAACAGTGAAATGTACCTCAATTCTCAACAGTGGAATGTACCACAATTCTCAACAGCGAAATGTACCTCATTTCTCCTCAGTGAAATGTACCTCATTTCTCATCAGTGAAATGTATACCGCCCTCTGTAGACTAGCAAACTCTCAACAGGGAAAATGCCCCAGCTCTCAAAAGTGAAACGTACCTCCATTCTCAACAGTGAAATGTACACCCCATATGCATAGTTGCAAACTCTCAACAGTGAAATGTACCTCAATTCTCAACAGTGAAATGTACCTCATTTCTCATCAGTGAGATGTATACCCCCTCTCTATACTAGCAAACTCTCAACAGTGAAAGTGCCCCAACTCTCAACAATGAAATGTACCTAAATTCTTAACAGTGAAATGTTCCTCATTTCCCATTAGTGAAATGTATACCTCCCTCTTTATACTAGCAAACTCTCAGTGAAATGTATCTCAGTTCTCAACAGTGAAATGTACCTCATTACTTATCAGTGAAATGTACCTCATTTCTAATCAGTGAAATGTATGCCCCCCTCTGTATACTAGCAAACTCTCAACAGTGAAAGTGCCCCAACTCTCAACAATAAAATGTACCTCAATTCTCAACAATTAAACATACCTCATTTCTCATCAGTGAAATGTATACCCCCTCTTTATGCTAGCAAACTCTCAACAGTGAAATGTACCTCAGTACTCATCAGTGAAATGTACCTAATTTCTCATCAGTGAAATGTATACCCCCTCTGTATACTAGCAAACTCTCAACAGTGAAAGTGCTCCAACTCCCAACAGTGAAATGTACCTCAGTTCTCAACAGTGAAATGTACCTCATTTCTCCTCAATTAAATGTACCTCATTTCTCATCAGTGAAATGTATACCCCCTCTGGAGATTAGCAAACTCTCAACAGTGAAAATGCCCCAGCTCTCAAAAGTGAAATGTACCTCAATTCTCAACAGTGAATTGTACACCCCATGTGTATACTAGGAAACTCTCAACAGTGAAATGTACCACTAGTCCCAACAGTGAAATGCACACCGGTAATTCCCTGAAAACTCTTAACAGTAAATTTTACCCCAACTCTCAACATTGACATTGACCACAATTCTTAACAGTGAAATGTATACCCCCTCTGTATACTAGCAAACTCTCAATAGTGAAATGTACCCTTCTCTCAACAGTTAAATGTACCTCAATTTTCAACATTAAAATGCATACACACTCTAGATGACAGAAAAATCTTAACAGTGAAATGTATCTCGAGTCTCAATAGTGAAATGTACACCTTCTCTTCCCAGCAAACTCTTAACTGTGAAATGTACCTCAGATCTTAACAGTGAAATGTACCTCATTTCTCATCAGTGAAATGTATACCCCCCTCCGTATACTAGCAAACTCTCAACAGCGAAAATGCCCCAATTCTCAATAGTGAAATGTACCTCAATTCTCAACAGTGAACTGTACCTCAGTTCTCATCACTGAAATGTATACCCCCCTCTGTATACTAGCAAACTCTCAACAGTGAAAGTGCCCCAATTCTCAACAGTGAAATGTGCCTCAGTTCTCAACAGTGAAATGTACCTCATTTCTCCTCAGTGAAATGTGCCTCATTTCTCATCAGTGAAATGTATACCCCTCTCTATACTAGCAAACTCTCAACAGTGAAAGTGCCCCAACTCTCAACAATGAAATGTACCTCAAGTCTTAACAGTGAAATGTACCTCATTTCTCATCAGTGAAATATATACCCCCCTCTGTATACTAGCAAACTCTACACAGTGAAATGTACCTCAATTCTCAACAATGAAACATACCTCATTTCTCATCAGTGAAATGTATACCCCTCTTTATACTAGCAAACTCTCAACAGTGAAATGTACCTCAGTTCTCAACAGTGAAATGTACCTCATTACTCATCAGTGAAATGTACCTCATTTCTCATCAGTGAAATGTATACCCCCCTCTGTATACTAGCAAACTTTCAATAGTGAAAGTGCCCCAACTCTCAACAGTGAAATGTACCTCAATTCTCAACAGTGGAATGTACCACAATTCTCAACAGTGAAATGTACCTCAGTTCTCAACAGTGAAATGTACCTCATTACTCATCAGTGAAATGTACCTCATTTCTCATCAGTGAAATGTATACCCCCCTCTGTATACTAGCAAACTTTCAACAGTGAAAGTGCCCCAACTCTCAACAGTGAAATGTACCTCAATTCTCAACAGTGGAATGTATCACAATTCTCAACAGTGAAATGTACCTCATTTCTCATCAGTGAAATGTACCTCATTTCTAATCAGTGAAATGTATACCCCCTCTGTATACTAGCAAACTCTCAACAGTGAAAGTGCCCCAACTCTCAACAATGAAATGTTCCTCAATTCGCAACAATGAAACATAACTCATTTCTCATCAGTGAAATGTATACCCCCTCTTTATACTAGCAAACTCTCAACAGTGAAATGTACCTCAGTACTCAACAGTGAATGTACCTCATTACTCATCAGTGAAATGTACCTCATTTCTCATCAGTGAAATGTATACCACCCCCTCTGTATACTAGCACACTTTCAACAGTGATAGTGTCCCAACTCTCAACAGTGAAATGTACCTCAATACTCAACACTGGAATGTACCACAATTCTCAACAGTGAAATGTACTACCTAATTTCTCATCAGTGAAATGTACCTCATTTCTCATTAGTGAAATGTATACCCCTCTCTGTATACTAGCAAACTCTCAACAGCGAAAATGCCCCAACTCTCAATAGTGAAATGTACCTCAATTCTCAACATTGAATTGTACCACATTTCTCATCAGTGAAATGTATACCCCCTCTGTATACTAGCAAACTCTCAACAGTGAAAGTGCCCCAACTATCAACACTGAAATGTACCTCAGTTCTCAACAGTGAAATGTATACCTCCCTCTGTAGACTAGCAAACTCTCAACAGTGAAAATGCCCCAGCTCTCAAAAGAGAAATGTACCTCAATTCTCAACAGTGAAATGTACATCCCATATGTATACTAGCAAACTCTCAACAGTGAAATATACCTCAATTCTCAACAGTGAAATGTACCTCATTTCTCATCAGTGAAATGAATACCCCCTCTCTATACTAGCAAACGCTCAACAGTGAAAGTGCCCCAACTCTCAATAATGAAATGTACCTCATTTCTCATCAGTGAAATGTATACCCCCTCTGTATACTAGCAAACTCTCAACAGTGAAATGTACCTCAATTCTCAACAATGAAACATACCTCATTTCTCATCAGTGAAATGTACCTCATTTCTCATCAGTGAAATGTATACCCCCTCTGTATACTAGCAAACTTTCAACAGTGAAAGTGCCCCAACTCTCAACAGTGAAATGTACCTCAATTCTCAACAGTGGAATGTACCACAATTCTCAACAGTGAAATGTACCTCATTTCTCCTCAGTGAAATGTACCTCATTTCTCATCAGTGAAATGTATACCGCCCTCTGTAGACTAGCAAACTCTCAACAGTGAAAATGCCCCAGCTCTAAAAAGTGAAATGTACCTCAATTCTCAACAGTGAAATGTACACCCCATATGCATACTTGCAAACTCTCAACAGTGAAATGTACCTCAATTCTCAACAGTGAAATGTACCTCATTTCTCATCAGTGAGATGTATACCCCCTCTCTATACTAGCAAACTCTCAACAGTGAAAGTGCCCCAACTCTCAACAATGAAATGTACCTAAATTCTTTACAGTGAAATGTACCTCATTTCCCATCAGTGAAATGTATACCTCCCTCGTTATACTAGCAAACTCTCAACAGTGAAATGTATCTCAGTTCTCAACAGGGAAATGTACCTCATTACTTATCAGTGAAATGTACCTCATTTCTCATCAGTGAAATGTATGCCCCCCTCTGTATACTAGCAAACTCTCAACAGTGAAAGTGCCCCAACTCTCAACAGTGAAATGTGCCTCAGTTCTCAACAGTGAAATGTACCTCATTTCTCCTCAGTGAAATGTGCCTCATTTCTCATCAGTGAAATGTATACCTCCCTCGGTAGACTAGCAAACTCTCAACAGTGAAAATGCACCAGCTCTCAAAAGTGAAATGTACCTCATTTCTCAACAGTGAAATGTACCTCATTTCTCATCAGTGAAATGTATACCCCTCTCTATACTAGCAAACTCTCAACAGTGAAAGTGCCCCAACTCTCAACAATGAAATGTACCTCAAGTCTTAACAGTGAAATGTACCTCATTTCTCATCAGTGAAATATATACCCCCCTCTGTATACTAGCAAACTCTACACAGTGAAATGTACCTTAATTCTCAACAATGAAACATACCTCATTTCTCATCAGTGAAATGTATACCCCTCTTTATACTAACAAACTCTCAACAGTGAAATGTACCTCAGTTCTCAACAGTGAAATGTACCTCATTACTCATCAGTGAAATGTACCTCATTTCTCATCAGTGAAATGTATACCCCCCTCTGTATACTAGCAAACTTTCAATAGTGAAAGTGCCCCAACTCTCAACAGTGAAATGTACCTCAATTCTCAACAGTGGAATGTACCACAATTCTCAACAGTGAAATGTACCTCAGTTCTCAACAGTGAAATGTACCTCATTACTCATCAGTGAAATGTACCTCATTTCTCATCAGTGAAATGTATACCCCCCTCTGTATACTAGCAAACTTTCAACAGTGAAAGTGCCCCAACTCTCAACAGTGAAATGTACCTCAATTCTCAACAGTGGAATGTATCACAATTCTCAACAGTGAAATGTACCTCATTTCTCATCAGTGAAATGTACCTCGTTTCTAATCAGTGAAATGTATACCCCCTCTGTATACTAGCAAACTCTCAACAGTGAAAGTGCCCCAACTCTCAACAATGAAATGTTCCTCAATTCACAACAATGAAGCATACCTCATTTCTCATCAGTGAAATGTATACCCCCTCTTTATACTAGCAAACTCTCAACAGTGAAATGTACCTCAGTACTCAACAGTGAATGTACCTCATTACTCATCAGTGAAATGTACCTCATTTCTCATCAGTGAAATGTATACCCCCCCCTCTGTATACTAGCACACTTTCAACAGTGATAGTGTCCCAACTCTCAACAGTGAAATGTACCTCAATACTCAACACTGGAATGTACCACAATTCTCAACAGTGAAATGTACTACCTAATTTCTCATCAGTGAAATGTACCTCATTTCTCATTAGTGAAATGTATACCCCTCTCTGTATACTAGCAAACTCTCAACTGCGAAAATGCCCCAACTCTCAATAGTGAAATGTACCTCAATTCTCAACATTGAATTGTACCACATTTCTCATCAGTGAAATGTATACCCCCTCTGTATACTAGCAAACTCTCAACAGTGAAAGTGCCCCAACTATCAACACTGAAATGTACCTCAGTTCTCAACAGGGAAATGTATACCTCCCTCTGTAGACTAGCAAACTCTCAACAGTGAAAATGCCCCAGCTCTCAAAAGAGAAATGTACCTCAATTCTCAACAGTGAAATGTACACCCCATATGTATACTAGCAAACTCTCAACAGTGAAATATACCTCAATTCTCAACAGTGAAATGTACCTCATTTCTCATCAGTGAAATGAATACCCCCTCTCTATACTAGCAAACGCTCAACAGTGAAAGTGCCTCAACTCTCAATCAACTCTCAATAATGAAATGTACCTCATTTCTCATCAGTGAAATGTATACCCCCTCTGTATACTAGCAAACTCTCAACAGTGAAATGTACCTCAATTCTCAACAATGAAACATACCTCATTTCTCATCAGTGAAATGTATACCCCCTCTTTATACTAGCAAAACTCTCAACAGTGAAATGTACCTCAGTTCTCAACAGTGAAATGTACCTCATTACTCATCAGTGAAATGTACCTCATTTCTCATCAGTGAAATGTATACCCCCTCTGTATACTAGCAAACTTTCAACAGTGAAAGTGCCCCAACTCTCAACAGTGAAATGTACCTCAATTCTCAACAGTGGAATGTACCACAATTCTCAACAGTGAAATGTACCTCATTTCTCCTCAGTGAAATGTACCTCATTTCTCATCAGTGAAATGTATACCACCCTCTGTAGACTAGCAAACTCTCAACAGTGAAAATGCCCCAGCTCTCAAAAGTGAAATGTACCTCAATTCTCAACAGTGAAATGTACACCCCATATGCATACTTGCAAACTCTCAACAGTGAAATGTACCTCAATTCTCAACAGTGAAATGTACCTCATTTCTCATCAGTGAGATGTATACCCCCTCTCTATACTAGCAAACTCTCAACAGTGAAAGTGCCCCAACTCTCAACAATGAAATGTACTTAAATTCTTAACAGTGAAATGTACCTCATTTCCCATCAGTGATATGTATACCTCCCTCTTTATACTAGCAAACTCTCAACAGTGAAATGTATCTCAGTTCTCAACAGTGAAATGTACCTCATTACTTATCAGTGAAATGTACCTCATTTCTCATCAGTGAAATGTATGCCCCCCTCTGTATACTAGCAAACTCTCAACAGTGAAAGTGCCCCAACTCTCAACAGTGAAATGTACCTCAGTTCTCAACAGTGAAATGTACCTCATTTCTCCTCAATGAAATGTACCTCATTTCTCATCAGTGAAATTTATACCCCCTCTGGAGATTAGCAAACTCTCAACAGTGAAAATGCCCCAGCTCTCAAAAGTGAAATGTACCTCAATTCTCAACAGTGAATTGTACACCCCATGTGTATACTAGGAAACTCTCAACAGTGAAATGTACCACTAGTCCCAACAGTGAAATGCACACCGGTAATTCCCTGAAAACTCTTAACAGTAAATTGTACCCCAACTCTCAACATTGACATTGGCCACAATTCTTAACAGTGAAATGTATACCCCCTCTGTATACTAGCAAACTCTCAATAGTGAAATGTACCCTTCTCTCAACAGTTAAATGTACCTCAATTTTCAACATTAAAATGCATACACACTCTAGATGACAGAAAAATCTTAACAGTGAAATGTATCTCGAGTCTCAATAGTGAAATGTACACCTTCTCTTCCCAGCAAACTCTTAACTGTGAAATGTACCTCAGATCTTAACAGTGAAATGTACCTCATTTCTCATCAGTGAAATGTATACCCCCCTCCGTATACTAGCAAACTCTCAACAGCGAAAATGCCCCAATTCTCAATAGTGAAATGTACCTCAATTCTCAACAGTGAACTGTACCTCAGTTCTCATCAGTGAAATGTATACCCCCCTCTGTATACTAGCAAACTCTCAACAGTGAAAGTGCCCCAACTCTCAACAGTGAAATGTGCCTCAGTTCTCAACATTGAAATGTACCTCATTTCTCCTCAGTGAAATGTGCCTCATTTCTCATCAGTGAAATGTATACCTCCCTCGGTAGACTAGCAAACTCTCAACAGTGAAAATGCCCCAGCTCTCAAAAGTGAAATGTACCTCATTTCTCAACAGTGAAATGTACCTCATTTCTCATCAGTGAAATGTATACCCCTCTCTATACTAGCAAACTCTCAACAGTGAAAGTGCCCCTACTCTCAACAATGAAATGTACCTCAAGTCTTAACAGTGAAATGTACCTCATTTCTCATCAGTGAAATATATACCCCCCTCTGTATACTAGCAAACTCTACACAGTGAAATGTACCTCAATTCTCAACAATGAAACATACCTCATTTCTCATCAGTGAAATGTATACCCCTCTTTATACTAGCAAACTCTCAACAGTGAAATGTACCTCAGTTCTCAACAGTGAAATGTACCTCATTACTCATCAGTGAAATGTACCTCATTTCTCATCAGTGAAATGTATACCCCCCTCTCAGTGAAAGTGCCCCAACTCTCAACAGTGAAATGTACCTCAATTCTCAACAGTGGAATGTACCACAATTCTCAACAGTGAAATGTACCTCAGTTCTCAACAGTGAAATGTACCTCATTACTCATCAGTGAAATGTACCTCATTTCTCATCAGTGAAATGTATACCCCCCTCTGTATACTAGCAAACTTTCAACAGTGAAAGTGCCCCAACTCTCAACAGTGAAATGTACCTCAATTCTCAACAGTGGAATGTATCACAATTCTCAACAGTGAAATGTACCTCATTTCTCATCAGTGAAATGTACCTCATTTCTCATCAGTGAAATGTATACCCCCTCTGTATACTAGCAAACTCTCAACAGTGAAAGTGCCCCAACTCTCAACAATGAAATGTTCCTCAATTCGCAACAATGAAACATACCTCATTTCTCATCAGTGAAATGTATACCCCCTCTTTATACTAGCAAACTCTCAACAGTGAAATGTACCTCAGTACTCAACAGTGAATGTACCTCATTACTCATCAGTGAAATGTACCTCATTTCTCATCAGTGAAATGTATACCCCCCTCTGTATACTAGCACACTTTCAACAGTGATAGTGTCCAGACTCTCAACAGTGAAATGTACCTCAATACTCAACACTGGAATGTACCACAATTCTCAACAGTGAAATGTACTACCTAATTTCTCATCAGTGAAATGTACCTCATTTCTCATTAGTGAAATGTATACCCCTCTCTGTATACTAGCAAACTCTCAACAGCGAAAATGCCCCAACTCTCAATAGTGAAATGTACCTCAATTCTCAACATTGAATTGTACCACATTTCTCATCAGTGAAATGTATACCCCCCTCTGTATACTAGCAAACTCTCAACAGTGAAAGTGCCCCAACTATCAACACTGAAATGTACCTCAGTTCTCAACAGTGAAATGTATACCTCCCTCTGTAGACTAGCAAACTCTCAACAGTGAAAATGCCCCAGCTCTCAAAAGAGAAATGTACCTCAATTCTCAACAGTGAAATGTACACCCCATATGTATACTAGCAAACTCTCAACAGTGAAATATACCTCAATTCTCAACAGTGAAATGTACCTCATTTCTCATCAGTGAAATGAATACCCCCTCTCTATACTAGCAAACGCTCAACAGTGAAAGTGCCCCAACTCTCAACAATGAAATGTACCTCATTTCTCATCAGAAATATGTATACCCCCTCTGTATACTAGCAAACTCTCAACAGTGAAATGTACCTCAATTCTCAACAATGAAACATACCTCATTTCTCATCAGTGAAATGTATACCCCCTCTTTATACTAGCAAAACTCTCAACAGTTAAATGTACCTCAGTTCTCAACAGTGAAATGTACCTCATTACTCATCAGTGAAATGTACCTCATTTCGCATCAGTGAAATGTATACCCCCCTCTGTATACTAGCAAACTTTCAGCAGTGAAAGTGCCCCAACTCTCAATAGTGAAATGTACCTCAATTCTCAACAGTGGAATGTACCACAATTCTCAACGGTGAAATGTACCTAATTTCTCATCAGTGAAATGTGCCTCATTTCTCATCAGTGAAATGTATACCACCCTCTGTATACTCGCAAACTCTCAACAGTGAAAGTGCCCCAACTCTCAACAATGAAATGTACCTCAATTCTCAACAATGAAACATACCTCATTTCTCATCGGTGAAATGTATACCCCCTCTTTATAATAGCAAACTCTCAACAGTGAGATGTACCTCAGTACTCAACAGTGAAATGTACCTCATTACTCAGCAGTGAAATTTACCTCATTTCTCATCAGTGAAATGTATACCCCCCTCTGTATACTAGCAAACTTTCAACAGTGATAGTGTCCCAACTCTCAACAGTGAAATGTACCTCAATACTCAATAGTGGAATGTACCACAATTCTCAACAGTGAAATGTACCTAATTTCTCATCAGTGAAATGTACCTCATTTCTCAGTAGTGAAATGTATACCCCTCTCTGTATACTAGCAAACTATCAACAGCGAAAATGCCCCAACTCTCAATAGTGAAATGTACCTCAATTCTCAACAGTGAATTGTACCACATTTCTCCTCAGTGAAAAGTATATCCCCCTCTGTATACTAGAAAACTCTCAACAGTGAAAGTGCCCCAACTCTCAACAGTGAAATGTACCTCAGTTCTCAACAGTGAAATGTACCTCATTTCTCCTTAGTGAAATGTACCTAATTTCTCATCAGTGAAATGTATACCTCCCTCTGTAGACTAGCAAACTCTCAACAGTGAAAATGCCCCAGCTCTCAAAAGAGAAATGTACCTCAATTCTCAACAGTGAAATGTACACCCCATAGGTATATGTATACTAGCAAACTTTCAACAATGAAATGTACCTCAATTCTTAACAGTGAAATGTACCTAATTTCTCATCAGTGAAATGTATGCCCCCTCTGTATACTAGCAAACTCTCAACAGTGAAATGTACCTCAATTCTCAACAATGTAACATACCTCATTTCTCATCAGTGAAATGTACACCCCCTCTTTATACTAGCAAACTCTCAACAGTAAAATGTACCTCAGTTCTCAACAGTGAAATGTACCTCATTACTCATCAATTAAATGTACCTCATTTCTTATCAGTGAAATGTATACCCCCCTCTGTATACTAGCAAACTTTCAAAAGTGAAAGTGCCCCAACTCTCAACAGTGAAATGTACCTCAATTCTCAACAGTGGAATGTACCACAATTCTCAAAAGTGAAATGTACCTAATTTCTCAACAGTGGAATGTACCTCATTTCTCATCAGTGAAATGTAAACCCCCCTCTGTATACTAGCAAACTCTCAACAGCGAAAATGCCCCAATTCTCAATAGTGAAATGTACCTCAATTCTCAACAGTGAATTGTACCTCATTCCTCATCAGTGAAATGTATACCCCCCTCTGGATACTAGCAAACTCTCAACAGTGAAAGTGCCCCAACTCTCAACAGTGAAATGTACCTCAGTTCTCAACAGTGAAATGTACCTCATTTCTCCTCAATGAAATGTACCTCATTTCTCATCAGTGAAATGTATACCCCCTCTGTAGATTAGCAAACTCTAAACAGTGAAAATGCCCCAGCTCTCAAAAGTGAAATGTACCTCAATTCTCAACAGTGAAATGTACACCCCATGTGTATACTAGGAAACTCTCAACAGTTAATTGTACCACAAGTCCCAACAGTGAAATGCGCACCGGTAATTCCCTGAAAACTCTTAACAGTAAATTGTACCCCAACTCTCAACATTGACATTGACCACAATTCTTAACAGTGAAATGTACACCCCCTCTGTATACTAGCAAACTCTCAACAGTGAAATGTACCCTTCTCTCAACAGTGAAATGTACCTCAATTTTCAACAATAAAATGCATACACACTCTCGATGCCAGAAAAATCTTAACAGTGAAATGTACCTCAAGTCTCAATAGTGAAATGTACACCTTCTCTTCCCAGCAAACTCTTAACAGTGAAATGTACCTTAGATCTCAACAGACAAATGTACCTCATTTCTCAACAGTGAAATGTATACCCCTCTGTATACTAGCAAACTTGCAACAGTGAAATGTACCCCAAGTCTCAACAATGAAATGTACACCTTCTCTTCCCCACAAACTCTTAACTGTGAAATGTACCTCAGCTCCCAACAGTAAAATGTAACTCAATTCTCAACAGTGAACTATATACTCCCTCTGTATACTAGCAAACTCTCAACAGTGAAATGTACCCTTCTCTCAACAGTGGAATGTACCACAATTCTCAACAGTGAAATGTACCTAACTTCTCATCAGTGAAATGTACCTCATTTCTCATTCGTGAAATGTATACCCCCTCTGTATACTAGCAAACTCTCAACAGTGAAAGTGTCCCAACTCTCAACAGTGAAATGTACCTCAGTTCTAAACAGTGAAATGTACCTCATTTCTCCTCAGTGAAATGTACCTCATTTCTCATCAGTGAAATGTATACCTCCCTCTGTAGACTGGTAAACTCTCAGCAGTGAAAATGCCCCAGCTCTCAAAAGTGAAATGTACCTCAATTCTCAACAGTGAAATGTACACCCCATATGCATACTAGCAAACTCTCAACAGTGAAATGTACCTCAATTCTCAACAGTGAAATGTACCTCATTTCTCATCAGTGAAATGTATACCCCCTCTCTATACTAGTAAACTCTCAACAGTGAAAGTGCCCCAACTCTCAACAATGAAATGTACCTCAATTCTTAACAGTGAAATGTACCTAATTTCTCATCAGTGAAATGTATGCCCCCTCTGTATACTAGCAAACTCTCAACAGTGAAATGTACCTCAATTCTCAACAATGTAACATACCTCATTTCTCATCAGTGAAATGTACACCCCCTCTTTATACTAGCAAACTCTCAACAGTAAAATGTACCTCAGTTCTCAACAGTGAAATGTACCTCATTACTCATCAATTAAATGTACCTCATTTCTTATCAGTGAAATGTATACCCCCCTCTGTATACTAGCAAACTTTCAAAAGTGAAAGTGCCCCAACTCTCAACAGTGAAATGTACCTCAATTCTCAACAGTGGAATGTACCACAATTCTCAAAAGTGAAATGTACCTAATTTCTCAACAGTGGAATGTACCTCATTTCTCATCAGTGAAATGTAAACCCCCCTCTGTATACTAGCAAACTCTCAACAGCGAAAATGCCCCAATTCTCAATAGTGAAATGTACCTCAATTCTCAACAGTGAATTGTACCTCATTCCTCATCAGTGAAATGTATACCCCCCTCTGTATACTAGCAAACTCTCAACAGTGAAAGTGCCCCAACTCTCAACAGTGAAATGTACCTCAGTTCTCAACAGTGAAATGTACCTCATTTCTCCTCAATGAAATGTACCTCATTTCTCATCAGTGAAATGTATACCCCCTCTGTAGATTAGCAAACTCTAAACAGTGAAAATGCCCCAGCTCTCAAAAGTGAAATGTACCTCAATTCTCAACAGTGAAATGTACACCCCATGTGTATACTAGGAAACTCTCAACAGTTAATTGTACCACAAGTCCCAACAGTGAAATGCGCACCGGTAATTCCCTGAAAACTCTTAACAGTAAATTGTACCCCAACTCTCAACATTGACATTGACCACAATTCTTAACAGTGAAATGTACACCCCCTCTGTATACTAGCAAACTCTCAACAGTGAAATGTACCCTTCTCTCAACAGTGAAATGTACCTCAATTTTCAACAATAAAATGCATACACACTCTCGATGCCAGAAAAATCTTAACAGTGAAATGTACCTCAAGTCTCAATAGTGAAATGTACACCTTCTCTTCCCAGCAAACTCTTAACCGTGAAATGTACCTTAGATCTCAACAGACAAATGTACCTCATTTCTCAACAGTGAAATGTATACCCCTCTGTATACTAGCAAACTTGCAACAGTGAAATGTACCCCAAGTCTCAACAATGAAATGTACACCTTCTCTTCCCCACAAACTCTTAACTGTGAAATGTACCTCAGCTCCCAACAGTAAAATGTAACTCAATTCTCAACAGTGAACTATATACTCCCTCTGTATACTAGCAAACTCTCAACAGTGAAATGTACCCTTCTCTCAACAGTGGAATGTACCACAATTCTCAACAGTGAAATGTACCTAACTTCTCATCAGTGAAATGTACCTCATTTCTCATTCGTGAAATGTATACCCCCTCTGTATACTAGCAAACTCTCAACAGTGAAAGTGTCCCAACTCTCAACAGTGAAATGTACCTCAGTTCTAAACAGTGAAATGTACCTCATTTCTCCTCAGTGAAATGTACCTCATTTCTCATCAGTGAAATGTATACCTCCCTCTGTAGACTGGTAAACTCTCAGCAGTGAAAATGCCCCAGCTCTCAAAAGTGAAATGTACCTCAATTCTCAACAGTGAAATGTACACCCCATATGCATACTAGCAAACTCTCAACAGTGAAATGTACCTCAATTCTCAACAGTGAAATGTACCTCATTTCTCATCAGTGAAATGTATACCCCCTCTCTATACTAGTAAACTCTCAACAGTGAAAGTGCCCCAACTCTCAACAATGAAATGTACCTCAATTCTTAACAGTGAAATGTACCTCATTTCTCATCAGTGAAATGTACACCCCCCTCTGTATACTAGCAAACTCTCAACAGTGAAATGTACCTCAATTCTCAACTATGAAACATACCTCATTTCTCATCAGTGAAATGTATACCCCCTCTTTATACTAGCAAACACTCCACAGTGAAATGTACCTCAGTTCTCAACAGTGAAATGTACCTCATTACTCATCAGTGAAATGTACCTCATTTCTCATCAGTGAAATGTATACCCCCCTCTTTATACTAGCAAACTTTTAACAGTGATAGTGTGCCAACTCTCAACAGTGAAATGTACCTCAAAACTCAACAGTGGAATGTACCACAATTCTCAACAGTGAAATGTACCTAATTTCTCAGCAGTGAAATGTACCTCATTTCTCAGTAGTGAAATTTATAACCCTCTCTGTATACTAGCAAACTCTCAACAGCGAAAATGCCCCAACTCTCAACAGTGAAATGTACCTCAATTCTCAACAGTGAATTGTACCACATTTCTACTCAGTGAAATGTATACCCCCCTCTGTATACTAGCAAACTCTCAACAGTGAAAGTGCCCCAACTCTCAACAGTGAAATGTACCTCAGTTCTCAACAGTGAAATGTACCTCATTTCTCCTTAGTGAAATGTACCTAATTTCTCATCAGTGAAATGTATACCTCCCTCTGTAGACTAGCAAACTCTCAACAGTGAAAATGCCCCAGCTCTCAAAAGAGAAATGTACCTCAATTCTCAACAGTGAAATGTAAACCCCATATGTATATGTATACTAGCAAACGTTCAACAATGAAATGTACCTCAATTCTTAACAGTGAAATGTACCTAATTTCTCATCAGTGAAATGTATGCCCCCTCTGTATACTAGCAAACTCTCAACAGTGAAATGTACCTCAATTCTCAACAATGTAACATACCTCATTTCTCATCAGTGAAATGTACACCCCCTCTTTATACTAGCAAACTCTCAACAGTAAAATGTACATCAATTCTCAACAGTGAAATGTACCTCATTACTCATCAATGAAATGTACCTCATTTCTTAACAGTGAAATGTATACCCCCCTCTGTATACTAGCAAACTTTCAAAAGTGAAAGTGCCCCAACTCTCAACAGTGAAATGTACCTCAATTCTCAAAAGTGGAATGTACCACAATTCTCAACAGTGAAATGTACCTAATTTCTCAACAGTGGAATGTACCTCATTTCTCAACAGTGGAATGTACCTCATTTCTCATCAGTGAAATGTATACCCCCCTCTGTATACTAGCAAACTCTCAACAGTGAAAATGCCCCAATTCTCAATAGTGAAATGTACCTCAATTCTCAACAGTGAATTGTACCGCATTCCTCATCAGTGAAATGTATACCCCCCTCTGTATACTAGCAAACTCTCAACAGTGAAAGTGCCCCAACTCTCAACAGTGCAATGTACCTCAGTTCTCAACAGTGAAATGTACCTCATTTCTCCTCAATGAAATGTACCTCATTTCTCATCAGTGAAATGTATACCCCCTCTGTAGATTAGCAAACTCTCAACAGTGAAAATGCCCCAGCTCTCAAAAGTGAAATGTACCTCAGTTCTCAACAGTGAAATGTAAACCCCATGTGTATACTAGGAAACTCTCAACAGTTAAATGTACCACAAGTCCCAACAGTGAAATGCGCACCGGTAATTCCCTGAAAACTCTTAACAGTAAATTGTACCCCAACTCTCAACATTGACATTGACCACAATTCTTAACAGTGAAATGTACACCCCCTCTGTATACTAGCAAACTCTCAACAGTGAAATGTACCCTTCTCTCAACAGTGAAATGTACCTCAATTTTCAACAATAAAATGCATACACACTCTCGATGCCAGAAAAATCTTAACAGTGAAATGTACCTCAAGTCTCAATAGTGAAATGTACACCTTCTCTTCCCAGCAAACTCTTAACCGTGAAATGTACCTTAGATCTCAACAGACAAATGTACCTAATTTCTCAATAGTGAAATGTATACCCCTCTGTATACTAGCAAACTTGCAACAGTGAAATGTACCCCAAGTCTCAACAATGAAATGTACACCTTCTCTTCCCCACAAACTCTTAACGGTGAAATGTACCTCAGCTCCCAACAGTAAAATGTAACTCAATTCTCAACAGTGAACTATATACTCCCTCTGTATACTAGCAAACTCTCAACAGTGAAATGTACCCTTCTCTCAACAGTGGAATGTACCACAATTCTCAACAGTGAAATGTACCTAACTTCTCATCAGTGAAATGTACCTCATTTCTCATTCGTGAAATGTATACCCCCCTCTGTATACTAGCAAACTCTCAACAGTGAAAGTGTCCCAACTCTCAACAGTGAAATGTACCTCAGTTCTCAACAGTGAAATGTACCTCATTTCTCCTCAGTGAAATGTACCTCATTTCTCATCAGTGAAATGTATACCTCCCTCTGTAGACTAGTAAACTCTCAGCAGTGAAAATGCCCCAGCTCTCAAAAGTGAAATGTACCTCAATTCTCAACAGTGAAATGTACACCCCATATGCATACTAGCAAACTCTCAACAGTGAAATGTACCTCAATTCTCAACAGTGAAATGTACCTCATTTCTCATCAGTGAAATGTATACCCCCTCTCTATACTAGTAAACTCTCAACAGTGAAAGTGCCCCAACTCTCAACAATGAAATGTACCTCAATTCTTAACAGTGAAATGTACCTCATTTCTCATCAGTGAAATGTATACCCCCCTCTGTATACTAGCAAACTCTCAACAGTGAAATGTACCTCAATTCTCAACTATGAAACATACCTCATTTCTCATCAGTGAAATGTATACCCCCAATTTATACTACCAAACACTCCACAGTGAAATGTACCTCAGTTCTCAACAGTGAAATGTACCTCATTACTCATCAGTGAAATGTACCTCATTTCTCATCAGTGAAATGTATACCCCCCTCTGTATACTAGCAAACTTTTAACAGTGATAGTGTCCCAACTCTCAACAGTGAAATGTACCTCAATACTCAACAGTGGAATGTACCACAATTCTCAACAGTGAAATGTACCTAATTTCTCAGCAGTGAAATGTACCTCATTTCTCAGTAGTGAAATGTATACCCCTCTCTGTATACTAGCAAACTCTCAACAGCGAAAATGACCCAACTCTCAACAGTGAAATGTACCTCAATTCTCAACAGTGAATTGTACCACATTTCTCCTCAGTGAAATGTATACCCCCCTCTGTATACTAGCAAACTCTCAACAGTTAAAGTGCCCCAACTCTCAACAGTGAAATGTACCTCAGATCTCAACAGTGAAATGTACCTCGTTTCTCCTCAGTGAAATGTATACCCCCCTCTGTATACTAGCAAACTTTCAACAGAGAAAGTGCCCCAACTCTCAACAGTGAAATGTACCTCAATTCTCAACAGTGGAATGTACCACAATTCTCAACAGTGAAATGTACCTAATTTCTCATCAGTGAAATGTACCTCATTTCTCATCAGTGAAATGTATACCCCCCTCTGTATACTAGCAAACTCTCAACAGTGAAAATGCCCCAACTCTCAACAATAAAATGTACCTCAATTCTCATCAATGAAACATACCTCATTTCTCATCAGTGAAATGTATACCCCCTCTTTATACTAGCAAACTCTCAACAGTGAAATGTACCTCGTTTCTCAACATTGAAATGTACCTCATTTATCCTCAATGAAATGTACCTCATTTATCATCAGTGAAATGTATACCCCCTCTGTAGATTAGCAAACTCTCAACAGTGAAAATGCACACTGGTAATTCCCTGAAAACTCTTAACAGTAAATTGTACCCAAACTCTCAACATTGACATTGACCACAATTCTTAACAGTGAAATGTATACCCCCTCTGTATACTAGCAAACTCTCAACAGTGAAATGTACCCTTCTCTCAACAGTGAAATGTACCTCAATTTTCAACCTTACAATGCATACACACTCTGGATGCCAGAAAAATCTTAACAGTGAAATGTACCTCAAGTCTCAATAGTGAAATGTACACCTTCTCTTCCCAGCAAACTCTTAACCGTGAAATGTACCTCAGATCTCAACAGACAAATGTACCTCATTTCTCAACAGTGAAATGTATACCCCTCTGTATACTAGCAAACTCGCAACAGTGAAATGTACCCCAAGTCTCAACAATGAAATATACACCTTCTCTTCCCCACAAACTCTTAACGGTGAAATGTACCTCAGCTCCCAACAGTGAAACGTAACTCAATACTCAACAGTGAACTATATACTCCCTCTGTATACTAGCAAACTCTCAACGGTGAAATGTACCCTTCTCTCAACAGTGAAATGTACCTCAATTTTCAATACTGAAATCCATACACACTCTGGATGCCAGAAAAATCTTAACAGTGAAATGTACCTCAAGTCTCAATAGTGAAATGTACACCTTCTCTTCCCAGCAAACTCTTAACCATGAAATGTACCTCAGCTCTCAACAGTGAAATGTACCTCATTTCTCAACAGTGAAATGTATACCCCTCTGTATACTAGCAAACTCTCATCAGTGAAATGTACCCCAAGTCTCAACAGTGAAATGTACACATTTTCTTCCCAGCAAACTCCTAACAGTGAAATTTACCCGAGCTCTCATCACTGAAATGTATCTCAACTCTTAACAGTGAAATGCAGGGGTGGTTTCGAGTCATGGGCAGAGGGGCTCCGCCTCTTTATTTTTTCCCAAAGGCACTGGGGAAACTAAATTCATATTTTGAGCTAGTAAGAATGCAGGCTTCAGTTACAGTATAACTTTTAAACAATACACATTTACACTAACTCGATTTGATCCTGCAGGCTGGCCTGATGGCTGCGGCTCTCTCCCCTGATGTCGTTCTTTGCAAGCGGCTGCCTGCGAAGCTGATACCCTTTGCCGGGCTGACGATCTCACAGCCCTGGGTTCTAAGAGGTCATTACCTAGGCAAAGACAGAGCCTCAGGGATAAGCTCCACCTCCTAATGATGCAGTGGGCAAAGTTAGCCCCAGGCGACTCAGGCAGAAGCCCTGTAGCACCGGGGCTTCACGTCAATCTGGTAGTGTAGCCAATGTCACCCCACCCTTTCCTAACTCATTATGGGTACGGTCAGTCTATTCCACTCACTCCACCCTGTGGCGAGGTGGGAAAGGGCGGGGTAGAGGCTGCTGGCGAGAAGCAGATAAATCAAGTCTGCGCAGTGGTTTAAACTTAAAGACACACTGCGCAGACTCGAGGTGTCTGCTTCCCGCTCTGGATTTAGTGAGGGACGCATTAAAGTTCCAGTGCCAGCAGACTAGTGCGACACAGAAAACAGCGGGCATGCTGCTGCATGTTTCAAGAAAGGAGCTTGTAGCTGAGCTTGAGCTACCCAAAGTGCCCTCCAACCACCTCTGTGTAAGGTAAATACAATTCGAGAGCATCAGAAGCAACATGCACCTTTTGTATGGCATGCGCCCTCCCTAGGCACCCGTGAATCTTTGCCCTCCAGCCTTCCTCCAGTAAGAGGGTACAGACCGGCTTGGTCACACGGTGTGCCTAATTCCCATCATTCCTAATAAAGGAGAAGGCCTGGGGATCCACAGTGCCTAAGACTGGAAGTGACAGGACCGAGGGGTAGGTGCCGAAGGTTGGTCCAAGGGCGGTTGCACATGGCATGAGCAGAGAGATGCAGAGGGACACCCAACTGAATTAACTGGCACACCTGGTCCTAAAAGGCCTACACCGTGCAGTGTCCAGAAATAGAAGCAGCACCCGGCATTCTCACAAAACTGTGAAATGAGTTGTGCAACGTGTGCACGCTGTGAACCTGTGTTCACGAGTACTGGGTGTATGTAGAGCAACATACAGGCACAGCGCTGTGCAGCCGGGCTTTTCTCTCCTTTCTTCACCTGGGGACTGACGACACGAGCGTCTGTGCCCTGCTTATTCCCCAGTATCGGCTCTCCTTGCAGCCCGGTTGTGCAGTAGCAACCCACAACCTGTGCCCGTGACTCCTGCTTGAGACCCCGATCAGCAGCAGAGAACTGGTATCTGAGAGTCTGAACAGATGTCACTTCGTAGCTCATAGCAGGAGAAAGAACAAAGGGGCATATTACCAACAACTAGCAATGATTATCGCTATGTTGGTTTAGCGGTAATATTAATATCGCCGAGCTCCGCCGATTTGTATCGCTTAGGAGCCTTGCTATTATCAAGGTTTATATCCTAAGCGATAAAAATCGGCCGAAATGCATGAATATCGCTGTAAAGTCAGCGATATTCATGCATTACCGAGCAAATGCTCTTAGCCATGTTATCCACCTACCATTGGATAACATGGCTAAGAACAGCTCTGGGCAGGCGTTGGTAATAGGAGAAAAAAGATGTTAGCGACCGTTTCCAGTCGCTAACATCTTGGCACGCCCACTTTGCATGTCATTAGCGATAATTATCGCTGACATGCAAAGTGGGCACCTAAATGTCCGCTATCTCCTACTAGCTGTCGCTAACTGGTGTTAGCGACAGCTAGGTAATAGGGTAATACAATTATCGCCGCTTTAGCGGGAAAAATTCCCGCTAAAGCGGCGATAATGCCCTTGGTAATATGCCCCAAATTGCTCTTGTGACTGGCCATTGCCTTTTCTGGGTAGGCGTTAGATTAACTAATGTTCCCCACACACTCCTTTCAGACTGCTGACTGGTTAATGACTCATCCATCTTGGAGTGCCTCTGAGTGTAAGGGAAGGAGGGGGCCAAGAGGGGGGACTCCTGCACTGTGAAGCCAAGGACGTGCAAGTCAGGAAGGTTGCTGCTGCCCTGTGGAAATCAGGAGACGGGTGCTCGGAGCCAGCAAAGGCTTTAATTTGTAGAATCATTTGACACTCCCTGGTGACAATTATTGTATACCCGTTTTTGAGAGGAAACGCGAATGTGATACCGACTGAGTTGTGCATTGATGTATTGTAATGACAAATGCATAATTTCACCCCATTTATTGAAAGTAGTTGCATGGGGGAATTGCCCTCCCATGCCGCGGCCCCCCAGGCTGTGCTCCCTACAGTCCACCACTTTCAAACTTCACCATCCACCAATGGTGAAATGTACCACAACTCAGTGAAATTGCATGTATTGTTAAACGTTATTTTTTAATGCGAAGATTAAGTATTCTAAAACTCATGTTTCGGAAATAACGAATAAGAAAATCGTAATGAGGCAAGGAGATTATTTTTAGGATCCGTTTCTTGGCTGTAACTTGTACTGTGTCTAGGTCTTTAAACACTATCAACGGAAAGGAGTTTTAGACCATTTTTGGAGGGTTTTAGCACATATTTATTTAAGGCTTTATGGTGTTATGTGTTCTGCTTAATAGAGGTATATAGATTTATTTTACATTCTGTCCTGGTTTAATAGATCTGGATCTAAATAAACTATTTCTGACTGATAAATTCTCCAGCAGCTGTACCTAGAGGCGGCGATAGAAAGTCAATCGGAGAAATATGAGGTCTGTTGGGATGTTATTGTGCATAATTGCAAGTGCATTTGCTATGCATACACCTTTGCACCATTACAAAACACGTGGCTTGCTAGCACACTCCCTCAACTCACAAACGCACCTACACAAGAACACCCTCACATAAGCAAGCACACCCTGCGCATAAACCACATGCACATAAGATACACATCACACACATACACGGTCCACAACACAAGCATATCTCTCTCTCTCTTTCTCTCTCTCTCGCTCTCTGTCGCTCTCTCTCTCTCTCTCTCTCACCTTCGTGGGTAGTCATGGTGGGAAGGTGGAGATCCGCAGTGTGAGAGGAGGATGGGGAAAGAGGCTGGAGTAACCATATGTATGTGCTATGTACAATCATGAACCTTTGATGCCCCTCTAGCCAGGGTGAGCTCCAAGTAATGCCACAGTCCCACCTGGTACAAACTCAGTGTGAGGCGAAGCAATGGCATAGCAGCGCCCACCATCAGCTTAGCAGACAGACAGCATGCAGACGGCTGCCAACAGCAAGTGGCAGCCAGCCTCCTCTGACAAGGCCCGCCACCCAGGCAGTCTGCGGCATCGCGAAGAGCGCCAAGTGGCACCAGACTATCAGGCACCCCGATGCCAGCACAATCAATGCTGAGGGTCATCAATAAAGAGGGAACCAGCTCACCACTCACTCAACGCCACGCGAGTGCAGGGCAGCATGGGCAGCGAGGAGGCACTGCGGGGGCAAAGACAGAGTGAGGTGGGCATGCAGGTGGGAATGCCAGCAGAGGAAGGAGGAATTAGACATTGGAAATGAGGGAATGTGGGAATTAGTAAGGGAATAGGGCCCAGGTTGGCATGTGTCTAGACCAATGATCTGCAAGACGCACATTGTGCGAATACCGATGTCCTTGCGGTGTGCTGGACAATGGGTAGAGAAGATGCTGCTGAGAAGAGAGCGACACACCTAGGGAATAAAGGAGAGCGGTAACTGAGAAAGAAGAGGAGGAGTGCAGATGGGCAGACTGGGGCGAGTGGGAACTGACAGGAAGAAGCCAGGCCGAAAACTGCGGAAGAGACCAGAAGCGAGCCAGACAGAACAAAATGACCGTGTGAGAAGCGATGAAGGAGACTTGGGGGAAACAGCAGCTAATATAAGGTAATTCATTGAAGCAGGTCAGAAGACAGGGGTCTCCCAAAAGGATAAAAGGTACAGGATGTAAATAGTGTCCTCTCATCCTCCAGACACAGCTTTGCTTGCTTGAAAAGGGACGCTCAAAGTGCCCTTCTCTGCCTGCTCTAATGCAGTCAGTGTCAGCTGACCCCAGGCTCACTTCCTTGCCAGGAGGGCAGGATTTTAGGCAACAGCTCTGGGTCTGGGCTGATGCCCATGCTGACAAAGCATGGGTCTGAGTGGCGCTGCCCTTCAGCAGTGCTCACTCCAAGCATCTTCAGAAAACTGCCTTCCGAAAATATAAAGACACCCGAATTGTTCATCCAGATTGGTCTTTCAGCAGTTCGTATTTGGGTTAGTTTGTTCCTAAGCACTCCTATGATCTTCAGATAAGCTGGCTGAAGGATAGGGCAATAAAGGAATTCACCGGATGACACACTTTGGTCACATAGGGAAACTAGGATTCAAACTCAGGTCTCTTTGCTGAAACTCAACTTCTGTACCGACCCCTCAGATTGTCAGACTGCAAAGGGTTCAGAATGCAGCGGCTCGAGCTCTCCTGGGCCTGCCGAGGAGGTGTCCTTCTTCTAATGCCATCCGCCGCCTCCATTGGCTGCCCGTGGCCAAGCGTTTAGAGTTCAAGGTCCTCTGCATCACTTTTAAAATCCTTAATTTTTCATCTCCATGTTTTTTGACTAATCTTCACACCTTCTATATTCCCTCCTGCCAACTTCATTCTATGGGACAGAATCGTGTGGCAGTCCCCAGGGTGAGGAGGGCCCGTGCTGGAGGGTGTTCCTCCCGTGTGTTGGCCTCGAAGCTCTGGAATGCGCTCCCCATTTCTATCCACAGTACAAAATCCTACCTGCCTTTCTGTAAAGCTGCGAAAGCATTCCTCTTCCCTCCATTATAAGCCGTCTTGTTCTGCTGCCAGCTTTGCAGGTTTCTGTTTTCAGCCCCGGGACGCCCCTTTGCTTGGGCAGCTGTGCGCTCTACACAAGTTACCATAGCATAACATGCCTCTGTGGCCTAAGCAACCACAGTCAAGCTAAAGAGTTCAGACATAGGTCGCCTCATTCCTTCATTACTGTGATGCATTGCCTGGTTCCATTTCAGTCTGACCGCAATCAGAAGATGCATTGGTAAGTGGGAAAAATACAATGTGACTTTACATCTGTTTTTTACAGATTACAAGCTGCCACTTGTGTCTTGATGCAAAGATTCTCACTAGGATATGCACACTCAGAATACTTGTGCCTGTTTCTTCTTGTTAGTTGCAGTAAACATTGTAAGCGTGCTAGTTGTGCCCTGGTGTAGCCCCAGGGCTCACTGTGCCAAAAGGTGCAAGCTATGCCTCACTGATGAGGTTAGGCTGAATCCGATCTGAAGTTGGTTGTATTCCCGACTGAAGGGGGGCAAGTCTGGCAGTTCAAGCTGGTCTCTTCCTATTGAAGCAGGACCAAGAATGATTTGCATATGGCCGGTCTCTGTGAAGAGAGGCATTATGGGCAAGAAATGGTGATCTGAAATGTGGCCTGAGTGACTATTAATGACTGAGATTAATTCAAGCATTCCTTCCATCAATGTACTGTTTGTTGCTGTAGACGCCCTACGTGCAACATGTTTGGGTAGATGTGTATTGTGTGCACACTGTGCCACAGGAGTCAAGCTATACTTCACTAATAAGGTCTAACTCGTCCGAAAGTGGCCTGCGGTTGCTTATGTTCCCATCTAGAAGGGCTGGACTAGTCCTATTGGAGCAGAACTAACACTGCCTGTACAACATATTAGTGGAGGGTCTAATGTTAAAAACTGGAAAACAAAATACACACACACACACCTTTAGCACTAACCTTTATACATATAAAGCAGGCACATAATTAATACAGCAAAAACCACATTCTTCCCCACCCCAAAAAAAACGCACAGTGCTCTAGGCCCATCGCAATTAGGAATCTCTCTAACCCAAGCATTGCTGGAGAAAAATGTATTGCATCCCAAGACATGCGTATTTATTTCTTCTCCAGCAAAACCACTAGAATCTGTACAAGAGTACTAGAAACGATCTGTCTGGGAAGGTATGAGGCTTAGAGCAATTTAATTAACCTCCTGAGCACACACCGATATGTCCTTATCTTTCCTACTACAAATGTCTGACCTAGTTGTTGGAAAAGGAGGCCATATCCACATTTCAAACACTTAATTATTAGCAATCACCCTACACATCAGATCAATGCTGAAGATATTTATACCCACTGGCAGTTTCCTAGGGACCATGAAGTAACCACGTAAAACGACAGAAATAAAAAAAGTCCACTGTTCAATCCATTTTAAAGTTACTATCAGCTTGGATCTCCAAAAAGTATTGTAAAAACAGTTGCAACACCACCCATCTTTTAGTTGGCTGTAGATCTGCTCTCTGCCTCCTCCACAGAACCAAGGGGCATATCATCAAGGGCTAAAGATATAATTATCGCCGCTTTAGCGTCCATTTTCGGGTGAAAAGCGGCGATAATTATATCGCATTATTTGCAAGGACACACTAGCGCGTGTTTCCTTGATTCAGCTCCAGTTTTGTTTACGCCTCGCTTTGTATCTCTAATGAGATGCAAAGGAGGCGTGCCTGACAAAACACCATGGAAAAATATCGCTACCCCAGCTTCGTGAAATCATCAACGAGGGGTAGCGATATTGTAAATCCCGTTAACTATACCTTAACGCAGGAATTTAACATCTGTTAAATTCCTCACTAAGGCATAGCTAACATGGGAGGTGGATTATGGTGATACGACTACAGGGTCATATCACAAAGGCTATCTCCGTTTTAGGTGCAACATCGCTGGATTTCCAGCGATGTTGGCCCATTTCCCTGGAATATTATCGCCCTGGAGTAACGTCTTGTTAATAACTCATTGCCAGGGCGATACATTCCTGTGATAAATAAACAAGCGCTAAACGAGTTTTGCATTTATTTATCGCCGTTCTAGTAAATATGCCCCCAAGTTTTCCAGCTCATCTGCACTCGAGTATTGTGCTCTAGACCTAAGAGTGGATTACTACTCTCAGACTACTTGACCTGTCTCTCCATTTGAAGCCCAAACACCACAATATCCTACAACAATTACTCACAGCTGTTAATTTTTGGCAGAGCCAGCTGGAGCTGGGCGCAAGACCAACACAACCGCTTGACCATAGACTACACGACTCGTAGGCGCTGCCAGTGACAACGGAGGCACCGAATGGCTCAATCTCACATCGCCTGCTTTTAAAATCCGGTAATACCCCTTCTTTAGATAATGTCTTCACACTACAGTGGATGACCAGTGGCTAATAAGCTGCTACCATAGTGTCAAAAAATGGATGACAACCAGCAGGCCATGCCTGCACCACAGCAAAGGTGGATACCAGCTAAGAAGCCTAGAGGCACAGAAAACATTGTATATAATATGTTACTTGGAAGGGCCAAAACATACAGGGTATAAAAAGAATTATAAACATTTTACACCTGATAAAAATCAGTGTTTGCACAGGATCTGCAATACGACTTGAGATTGTTTTTGAGCTGACACATATATACTGATTAGTGACAGCACAAAACTGACAATCAATAGTATTCGGAAAATCTTTCTGCCATTAATATTAATGAGGCAGGAATTCCATTTGTGAACCACACCAAATCCCTCTTTGAAAGGGCCAGGTATGAAGCTTTGCGATGGACAGCAGAATGCCAACACACCAGCCCTATCCCTTAAAGGTTCCCTTAAAGGGCTTACAGAGCTAAAATATGTTTACATTGTTGGCATAATATTATTTTAAAAATGGGGCGCACTATGCAGCACTCCCCCACTGCTGCATTTGACAAGCAAATTGTGGTCTGTTGGTTCAAGCCCTAACTGCTAGAAAGTTTTAACACCACGCCCGAATATTCAATCTGGTCAATTAACCATCTGGTTATCCCATCAGGAATATATTTTTTACTGCATGTTGCTGTTTTACCCGGTGGCATTTTAACTGAGAGATTATAGGTTGTGCATGTCATAGTAGTGGAAAACATGCACCCTGTTCCCCCCTTTTTGACAAGTTTGTCCCACATAAACTCTTCTAGACCATGCCTGGAGAGATTTGTGAGGAAAGATCAAAGGTCCAAGCACAGTGTGTGGTGACCTCAGAATCTACTCCTATGTGCAACCACCATATGCGCCTCACATTAGTTGTGGCACTAGCCCACACATGCCCTCTCGGGTGGAGTCTGCGCTTCGTGGATTGGTTCAGGTACTGGTTCACAGTTTATTGATTGGCCAGAATATACACAGGTCTTTGAGCTTGGAACATCGACGGCGAATGGGCAATCGACTGTTTAGTCTTCTCCTTCCAGTCCACACATAATATCACTATTGTAGGTGTTCCATTTACCTCAGAATTGTGGATTTTGTCAATAGAAGCAGGTGCGGGATAATATGGGAGCGGTATGGATCAAATGGTATCCATCATTATTAAACAGCACCAGAAGATGTTAGCAACCAAGAACAAACATTCAAAAGAAAAATGTTGAGACTTTCGATACACTCTGCAGCATCTTCTCGAACGATGGTCGTGCAACATAAATCCTGACAGCAGCTCAGGCCGTCCCCGCCATCCACAGCTCAAACACCAATCCCCTTAATCATGGATGATTCCACTTTTATGACCAACACCACTAGCACATCACAAAGGAGATTTAGTGCATTGGGAGCCAGCTGCTTGGGGAGTGATCCTATGTTTAGTATTCCGAACACGAAACCATGCCCACTGCGGTACAACCGGAATCGAATATTTACCTGCAACAAGAAAGCAGCAGAGCTAATCCCTCAATTTACATACAGAGTATCTTCTACCGAGAAGCACTATGTCCTCTGAAGGTATAACTTGTTTTTCTACAAGATATGGGGAAATTCCTTTAGAATATTCAAGCAATACTAACACAAACACCTGCTTTACCCCTGGGGAGGAGGGCAGGGGGGGGCAAAGACGAATCAAATAGCTCTGAGCCTTCTGGAAGGTAATTATGTTATATAAAGTACAGACACAACTGACAAAGTCAAATTCATTATGGCAGGTGGATATAGCTTTCGATTCTGTTGATTCTGTCACCGCCTACCGTTTGTCTAGGTTGCCCAATGGCCGTTGGTAAAGGGCATCAATAGAGGAAATCAATGTATTTATTCCTGTTTGTCAAAGTTCATGAGGCACCCACATGCAAATTGCTGGCAATAAAATAACAAGGAAAGAAATTGTTCTAAAGCATGTTGTCCAGTAGATGCAAAAAGACACCAGATGTAAATCTAGTGTGTGCTTCATTCTATGCACACTTTGTTCCTGGAAGGTACCAACACAATATTTCTTCATTACCATCCTGTCCAGAAAGTAGACTCACTTCAGAAATCAGATTCATCAATTAGCTCCCGGAACCGTGTGCTTTAAAGAAGGAGGCCTCCTTTTTTCTCTCTGCGGGAAACTCGTAATTGATTAAGTGGTTCGTTTTGTTTTCCTGCACACACTTTAATAAATTATAGTTCATTGTTCTTTTTTTTGTGCTGTGTTGTATCATGGTAAGGTGCTTTATGTTATGTCATGTTTCCTGTGCCGCTTGGCGCTCTTACATCATGTGTTACTTTGTTATGTGCTTTGTTATTTTTTGCTATGTTAGGTTATAGTATGACAGTATTCCGTTGGGATTGTACCAAAATATTCTGGCCGTAATCTTGTCTGGCAAAAATAGTGCTTCATGAACATTTTTTTTTTAAATATTGCCTCTTGAAGTTGATAACAGAAAGTCTACCCAGTGAGAATTTAGCCAACAATATTTACGCCAGGTGATTTTCTTGTTTGCGATATTCTGACATACAAACATTAGTTGCTGGATATATTTGTTATGGTAGGCTACAGTTGCCCTGCATTACCAAGTTATACTCTGTAACATGGTATACTATGTCAACTTGGATGATGCTGGTAGACCCCAACTTTCACTGAATATAGGGCATCATGGCGCTGAAGCAGAGCCCAACACTACTTATTTACTCCCTGTTATGCTGACTGTCATGTAGGGCAGCAACGAAGGACCGCCACTTCTGTCTGTGTCTAAGCTAGTTCCTGTACAGTGCCCCAGCTGTGGTTCAGGATCTTTATTTCTGTTTCCACAGTCCGCCTCCAGGGGTTCTTTGTCCTGCCTCTCTTCCATTTGCCTCATAGGGTCCAGTGGGGAGCTGTTCTTGTGATAGAGTCTTGTTCTCTTCTGATGGTGTGTCCTATCCATCTCCATCTTTTTCTCATAATGAGGGTCTCCATGCTCTCTTGCTTGCATCTGGTGAGCACTTCCTCGTTGGAGATGGTTTGCGGCAAGAAAAGGCTCAAGATTCTTCTCAGGTTACTGTTGTGGAAGGTTGGCAGGTTGGTGATGTCGCTTTCATCTTCCACCAGCATTCTGATCCATACAAGAGAGTGGACAGAGCACGGTTCTGGTAAAGCCTCAGCTTAGTGTTGCCGCCGTACTGAGATGACGTCCACACATTATTCAGCATCCTGAAGGCATTCCTGGCCTTGTTCAGCCAGCTCTTGATGTCACTGCCTGTCCATCCCTCATGTCTTATAGTATTGTCTCGAAGGTGAACTCTTCAATCATGGATAGGTCCTTTCCATCCACCTTGATTGCTGAAGGGTGTGGGATGTTGATGGCATGTTCTCTGGTTTTGGTGTGTTGATCTTCAGGTCCACTTACTGTGCATAGATGTTTAGGCGAGACATGTCTTCCTGACGATGCTGCTGTGTGTGACACAACAATGCTAGTTCATCTGCATAGTCAAGGTCCTCCGATGTAGACAATTAGGTCGATCTGATGGGAAACGTCCATTACAACACATGCATTACATAATAATGCCTTTACAACGCAGCCAAAACAACAAATATGCCATCACTGCACATGCTATTACAACGCATATGTCATTACAACGCATGCCATTGCATCAAAAATTAAAGTAAGTGTTTAGGTAAGTACTATGAAATTATTTATTGTAGTATTGTATGTAATAGTAATATTGGTATTGTTTTCAAAATGATTAATTTATTATCTTTAGAGGGTGTAATTATTATTCTCTGACAGAGAATGCAGGGGAATTAGGGGTTTTTGGTGGGAGAGTTTATTATTACTGAGATATTAATCATAATACCTGGGTATTGATTAACATTAATTTCATGTTCATTTTTTGTAATTTAGTAACAATTAAAAATGATACTTATAAGTGTGTGAGGCACTTTCTCTGGAACAGGATGCAAGGGAAATGGGGTTTTTTAGGTGGGGGGGGTGTATTACTACCCGAGTATTAATTTTAACACCTGGATATTAAGGATACATTTTAAAATATTTTTTTCAGTAACATTACTTATACTTTAAGATAGGAGAATGAATATGCTTTTTAATAGTATGCTTTGTATTAGTATACGTAGTAATGGTATGTATTGTAATGGCAGTTTCAGTGTATCCCTATGAACATGGGTTATAATGGATTGCGTTGTAAAAACATGCGAGGTAATGGTAGTTGTGTTGTAAAAGTATGCGTTTTAAGGTCATATATTCCCATCTGATACCTCTGGGATGGTCTTAAGATGTACATAGCATAACGCATTGTATGATAAGGTTGAAGAGCAATGTTGACATCACGCATAGTTGTCTCAGACTGATCGTGACTCGGCAGCTATACTCACTATCGCTCACCTTGCAGGTAAAATGATCATAGAAGCTCTTGATGAGGAGAACTATCTGCTCTGGTATACCATCAGATCTCAGTGTACGCCAGAGCCCAGCACTAGCACTGTGCTTCAAAGAGGAGCACTAAAGGCTCCCTAAGTGGGTCAATTCCTAAAACAGAAGTAGTGTTAGATTATTCTGATGGATAACAGAGAACGTCCACAACTGCATTCCGACATAGACTAAACAGCATCCTCCTGAGCCTTCTCTGCTGATCTTGCTGACTTTCAGGAGAGAACCCTCAGAGTAAGTGTGTGTAAAATAGCATAAGCTTCTGTCTGAGTTCCTCTGTATTTTAACCCCTTTGCCGCGGCCGCGATTTCACGGCAGTGCGGCACTTCCGCAAAATGGGCTGGGCCGCGTCGACCCTTGGCCGACGGCAGCACTAGCAAGGTAGTGCTCCCGTCGGCCGTTGGCAGCACGCAAGGGGTTAAAACCCAGACCTGGGCTTTGATCAGTGACCATGTTCTACAAACGTCTTTCCATGTGCCAATGCCCAAATATAATTATAGGGTCTGAGTTCACTTTAGGCCAAGGTTGGGCTCTTATGGGAATATTTCCAAAAGTCAGAAGTATGCGATTCTCTTCTTGTGATGCAATTGTCACCCTCTGTTAAGCCTTCGTCTCAGCATAACCCATAAAGTATAAACATAAATCCACTTACTGAGAGACCTGATCTTCATACTGGTTTCAGCAGGTTGATAGAAAGAACCCGTGCCAGCAAGTGACAGGCAAGTGATGGAGTTGTTGTCTGAGTAAGCATAGAAATGAGAGGGTAAAGAGGAGTGCAATTTAAGTGCTTGTTTGTGGGGGACATTTAATGTGCAGATCAATAGGGAATAACTATCCCGTGAGAAGTCAATCTTTTCGCTATGTTGCCCCCCCCCATAGTTTTTATACACTGGGCACCTGGTATTCGACCAACCTTTTGAGCAGCTGAAGCTCAACCTTCAAGTTCTATGTACAACAGTTCTGCCTTAAAAAAAAACCTTATGATGTCATAAACTAGTGGCACGTCAACAGCACTCTAGTACAAAGGTGTTGCACACTTGCAAATTGTTCACACGTGGGATGCAAGGCTGAGGGAGTAATTGTCCCATTTTCACCTCAAAAGATAACGAAAATGATCTTGGGGCAGATTTATGAAGGCCTTGCGCCGCCGGTGCGTCTCTTTTTCCCATGTTAAAAATGACGCACCGGCGGCGCAAGGCCTTCATAAACCTGCCCCCTTGTTTCTGCAGCAGGCTGCAAGGTTTGGACCAAACCCTTAATTTGCTAAATTCCTTTAAATAATACTACAAACTTCAACTTTACATCTTGTATGGGAAAATGTATTGAGTCGATGTTTTGATTTCTACTGTCTGCCTATGTTTGACTATGTTTTTCTCTTTCTAGTGCTGCTATTTTCCAATAAGTAACTAACTCTGACATGTTTTCCTTAGCTGGATTGTTTTTCCGGTACTGCACATGTACTACACACATTTTTCTGAGTGAAGCTTTGCTGCTGGAGCCACTTACCAACGGTGAACCAGTTTTTCCTGAAATAAATCCTCTTACTTAATAGGAGCCCGATTGCTTAGGTTTTGTGGGAAATCAATCACAGGTCTTATCAACACAGGAACCTCGTCAGACCATCTCTATCTCCCCCAGCCATAAAACGATCTCCCCTTTCAATAAAAAATACACTTGTGTAAGGCAGGTAAAAAAATAAAATGTGTTTAACTTTGCACTTAGCCATGTGGCCGCTCTAGGCTCAGGCCTTGCGGCAAGGCTTGCAGTCACACTGCTCCTTTGTTTCTGCGAATCACATACATTTGTATGAGTAATTTACATAATGCAATATTTATGCATGCAACTCAGGGAAATGTATGGAAATTGGAAGAGTTTAGTTGATTCCAGTTGTGTCTAAGACATAATTGAACAAGGAGTTATTAACATTTACCCAAACCTTTGCAAAAAGGCTTTAAGGGGTGGAAAAGTCTGTAAAAAGAAGAACCTTGAAGTCTTATCCTTTTTGTACATTACACCTGTTTTGAGAGGTCGAGAACGATGCTTTGCTTCTGTATAGAACAAGTAAATAGCCATCATTAACAACAGATGTTGTCACAAAAACACATAATAGTATATGAGTTGTCAGTGTGGGGAGGGTGTGGAAGGAAGATAAGACAGAATCACTTGCCGATGAAGGAATGGGCCTGATTTAGAGTTTGGCAGATGGGATACTATGTCACAAACATATCTGATGTCCCGTTCGCCGTATCATAACTGCCCTAGGATATAATGCGCTTGTTGTCCTGTGGACAAGATATCCGTCACGTTTGTGATGAAGTATCCCCTCCTTAGAGGTCTAAATGAGGCCCAAAACAGAGCGCTGTGAAATGCTGATGTGCTGATTGAGGAGATAGAGAATACGTGATGCGCATGTACAAATCGGTAATAGAAGCACTGAGGGCATGAGGAAGAAGGCTGTGGGAGGAGCATGCCAAGATGCAGCTCAGAATAATGGAAGATGCTGAGTGATGGCAAACACATGCACATTTTTCAAACCAGGAACATGTATATTAGAGAAGGAAAGCCAGTGTGAAATGACTCTTGACAATCAGACACAAGACATGAAAGTAGGACTTCACTCCTCGGCCAGAATTACAACTATCTGAACAACGACTCAAGACTCAAGGTGAAAGATCTTACGCATTGACTTGAATTCCTCTGGAGAAAACAGCTTTGGCTAATTCCCTTTTTACAGTAGACCATCAGTCTCTTTACTAGAACACCCAGAAATTGCAAGAAACAAAAGAATGGACAAAGGCCACTCTAATCAAAACATGTATAAACTAAAATCCAATCAGGTTTGGGGATAGACCCTCATAGTAACCTATGAGATAGACTTATTTTGTAATTCAAGTCAGATGAGGTTAATTTCATACGTGTTGTCTATTTTGATGGTTTCACTAGATTTTGTTCATGAGTACACAAAATAGTCCAGCCCTGAAATGTTGCACAGCAATAAAAATCAACACGTTGAAAAATAAATTATGGTTGCCATTGTGAAGCAATTGCAATCTTATTGGAAAAGGTAATACAGAGAGATACAAGACGGCATGTTGACATTGCAACCATGCAACATGGCTTTCCATTGATGATATGTAATTGTGACTTTAGTGTTGTCATACCCTACAAGATAAGCGCTGCAACTGAGAAATATATTTCTGATGTTACTTGCTATGCACTCTATGGCAGTAAATATCCTTGGGCAGTGCAGAAGTCCCATTGCGTCTTCATTGTAGAACGCCTCCATTTCCCACTGTTGTGTTCTCCAGTGGATCGCCCAGTACCACACTAACTTCGATGCCAGTAGAATTGTGTTTATAAAGTCACAGGAATAGTTTTGCAGCAGCAGGGGGCGTGAGTAAAGAGAAAAAGACAAATGTTTGATACACAAATACAGTGAGAGAAACTGAAGAAGTAGTAAGATTAATTGATAAAAACCATGGGACTGATTCACCGTGATTGTGTGATGTGAGTTTGTTCAACTTACTCTGTAGGTATTCCTGGAAATCAGTACTAATCCAGGGGTACTCCAAGAGCAAATGTAATAAGTGTCCTGTGCACACGACAAAAGGTACAAGGTTCTCAGGTGAGAACTAAAATGAAATGATACTTCAAGTGGAGTAAAGTAATTCAACAGTGTGAATTCGAAGAAAAAGTTTTAATGGTTCTGAGTGGAAAATCAGTACAGACAAGAGCACAAAGCCGACACGTGTTTCGTCACACCGTGTGCGGGTAGTGACTCATCAGGGCTGGAGTTCGGCGGCCTCGTGTGAAAGGACGCCAGCTGAGAGGACGGTATGGTAAAGGGCGATCCTTTACATGAGGCCCAGGACGGGTAAATCCATCCGGATGTTGACCGATGCAGCCCGCACCTACCCGTGTCCTGCTTGAATTTTAGCTCCACATCCTGGATTTACCCGTTCTGAGCTTCCCCAGCGAGCATCTTGGCTCGCCCCCAACAGTACCCAGGATCGCCCTTTACTATACCATGCTCTCAGCTGGCGTCCTTTCACACGAGGCCGCCGTACTCCAGCCCTGATGAGTCACTACCCGCACACGGTGTGACGAAACACGTGTCGGATTTGTCCTCTTGTCTGTACTGATTTTCAACTCAGACCATTAAAACTTTTTTTTGAATTCACACTGTTGAATTACTTTACTCCACTTGAAGTATCATTCATTTTAGTTCTCACCTGAGAACCTTGTACCTTTTGTCGTGTGCACAGGACACTTGTTACATTTTCACTTGACTAGAGAGCCACACTCTCTGTCTACCCAGGGGTTATTTTTAACTGGTTTTGTTCCCCTGACCTGGCTTGCACCGACTTAAAACTACCCCATGACCTCTCACATTCTGGGAACACACAGAGCGCCAAACTTCCTGACACCCACCAAAACCATTCTCTCGCCTCCCCGTACTCCAAGAGCAAGTCACAGCAAAGTCTTTGTGAATGGGACTCAGTGTAAATATGTGTTTAATTGTGAATGTTCAATATTTTTATTTAATAAATACATTTGTTCAATCAGTCCACAAGACTTTTCAGTTGAGTTCACTCAAAATTACTGGTGTATGAATATAGCCATGAAACATGCTGAGTGAATATCCTCAGCTGGTACCATGAATTTAAGGGCAATGAATCTATAACTTCAAGTTTTCGCTGATGATCAATTGTTTGTACTTGTTTTAGAAACGAACTGCCGACATTTTTTCAGAATCCACGATATTCATTGCAAAGGAAAATGGCATTATTACTAGCAGAATGATGGTATTTCGACCCCGCAATTGTATTGGGTAAATTGTTTGTTCGACTCATAAATCCTGGTCATGTTGTTTATAATTGTATATGTGTAATATTGCATTAACTCATGAGTAAAGTGGTATGGGCAGATTTTAGGAAGAAATAAAACAGAATGGAAGGCGCACTCAAAGGAATTGCACAGGTACTTGTAATCTTGAGTTTTCTTTTTCTTTATTTGGGTAATTATACCAAAAAGGACATACACAGCCAACGCGTTTCGTTACGTGTTGTAACTTCGTCAGGGCTAGGTCAGTGATGTTGGTTTGGAACCGTAAATGCTGCTTCGAATCCGAGCTACCGTGCCGGGAGCCTGTCATTCTACATTTTGGGAGACTATTATGTCCAGGGGATCGTTGTCCTTATTTGCGACGCGGTCCAAGAGTACGCTTCATATCAACTACTTGGGAGCAACACACGTGTCGCCGAGCGACATCCAGGACGGAAACTTTCATTATTTATTTCTTAGTGACAAGATTTCTGTATCTTTCATTATCGACTCTCAACAACGGCGGCATTCCAGTGCTTATTTCTTTTGAAACCAGGAACTTTATAGCAGCCTTACCCGGTTTATGACTTAGATTTCCGGTTATTTGTTACGGTAGCTGCTTCATACTACATCTACTTCTTATACTCCACTGGTCATTTACGGTTCCAAACCAACATCACTGACCTAGCCCTGACGAAGTTACAACACGTAACGAAACGCGTTGGCTGTGTATGTCCTTTTTGGTATAATTACCCAAATAAAGAAAAAGAAAACTCAAGATTACAAGTACCTGTGCAATTCCTTTGAGTGCGCCTTCCATTCTGTTTTATATCTGGTTGTTTCATTTGTGCCCAAGGACAACGGGCGCAGGAAGTGTGCTGCACCATTTTTTACTTTCATTCGGACTGGTGTTTTGGTTGTGCTAAAATTTGGTCTTGTTGTCCTGTTGCTTCTGTTAACAGATTTTAGGAAGAAACCGATTAATTACATGAACATTATGTAAGGAATATTAAAGAGCTATAAAACGGAGTGTTAAAGAGCTTAAATAAGCAGATTCACTGGTGCTACAGAGAGGAAGCTTCTTCCTGCTTAGCTATCACACCAGGCCCTCACCCTTCCCGACTCCTGGGTGCCATATCCGAGCTTACCTAGAGCAGACCATCATTACACAGGGGGAGCTGGGGTGTGTGAGGGGCGAGGACTGGACACACCCGATAGACCCAGAGCAGTGGGATTACCAATAAGGCATTTAAATATTACTTCCTCGTCTGCTTCCTCGTCACAGACCTGCAGAAATGAGGATGTACCAAAGATGGCGCATTCATCAAACAAGCACCGCCACAGCCAAGGGTTCGAACTGAAAAGACTGACGTGACACAAACTCGCGCCTTCTGAGCCTTAGAGGGCGTCACTGAGGACAGCAGTCAGGGGCTCGGAAGGGGGCGGGGGGCTTGGCCTCGAGTACCTGAGGAGTATGGGCCCCCACTGGGTAGGCCCAGGGCATTGATTCGCTTTAGGTGGGCAGAAGGGTACCCCTGGGGGAGGAGCACGCCCCTCACGTATGTAAGGACTGGGACAAGGGTGGGGGTGAGGATGTGCTGGCTCTGTGTCAAAAACCTGATCTTAATGTAATGCACGGTGCAGTGGGGGCAGTTAGGCTGTACTGTGGTACGGGAGAGCAGTCTGTCGGGTGCAGCAGCGCCCGGGGGTGGGGAGCGGGGGTTAGAGTGACCCCAGAGCAATGGAAGCAAATAGTGCGGGTCTCAGCCTAGGCAGACACACTCCAGGACAGGTGCCAGAGAGGGCCCTATGTGGGTGGGGCGAGAGAGAAAGAAAGGACCCGAGGGGGACACAGCGGAGGCCTCTGTGGGTGACAGCGACAGGAATGTAATGGGAGTGACAGACTATGGGGGCTGGAACGCGTGGCTTCGCGCCGCCGTCTCACTCCCCCCGGAGCGCCCCCGCCCCGCCTCGCCTGCGCTTCACGAGTGGACTGCGGGCTAATCCCTCCTTGCATTCCCACAATATGCGCGAGTTATTATTCGCGCGCCGGCAGCCGGCATGCAATCAAACAGGGCTCGAGAGGCATTATTTCACGCAATGCATTCACGAGCTCTGAAGGGGCCTCTGCGGCGACGGGGGCTGGAGCGGCGGTGCTGTGCGCGCGGCAGTGGTGCGCGCGCGCCGAGGGGGCTCTGTGGGGGCGGTCACCTGTCTGCAAACACCCCAGACCTGCAGGACCTAAGAGGGATGGGCAATCTAAAACCCCCACAGCCTCTCAGAGGGCTCCTGCTGTGTCTCAGGACGGCTGGCCTTTCACAGGAGGCAGCCAGCCCACAAACATTTTAGTGCTCAGGGACCTAACGCAGGCGCATGCACCTCTGCGGTTCAGGGTGTCCCCCTACCGTCCAAAGACCCACAAATACTCCAGAGGGCCCCCATTCAGCCCAAGGCCAAATATAAATCTGAGAGCTAGGAAAGACTCGGGCCCTAAATCGCATTCTACAGGGGGGGGGGGGGTAATTTGTCATGTTAGTGCTACATGCCTTTCAGAAGCAGGTGCCAGTCTGGGAATGCCCCAGTTGGCAGCCTCAGTCTGGCATTGACCCAGCCCTGCACATGTGTAGACGCTCTGGCTTGTTGGTGCAAACTTTCACAAGCGCTGGCCTTTCTGGAAACCTATCAATCTCCCAACATTTCACCTCAGATATGAGCACCCCAGCCCCACTGGATTTACAAACATGCCAGCTGTGCCGGCCTTTCGGTGTTGGCTGCTTGCAATGCGACTGACTCGGGCCCAGCCCTAGAGTCGTTCATAGGCAGCGACCTCTCGACAAACACCCAAGACTTACACGTCTTTCTTCTTCACTGACCGTTCTGGATACTTCACCAGCACCCGACCCCTACTGGTTTTCAGAGTCACTGTCCTTTCTCGCAATGTCCTCGTCTATTAGATGTCGACGAGCATTTGGCCGTCTAAGCCCTACTAGACTTTCAGAACCCGTGATGTCTCTGGGAAGCTCGCGATATTATATTCGGTAACCTGATACGCGACTGACCCTGCCTCAGCTCAATAGACTTTTCACGTCATGGTCTGTCAGAAAACGTGTCAGCACTGCAGGCCTTTCAGGGTTCTCTACCAGGTTCACACTGCCCCAGGGTGTCGGACCGAACAGACTGCTGAGCCGAGGAGGCCTTACCTTTCTAACTCGTCCTCGGCTTGTTGGGAAACATGCCGGCCCCACAGGCCTTTGAGAGGGAGTGCCTGACAGGAAAAGTGTACATTCAATGGGCCCCCATCCGCCCGCCCGCAGGTGCCAGAAATCACCCCGACCCCCTGTTAAATATAAAAGTATATTACTTAAAACTGAAAGGGGGCGCCCTAAACCTTTGGCATTCCATTTCAAATTTCATCACTGAAAATGAAATGCTTTTCCAGGCGCTCGGATTCCATTTAACAGCGCCGGCAGGGTCGAGCGACAGCAAGGTCTGCTATTTATTTTGAGTCATAAAGAGGAGCCCTTTGCCACCCCACCTTGATGGAGAATTCACTGGTGAGAGCAAAGAAATGAGTCGCACTTAAGGAGAAAAGCGTCTCCCCGTCACCAAAACTCCAGGGCCTCAGAGCGGGCGAGGTAGCGCCATCTGCAGGCACAGAAGTGAGAGAGCACAAGTTTGAAAAAAATGTATAAGTACGCCATATTTACAAGCACGTAGTTAGTTTAAACATGTTTTGCACACGAGTGTTTTATATTCAATAGCGAAATGTATAGAATGTTAAGTAGAGTAACCATAATTATAACGGTGTGAGATTAAATGTAGAAATGTTGGAGTATATGTGAAACCCTCATGGTTCTCATGTTAAAAAGAGTCATGTCCAAATTAAATGTAACTTTGGAATCCAGTATTTTGTGTAGGCCTTAGGGCAATTCACAGCAAACCTGAACGTGCTGCTAAAATGATGTGAGATAAAGTTGACATGGTTCTTTCAAAATGTACTATTGAACTTAGGGTTAAAAGTATATGCTTTATAGATGTGTTATTTTAGAAACGTATGCTAGTTAAGAATGTTTGCTGTTTAAATCAAGTTAACGTTTTAAGAGTGCAGGAACCTGCTGCATGTAAATCAAGTAGGCCAGAACAGATAATGTCATGTAGTTTAAATCGTCATGTGCTCGTTAGAGGAGAGGTCGTGAGGTGTCCAGCATGGAGCTTTGAGAGTGTTTTATGACCAAAGATATGGTGGAGTCTGGAATTTGAGGCCCACTGCAGGACGAGCTGTATGCAGGTGCGAAGGTCCTAATCAGCTCGAATGAAAGGGACTTTGTTCAGTGGCGCCTTGCGCAGGCCTGTAGGAGTTTCCAGGAATTTCAGGGGGTATCAGCGCACTGAAGAAGCCGCCTGGGAACCAAGGTCAACTATAACGAGGGTCTTCAAGAGTACCATCATGGAGTTTACCGCGCAAAGATGTACCACGTGAGGGGCGTCCCAAGGGGCGTTTCTATTGGAAATGTGATTTGGTATTAGGGAAAGTGACCCGGGAGGAGAGCAGAGCAGATGATTTTGGGAGCCTAAGGAAGCGGATGGGTAGGCAGATAGGCTGATCAGGAGAGACCCATTATCAGAGAAGAGACAAAGAGAAGTGCGTGATCTTCTTAGGAAATCACCACGGCTGACACCTAGAGGGTAAAGATCTTGTTAAGTAGGGATGTCATTTAGTGTAGTGTAGGGACAGACTAACCTTAATTTTCTTTTCTGTAATGACTTTGAGGTTGCAACTTGTATCCATTTTGGCAAACCTGATGGTTTTCGAGCTTGTACTTATTATTCTGTTTTTCAGACTCAGATTATTCAAAAAGTTCATGTTCATAGTGATACCGATTTATCTTCTTAATCTCATTTTGAGAAGTTTGTATCTTCAGTTATCTTTGACTTTATATTAAATCTTTAAAACTTAATTTTGGTCAGTGGTCATTTAGAGTGGTGTAAGTTCTTAAATTGATTGTTTACTGCGAGATTACCTTTTACTCAAGACAGGTACCAACGATTCAGTCGACAGGAAATGGGATTTGGTAAGATAATTAGTAACCAGTAATCCCGCGTTAGCAGTTGGTAGCAGAGTGAGGATGGTTATCTTCTTGAGGAAGGTAATCTAGAGAGGTTAGTTTACCCCAAGGCCCGAGACGTCGAGAGACGAGCAGCGGAAGAATCGTGTGCCGAAAGGTGCAGACGGTGCGAGAAAAGCAGCAGTATCGGAGAGTGAGTATAAAAAGGGTCATGCGTGAACAGATTGCGGTGTTTTGTGTTGTATTTGTATTGTAATGTCTTGCGGAGTTGAATGCCTGTAGTGTGAAAGAGAGAAGGTTGTGAGCGCGCGCAACCTGGTAAACTGGTAACCTGGTAAACGGGTGAACTGGTGAAATCTTAAGTTCAGGCCAGAGCTTAAGTGGTTTTGGGTGTATCGAACATCCAGGGTAGTTGTCGACCATAGTACGGAGGTCACGAGGTACCATTGACCGCCGTGGATCCAAGATAGGGGGAGTGTAAGAGTGAGTGTATGAGTAACGGACGCTGGTCGAAAGTTACTGCGTGTGAGTAACCTATCGGAGAAGGCGATTGTCTGGAAGTAAACGGAAAGACATTTCGCCAAGTTAGGGTGACAACTACAGAAAGACTGTGGGCGTACAGTCAAAGAAAGGTGATCGCTTGGACGGAAGTAATCATTTTTCAGAGTATGAATGGGATGCGTGCATGACCGAGGAGACGAGCTGAGAAAGGAGGGGAACTGCTGCGAAGGGGGACGGGTGACGTCGGCTAGAGCCGCGCTCTGATTGAGCGGTTGGTGTGACGTTAGCTAGAGCCGCGCTCTGGTTGGGTGGCTAGAGTGACGTCGGAGGAAAGCCGCGTACGGATAGGCCAGTTAGTGAGAACGGCGCTGAGATTGGTGGAATATCATCAGGAAGTAAACAAACGCGGAGAAAAGAGAAATCATGAAGTGTTTTAAGTGTTTGAAAGGGATTTTTAAACGTAAACGAAGTGAACATTATTACGGGGAAGAGGCTCCCCCAGAGGGTACGCCAGCTCATTATATGGCAACGAATGTGGGGCTGCATACGATATTGTGGATTGGGGCTTGGAATAAGCTTACGGAAGGAAATGAGGAAATGCAGTTCCCGAAGTATGGGACGTTTAAATTAGAGGTGTTACATCGGCTAAAAGCAACCATGTCCTCATTGAAACCCTCACCTAGACCAACACAGTTTGAGGCTCTTAATGCATGGATTAAGGCTGCACACGACCGAAATTTGAACAGGCGTCAACAAAGGCTGACGCGATCGGTAAGGGCAGTGCGAGATTCCAAATGGGATGAGGAGGAAAAGCGTTGGAGAGTACAGACTATTGAGGTGGAGAAAATGTATCCGATGAGGGAGGTGTCAGGAGGAGGAAACCTCATGGAAGAAGACGAGGAAAGCGAGTCGGAGGACAATCTGATTAACAGATTGTTAATGGATAGACCACCTCCGAGAGTGGGATTGATAGAAGATAGAGGGCTCGCAAGGGAAGATGGGAATGAGATAGAGGGATATACACCACTCCCTATATCGGAATGGACACCTAGCAAAGGCGGAGAAACACCTCCAAACAACACTGTACAGAGTGTAGTGGGAAGGTTTGTGGTGCAGAAAACGCCAACCACAGAAAGGGTTGAGTCTGTGGGATTGCCAGACGCTCTTCAAGTGCCTGTTACCATAGGACCCATAGTTTCGATCTATAATTCTGAGAGAGATAGAGGGGAACAACAAAGGCAATTGGATAGGGAAAGGATTGAGATGGAAAGGAGGAATAATGTGACGAATGCATGGAAACAATTACCAGGTTCGGTAACGTGGAACACCCCATTAGACACAACTGTCGGTCCCAATTCAGAACAGGGAGGTCCGAGAGGACCAATGGATCTAAGGGGACCACGGCCAAGATCTTTTTCAGAGTTAAGAGCTGATTTGAGGGAATGGGACGGGTCCATAGTATCTCCGAGTAACAGGACAAGAACGGAACCAGAGTGGGAAAGCAGGGGAAACGGGACAGTATCTCATTGTGGGGCCAGCGAGAGTAGTCAGAGCCGGGAAGGCCAAAGTCAAGAGAATAGAGGGGATGCATGTCCTACAAATCAGAGAGAACAGCCGGAACAAAATACTAAGATTGTAGAATGTGAGGAAATGTCCCGTCTCTGGGGGAACGGAGGAGATGAGGCGGTACGGGCTTTTCAGAATAGGTTTAGGTGCCTTCATCATACACTTGGGGAAGACGTTCAACATTGGAGAAAGGAGAACAGCGATAGGTCCCGCCACGCCTCTAATAATCAGGAATCACAGGGAAGCAGGGAAGAAAGAGGGAGTAATAGAACCTCTTACCCTCTATCCCGTGAAACTAGCCAGGATGGAGAGAGAGAGGCTGGGAGGTATGAAGGAGTGTTTCACCACCCACCCCGAGAAGATGGAAAGGCATGGGACTTAGAGAGATGGGAACAGGGGAGGACTCCCTATAATTCACCAATACCTAAACGTAGATCTCGGAGCTGGGATGGGAGAGATGCGGATGGAGGAGCTAAATTGAGTGTCTTGAAAGCTGAAATAAAGGCAAAAAGGCTTGATGTTACCAGTTTAAAATCGGATGTGGATGAGATAATAGATGGAACATTGCCTTTGGAAAGGATAGAATTGTATGAACAGGATGAGTTATTGTTCATGGCAAAGGATATTACTAGGAAAGCTAGAGCGTTTCATGAAAAACTGACTGATTTGGCAGACAAGTATGCCGTGGATTTGTCTAGGACAAGGGCATTGCAGAGCAACCACAGATTACAGTACGCAGACCAAGATCTAGATGAGAAGAGAACTACTGGATTAAAAACACACATAAGAGAGTTGGTAACAGGGATAAGAGTGTGGAGAGAACTGGATAAATGGGAAGAAAGGTGGTCGAAAAAGGGCACAGTTAGGCGAAGTACAAATGTGATGACCCCTGAGGGAAGGGTAATGCAGATGGAGGCATTCCCTTTGCGAGAAATATCAAATGGAAATTATGTACATGTGCCCTGGAGTAGAGGAGACTTAGCCGCATTTACCAACTCATTTCCGAAGTTGCGGGACAATCCAGTCGAATGGTATAAGCAGGTAGAGAGGTTCGTTAAAATCTCGAAAGTACTGTGGATAGATTTGAACACGTTGTTTGACATCGTGGTCCCATCTGATCTATGGACCCCTTGTAAGACTAGTGTCGAATGGCCAAATGCTGAACCATTGAGGGATGCTCGAACAAATGGACCATCTGAGATTGTCATGCGAAAGTATGAAAGGGTAATAGCATGGCTGAAAGATAAAGTACCACCACAGGATATAGATTGGGTAAAAATAGACCGAACAAGGCAGGAACCCAAGGAGACAGTTCACGAGTTTTATGAAAGATTGTTGAAAACATTCAAGCAATACAGTGGACTAGATGTAATGGATCCCAAAGACATAGGGCAGTTCGTGTCAAAGTTTGTCTTGGGGTTGAGACCTGATATTTGTTTGATGATACAGCAACATTTAATCTGTTGGCAGAACAAACCACTAGATGAGATTTTACGATATGCGAGGTACTGCAGTGACGAGATAGATTCTAAAGCCAAGAATCTAAAGGAGAAATTGATGGTGGTGCAAATGCAGTCCGCTGGGAAGGGTGGCCAGCAGAAGCAGGGGATGGGACGAAAACCAAATGGTCAGAACAAAGATAATGAAGAAGGGCAGAGACCTAAGATAGACTTTGCCACTTTAAAGAAAACGACAAAGTGTCATCTGTGTCATCAGGTGGGGCATTGGCGACGCGAGTGTCCCTTTAACCCTGAAAACGGAGAGCTAGAAGTAGAAGAGCAGGTCCAAGAAGACCCAGTGCAAAAAGTGACAGTCCCAAGCAGTAAGGTGGCCAAAGGGGGGACTTCGGCTCCACGGGCCCAATTCCCACAGCCACCGAAGATAGCAGCTGGAGGAAAGGTCTTTAAACAAATGCCTCTGTTTATCGAGGAAGAAAAATGTTATTACATTGATCCATTGACAGGACAACGGGTGAGCAGTGAAGAAGACTGTACCCTCGGGGCAGTTCTAGAAGTGGATCAGAGAGGGCCATTTGTTGAGGCAGAAGTGGCAGGGTGTCCCACTACGTTCTTAGTGGACACTGGGGCTACTCGTTCGACTCTGAGATCAGCGGTAGTTCCAGACTTGCCAATGTCAGGGGAAACAATTCAAGTGGTAGGAGTCGCAAATAAAAGAATGACTAGTCCCTTGACAGAACCAGTGTCTGTGAAAATTGGAAACCACATGAACGAACATCAGTTTGTGGTTTGTGACTCGAGTCCGGTATGTCTGTTAGGTAGGGATTTGTTATGCAAATTGAATTGCACCATATACTGCACCCCACAAGGAGTGGAGGTACAGACTACCGACGATGATGCTACCTTTAAGGTGGCCAATTCAAAATTCTGTGTAGAACTATATCCTACTCTGACTGTAGAAGATCTTCCACAAGACTTAAGAGATGCAGTGGCGTCAGAGGTGTGGGATTTCACAGGAGAAGATATAGGATTGATTAAAGGGGTAGAACCGGTAAAAATTCTGGTAAAACCAAATGTTGAGTTTCCAAGAACGCCTCAATACAAATTGTCCCAGGAAACGATTGCGGGAATAAAGCCTGTGATCGAGTCAATGATACAGCAGGGAATACTGAAGGAAATCGTGGGCAGTCCTTGTAACTCCCCGATTATGGGTTTGCAGAAACCTAGCGGGAAGTTTAGGATAGTTCAGGATTTACGAAAAATTAACAATATAGTCGTTTCATGTTGTCCCGTGGTACCGAATCCATCAGTAATATTGTTTCAAATACCATGTCAAGCAGAATGGTTCACAGTGATAGATCTTTGTCAGGCTTTCTTTTCAATCCCATTGGATGAAGAGAGCAGGTACCTTTTTGCGTTTAAAATGGAAGATCGCGTTTTAACATGGTGTCGAATCCCACAAGGATTCACAGACAGTCCATCCATCTTTAATCAGTTGTTGAAAAAGAATCTTGAGAATCTAGTACTGCCACAGAACTCGGTTCTGGTACAGTACATAGATGACCTACTTGTTGCGTCAGAAACAGAGGAAGCTTGTAAAGTAGATTCAATTGCCTTACTGAATCATTTAGCTGAAAATGGACATAAGGTATCTCCGAGCAAGTTACAGTATTGTCTGACAGAAGTACAGTATCTAGGGCACAGGTTAGAAAAAGGGAAACGTAAGGTGTCCCCAGAGAGGATTGAGGCGATAATGAAAATGAATGCGCCTACAACACAGAGAGAAGTTAGAATGTTCTTAGGAATGGTGGGTTACTGCCGACAGTGGATAGTTAACTTTTCACTGAAAGCAAAGCCCTTACAGAAACTGACGCACAAGGAGGTGAGTGATCCGGTACCATGGGATGAAGAATGTCTGGTGGCGTTTTTACAGCTGAGAGACGATTTATGTCGTGCTCCGGCTCTGGGAATGCCAGATTACGAAAAGTCATTTTCACTCTATTGCTGTGAGAGAGAGGGATGTGCTTTGTCAGTCTTGGCACAGACCCACGGTAATGCCCGTAGACCAGTTGCATATTTTTCGGCTACATTAGATCCAGTAGCCGCAGCGTTGCCCGGATGTCTCAAATCCGTTGCCGCAACGGGTGTCAGCATTGAAAGGAGCGAAAGTATTGTAATGGGACATCCAGTGGTGGTGTATGTACCGCATTCAGTTGAATTGTTAATGACCAGGACGAAGACGCAGCATCTGACCAATAGCAGGCTCACGCGTTATGAGCAAGTTATACTTGCCGCAGAAAACGTGACTCTCAGGAGATGCTCTGTCTTGAATCCTGCTACTTTGATGCCATTACCTTCGGTAATAGAAGGCGAAGGATGTGAAGACCACGATTGCCTTGATGTGACTGAACTATGCACGAAACCCAGACCAGATATAGTGGATGAGCCATTGTCTGACCCCGATGAAATTTACTTTGTTGATGGCTCATGTTTAAGAGACGATACTGGTCGGTTGAGAGCAGCTTATGCTGTTTGTACCATTACTGGAGTTGTGGAAGCCGCTTGCCTGGAAGGAGTACATTCCGCACAGGTAGCAGAGATTATTGCCCTAACTCGTGCCTGCATAGCAGGAAATGGAAAGAGAGTCACCATCTACACGGACAGCCAATATGGTTTCGGTGTGGTTCATGATTTCGGGCAGTTGTGGTCTCAGAGGGGTTACATGACCTCCTCTGGTTCGCCCATTCGAAATGGAGAATTTGTGCGATTGCTGATAGAAGCATTACAAGGTCCTGTTGACATTGCAGTAGTGAAGTGTGTAGCTCATACTAAGAATACAGATTTTGTGTCACAAGGTAATAGATATGCTGATGAAGTCGCACGCTATTGTGCGGAACAAAGTTATTCTTTCTCAAAGGTGGAAATAGAAGGTGCAGAAGAAAAGACTGAATTAAGTATGATGTTAGAAACTGTAGACACTTGGGAGGATTTAAGGATAATGCAGGAGAACGCACCTGAAACAGAGAAAAAGGCATGGGAAATAGCAGGCTGTGTGCGAAGTGAAATGGATTTTTGGGTTTCAGCAGATGGGAGAGCTGTGTTACCTGAAGAATTAGCTAATCCCATGGCGAGAGAAATACATGGTCCAGTACATCTAGGAAGGGATGCTATGATGAGAGTTTTTAGGCAGACTTGGTATTGCCCGAAATTCAGAATAGCAGCAGAATCAGTATGTAAGCGATGTGTTACCTGCCAACAACTGAACGTAGGCAAACGAACACCAGTCACACTGAGTCACATTGGGAGGTCGGGGGGGCCTTTCAATAGAATGCAACTAGACTTCATCGAGATGCCAAGAGTCAATCGCCTTCGGTATGTGTTGGTGATTGTATGCGTATTTTCCAGATGGGTTGAAGCGTACCCTACACGTAGGTGCGATACACTCACAGTGGCTAAATTGTTGCTCAGGGAGTTGATACCGCGCTTCGGGGTGCCTGCCTCTTTGGAATCGGACAGAGGAAAACATTTTAACAGCGAAATAGTGAAGATGTTGTGCTCCACACTGAATATCGATCAAAAGCTGCATTGTAGTTATCGACCAGAAGCTTCAGGAATTGTGGAACAAGTGAATGGCACTTTGAAGAATAGGTTGGCTAAAGTAGTGGCATCCACATCTTTGAGTTGGCCAGATGCTCTTCCATTAGTGCTCATGAGCATGCGCAGCACACCTGATAGGAGGACAGGTCTCTCTCCCCACGAGATCCTGATGGGGAGGGCCATGAGACTTCCTACAGTTCCAACTACTGCTCTATTGAATATTACAGATGATCTGATCTTGGATTATTGTAAAGGACTGTCTGACGCCATCCATTCTGTGTCCCTTCAGGTGCATGCGGCTGAAGTTCCAGCAGCGAGGAACCTGTGTCATGACCTGAACCCAGGGGACTGGGTCTTGGTTAAAAAGCACGTCCGGAAGAACTGCCTAGATGTTCGCTGGCGTGGGCCCTTTCAGGTAATCCTGATCACGAACACCGCGGTGAAGTGCGGGGGGCTGCCAAATTGGATCCATGCATCCCATACTAGAAGAGTTCCAGCACCTCTAGAAGGAACAGCTCCCATCCCAGACGAAAGCCCGGAAGTGGAAGAAGAGTCGCAAGAAGGGATTGAGGCAGCTGAGGAGGTGTCGGAAGAAGTTGGGAACGCATCGGATTCAGAAGAAGAGCGAAGGCAGGACGGCAGTGAGACAGAAGACGCAACTGAAGGAGAGAGCAGAAGTGAATACGACTCAGACTCAGATCCGTATCGGAGCGATCAAGAACCAAGTGGGAGGACAAGGAATAGGAGAATAAGGCTTGGAGCTGCCACTTGGCCAACAAGGAGAAGAAGGCTAAGTTTGAGGTCGGCCCAGGAAGAAACGCTTACTCCTATATCCGAAGACTCAGATCCAGAAGAAGATATCCAGGATCAAGCCGAGGAGGGTCTTAGAAGATCAAGTAGGGTGCGAGTGCCTAGCAGAAGATACTCTACTCCCGACTGGACCTACCTCGTGGCAGATGTCTGGGAGACACAGAACAGGGAGGATCAGGGAGGTGGAACTGATCAGAACTGACCCGATCATCACAGTGCAAATAAAGTTTCTACTGCCAGGAGCGGAGACCGAAAGGTTGCTGACACTCAACATCGTTCATCCTGCTCTCCTGAGTGGAATAAGAAAGTTGATTTTAGAAACAGTTGAGTTTCCAGTTTGCTGTTCACGATATCCAATATTGGAGGGAACTCTTCTTCGTTTGGAAATGCTTGAGCGAGTAGTAGAAATGTTAGGAGCACTTATTGTTGTGGACTAATATCATATTGCGAATGGCTTCAAGGGGGTGCAGATCTGGAAAAGTGAAGAAAGTGATCTTGATTAGAACGGACCCCTTTGTAATTGTGGATATAGAACTGATAGTACCAGGATTGGAAATTGAAAAAACGCTAACTCTCAATTTCGTCCGTCCACTTGTCTTGAGCGAAATAAGGAGAATAATCCTAGAAAAGGTTGACTTTCCATGGTGTGGTACGAACTGTCCAGAACCTGAGGGAATGATACTTCGGATGGACGTTTATGAAGAAGTAGTGTCACTCCTTGAGTCATACATAACTTCAGACGAAAATAAGACTTTTGAAAAGAAATTGTAAATTGTTGCAAGATAACCTAGCGCCGAGTGGAAGAAGAAAAAAAAATGGTAGGGGTTTCCTTTTAGCGGATGGAGAAGGGCTAGGGTTGTCTATTTTACTGGACTTTGAATTGTTTTGCGGAAATAAATTGTCAAGCTTCCAAGTGTTCCAAGAAAGACATTGCAAAAGAGAAAGACTTTGTTTGAAAAGAAGAGGAAGTGAATGCTGGAAGATAGTCGAAAACTACACTGTTTGAGAACATGGAGGCTGGCAACCCGAACCGCAGGGCAAAATGTATAGCTGTTACATTTTTAGGAGTAGTGGTTTCTCTTATAATTTTAGTGGTAACTGTTTCATTCCTAGCGAGACACGAAGGGGATGGAACCACAGTTAAGGAGGATAAGGGAGTGTCAACACCGAGAACTACCATTATTAAGGAGAAGGGAAACATCAATGAGAAAGACAAAGCGTTGTTAGATGCAGAAGTAAAAAGGTTACACATGGATGAGTCACAGGGGAATTACAAGTCAAATGCTTATGCTAAGTTGCTTTATGAATATGTTGATGCCATGGAGGTAAAGGATTGCTATGTCTGTATGCAATTACCAATTTCGGTGGAGGAGGGTATCAAATACCATCATCTCCCGTTGACCTATGGGATAACGTGCAGTTTATTGTTAAGTATGTTTTATGGACGAGACGGATTTGAGTATTACTTCTCGAATTTCGACTCGACATTGCCAGAGGTTCCGAATTTCAAGCATTTGAACAAATGGGACTACTACAAAAGCGAAGACAGGTTACACAAATGGTTTATTCCATGGAGAACGTTAGATACTTCACATGCTCGAATCAACAATCTGACTTGTCAAATATCAGAAGTTGAGAAAAAGTTTATAGCTCAGGTAGATACTAGATACAGGAGGCAGAAGATATTGAAGGCATCAGGACAAGGGGAAACAGATTGGACCAAGGAGGAAAGGGCACAACAACGAAAAGGTAGTATTGGTCCAATTGCTTTGGATAAGGAGAAACGGGGGAAACTGTGCATTCACAGGAGTTACTCCTATTATGAAAACGTTTATGTAGGACAAGTAAATTGTGAACATGCCTTTCAATTGGAGTACTATTCTAAGAACTTCATGAAAGGGATGCAAGCAATACCAAATGTATATTTTGTATGTGGAAGATATGCCTATGTGAAGTTACCAGATAATTGGTACGGATCATGCTATCTGGCTGTTGTCTTTCCTAAAATATATCATGTTGAGAATTTAGACACGCCTAAGAAAGAAATATCAACTAGATGGAAGCGAGGGCTGGGTGCAGCAGAAGTAGTTGGAGATGTAATAGGTGCTGCATTCCCTTTCTTAGGATTGATAATGAATGACATTAAGATCAGGAGGTTAGCTACAGTCGTAGATAGACTGTCTGGCAGTACTGCAAGATCCTTGATGCTGATAGAGGGGGAGATGCAATCGATTAGGGCAATGGTTCTTCAGAACCGACTTGCTTTAGATGTTCTGTTAGCAAAAGAGGGAGGAGTCTGTAGGGCCTTGAAGGTACAGGAATGCTGTACTTACATTCCAGACAATTCAAAGCCTCTAGAGAAGTATATACAAAACATCACTGCCATACACTACGAAATTGAGGACCTGGCAAAGGTAAATGTGTGGGAAAAAGTAGGTCATGGAATGGGTAAAGTTGGAAGTTGGTTTGCCAACTTAGGAAAGGGTATCGTTTGGTACATATTGAAGCCCATCATCATAGTAATGATTTGTGTAATCACTTTGTGGGGATTGGTGCGTTTGTATCAATGGTATAGAGCAAATAGGTTACAGAGAGCTATGAAGAAACAGGAAGAAGAGTTGACAGCGATGCAGGACACTCAATATAAGAGTCTGAAAGCATTAGAGAGTATGAAAAGAAGTGGTACTGCCCTGTCTTCACTTTAAAGGTTCTACATTTTAGTGTCATGGTAATGATGACCCCTAAAGGTCATCAAAGGGGGGACTGAGAGAGCACAAGTTTGAAAAAAATGTATAAGTACGCCATATTTACAAGCACGTAGTTAGTTTAAACATGTTTTGCACACGAGTGTTTTATATTCAATAGCGAAATGTATAGAATGTTAAGTAGAGTAACCATAATTATAACGGTGTGAGATTAAATGTAGAAATGTTGGAGTATATGTGAAACCCTCATGGTTCTCATGTTAAAAAGAGTCATGTCCAAATTAAATGTAACTTTGGAATCCAGTATTTTGTGTAGGCCTTAGGGCAATTCACAGCAAACCTGAACGTGCTGCTAAAATGATGTGAGATAAAGTTGACATGGTTCTTTCAAAATGTACTATTGAACTTAGGGTTAAAAGTATATGCTTTATAGATGTGTTATTTTAGAAACGTATGCTAGTTAAGAATGTTTGCTGTTTAAATCAAGTTAACGTTTTAAGAGTGCAGGAACCTGCTGCATGTAAATCAAGTAGGCCAGAACAGATAATGTCATGTAGTTTAAATCGTCATGTGCTCGTTAGAGGAGAGGTCGTGAGGTGTCCAGTATGGAGCTCTGAGAGTGTTTTATGGCCTAAGATATGGTGAAGTCTGGAATTTGAGGCCCACTGCAGGACGAGCTGTATGCAGGTGCGAAGGTCCTAATCAGCTCGAATGAAAGGGACTTTGTTCAGTGGCGCCTTGCGCAGGCCTGTAGGAGTTTCCAGGAATTTCAGGGGGTATCAGCGCACTGAAGAAGCCGCCTGGGAACCAAGGTCAACTATAACGAGGGTCTTCAAGAGTACCATCATGGAGTTTACCGCGCAAAGATGTACCACGTGAGGGGCGTCCCAAGGGGCGTTTCTATTGGAAATGTGATTTGGTATTAGGGAAAGTGACCCGGGAGGAGAGCAGAGCAGATGATTTTGGGAGCCTAAGGAAGCGGATGGGTAGGCAGATAGGCTGATCAGGAGAGACCCATTATCAGAGAAGAGACAAAGAGAAGTGCGTGATCTTCTTAGGAAATCACCACGGCTGACACCTAGAGGGTAAAGATCTTGTTAAGTAGGGATGTCATTTAGTGTAGTGTAGGGACAGACTAACCTTAATTTTCTTTTCTGTAATGACTTTGAGGTTGCAACTTGTATCCATTTTGGCAAACCTGATGGTTTTCGAGCTTGTACTTATTATTCTGTTTTTCAGACTCAGATTATTCAAAAAGTTCATGTTCATAGTGATACCGATTTATCTTCTTAATCTCATTTTGAGAAGTTTGTATCTTCAGTTATCTTTGACTTTATATTAAATCTTTAAAACTTAATTTTGGTCAGTGGTCATTTAGAGTGGTGTAAGTTCTTAAATTGATTGTTTACTGCGAGATTACCTTTTACTCAAGACAGGTACCAACGATTCAGTCGACAGGAAATGGGATTTGGTAAGATAATTAGTAACCAGTAATCCCGCGTTAGCAGAAGTATACGGTGCGAGTTACACTCGAATGCCTGTGGGCCAAAGAAGGGGGGGGCTGAATCTACATTACATCCTGCTAGAGTAGATAACGCCAATGCCATTTAGTTACCATTGATAGGCTGAATAACAAGAGAATATGTAACTGAAGAATTCTGTGCCATAAAAAGCATCACCCCGTGTGCTTCATGTGGGCACAGCATTCGAGGTGACGTAAGGTGCGCTTGATGGGGGTGCGTGCATTGTTCAAGGTAACACCAGAAAAACATTGGGCGCTACCAGGGAGAAGGAACGGTGCTCACGGCCCAGTTCGCACCTTGGTGACACGTTGTTGCTTCCGCGTTTGACACTGACCTGATTTGCAGTGTTGCTCACTTGCTGCTTGCTGACGTGCTAAGACACCCTGCTAGAGCATGTAGCACCCTAACGGCGCCGCCATTTTATCCTCGGGGAATAATATTGGTGACAGGCTATGTTATTGCATGCTCGGCTGATGTCTCTGCTGTTCCGAAGGAGGCCTGTGAGAATATTCACGCGCTGCAGACACCCCTCCCCAACACCCCTCCCCCTCCCTTGGGCTGTTATCTTCCTAGTGGTCTATGAGAAGCTCAGAGATACCTGTGCTCCCTGCTACCTCCTTCCAGCGAGGCACTGACAGTCCACCAATATTGACTGTTTCCCCCTGAACTTCTAACTTCTGGGTTTTCACATTATCTCCTGATGCCTTCATCCACAGAGCCCCAAGACAATGCCCATGAGGTGACCCAAGACTTTGTGGACTTACCAACCATGTTTGGTGGTTCCTCGGTTATATGCCTTTGAAATCATGGGGCATATTATCAAGAACGGCGTTAATATTATCACCGCCTTAGCGGCAGGAAGCTGCAGCTAAAGTGGCGATAATGGGCTTCATAATATGCCCTTGTGAATTCCCAGAGAAGCCTAGGTTCACACCAGAACCTGGGCTTCTATGGGAATTCGAAAGGGTGTATTATCAAGCCCATTATCACCGCTTTAGCTGCAGTTTCCTGCCGCTTAAGCGGCGATAATTTTATCGCCGGCCTTGATAATATGGTCCTAAATTCTGTTATGCCTCAACCATGAGAAACTGGCCTCTCATTGCATATACATACCCGGGATACAATATTATTAGTCTGCAGCTGGCTTATACTCTTATCTCACATTTTCCAAGGCCCTGCTAAAAGTCCCCGAGACCTGCGTTGTGCCAGCAATGAAAGAATTTTCCAACCTTGATGGTCAGTTCATCAGCTATCAGTCTCTAAATGTTCCCAGGTTTCCCAAACATCAGCAACTAGCCTACAGTGTCATTACAGATACATTGACTGATTAGCCCTGCCCAGAAGAACAGCTCATCACTAACATTATTATTTCCTGTTGACGGACATTTCTGGACATAGTGACCCAATTCTGTCACCACAGGTTACTTGCACCTGCCACACTGCTCTGAAGTCAATCTGTTGTGATGGACTAGGCTGACACCAGGGCATACATCCTTCAGTGAAAGTGCTTCTGTGATAACCCCAAAATCCTGAGCCCTTTCAGCGTGACCTCAAGTGGGCCCCATAGACTTTGAATAGGATTCGTTGTATTCCTATGCAGTAGTATTAGGGTACATGTTCTGTCTTATTTGGACAGGCATCAGTACTAGGCACCTCAGGCGTTCCACTGTTGTACTCTGCAGGTAGCTGTTCCATTTCTTCTGATAGGTTTTGAAGAGATTCCCTCGGTAAGACATTGATAGTTGTTGAGCTTGATACCTGTTCCCATTGTGTTTTATTGAATCTGAGCTCATACACCTAATTGCCCCAGAGCAAGTTATGACTGCTCGACTACGGCTACCACTGGAGAGTCAGGCAAAGAAGAGTCTTGACTACTCTTCGCAAGCAACAGTATCAAGTCAGAGGCAAACATTGGACTAGGCTTTTTTTGGCAGGAGAGCCCAGGATATTGGTTCTGAACTCCTGCTCATCCAGGATCACCTTAAACAGTTAACTTTAAACAGGAGAAACTAAAGTGTCTGGGTTTTTATCTGCTATATTAAGTTTTCTTGTGAAACAATTCAGAAGCCCATAAACTGATCTGAGAAGTGCCTTAAGGTTCAGCTCTCCGTCCCACTCTATTCAACATACATGTGACACAACTAGCTAATGTAATCTGCAACCGTGGCATCAGAATTCTCTTGTACGCTGATGACACTCACGCATACTGTCCCTTTCAGACAAAACTCCCAAGACCAGGAACAGGTTCACTGCCTGCATGGCCGAAGTCATCACCTGGATGAAGTGCAATTGTCTCAAGCTTAACACCAACAAGACAGAAGTGAAGATTTTTGGGAAAAAACACATCATCCTTCAAATTCCATCTGGTGGCTGGCCAACCTCTGATTCACACCCACCCTCCGCCCCATGCCCCGAACTTCACTATCATCATTGACGACAAACTAGACATATCCACACAACTCAACACTTTCACAGCTGCATGCTTCCACTCTCTGAAGCTGCTGAAGATCTTCAAATGTCTCCTGAGCAACACCAGGAAATCCGTCAACCATGCAATCATCACCAGCAAACGTGCTACAGGAGGCTCTGTGCGCTGGAATCACCAATCAACTCACCAGAAGACTACAGATCATACAGAACGTGGCAGCCAGACTCATACTTATATTTTCTTGCAGAGCTCACATCACTCCACACCTCAGGGAGCTCCACTGGCTGATGATATACATGCAGGCCCAGTTCATGCTCCTCACCCACCCATTCAAAGCCCTACATAACACAGGACAAGACTACCTGAACAACACTTCTCCCTCTACCAACCAGCCACACACCTCAGCTCAACAGGACTCCTGCTGGAGAACACCTCATGAATTCACAGAAACAGAGCAAGAGGCTCAACCTTTCCATACATCGCTCCTAAAGCATGGACGGATCTTCCGTCCTATATATCAGCCCTCTCCAGTTTTCTTGAATTCCACAAGAAGCTGAAGATGTAGCTCTTTGTGTGACACGTCCTTGAGTAAGATTCGACAACCTGCTAAGTGCCAGGAAATACTAATGGGTAATGGAATTCTATACAAATACACATACCATACCATAAAATACCATAACATAACTATCTTCATTTTCTTGCACCATACAGAAGCAGAAGACGGCCAGAGGCAGATGTTGCATTAGACAGGCCCACAGATCAGAGAAGAACAGCAAGTAAGCACAGGGTGAGAAAGCATGCAGCAAAAGGGTGCACACAGAATAGAGAGGAAAGGGCCAGAAATAAGGCGGACCATAACGAGGGGCACAAACAGCCTCACTAATTGCATGAGAGCTCCACAAGAGTTTCTTGGAGTACAGTCTCACTCTGGGACATTCTCGGTGGTCCCATTCACTTCAGACAGGGGTCTTTCTTCAGACAGGGGTCTTTCAGTGAATGTGGGTGAATCTTCCTAAAATGTCCCTCCCGCAGACCTTTGGCCTTCTGTCTCAGCTGAAGTCACGTCTGTGCATCCAACACTTTACATATCCAGGAACAACTAAAGAACACGCAACAAGATTTCAATAGACTCTACTGCTTGGATGGTTTGGGTTTCAACTGAGAAAATAAGCATAAGCACACCTTGTGCCAATGCCCTGATGCTTTGCTGATTACACAGACAGGAGTCTAAAGGAGATGGGGAGTCACAACACCCCTAAATAATAACAACCAGGCCCCAGTATGTAGGAAGGGGCAGGCACATTTCACACGGAGGCTGTGATGTGGTAAGAGACAGAAAGGAAGCGAGAGGAGGGCAAGGAAGCAGATTAAAAACAATCTGTGCTCACCGACACAACATACTAAATGCACCGTGGCGGGTGCCAGGGGACAGATGACAAGACGTGCAGGGACGTGGCTCAGAGATAAAAACAAATGTAATGATTGTAATAACATGAATGCGGAGGGCAGGGGGTGGTAGTGGCAGTCCATAGCGAGTGCAGGGTGGTGGGCGGCTGATGAGGAGATGCTAGGGAATGAGAACACAGAAGAGATGTAACCAATAATCGCCGACACATTATGCAACAGGTGGAGACGGATACAGGCCATGGCAGGGGAGCAGAAAGCCAGCTGCACCCAAGGAAGCAGAACTCAAGAATGGCACAGTGACCATGGCCCCTCAAGCAAGCCGTTATCCAGGAACCGTGAACCCAGGCAGCAGGGACCACAGGGGGGAGTAGGGGGGGGGAGCAGAAGCGTGTTACATGGGAGCTCACACTGATCACTGAGGCTGTCATCAGCGTACATCACTCAAGAACAGCTGCACCATACTTATAGTTTTGAACTCCATAAGTAGACAATAGATTGCGGGGAGAGTAAGTAATATGTCCCCCAGGGGAACTTTTCAGAGCTAACAGTTGAGCGCTCTCTTCCAGGTACTCCATGGTAAATTAGTTCAGCATACCGACCCACTCTGGAGCTATCCATGGTGTTGAAACTGCAAAAGATAACAGTAACCCTTTGTGGTCCCTGTGCGTTTCAGGCGCGAACCAAACTGGCTCCTAAATTGAAAAGCAAGCTATGACCCGGTTCTAATCTAGAGCTGTCTTGAACCCACACAAAAGTATTTGGGATCGTACCTCTATGTTCATTAAAGTAAGAATCATTAGAAGTTGACTGTTCGATCTGCTGTTTATTTTTTGATCAATTAAGGTGTTAATAAAGAGGTAAATATAATTCTAAAGTAATCGCTTTAACTGGACATCCCACCCATACTGTGATATACTGTTGTATCGGGCCTGTACCTTCCCACTAAGCCAGGCCTTGATGTTTACAAACATGCTACCAAGAAGGCTTTGGGGCCGAGGTTACCATCACAGCCCCGGTATCCAGCATCCAGGTCAGTGGGAAAAGCATGGCGCCTCCCCTCCGACACTGATAGAGGACCCTAACGCTGAAAGGCTATGGATCAGGGCCTGGCCCGTGGCACGCGCCGCACAGTCAGCAGCAGAAGAACCGCGCCGCCCTCCCTGCACCCGCAGACTGGAAACAACTCGCCGTGCTCGCGCCAGCCGCCTGCGGGTGCTTGCACTGGTGGGCAGCCTGGGCACGTGCCCTGGTCCCAGCGCCACCAGCAAGGGCACAGCGCGGCATGCTCCCCGCCCTCCACTTCATTAGGCCGCAGCCGCTGTGCTCTGTTTACACTTGCAGTACGTCCAGCCTTGAAATGGAGCCATCTTTACTGCGCGGATGATAAATTGGCCGTATTAAGGAATTCATTCAGCTTAAGAAAAAAGGATAATGTGTTTCCCTCCCCCACAAAGTCGGCTGGCAGGAGAACGAGCCGCGTGAAAAATGTGAACCAGGGCCGCTCCACTCGGAGGAGATGTTTGCTTGTGTTTGGGTGAGGGGTGTGTGCGTGCAATCGTGGGTGTGTGTGTGTTTCTGTCTTCGATCCTTTTAAAGTGTCCCACTTCCTGAAAGAACAGTTTTCATGTCAGTATTTGTCTAGGTGGAGTGTGCACGTGGGCGGCAGTCTGTTTATTAATGTTCGTACGAGTGAGTGAGTATTATTTCATAATGTATATTTACGTGTCAGGGGGCAGCATACAATGGGCACACTAATCATACGTAACGGGATGTTACGCCACGGCTCTCTGGGCTCTCTCCTCTGACCTGGAGCCTGACCCCCATATTACCCCGCAGAGAAGGGATCACGTGAAAATAACGGACCGGAAGTACATTTCACCATCAGGCAAAGACACATGCACCAAAGAAAGAAAAAAGGAAAAAAAAACAGGACGGTCACGAAGGTAACTGGCAGGAATGAGAAAGAACCGCATAAGTGATTTTAAGAGACAAGAAGTGTAGGGTGGTGGAAGAAAGAGGCATGAAGTGGAATCAAGAGAGAAAACTTTGGTATTTACAACCTGGCATTTGACAGCATAGGCAGTGGACTGCTAACAAAGGGGTGGGACACTGAACTTTATTTGTTTGATTGTGTATTTATTTATTATAGGCTAACATAACAGGATTATACTTGTAAGTGCGTTTTACAAGCAGAACTGCCTCAAAAATGTTGGTGAAGCTTGCAAATGTGCCCATTTAAGCTATTCCTGGGCGGAGTTCGTGGAGGTCTGCGTGACCAAAGAACTCTGCAGTGCTACGCGGAGTTCTGCAAGCGATGGAGTGCATTGCATCTCACCGTTCACCCTGATTTTTAGCGCTGGGTGTTTGCCCGGTGCAGTAAAATCACTGTGAGCATAACCACACACAGCACAAGAGGGCGCTGCTTCTTGCTGCCTCTCGAGTAGATGTTCTACTCGAGCCGCAGCTTCCTCAACGCGAACTGAAAGTTTCTCATCCTGCGTTGAGAAATCTAACTGGGTGGTGTTCTGGAGTAAAATTTCCCTTGCTCGCTCTCGCTAACTAAACGTTGATGAGCGTGAGCAAGGAAACAAGCTATGGTCCGCTCCACAGGGTTTTTTGGAACTCCACGTGCTGCACAAAGTGGGAAAAGCTCCTCAAACTCAGCGAGCGGAATTTCACGTCCAGGCCTAATTTAAACTGTCTTTTACTCCTGCAGACTCCCTGCTCATGGATTTGCTCATATGACAATTCCATGAAACTGGCCATGTGAACAAATGCCCTTAGATACACAGGCAAAAGGGTGTGTGCAACTAAGTGAACTATTTAACACATAAATGAGTGTGCAAAAAGTGTCAGATTGGAACCCAGTGTTACTTTATTTGAGGACATCAGTGGTGGATTTTTCAAATCATGGAGTTGGAACTTCAGAGCTGTTTTGTTCATTTTCACCCCTACTATATCAAAAAAAGATTGTCCGAGGAGCTTCCATCACATAGTAAAGTGCGCACAGGGGGATGGGGGAGTGCTGGATACTGGGGACACACAGGCATTGTGGGGGATGCTGCAGATGGGGTCCTGAGCTGCCATATGTGAAAGGTTTAATTCCATGTATGGTATCCAAGAGGTGGAGGATGTTTACCCGATGGAAAAATCCACGTTGATTTGTAAACCACTAGTTGGCTGGGACATCCCAGCTTCGAGGCCTTTCAAACCAGAAACAGTCTCTGACCAATGCTGGTAAACGTTGAAGATAATCCATTCTTCCCCACAAACCACGTACACCTGGCGAGCCTCAGGAACGCAAAGGGCTGCCATACAATCTCTCTAGCAGAGCACATTGCAGATGCTGGGGAGCTTCATCCCAAGTGCCCTCGTCTATATTGCAGCCCCAAAAGTTAACTCATGCTGCCCTCATCCAAGCAGACACCATACAATAGATAGGCGAATTCATTCACTTGAGAAAGGTTGAGCAGCGTGTACCCCAAACCAGCAGGCCTCGCAGGATTCTGTTGTGCATATTTAGAATCACCACCTTGTTCCATGTCTGATACCCACTCTGGAAGCGATGACTCAACTGCGGACACCAAGAAGAGGCACTGTAAGCTACTACCAGCTCACAGCTCTCTGTCTTACAAAGCCGCACTGCAACTAGGTGCCGCCACGGAAGGTCCACCGCAATCTTGTAGGCATCTGAGTGCTGCTCACTGCTGCTGGCAGTGATGCACTGCTCCAGTACTCAAGTACTTACAGCAGTTCGCGGCTTTGTCTGAAGCCAGGGCTCTTCGCTGTCATACATTTCTCACAGTCATTCTCCAAAGACGCTCTGATTGAAGGCATTGTACATTCAAATATTGCATCTCCAAGAGTGACTCAAATCCTTGGCCAGAAGATGTGTGTATTCACATTGCACAATAAACAAACACTGCTGGCACCAGTGGGCCTTGTCTGCAGAGGGAAGCTCTTCCCACTGAAGGCAGACTTCAAACCTGCCACGCAGTCTTTGACCCTTTCCCATCCGGGAGGGGGTAATGCTTTCCTGGCCCGCACTCGAGATCCGCCGACTACACTGAACAGCCTCCTCCATGCAGCCGCATGCCTCATCAAAGGACTTCGCAAATACAGCAGAATTACACTGATCCTCTCAGAACTGCACCGGATCCCACCCCGGCCCTATCGCAAGCATGACCTGCTGCGTGTTTTACAAGGCAGCCCATTCCACAGCTACCAGGTCCTAGCGACCAAAGTCAATGTCTCCACCAATCAAGCGCAACACAGAGGCTAGAAGTCAGCCAATGCAAGAAAGTAAGACGCCAGGCATTCTCCAGCCATGCGGTGAGGGTCTGGGATGCCACACCCAACACAAGCCCATCGCATCTCCACTCTGTAAAACCCATCTCTTCAGACAACACCTCATCGCAGTGTGCTCGTCAGGATGCCAGCCCATCCTAGGAATCCTCATTACCATCCTTCGAGCTGCTCACAAACCACAGCTGCACCTTTCTCCACATGAACGTGTCCCTTCCTGTTCTGAGGCTTTGCACCCATCCCCTCCATGTGCTGACACCGTCTACCCAGCTGTATCCTCTCTCCTTCTGCGCTACCCACTGCAACCCCTTCTCGTGCATGTTTCCAATGCTTTGTAATGATCTTTCTACAATAAGGTCACACACATATGTGGTCTTGCTGTTTGGGGGGAAGCCAGGCCACAAGCACCGGGACACTCCAGTGAGTAGCCGAGCGCTTTATGAATATGTGTTAACATAACATAACAAGCAGGGGGGATCGGGAACACCAGCACCTCCTTGTAAACTGTTCCCTGTCTCCAAGAGTTTATAGAGCTATCCTCAAAGCACCTAGTTGAGGTGGCAGCTGTTCAGAGGCTGGCAGGCAGCAGTGATCTCAGGATAGCCCCTGAGAGGACAGAGGATTATGGATCCTGGATGCTGAAATATAGAAATAGCTCTAGCCCGACACGAAAATACACACACCTCGCTGGAAGCACGGTACTCACAAAAATGAGACGATGAAAGGATCACTTCACTTGAACAATCACCTCACCGCCATCGTGAAGAAGAAAGGTCTGAGGCAGGGCAACTACCAGGTATCTAGCAGCCAGCTAGGTAGGAGAGGGTCAGTCACCCCAAAACTGCTGGTAGACCAGCAGAAGCTTACTGTTTCTGTGGACCACATCCAGAACTGGTATCCTGACACGTCTACTATCGAGAACTAGTATTGCTAGTATCCTGTAGAGTCTAGTATAGAGAACTAGTATTGGCAGTAACCTGTGGAGTCTAGTATCGAGAACTAGTATCAGCAGTATGCTGTAGACTTTAGTATTGAGAAGTCGTATCGGCAGTAACCTGTGGAGTCTAGTATAGAGAACTAGTATTACTAGAAACAGGTAGAGTCTAGTATAGAGAACTAGTATTACTAGTAACCTGTAGAGTCTACTATCGAGAACTAGTATTGCTAGTATCCTATAGAGAACTAGTATTGGCAGTAACCTGTGGAGTTTAGTATCGAGAACTAGTATCAGCAGTATGCTGTAGACTCTAGTATTGAGAAGTCGTATCGGCAGTAACCTGTGGAGTCTAGTATAGAGAACTAGTATTACTAGAAACAGGTAGAGTCTAGTATAGAGAACTAGTATTACTAGAAACAGGTAGAGTCTAGTAGAGATAACTAATGTTGCAAGTAACCTATTAAGTCTAGTATAGACAACTAGTATTGCTAGTATGCTGTAGAGTCTAGTATTGAGAACTAGTATCAGCGGTATACTGTAGAGTTTAGTATTGAGAGCTTGTATCTGCAGTAACCTGTGGAGTCTAGTATAGAGAACTAGTATTACTAGTAACCTGTAGAGTCTAGTATAGAGAACTAGTATTACTAGTAACCTGTAGAGTCTAGTATTAAGAACTAGTATCAGCGGTATGCTGTATAGTGTAGTATTGAGAACTAGTATCAGCGGTATGCTGTAGAGTGTAGTATTGAGAACTAGTATCAGCGGTATGCTGTAGCGTGTAGTATTGAGAGCCAGTATCCGCAGTAACCTATGGAGTCTAGTATAGAGAACTAGTATTACTAGTAACCTATAGAGTCTAGTATCGAGAACTAGTATTGCTAGTATCCTGTAGCATCTAGTATCGAGTACTGGTGTTGACAGTATCCAGGAGAGTCTAGTATCCAGAACTGGTATTCTGTCGCGTCTGCTATCGACAACTGGTATGACAGTATATGGCTGAGATAGTATCAAAAACGGTAACCAGTCGAGTCTGGTATAGAGAACTAGTATTGCTAGTAACCTGTAGAGTCTAGTATAGAGAACTAGTATTGCTAATAACCTGTAGAGTCTAGTATCGAGAACTAGTATTGCTAGTAACCTGTAGAGTCTAGTATCGAGAACTAGTATTGCTAGTATCCTGTAGCATCTAGTATCGAGTACTGGTATTGACAGTATCCTGGAGAATCTAGTATCCAGAACTGGTATTCTGTCGCGTCTGCTATCGACAACTGGTATGACAGTATATGGCTGAGATAGTATCAAAAACGGTAACCAGTCGAGTCTGGTATTGAGACGGTATCGAGAACTGGTTTACTGTTGGATTGCTCTCCATAACTGGTATCAAAAACTGGTATCCGGTCGAGTCTGTCATCAGTCAAAGGCTGGTATCCTGTCGAGCATGGCATCAGAACAAATGCCCTGTCAGATTCAGACCCCCTTAGACACACGTTGGGTGGAAATGAAACTGCCTGGTCTGTGAACCCTCCACACACAGCTCAGGACGTTCTGTTTTATGGAGTGCACGAGTTTCTACGTTTGAGGCAGCCACTAGTGACAATGAGTGGGAATCGATGCGTGACACCTTGGGCGCTCATTGTTTTAAAGCACATGTCTATCTTACAGTGTGACTGTGTGGGTGTTTATTTGTGGGTGTTTGTGAGCGTCTCTTCCACAGTGCATGGAGATGGGCCACTCTGCGGGGCTGTTCTGCATGTGTGACACTTGTCTCTGTGGCTGCTCGCGTGTCTCACCTTAGTATTTAAGAATGGAAGTAGAGCTGTGTTTCTTGTGCCTGCTGCCTTGTTTCCTGCGTGTGTCTGTCCCTCCTTGGTGTGCCTCTTTAAGCGCACTGTACTCTGTTTTTGCGCGCGAGCATCAGTGCGTCATTAAAAAGAACATTCCTCCATCAGCAAAAGCAAAGAACTAATTTCCAATTCCGTAGCTGCCATATTGTCCAAGGGAGATGGGGGAATTCACTAATTTGAGGAAAGATTAGCAAAACCAGCGTGATTGGGAAGATGGGAGAAATCCCACGGGCTGCCAGGGAGCTGTAGATCAAAACCATTAGCGGTAATTGCCATCGAAGGGATCGTCGTACAGCAACAAATCCTGATGAATAACCAAAAATAAACAGGGTCCTCGCGCAGGCGCGCGCGCCAGCCAGGCCTCGGAGGAGCAAACCGTGGCGCTGCGACCGTGGAAGGAGCTTGGGGGCGGGGCCTCGCGGCACTAGAAATGCTAATGGCGATCCAGGAGGGTGCGACTTCCACTCTGCGACACAACGCTGCCCCAATACCACTGAAAATGGGAAACCCCCAAACGTGTTCTCTTCCAGAACCATCCGACCTCGTTCCTGTGAGTTTCAGTGGCCGGTTGGTCTGTAGCACGCGCCACGCTCTACGCTCTCCTGGGGTGCGAGGCTGTAGGATGCAGTAGGGTCATTCCATAGTGTAGGCGTGCGTGGCTGGGTTCACTTATTAACACATGCATTAGCTTTAACAGTAAGGCAAGTGAGTGAAGAACCGTACTGGGGCGGTAAGAAGCGCCGCCCCACCACTGACCGTGGCAACGGCAGGGGGTGGCACAGAGATTAGGGGTGTAAGGGAGTGTGGCAGAGGGGTCTCGAAGCCTTCGCTCGTCTTCCTCAATTGGGGTCAAAGAGATATGGTTCCAAGGGAGAAGAGGCCTCGCACGGCCCTCTTAAAATGTGCGTGACTGCCTCTGAGAGAGGAAGGAGTGAGTGATTCAGTCCAGTTAATGTAGCAACGTGTGAAAATCATTCAACTGTACAATCCACGTGGCCTTCTGGCTGCGTTACCTTAGGGACCTGGCCGTCCATTTATGCGAGATTCAGGGGCCTCCGTCCCAGCAATAATTTATGCGAGGAGCCCAAGACAAGGCGGGCAGGACCTTTTCACGGTGGTAATCTCGCCTGACCTGCCCCTAATATGGTTAGGTTGGCATCATTATGGACATGCATAGAGGTGTGGTGCAGTGGCCAGGGCAGCTGACTTCGCGGTTCGATCCCGGCTCCGGTGAAAGCTCAGCTCAGCACCTTATGGCTCTGGGCAATAGCTGGCTTAATTTCCACAACGGCCCCAGCGCCTTGAGACCCATAAATACGGATTTTACACGTATTAGCCCCCATCTGTCTCAGGATATGTTCCCTGCTTGGGGTGCCCCTGGCACTAGTTGGTACACACCAATAATAGATGAGTGTTGATCCACCGTTTTAAGGGCTGGGCCTGGCACTCCCTTCCAGGTCCCCGCCATGGGTCATGGGGCACCACCTGACTGAAGGCATTCCTCAGCCCCACCTGGTATCTGGCATCAGCTAAGCTGCTCGTGAGACCTGGTGCACAGCTCCACCTATACGTGACAAACCTATCTCCCATGGTCGGGAGGGCGGGGAGAATTGGTCCCCATCTCTACAACCCTCCTTTGCGGCTCTCCCGCTCCCTGCTCTGGTCAACAAGCAAACCCATTTCCCAATACGTGAACCACAACGCAGACAACACCATTATAAATATGCGTGCGGGTTCTGTTACTATTATGTGAAACACAAATAAAATGTAATATTTAAGAACTCTTTTTGACAATATTGGAATAACATCTAAATTGTCGGACACTCACGCAAAGCGCGTGACATTGGCTTGCCTCTGAGCCCAAGGCAGGCGGAAGTGTCCGTCTCGTGGCGTGTTACCAAGCGATGTGAAGCAGCCAGCAAGCCCGCTGGGCGGACTGGGAATATATAAATTCATTTTACCACTCACATCTGGCTCAGTCGCTCTTCCCACACCCCGAGAGTGCTAAGACGGCTTCAGGCGCTTCCCCAGCAGTACTGGGAGGGCAGTTTGCCTGACCTGCCCCCACCTCTCTTCTCGGGGTACGCAGGAATATGAGCATATAATTCTCGCAGGCAGCGGTGTGGAATGGAGAGACATAACTCAGACGTCCTCGGCGCACCGCTCGTGTTTTATTACAGCCCATTAGCAGCGCCCTTCTGCTCGGGGCTCGCTGCGCGAGGCATAGCTCAGCTCTGCCCGAGGTCCCTGGCAGGGCGGCGGAGAGAGCCCCGGCGTCAGGCGCAGGGCAGGCGGGGGCCATTCTGCACACACACTCTCACCGCCGGCTTCCACCACTGCCGGGAATGACGCGATACAACCGGCGTCTCTAGTGGTTTACATCCATTGCCCACGCCTCTACTACACCCCTCGCCCCCTACCAGTGTCATATTACAACCAGGCTACGCGGATTATGATCAGTCACACGCGAGGCCCTTCAGTACTTTTGTCATATTTTTACTGATAACCCTTTATCTGCTGGAAACAGAATATGGGCTGGGATTGGCCAAAATAACACACACACAAGCAACGTAGACCTACCTGTGCAAGAGGGTGCAGTCTGCACACGTGCGTCTTCCACGAAATTGGACGTTGGGGTGCTGGAAGGGCGCCTCGCTGCCGACCCAGACACCCCTTTCACTGCAGACAGCGCCCGCTTGCTCAAAGCAGCGCGGGGGTCCCCCACAGGTGCGTGAGAATGTCCGGACCCAGAGTGTGCGTCCCGGGGAGCTGTCCACGCAGCGCGGGTGCTGGAATGTCCTGACGTTTTCCGTGCAATCACCACAGGTGCATGGTAGCAGCAGGAGGCACCGTATGTCCCTGGCGCTGCAGCAGGTGCAGGAGACCCCGGCGCAGCAGCACAAAGACGCCGACACAAGCAGGTGCAGAAAAAACAGGTGCAGGGCTCCCTGGTGAAGAGCAAGCCCGGGAGACCCCGGAGAATAGGTAAGAGCAGGAAATCTCTGCTCAGAAGCGGGCGCTGGAAGACGCTGTTGTAAGTGCAGAATTGGAAGATCCTGGTGCACAATCAGCGGGAGGTATGAGGATCCCGGCGCAGCCGCAGATGCTGTACACCGTAATGTAAAATCAGATGAGACGGGCCCCAGTGCAGAAACGGGCGCAGGAGACCCACGAACAAAATCAGATGCCTAAGTCCTAGTAATGAAGCTAGTGCAGGAAACCCTGGCGCGATCTGAGGTGTACTAGACCCCAGTGCTGAAGCAGGTGCAAGGGGTCCTGGTGCAGAAGCGGAGCAGCAGACACTGTTGCAGAAGCAAGTCCAGTGGCGGGAGGGGGTGGTCCTGGTGCTTAGGCGATCCAGGGGTCCTGGCGAGGAGGTGGTGCAGGGGTTCCTGGCGTAGAAGACTCTGCTGTTAAACCAGGTGCCGGGCACTTTCCTTCCCCAGGAGAAGGTGCGTGAGGCCGGGTTTTCTGTTCATAATGAGATGTTCGGGAAAAAACTAAAGCTTGACACTCAGAAGGCGTCCTGGGGTATTCTCTCCTCACCAAAGGCGCTTGTCCGTGCAACCCCCACAGGCTATGAGGGGGGATGACCCTGGGCACGCGGCAGGTTCAGCCACACTTACACCTCAGGGAGCAGGTGATCCTTTCCTCTCCTGGAGCAGAAACCACAAACTCTCTTCAGGGATCTTGCGAAGGCACAGCGCGCGCCAATAACACAGGCACGTCTTCTAGCCGCTTCTACGCAAGCCCCACAGGTACATAAGGGTGGCAGTAGAGTGGATTTCTCGGGCAGCTGTCCCGCCTGTGCTGGATTGAGATGGCTCCTCTTCGAGCCTGGGCTCGGCCCGTCACTGGTTGTGGTGAGGATGGTGAGGGGGAGTCAGGTGAACCGGATCTGCCTTCCCAAGGCGCTGTCCCGATGCTGAACTCAAACAGCGCTCTCTGTCAGGTCACTGTCTCACCAGGGAGCTGTCCAGGCTCTCCGAGTGCTGACCCTGTGGTCTCCCTCTTGCAGCTTTGTCCTGCAGTCACTAAAGGTGTCTGACCCAGGTACCGGAAGTCTACCTCCGCGTGCAGCGGTTCGCGCTGCCCTGGTGCTCTCCAGACGCGCACATGCAGTCACCACATGTGCAGGAACGAGCCTGCCTCCTCGCGGGGCAGATGAATGGTCCGCCCCAGGGCACTGCCCAATGTCTGTCCCGCAGAAACTGCCCTTACTCCGGACCTAGGCACTGCGCTCCCCGGGCAGCCTCGACAGCCTCGGATGAATGTTTCAGGGTGCGACGCTGCCGAAGCCCTCCAAGGCGTAGGGATTTAGCAGCTGCAAGGCAGGGCAGTGGCGGATCCGCGCGGTCCGAAGGAGCCCCTTGATGCACAGCCGAGGAATGAGGAGGGGGCTGTGGAGGGGAAGGGGGGGGGGGGTAGAGAAGGCTGGAACAGGAGGGGTGCCAGATCAAGAGAGCCGATGCAGGAGGAGGAGGAGATGCTCACAGGGGGCAGCGCCCGGGAGGGCTGGGGCAGAGGGGGTTAGACGGGGAGGCTGGTGCAGGGGAGGAGGAGGCCTGGGGAGGGGGTGAGAGCTGAGGCAGGTGGGCTTGAGCCAGGGGCGGGGGCAGAGGCATGTGTATTAAGAGCTGCAGCGAAAGGGTGCAAGGACTGTTGGAGTAGAGGGGCTGGAGCACAGGGTCTCCGTAACAGAGGGAGGAGAGCTGGTCAGAGGGCTCGTGCAGGAGGGGTTGGGGCAAAGAGAAGGACGCCTGCAGAAATCCACTCCAGGTCCAGCCAGAGTGATGCAGGGAGGCAGCGAGAGGGAGGCTGAGCAGGAGCTCCGCTGGCTTCCTCTGAAATGCAGTTTTCCCACAAGATGTGCTTGAAGGCGCGGGGGCGGGGGGAGGAGCGCTGTTCACAGGGGCTCCTTGACGCATCCGGCTGGGGAGCTCCTGGGAGGGAGCTGAACGAGGACGAGGGCTGCTCATGGGCGTGCAGGCTCCGCCGCTCCTTCCCAGCCACGGAGGGTGCACCTCCAACCGCCAGGCGCACCTTCCCTGCTGCAAGGCGAGGGGGCGGGGGCGGGCGGGAAGCACCGAGCCTGGGAGCGCGAGAGAAGGTCTGGGTGCACTCAGGCTCAACTGAATTGATTTTAGTAACATCTGCTAAGAAGCAGGGGGGGAGCGGCGGGGAGGGCAGCCCCAGAAGTTTTTCTCCGGGGGAGGGCGCGGTGTAGCCGGCCACTGTACACAGGCTGGCGCGGCCAGCGGGCCCCCTCCGGGCTCGGCGCAGAGGCGGCGTCTGCGGCCGGGCCGGGTCAGAGAGTCTCCAAATCCGCTGGCGGGGCGGTCGGTGGGTTTGGGAACCAGGGTTTGTGGTGGGTGTTACGAGGGGGGGCTAGTGGGGGGTGGGGCATCAGAGAGATGTTACCTCCGACCGCGCTGGCGGGGAGGACGGTGGAGCTGGGTTGCACGGTTTGCGGTGGGGGTCACGTGGTCAGTGATGTGGTCAATTCACCATCGAGTGTGAGGGGGCGTGACGTCAGAGATGGCTTCCGCTCTCCGGGGATGAAAGGGCCCCGGGGTCCCAGGCGATGGCCGTCATACCTGGAGCTCGTTCAGGCACATTTAGAGGAGGGGGCCGCTCTCTGTGGGGCTGACACACGCCCCAGGCAGAGATGGGGACGGCTCTTCCTGGAGGTGAAGATGGTCTGAGGGTCAGTGATAGGGGTGTTTTCTCTGGAAGTGTTAGTAGTTTTGGGACGTTTTTAGATAGTGCCTCTATCGGTGACAACATGCTGTGATGAAAGGATGCTGATCTGACCCCCTCAGCCCCTCAGTGCCAGAGTGGTCTCTGGGGCAATGGTGGGGGCGGTCGCGGATTACGGTAGAGGGTGCTGGAGAGGGGTGGATGGGCCTCAGTACGGAGGGTGGTGGGGTGTGCGTCCAGGAGAAGATTCGCCGTGGAGGGTGAGAGGTTGGAGGGGTTCTTAATAGAGGGAGGGGGGACGGGTCTGGTGTCCCAGGGGTTCACTGTGGAGGGAGGAGGGAAGGGACACTGCGGAGGGTTAAGCGGAGATGTCTAGGAAACGGTTCACTATCAGGAGATGGGGCAGATCTCGGGGCACGAGGCGGACGCAGCTCTTTAGGGGTGAGAGGGGTCCCAGGGTCAGTGGGTGGGACGTTCTCTTGAAGTGTGCGTGGGGGTCGGAGTGTATGCGGGCTGTAGAGGTGAGTGCTATCTTGGGATGAGTAAAGAAATGCCCCTAAGGGCAGTGATGCTTACAAATCCCACCAGCCATCTCACAGCAACGACGGGCTCTCTGGATGGATTTCAATCAACGTGAGGCTTTTAGGGGTTATGTGGGGTTCTCGACTCGTGTAATTACGTGCACCTGGACCCATGCACTTCCAGGTTTGTGGTGGAGCGGCTCAGGAGCTAACGCCCCCCATTGACAGTAGCCCTCTCTAATGGGATGTCTGACGGGACGGAAGCCCTGACAGGGTTAAACCCTGGCGCAGACACGGCCTGGCGCTTAATAGCCGATTCTGGGCTGTCAGACAAGAGTGTAATGTGCCGGTTGCTGGCGCTGGGCCGAGTCTGGGAGGGGAGAGGGTTATCGATTAACTCTCCCTCTCGCTTCTTGATGTCACGGCAGAGGCCTGAGACTACTACAGCCGGGATCACGCTGCGCGAGCCCAGGCCACGGCACGTGACCCTGCGCGCGCCCAGGCCAGCCATGGCCGGAGCTGTGCTTGGCCCCGGAGGGACCGATGTGGAGACAGGATCTTAGCACACATCCGTCTGCTTTTGTTGAGCGTTGGGTTGGGGAGCCGCGGATCTGCTCCCGTTTCAGCGAGCAGTGTCACACACGTCCTCGCCTTCCATGCAGGTTAGTGGCAGTGCAGGAAACCTCGCGCCTTTCTCGCTAAAATGTACAATATTTCTTTTCTTCAGGGCATGGATGAACATAATTCAAGTGACTTATTTCCCCGCACACTCGGCGTTATTCATAGGAAATCTCCACCCACAGGAGCACGCTGACAGCCAGAAAATCAAATCACACGCTACTCGGATTTTCAGTTCGCCATGAGCACACTCGTGTCATTTCACATCGCAGTAAACACCGTGGGAACGTAATGCAACATTCTCACACCTGTGACCTCTGCAGTAAACATCACATCCCTTAATTACCACTTGCGGGGCCGAGAAATGTTTATTTGCAGAGAAGGCGGCAATCCAAAGGCAGAAAATGCAAAATCGTTACCCTGAGCTGAGGCCTGCTGCGAGCCCCACGGTCAGTGTGGATGCCAGTGCTTTATCCTTCAAAGAGGCTTCTTTGAGCTCCTCTCTTGTTACTCTAGACCATGGGTACTCACAAACTTTCTCTCGGGGCCAAATTTACAGTGTGGCTTGTGGCTGAGGGCTGCACCCGTGGGGGCGGGGTCAGTGGGGGAGGGAGGCGGGGCCAGAGCAAAAAAAATCCTGTCACCATGAGGTTGAACACAGGTCCCTGCAGCGGACGCCTTCGTCCACTGAGCCACCAGACCCGGCACACATACATCTCTCTCTCTCTCTCTCTCTTGCTCCATCTCTCTCTCTTCCTCTCTCTCCCTCTGTCTCTCTCCCTCTGTCTCACTCACTCTATCTGTCTCCCTCTCTCTCTCTCTCTCTCTCTTTCCCCCTGTCTCTCTCTTTCCCTCTTTCCCTCTCTATCTCCCTCTCTCTGTCTCCCTCCCTTTCTCTCCCTCTGCCTCCCTCCCTCCCTCTGTCTGTCTCCTTCTGTCTGTCTCCCTCCCTTTGTCGCCCTCCTCCTTCTGTCTGTCTGTCTGTCTCCCTCTGTCTCCCTTACTCTGTTGCCCTCCTCCCCCTGTCTGTCTCCCTCCCTCTGTCTGTCTCCCTCCCTCTGTCTGTCTCCCTCTTTCTGGCTCCCTCTGCCTCCCTCCCTCTGTCTCCTTCTCTCTCTGTCTCCCTCTGTCTCCCTCCCTCTATCTGTCTCCCTCTGTCTGTCTCTGCTTTCTCTATCTCTGTTTGTCTCCCTCTGTCTGTCTCTGTCGCCCTCTTGCTGTCTCCCTCTCTCTCTCCCTCTCTCTCTCCCTCCCTCTGTCACCCTCTGCCATCTCACCCAGCTCTCACTCCCTGCTGCCCTCCATCACCTCACCTGGCTCTCAATCCCTGCTTCCCTTCGTCACCTCACCTGGCTCTCACACCCTGCTGTCCTCTGTCACCTCACCCCACACAGGCTGAGATAGCTTCGCAGGCACACACACAGCTGCACCTGAGTACTTCACAGGTCTTTAAAAGACCATTTACATGTTAATGAGGCTTTGTTGTATTTCACCTCTTCTTAGCACCCCTGCATCTCCACTCTATCGCTGGATTCGCCTGGACCACATAGAGCAGAGTCTCTCGGCAACCGGCGGTGTTTGCTGACACTCAAAAAGAACAAAAAACACAGGTACGATGTCTGCAAGGTCGGCGGGCCGCCAAGGAAGGCATGCCGGGCCGCTGGCGGCCCGCGGGCCTTACTATGAGTATCCATGCTCTAAACCATCAGTTATTACAAAAAACACAAGGGAAACCCTACTCACAGAGAACCAGGGTCAGTACTGTGTATCAAGAAACAACGGTTCTTGTGGCGAATATATTGAAATATAATGGTAATAATAATGCGCAATGGCAAAGAGTGTTGGGTCAAGTGGATGTCAGACAAAGAGGAGGCCGGATACAGTTTGATTAAATATTTACACTTTTTATAGATTATTTCAACAAAATTGCAAGTATATACAACAGTGAGTGCTTAGTGTCCCCAGTGAGTTTTGGAACCAAAAGGAAAAACAGGCTAGTGACATTCGTGACATTTATACATTGGTTTCCATTGAACAAAAAACGACCATTTCTGACAATAACAATATGTTATAAAACACTGTTTGCAGTGGACAGTGCTGCTGTAATGGTTCGTTTCTCAGTGATGTCGATGGCGTTTCGACCCTTTGTTGGATATAGGGTTTCTTCAGGACCTAATAGTATAGGGACATCTGGAATTTTGAAAGGAGAGTGGCATAAATTAAGGATCAAGGAAAGCGTATAAATTCTAGAAATTACAAACTATACGGGCCAGGATGTACCTGAATGGGTATCTATAGTTATGCACAGCCACATGCATGAAGTTGAAGAACTGAAATCTTCATTCTCAGGGAATACTTACTAATAAAAAAGAACTTGGCACAGAAGCTGAAAATATGAAAAGACATCTTTATTAAATTTAATAAGTGAGGCCACGTCACACAGAAGCCGTAGCAACTGAATGAGGCAGTCTGAAGAGTACAGAGAACAGAGGCCTTTTATATGCTCTCAGGGTTACAAACTTCAGCATACAAGTAAGGGGCAGTCCTAGCTTTTGCAAGCATGCAAAATACCTAACATTCCTTCTTACACAAGCCGGACAAACCCATAATAAAAGGACCACAACCCATATCATAAACAGACCATAAAAGAAGGAACAGAAAACAGATAAGGGGTGTGTGTGTGCATACCAAACTCTACAATGTCCTGTGCTTTGATCCTCAATCTCGATCAGCTAAAGGGCAGGAACTGGTTTAACAAGGTCAGCTTCAGGCAACAGGGTCAGTTCACTCAGGTCAAACAGGAGTCAGCATGAACTCGAGCTAAGGTCTACACGTCCTTAAAAGACTGGTTTCAGCCACAATCATGGCCTATGTGAGGGCAACCACAAAATGGCTGCCATACACAAAATGGAACCCACGGGTTCAGAATTCACAGAACCTCAGACCCTCCTTTTGCCCTTACATAGGCAATCACTCCGTCTGTGTCTGAATCGATGTCAATATTATCCGTTATTCCCTTCACTAAAGCACTATTACTCGAATTATCTTTTATGGAACGCAAGGGATAGACTTTGTTGTCATAAATAAACATCGTCTGATATGCCCATACAGACCCATTGTAACTAAATGACAGAACCAAATAGGGAATACCTCTATCTGTAGTATGTGGCATAAGACCACACACCCAACAATTAGTGATGTTCATTACTAACTGGTGTTGATGCAGAAGCTGTACAAAGGAATTATTAGTAAACTCTGACCGCCTAACCAGTTCATGTTCAGGTAAAGTATGGAAAGAATGCAAAGAAGTAGTAGTAGGAAGAGACATAGGTTGGGAGGTGGGTACAGATGTCAACTGGGTAGCAAAAACAATCCCACCCATCAGAGACAACATCATGCTTAAAAACACTAGAAAACACGTTTTTAAGAACATATAGACAACAGGAGAAAGTAATGACCACTATTACAAACAAAATTTATCATTTTTCACAACCCTAAGCAGAAAGCAAATCCTAAAATTATCTAGTAACATTTGTATGGCTCTATGGCTCCTATGCATTTCAGTAACTTATTATATGTTCAGGTGAAACAGTGGCGAGAGGTGAAAAGGGAATACTCTTCCACAGAGAATGGACTTTATTCTGCTTTTACTAAACAGAATACTACTTTAAAACAATGCCAGCAAAATAATAAGAATCAGTCTCCTAACACCCATTATATGCAATCGCACGGAAACCACTTGTGAAACCAACTATGCCCAGAGTCCGTTCAAAAGCCTCTCTGGCAGGCTTCTATTGTCCATCAAATCTTCTTTCGTTGCTTTCTTCCGCATGGGCCTCTTCATTCAGGCCTTTCATGTAAATGGTTCTTCTCAGTATCCGTTGGAGTGCCCTCCTGGCAAACACTCATAGGTCATTGGAAAGTCTCAATGTCTCAAGGCAGTGCACCAGTATCTCTCCTCTGCGGCAGACACTACAGATAGCATGATCTTCATTGATCATGAGTACAAATCATCTCGTGCAGACCCGGGACCATTCTCAGACTCCAACACTCATCATTCAGTGTCAGAGGACGCTCAGGCTGCTCTTTCATGGGCACCAGAAAGGAGTGCCTTTTGCCAATCTTGGATCCTCCGGTGCACTGCACTTCCGTTGGAGCAAAGGAAAAGGGGAGGGGTGTGGCCAAAACTCAGGCCAAGGGGCTCAAGGGACTGCACACTGTCAGAGGTTGCCAGCACATGACAGGTGGGTGGAAAACGGAAGCCTCAAACAACAAGAATCCTTCTCTTTCGCTCTTTGCACTGAAATTAATGTTCTGTGATGTCCAATGCCGTCTGATGGAGCAAGTGCGATGCTTTAAACAGTTCATTGTATAACAAGGGGCCTGCAAGCAGGTGGCCTGCAATCTTCAAAGGAGTGGCCATATGCCATGGGACAATTCTGGTCTAGAATACACTGTCATTTCTCAAAGGCAATACAAAGACAAAGGCAGTAGGCAAAACAGTGCCTCTAGGCTCTTCAATTGGGTTTCCGTGTGAGAGCATATCCTCCACCATCTAAGGGTAGATAGCGACATGATTAAGTCTAGGTATTCCTAAATTCCTTATCTAGAACATCTCAAAAGAAAAATTGCATAATATAGATTATCAGGGACATGTAGATACCTCCCTTTTAATAACTGTGCACCAAGTGCACTACGCAATACACAGGCTAATAATCAAAATGTGGAAACTTGTCTCATAATAGCATTGAGTTAGTTAACCAGTCCATCACTACCATGACGGTTAGACTGGAAAACATTGAGTTAGGCCTAAAGAAAATTCTTAAAAAACAGTCTAGTCATACAAAAGGGAATTATACATAATATAGGGGTTCCTAGTACATTACTGCAATCTGGAAGTGTAAACCTAATACAATAATAATAATAAAAGAAGGCTAACTGGTGAAAGGAATATGGAAAAGGGAAAATGGGACTAGGACACAGCTAAAATCCCCAATTACTAGGCACAATGTGACATCAATCAGGGGAGAAATGTCAAAAGAAAAATCTATAGGAAGAACAAGAAATTACTCAGGTGATAGTCAAGTTTGTGACACAATACCAAGAGTATGGGTGATACACAAAAAGTCAAAATAGTACACAAATTTAAACTCTACCGCTGGCCGCTACACCATATACGGTAATCTCAGCTAATGTTCCAGTTCCTTTTTCAGGGAAAAAAAAAATTAAACCTTGTTTCCTTTATGGTACAAGTCCATACACTATTTAGGAAGCAGAACAAAACTGACTAATGTAATAAAAAAATTAGGTCACCATGCACAAAAGTCACAGATCTATAATTTATCCTTACGTCCAATTCAGGATACATAATTTCAGGGCTGCCTGTTCCTTAAGGGGAGGGGCAGTACGTGACTAACAGCATGTGACACACTTTGATTCTGTATATCTCTTTTTTATTTTCCTTCAAATACCATTAAAGCCAAATTTGACATACACTGATGAAGTGTTGTCTGTCTTTCTGTGAAATTTAGTGTCAAAGCAAATCTACCCAACTGTTTGCAGGATACACATCGTCATGTATATCCCTTCACAACACAGGTAAACTTGTAATAGTATCATAAGCAGCAACATAAAACAAAAACCACGCAAAAAAACGCACAAAACGGACATGTCAAGCCATCAGATATACTCGCTGTATATCAAGCACAAAAAGCATAGACAAAACAATAGCATATATAAATGAGCGGTGACGCACAACACCAGGTCATGTACTAACAATATTCGGGCCTGCTTAATTTGTCAGGTTTAAAATCCTCACCCTCCTTTTGACAGCAAATCACCAGGTAGTGGAGATTTGGCTGTCAAATGCAACTTACTGTGTGTCACTTCTGACACACAGGACCAGCAGGAACAATTCATAAAAGGATAAAATGCAATAATATGTAAAATGCACAAACATCTCTTTTCAAAGAAATTACGCAAAAACACATCTCTTTTCAACCACCCAAACTCACGTGTCTTGTCAGCCTTAAAATCACCCAGAACAATCCATGAATGATCTGTGAGCAGAAGCAAAAAGAAAAAATACACAACACACAAAAGAGAGACATTTCTCATGACAAACAGACATCAATTATAACTTTTAATCAGAAGACAAAACATAATAAACATTAACAGACACAAAAATAAATTTCCATTACTTAACTGTTACCATCTTGTCAGGCAGCTTGCAACATCAAGCCACCTTAGTTTTGCCTTCTTAAAAGTAAAATTGTTACACTGACACTCCATATTAATTTGGCACCTACAATTTCCCACTGTGAAAAATAATTCTTAATTGGCAAATCGTTCTCACTTAGGCATGTAGTCTTCAAAATTTTAGTAAAGGGCTTTGTCTTATTTTTTTGTCTAAGACTTATTCACCACTTCGTTTTCTGTCAAATAAAAGCAACTAGCAGACATTATTTTTAGAGCAGAAATACAAATGTATCAGTTCTGCAGAGCATTTAACATGATGTTGGGACTTTCAAAGAAACCCTTTTTTTATATTTTCCCTTTGGAATTAAATTCTTTAATTGTATTGATGTTCTTATTTAGAGACCAGAAACCCCACCTTTTAGAGGCCTGTTTAGCAAGGTCATTCTGCATTCCACAGAGACAAGGCCCTAATTTACAAACGTCACAAATGTCAACATGACAGCCTCTTCCATTGTTTACAGGAAAACTAAAGATAGCATCTTAGCGCAACTTGAGCAGCCTGTTCTCCTAGCCCACAGCTTCTGCTCATTCTGAGGCTGACAAAGGCGAAAGGCCTTCCTAATTCCTCCTAACCTGCAATAATTCACTCTATTTTGAAAAATAATTTCTCCTTTTTAGGGGCTAAAAATTATTTCTATTCCCAGATTATTAAACAACAGTTACTGTGAATAATTCACCGAACCTAATAACACACATACCAGTTTTAGAACAAATGCTTGTTGCAATGGTACTCATTTAATCAACCTTAAATGGATCTCACTGGGTCATTTAAAAGCAAACCCCAAATGGGGACAGTCTGCAAATTTGTATTACACCTAAATGTATGCATTTACTGAAGCCTAAAGCACTTTAAAGCTATCATAAATGGCAAGAATGCTGTTTTAAATGGTCTATTTTACCCAAATTCGACTTTGATGTTTGGGGCACTTAAAAATAAATATCCTATACTTGTGATACATATTAATCATCCTCAGAATGTTCTTTACAAATTACAGAGATTTTCAATCAGATATATCCCATGTAAATCTTTAGAAAAATGAGTTTTGTACGCCTGCGCTAAGTGAAATTCCATATGCTAATGTTCTCATTATGCGGTATAGCACAACTTAAATTAAATTTTAATGCTAGGATGTCATAGTATGAGCATTAAGCTTCATGAATAGTAAAAAACGAATTTTGTAGCACTTATTTTTAATAATTATTTTTCATAATTAATAATTTTTTTTAATAAACCCAATTATTTTTGATAATTCCACATATAAGAGCAAGCTGCATCCCTTGCCTATCATTTTTAGACGCATTCGTTTATAAGCCCAAGCACAGACGCCTAACTTGAAACATGACAAAATGTTTGCGCCATTTTTTTCTTTCTAAAAAGGACAATTTTATTTAGCAACAGACCCAAGAATATGCTTACAAAATGTTGCTTAATAGACTGAAAACATCAAGAAAAACCACGAACAGACATTGAGCTCATTTCAGACATAAAAAGAAAGGGGTCAAAACACTCAGGACACACAATACAGCGCGCTTTAGCCATGCATCTCGTGAATAGCGCCATCGCTATGTACTTACAGAAGTTGCACTATTGGGAAACCCACATAGACATTTAAACACACATTTAACCCACAAATCAATACTCAGGACAGAAACCAAGGACAGCCCACAGACTGCACTTAAACCAAACCATTTGTAAATATTAGTTGTAAGTCATATTTACAAGAAACGCTTCTCAATTGTGTTTCAAAAAGACTGCAAAAACAGCCCAACAGACTGATGTATGTCCAAGAAGCGAAAATACACTCAATTCACTAGCTTTGGCTAGCAGAACACCAAACAAAATTGTTCTGCATATCTTCATTCATAAAACTGCGCAGAACAAAGGATCCTTGTTTTGTAGTATGTCATATTTTAAGTCCCTGGGGATAAAAAATCACCAAGGAAGAAATATGTTTGTAAATCTAAACCTATTTAGATATTCCCTTTAGGGGGGCCGGCTAATTTACTTCACATCACACTATGGTACCTTCCAAAATAGCAACACATTTTCCATGTGAGCTTACAAACAGGCATGCCAAAAATACTGCGGAATACGCAAGTATTATAATCAAAGTGGTGCTTAAGGTACTTTTCGTACGTGCACCGTTCAACTAAACCAAATGGAGAAATATCTCCTCATTACCTGCCTACACAAATTGCAATTCGCATATCCAAACCTATAAAATCCAAAATTGGGCAACACAAATTCCAAAGATCCAAAGCTACAGTCCCAAATTTGCTAAGATTAGGCATCTTATAGCTCACTAATCTAGCTTCAAACTTCAAGGGGTTATCTCTACCAATACACTCGCAAATATACGAGCCCCTCGGCTTTGGTAATTTGCAAAAACCAAGAAACCAAACCCCTCAGCTTTGGTAATTGCAATAACCAAATCAAAACCAAGAAACCAAACAAAGTCGTGGGAGCGACCCACTTGTACTTCTTATTCTTACTAATCAAAAGGTTATCCAAATTCTAACTGTCAAGTTCTACATGACCTAACGGTCTTTTTTAGAATACTCACGCCAAAAAGGTCCTCAGTCAGGAGGAGGATCAAAATCAGGAAGATCAGAAATATACTGGGCTGCAGAATCAAAGAATTTCCAGAATCCCTGTGCACAGAGTACCTCCTTAGTAGAATCCTGTTCTGTCCTACTCAGTAGATTTCAGTCCTCTGACCAGATCACTCCCACAGAAAGTCACTTCTCTGATGAAGCCCCACGTTGGGTGCCATTTGAAGAACTGAAATCTTCATTCTCAGGGAATACTTACTAATAAAAAAGAACTTGGCACAGAAGCTGAAAATATGAAAAGACATCTTTATTACATTTAATAAGTGAAGCCATGTCACACAGAAGCCGTAGCAACTGAATGAGGCATTCTGAAGAGTACAGAGAACAGAGGCCTTTTGTATGCTCTCAGGGTTACAAACTTCAGCATACAAGTAAGGGGCAGTCCTAGCTTTTGCAAGCATGCAAAATACCTAACATTCCTTCTTACACAAGCTGGACAAACCCATAATAAAAGGACCACAACCCATATCATAAACAGACCATAAAAGAAGGAACAGAAAACAGATAAGGGGTGTGTGTGTGCATACCAAACTCTACAATGTCCTGTGCTTTGATCCTCAATCTTGATCAGCTAAAGGGCAGGAACTGGTTTAACAAGGTGAGCTTCAGGCAACAGGGTCAGTTCACTCAGGTCAAACAGGAGTCAGCATGAACTCGAGCTAAGGTCTACATGTCCTTAAAAGACTGGTTTCAGCCACAATCATGGCCTATGTGAGGGCAACCACAAAATGGCTGCCATGCACAAAATGGAACCCTCGGGGTCAGAATTCACAGAACCTCAAAGTGATGAACACCGGTCATGTGAAAAAGGAAAAGGGTACTCACACTGGACCCAGCCGGGTGCTACATGTGTGAGAGAAAAAGAAAGAGCACTTTAGAAAACAGTAAAGATGCCGGTCAAAGGAGTGTGCCTCGTGTAATGCTTACCTCAGTGTAAGGGATGGGTAGTGGCTCGCAGTACAAGGTGAGGCAAGGTTGATGCCAAAGCCTAAGTAACAGCGCTTCTTGGGGTGAGTTTTCAAGTGTGTCCTCAAAGGTTTGGGTGTAGGAACAGGTTGCATCCCATAAATGATTTTCTGCAAAAAGGGCATAAAATGTGGCTCAACCAATAATACTGCATATGGGGAGCAATTGTGGGCAGTGTAACCACTGTGTGTGGACGGCTTATAGTAAATATTTATCGGAGAAGCACAGAATGAAGAGGTTCTGCAGATTTCTTCCCAGGTGGAAACGTGTCTGCAGATTGCGGAGTTGCACAGATTCCATGGAAGTGGGGTATCAAGGAGCTTGACTTGTTTCTCTTCACATCCGCCATTTGTTCAGTGATATTCAGTTGCAGGTTACTGAGACTCTGATAGCCCATGGTATATGTCGCAATGTTTCTTGTTTTTCTGTTGTAACTTCAGATCTGTTTTTCATTCTAAAAAGTATTTTTCCTTCTTTGTAGGCAAAAGGGACAGATCAAACCAGAGGTATTCTGTCCTATTTTCACTCATCTAGAATGTGTTTATGCCACCAATGCAAAGGCTGCGTCTTACGTGCGACAGGAACGATTGATGGCTGGAATACCGAATAATGGAAACATGCACCCCAGTCACAAAGATCTGAGTTTACTCCATTGTTCTTTTGATCACCACACCACCCTAGTTTGGACCCAGCTAGATGCAAATCAGTCTTGACCCTGCTCCTCATGGGAACAGTCCAGCCTGAACTGCCAAGCCAGGTCCTCCCTGGACTGCAAACAAGCATCCTGAGACCGGTTTTGGGGCATCACCCCTCATCAGCCAGGCTAGCGTGAATCCAGTGGCACAGTGAGCATGAGATCCACGCCTGGACATGGTTTTTGTTATGCTCTCTGAGATGTTTTTGTATTTGTATTTGACTTTGACCACGGGCCATTTAGAAAATGGGAAACTGGGAGAAATCATAACTAAGTAATCAATCAAACAATATACTAACTAGGTTTCTGTTGGGGGGATGGACTGGAGGAAGGAGCACAGTCTCAGTCTGGTCCACAGGAGATTATGTAATGTGTGGTGCAACTGAATAATGATTGTCTACTTATTCGAATCTCATGGTGTTTAAGTCTGACATGCCCATGTCCCGGGGAGGGGGGGGGAGAATTGAGAGGGGGGGTAGCAGCGACTGCATCGCATGGAAGTCTGGGGAGATTCTGGGTTGGGCAGGCCTTGGCTTCTGGTCACTCACTTCCCTTCATGATCTCTCCCTCTCAAATCTACAACCATAGAGAGCCCGCTGGCTCCTCAATCTTCATCCACAGTGTCGCCTGGTTCCAAGTCTGTGTCCCCCTCTAGAAACCCCCAGCTCGACTGGACGTCGGCCCATAGCTTGGCGAATGGTGCACCAGATGAATTAGGGAAAGTCCTCCGACCTCCGACTCCACCTCCTTCATCCTATCCACTAACTTGCGTTCTGCTCGCAGCAGCCTAGGCCGACAGAAACAGCACTGATGTCTTGCTGGAATGTGCATTTGGGATCCGTGATAGCTGCCAGGATCTTATCAAATTTCACTTGCATGGTGGGTGGCGCTGCATCCCTTCCATCCCCTTCTGCTATCTGCAATGGCTCAGATGTACCTGCCTGCATGCAGCTTACCTAGCCCTTAGTTCTCTCACGGCCATACAACCCATGGGTAGTGCGGTTGGCAGTCTCTGGTGGTAGGGGCAAGAGTGCACAGGCTCACCAGGCGAGTCAATCGGCTGCATCGCATGGAAGTCTGGGGAGATTCTGGGTTGGGCAGGCCTTGGCTTCAGGTCAATCACTTCCCTTCATGATCTCTCCCTCTCAAATCTACAACCATAGAGAGCCCGCTGGCTCCTTCATATTCATTCACAGTGTCGCCTGGTTCCAATTCTGTGTCCCCCTCTAGAAACTCCCAGCTCGACTGGACGTCGGCCCATAGCTTTGCAAAAGGAGCTCCAGATGAATTAGGCAAGGTCCTCAGACCTCCGACTCCACCTCCTTCATCCTATCCACCAACTTGCGGTCTGCTCACAGCAGCCTAGGCCCACAGAAACAGCACTGATGTCTTGCTGGAATATGCATTTGGGATCCGTGATAGCTGCCAGGATCTTATCAAATTTCACTTGCATGGTGGGTGGCACTGCATCCCTTTTGCTATCTGCAATGGCTCAGATGTACCTGCCTGCATGCAGCTTGCCTAGCCCTTGGTTCTCTCACGGCCATACAACCCATGGGTAGTGGGGTGGCAGTCTCTGGTGGTAGGGGCAAGAGTGCACAGGCTCACCAGGCGAGTCAATCGGGGGTCCTCGTTTGCAGTCCATAGGGTCACAGGTGCACACCAACGTGTATGAGGAGGGGGCTGTGACAGCGTCTAGCAAGGCTCCATCATGCTAAACTGCGATAATGATGGCCAGAACTGTGTGATGCGGTGGGATTAAGTTCAGCACCTTTACAGTATGTGAAGGTCCACACTATTCACTGTGAGACTCAGAAGTCCACTGAGCAGCGTTGTCCCCCTGCCCCTGCCCCAGCCCGGGCCAGTCCAGGACAGATATTCCTTAGGCCGGTATCAGTTGCTTCTTCTGAGCCCGGCCCCTATTATCAGAGTGACGAGTGGTAGCTCCTTTAGGGGAACGCCCGAAAGGCCCCCCACGCGGCCTCCGCCATGAAGTCCGCAGGCTCAGCCACCAGAGCAAGGGGGTGCAGTGAAGGGCAGGCCCACCACTGCAGATCCCTGGTATCACTGTGCTGTAAATCCTCAGAGGCTCCAGTTCATGGTCCCCCATTGATGCTGCCAGTGAAAGAAGGGAGGTATCTACAGGGGCCCTTAGCAATCGTGCCTCAACTGGTACCTCCATGCAAGCCAGGCAGCCGCAATCAGAGGCCTCTATGGGCCGGCCGCTCCTACAAACTCGCAGCGGTCGAAAGGCAGCCCCACCAGGTAAGCCATGTTGGGGCCACTGTAGGCCGCTATCTTCAGCCCCACCCCAGGCCTGCAAGAGAAATCAAGGGCGTCTGACGGGGGCAGCAATAAATCCAAGGGGCGTGTTGTCTCACCTTAGGGCCACCGTGCTGTGCCAGGTGCCTGCAGTGTGTGCAGGAGGCCCGTATCACACAACGAGACATTGCCACATCTGCTCAGGCCCGAACTTGTCACCGCCGGGTGCCTCTCTGCTGGAGTCCACCAGTAGACCACCAGAATCCCGGCTCTTAGCTGTTGCTAGGATCCCTGCAAACCTCTCTGTTCCAGCGCAACCTCACAGTGGGAAAGCCCTCAGCAGCCACGCTGACCCTTTTTTCACGGCGGGGCCTCTACTCGGCATCAGCAGCCACCCAGCCCGAGACCATGGCACACAAAAGGCACAAAAAGCATCCCGCTGAGCTATAAGCCCCCAGCACAATCCAGGGTGGGGCAGGGGACTATGGCAACCAGCAAGAGTCGGATGGACTCCCACACCCTGATTCCATTGGATAATTGTGTAGGGCAGAGCAGAGAGATGCAGCTACACATCTGCCATCTTCATCCGGAAAGCCACATCCCCCAGACATGTTTCCTGATAAGGTTTATTCAACAGCAAAATAAATGTATAATCTCTCATAACAATCACTTTGTCCTTCTTGGTGAGTCCGAAGCGGAGGACCTTGATCTCCCGTTTACCCCGGAGGAGATTGGTGATGCCATCTCGTGCCTGGTGGTGGACAAGATGCTGGGGCCGGACAGGTTCCCGCAGGAGTTTTATGCATCCTACCGGGAGGTGTTGATTCCCCACCTCTTAGAGGTGTACCGGGAGGCGACTGACCAGGGCTCCTTCCGTCCTGAGACGGATACTGCCCCTATCGCGGTGATCCCAAAGTCTCATCCCCCCTCGAGACACTGCCCCGATTATTGTCCTATTTCCCTCATTAACTCGGAGCTCAAAATCTTTGCCTCGTTCCTAGCTAACTGCATCCGACCATACTTGGTCAAAGTGGTTCATCCCAATCAGTGTGGGTTTATGCCCTCCTGGGGAACCCAGCATTGTCTTCGACGCCTCCACCGTGCTTTAGCGAATCAGCAACAGTTTTCCCCGTACCTATCCCTCCTCCTCGTAGATTTCGAGAAAGCGTTTGACTCGGTGGGCTGTTGTTACTTGGAGGAGTTCTTGATGGCCTTGGGTTTTGGATCCTCCTTCCGTGGCCTGGGCAAGACCCTTTATTGTAAACCAAGAGCCCAGGTGCTGGTCAATGGAGCCCTGTCAGATCCCTTTCTCATTGGCAGAGGTACGAGGGCGGGTGTGCCCTATTTCACCCCTTTTATTCGTGTTGGCGATGGAGCCCTTCGCTTGTCTTGTACGGTCCGACCGTCTCCTCACGGGTTGGAGATAGCCTGGCTTAGAAGACAAGATTGCTCTCTATGCAGACGACATCTTAATATTCATAGAAGGCCAGGCGCTGTCGGGGCCCCAATGCCTTCGGGCCGCGCATCTGTTCGAGCGAATGTTCGGCCTCTACTTGAATTCGTCGGCTAAATCCGTTCTGGTCCCCCTTCACCTATCGAGGGAATGCCTTGACTGGCAGCCGATGATACCTCTTCGGCGACAGTCCTTCAAGTATCTGGGGATCTGGATTGCCCTCCTCCCTTACCTTGCGTGGGTGCTGAACATCACCCCTTTTGTGAAGAAGGCCTGGGCTGACCTCCTTAAGTGGCAATCCCTGCCGCTGAACCCTATGGGTAGGATAGCCTTATTTAAAATGATGGTCCTGCCTAGGGTCCTTTACGTGCTCCAGAATACCTACCTTTCCTTCCCACGGTCGTGGTTTCGAGAGCTCGACAGCTTGGCTGTCAAGTTCCTGTGGGGGACCGGAGGCCATGATTGGCTTTTGCCCAGTGCTGGATCCAGCCATTTGACGGAGGTCTGGGAATGACGAACCTCTACCTTTATTATTTAGCAACACGGCTCCTCACTGTACACGACTGGTTAAATGGCAGCTGGTCTGACCCGTCATGCCGCCTGGAATTACACACCTTGGGCCTATCCAATCTTCATGGTATGCTTTACGGGAGCACTATCCCCAAACCCTGCCTGAGGTCACTCGCGGGGTGCTTCTGGCCTGGCAAGAGGCTCTGCGCCATATCCATTGGTCAGATAACCTGACCCAACATACCCAACTGTGGTGTGGCGCACGGCTCTGTGAGGTTGTCAACCTCTCTGGCTTTAGACCGTGGGACCTCATTGGTATCTCCCCGTTGGGCAACATGCGGGGAGGCAGCCACATCCGCACCTTCCAAGAACTACAAACACGTTATTCCCTTTACGCTTTCCAGTTCTACAGATACCTTCAGCTACGCCATGCCCTCCACTCCGATATTTCAGAAGGCGTTTCCCTGCCCGAATACAATACGCCCGAAGCTCAGACCATGACTGGTGACTTTGGGAAGGCGGAATCTCTTGCATTTATTGTTCTCTTATCAATAACGCCCGAACACACTTTCACACCTCAGAGACAGTTGGGCGAGTTGGCTTGGGTTCTTTGATGATGCTGATTGGAGAGACGCGCTGATGGCACCTAAGACCGTCACGGCCTCAGCAAGGCTTCGATTGGTGCAAGTATATTATCTTCATATGTCTTACCTTACGCCGCAGCGTCTCCTCCACGCTGGACTCCGATCTGATGCATCTTGTCCCCGCTGTGCCCATCCAGAGGCTGACTTTTACCATATGGTGTGGAGCTGCTCCGTCATTACATATTACTGGAAGTCCGTAACGGGGGAACTTACTGAGGTTCTGGGCTGGGAGGTTTCTCTTAACCCTATGACTGTTCTCCCAGGCGTCACTGAGGGTCTAGATGGATCCAGGGCTGAGAAACTCTTCCTTAACATGGCATTAATGGTGGCCAAAAGAGACATTGAGGCCAACTGGTTGGGTACGACTGTTCCCACCATGACGCACTGGTGCAGAGGGGTGGACTGGTGTGCCGCTCAGGAGCGATCCTTATACGAGGTACGGGGTTGTCCGAAGAAATTTTGTAGAATGTGGGGCAAATGGGTCGGTGGAGTGGAAGACTGATACCCTCTGAGGCCACCTGGGGTTGGGATCGGGTGCAGCATCGTTCTTATTTTTGTCTTCCTTATTATTTTCTCTTTATTATTGTGATATTTCTTGGTATTTGCCTTGAATGGTCGAATGTACAAAAAGCTGGTGATGTGTTTTTTGTTGGTCTTCTACAAAATCAATAAACTTGGTTATCAAAAAAAAAAAACTTTTTCCAAAAAGATCTCACCTCGGATTTAACCAAAGTTACAAATCAGTACTGATATTGCATTCTTTGGACAACCTTTAACTAAACATGAAATTACACTTCCCCATGTCTCTTCCATTTTCTGAACTTTCATCTTTGTAGATATCCTTTAACACTTTAAACTGTGTCAAAGTGTTACATTCCTCATGATCCTAAATTTCACCGTTTTCTTCACTTGAATGCAAGTCTCCTGTAACTTTATTCCCTCATGTAACATATTCAACCTGCTTAAGCTGCTAACAATGTCTCATTGCTAACATGGACCAGCTGTTAGAAATGGGGGCTTAAAGTAGTCATGGTATGCACCTTGCCCAAGTAGGGACCCTTGCTTCTAGTCAGAGTAGGGGATTACACACTCTAGATATCCTCTGCTCACCCCCTTGGTAGCTAGATACGCACAGACATTCTTATTCCAAAGGCAATTTGTAAAGTATTTGCACCCAATGCACAGTAACTCATAGGAAACACAACAAAAGAGACACCACACCAGTTTATCTAATCTTTGACAAGACCAAAACAGTAGAAATCTACCAGACACAGTAAATGAAGAAGCAAGGAATGTCTGACAGCCCAAAAAGGACCGTGCGGCTGACAGTGCCGGTTCCTGGGCTGCTGTCTGTGTTGTCTTCCGACCGTTTAGAGCAGCCTCGCACCTCCGGGGGCTGCCTCACTTTTGAAAAGCTACAGGAGCTAAGGGGATTCTCTCCTCCCACCTGCTCTGAGGTCCCGGTCACACTGCTGACGTCCCGTGCGACGGTTGTGATGTAAGGCAGCGCCTCGCTCCTTCCGACAGGCTGCTACGGTGTTCCGCTGCTTCCGATGATGAGGCAGGCGGGGCAGGGCTTTCACCTGGCAACAGCTTGAGTCCGCCCCTGTCTGCTTTGGGGATCACCAGGAAACCGTTGTAGTACGCCCAGATCTCTTTCGGCAGTCATCAGGCAACAGTGGGAGGGGATCATGCTCAGGAATCTCCCAGGCACTGGCAATTCTGATGAACAGAATTCTTTCCTCAACCTTAGTTATGGCACACTCTGGTACAGTGCCTCCACTCCCAACATGATTCAGAAAAGGGGGTGGTGATGGACAGAGCATCGGAATTAAGCAGAACACTCATACCCAGTCAAAAGATCAGGGCTTGATCCATCACCGTTTTTTAGCTCACTGCACCATCCCAGTTCAGAACCTGGCTACATGCAAATTAGTCTGTCCCTGGCCCAGTGCATCATGGGAACAGGGCAGACCAAACTACCAAGCCAATTCTTTCCTGGAAAGGAAACAAGCTTCCGGAGACCGGTTTCTGGCATTGCAGCCGTCTTCGGCTTCAGACAAGCTTTCAATAATGAAAAACGAAATGCACAGTATTTCACTAGCAGGACAAGCAAAACACACCAGTACATACCTTTACCTTGCACTGCACCCTGCCCCTGGGGGCACCTTGGGATTACCTTAGGGATAACGTATGTGTAAGAAAAAGGAAGGTTAGGGCCTGGCAAGTTTGTGCACTCACCAGGTTGACATGGCAGTTAAAAACTATTTGCATACACTGCAGTGGCAGGTCTGAGACATTTTTGAAAGACTGCTGGGGTAGGTGGCACAATCAGTGCTGCAGGCCTAGTAGTGCAATCAAGCAACAGAAGCTAACCCGTAGACCCAGTTGAGACCTGGGTAAGTAATATAAATAACGTGCAACAAAACCTCAACAGGTAATGTTACATGGGCAATTATTAATTACATGCAAAAAACGTGGCATAAGAAAGGCAACAGGGAAACATTAATGGTTTATGGCAATAGATGCAATGAGTGGTCTGTATTTCGATACAAACAGCAATATAAAGGAAAAGAGAGAAACCACTCTTTTACATTGAATGTACATGTAACCTGTACATACCTGTGCATGTTGGTGCTCGTGAAAAACAAAGAGAATGGCGCAGGTGACAAGTGAAAAAACAAACAGCGGGGAAAACGGAGCAGGAGAGAAGAAGATTTGACAATATGTACAATGGACTTAGTGGTGGTTCTGATGTATTTTACACAGTTTTGAGAAGAGAGATGTTTTCAAAGAACCACGAAAGTTGCGCCAACAGTTGCGCTGGGGAGTCTACGGCATTTCGACCTGTGTAGAAATTCAGGTAATCTTCAGCACCAGGTATATATTGCAGTGCTGCATGGAAGTCAGGAAAGGGGTCCAATGGGTCTGGGTTGCTCGCAGTGATTAGAATCCAAAGGTACAAAAAGAGTGCACCAGAACGCAATTTAATAGACTCGGTAACAAGTTAATTGAAGGAATGTGCCTGCATTAGTACTGGTGGGGCCATCTCGAACAGGGGAAAGCAATTTTCCTCTGAGTAGGAATCTGGGTAAAGTTACAGTGTGCGTTGATCATTCAAAGAGTCGATGGTGCTTAGAACCAAGGGACAGAGGTCTGCAAAAATGGGTTCCGATCCTCTGTAGGAGACGTGGAAGCCAGAGTGAGTCAGCCGTGAAATCATATAATTCCAGTAGCCTTGCATACAGGGAGCCCAGAAAGAAATACAGTAGGATGTCAATTTGTTTCTAATTCACAAAGAATTAAAAACTTGTAAATGAACTATACAAATATTTCAACATATACCACCATTTATAAAAGCACAAAAGAATCACAATGTGTTTTATAATTCTGAAGTCTGATGGAAAAAAGATTTTAATAAGATCAAAATAAATCTTGGGGATGCATAAATGATATTGTATTGTATTGCACATTTGTATAGCACTTACTACCCCTATGTTTGGCACTGAAGCAAGCGCTGCCATATAGGTTGGCATGTGGTTGGAAGGGTATTGCCTTTCTTTTGTGATCCTATGTCGGAAGTGCTTCCATGTCGTGTGTGATGACCAATGAAGTGCGGTTATCGTGTTACAGGATACATCTTGTAGCAGTGTGGTAGATGATGACATCTGGGACGCACAGATGCACAATTGATGTTTTTTCAGTACTCTGGCAGCTTTGAACAACTCTGGAGGTGCCTTTATGGTGTTTCATACGATATTGTCTGCTTCTCTGGTTACTGCACTGGGTTGTCCAATCAGAAATTTGGGGTAAAGTTATTGGGCAGAAGTGGCATTTCAGAAGGGGGAGCGAAGTGGAGAGATCTGCTTAGATATGCATTGTTACTACCTTTTCATATCTCAAAGTCATTGTCAAATGTAAAGTAGCGGCCGTTCATTATAGATATTTGGGACCTACAGTCATGGATTATATTAACTGGAGTACACGGACTAGATTAATGTCCTCCGATTGACTAGCAGTGTGGACAGAATTTTTCAGTTATTCCATGCCTGTTCATTTGGTTTATTGTATTATTGGAAGAATGTGTGTGTGTTAGCGTTTGTGTGTGTGTGTGTGTGTGTAAAAACCAAAGGTTACAGGGGCGTTATACTTATCGAATATAATTTAAAAAACCTTAGAAATTCACTGAAAAAAACTAAAGGTTACAGGGACGTTATAGTTACGTTCAGATTTAACTCATACAAAACCAGAGAAATTTAGCAGTTAACTTACGCCCCCGCAATGCACTGCTTATAACCTCACAAATTATATCACTCATGACAAGTGGCAAGTGAACCAGCTGTGCTCATTAAATATCCCGCCCCAGTGGGGGTGTGCACAGTTGCATGTTGGTTATTGAAGTCCACCAGACATCCAGACCTCTGTGGGTCCCGCCGTATCCTTGAAATGTACAATCTCCCCAAGTGGGCATGTCAGGACCTGAAAGCAGACACCTTTAATGTGCGCAGCTGGTTCACTTGCCGCTTTATTCTTTTGCCAGTGATCAAGGGTGGTGGTCACGCCCGAAACGCATTTGGCTGTGTCTGTGCTGGGAGTGGCAGGCGGACTGTATCCTGAGATTAAATGGTTTAACCACATCCTGTGTGGTTCCTCAATTTGGGCAACCTGCTTGAAATACATAAACACACACACACACACGCGGGCAGCCGCGGGCCGTGGAGGGAGTTACGGTGGGGCAGGGAGGCGGGGAGGGGGAGGGGCAGGGTGGAGGGTGCTAAAAGCAGGCATATGGATCATTGCAGGTAGGTAAACAATTTAATTAATAAAACGAAATTCGTAGCGCGCACAGCATTGCTTTTTGCAATGCAGTGCGCGCTACGAATTTCGTTTTATTAATTAAATTGTGTACTTACCTGCAATGATCCATATGCCTGCTTTTAGCACCCTCCACCCTGCCCCTCCCCCTCCCCGCCTCCCTGCCCCACCGTAACTCCCTCCACGGCCCGCGGCTGCACGCGGGCACACACATACGCGCACACACACTTTCTTCCGGTGATGCATAATACAACCTAGCAAAAGATTTACAGCCAGGCACATCGTGTGATTGTAAATGTTGAGAGAACATCAGAAGTGTGTCCTCGCGGTCTCGCTGACAGCCACGGCCGGTAGTAGGTGTAACTGCAGGGCGGTGACGTGGAGAGGGGGAGAGGCAGGGTGGGGGGTAGTAATGTATGGATTACGGACATTAACAGGTAAGCAAACATATAAATAAATAAAACGAATTTCGTTCCGCGCACTGCATCGCATTTGGTGATGCAGTGCACGCAACGAAATTCGTTTGATTTATTTAAATGTTTACTTACCTGTTAAACTCCAAAATCCATACATTACTACCTCCCACCCTGCCCCTCCCCCTCCCCACGTCACCGCCCTGCAGTTACACCTACTACCGGCCGTGGCTGCTCGCTGTCCTCGCTGTCTCCCTGTGTCATGGCAGGTTGGCGCAGACGGTGCAGGCAGCGGCACCCGCACCTGCGCAAGCGTCTTCTCGCTTCCAAGCCCTCATGTCCTACCCGCTGTCAGCAGGGAGCCAGGTGTCACGAGAACGGATGTCAAAACGCAATTAACATTTTGACAACACGGCTCCTAGCAGTGGGTCTGACGCCCGCACTCGCTGGAAGCCTCAGCCCGGCATATGGAGAGGGACAGGGCCGGCACGGCCTCGCAGCTGTGAGCTGAGCCCCTGCCCAGAATTCAGGGGTCCCAGGGCACGCGGCTCCCCCGTTCACTACGGACGCAGTTCTCGAAGCGGAGGCCAGAAATAAAGTGCACACCTGGGGAAAAAGACACATTTCGCGGTCAACGCCTCTCGCTTTCTGGGCGATTGTGCGTAATTATGCAGAATATATTTAGCCCAATTAATGCACAGAACACGGTGTAAATATGCAAAAGTGTTGATAAAAAATGATCGTATGGCAATCTGCGAGTTTAAAATTCTAACCAGTGTGTGAACAGGAATGAAGGCCATATATGTAGTATTTTAGAACTATGCGGGATAAATTCTGTGAAAAAGAAGTACAACAAGCTGTGAAACACAAAACGCATACACTAGTTGGTTGGAAAATAAAAATATACACACACTTCTCTGGAACAAAATGAACTGAGGAAAAGTACAACCAGTGAAAAGAAAATGTAGGCACATATTTTGTGAAAGAAACGTACTCTTGGTGTGTGGAAATAAACGTGCATTTTGTGTGACGGTAGGCATATTCATTACTTTTTTATGAGTGGCTACTTGTGAATTCATTACACAGACTTGCAAACGAAAATTAGAGAAAATCTGACACTCCGTGAGAAGAAATGGTAGATGAACGACTCTTACGAGATAAATTAATATATGCATTGGATTTGCGAAATTCTGCCCCGGAAGTAACTTGATCTTTGTGTTGCTCCAAGGTTCGTGTACTTCGCTAGTCGCTTGTGGACATGCAAGGGTAGGATAACTCTAAAATGACAGGTGCCACGAATCTTCTCCTCTGTGCCCCTTTGACCTAAGCCATGCTACAAACCCTGCCCTATTTCAACCCCTAGTTTAAGTCTCACCTTCCCTCACACCACCTGACATTAGGACATGTATCAGCCAGGGCCTGTCTCGGCCACACCACAAGCAATCTTATGTAAATTGTTAAAGAGGAAAATCTAGTCTGCCTAAGGTCTTTTGAGACAGCCACACCACTCCCAAAATATTCTACTCTGAGGAGTTAATTTGGCACCGACATCATCATCTTTGAGGAGTCCGTCCCATGACTGCCCATACATGCTCTAAGGAAAGTCCTTGTAGTGAATGACAATACTTGTTAGGGTTCAGGCAAAAAAGGCTTTTATAGGGGCGTGGCCAAGATGGCGGACAGATAGGATCACTCTCTTGAAGCTCTGCTTGCCCGTCTTAGCCTTGCTTCTGGCCTCAGTTACAGCAGGGGACATGACCACTGCTGTTGGGAGGCTGGGGAGACATCAGGGGATGACCTGCGCAATCTGAAGGTGGGGAGGCTGGGGGGAGACATCAGGGGATGACCTGCGAAATCTGAAGGTGCCGGGACCGAGAAGATGCTTAAAGAGGGTCCTGGAGGGCGGAGACAACATGGTGACCACCAACACAAACATGCATGAGGTAGTACCGGGCGCCAGGTGGCTCTGGGCTACGAAGAGACAAAGTAGCCTGTATTGAGCTCTCTGGGGGCTGTCACGAGGGAAGGTGACCAGTGGCCTCGGTGGATCTGAGCTAGAGGCAGCCCGCAGGGAGACAGAGCGGCCAGTGTGGCAACAGGCCTGACCTCAAACTCGCAGAGGGGATACTCCTGGTGATTACACTTATAGTAAGGAGACGGGCCCCCCCTGTGCATCTAGAAGCATGCACTGGCCCCCCACAGTTTTAGATAAAGCAGACCCCACCACAGGGTTCCACCAGGCACTGAGCTCAACTTTGTGACAGGCAATGCTAGAGGCACTCCTGCAGGGCCCTCTAGGACACCGAGGGCTCTTCAGTGCCGTAGGCAGAAAAGAGGTTTCCCCCACTCTGCTTGATTGCAGCAGAAGCATCCCATGCACCTCCACAGATCACCCACCCAGTGGGGACCCAGTGGTGGAGCACCCCTGACCCTTAGGAGACGTGGTGGATAGACTATGCTACCCATCGAGAAAGACATTTGGGCAGCGGCCCTTACACATACGGATTGGTCGAGACTTGCTGATCCACAGCTGGCAGGGGTGAGCGATGCCTGGGACTATATTGATTACATACACGTAGAAGTTCTGGAGGCCGATTGGAGCTTGGCCCCAGGAGATTAGAGAGGCCACTTTTTGTTACTCAACATTACATATCATAAATCTGAGAAGCACAACATCCTTAAAGATGAGGGGGAGATTTACAAGCCCCATGTGTCACTTTTGGGCCGTAGTCGCGTCACTTTTGTGATACAGCGGCGGCGAAATAGTTGCAGGCCTCTTTCAACGTGACACATCTAGGGAGATGCATCGCGTTATAAAGCCCTGCATGACATTATACCTGCGTCAGGTATAATGTATGCAGGGTAGGCGTTCCCACACAGGAAAGCCTCCTAAAAGTGACGCAGTGAAATCTACTAGATTTCACTGCATGACTTTCAGGACGCCACTGTGTGACTTTTAGGACGCCACTGCGTCAAAACCTTACTGCTGCTTGAAGCAGGAATAAGGAGTGATGCAGTGGATTGGGAATTGGCCGACACGACTCCAGCAATGCGTGATGTTTCCATCAACAGATGCATCAGAATTTCTGACATATCTGTCAATCCTTGCGCCATGGTGCGCCATATTGTAAATACTGCACATCCATGGTGACGCATTGGTTTTGCATGGTGGTGCAGGGAAAGTGTAGCATCTCTACAGATGCATCACTTTCTTGTAAATCTGCCTCATGTTGTCTAAAGACTCTTTAAAAAAGCCTTTAAAGAGCTCAACATTAACAACCCGGTGGCAGTGGCTTCTCTGCTTCACTCTGGGATTTGGATGAATCAGAGACACCTCTGACTAGGTCCTTCATGGTGGACTTCTTCAGTTAGCTGAGAAAGGACCTCAGTACGCTGAGATAGTAAGTGAAGTCGGGCCTTATGTCCATTAAAAATGATGTGGCTGAGTTGGGGCAGAGAGTGTCTTCTCTGTAAGACTCTGGGGTGCTAGAGAGGAGGAACTGAATAGCCTCCACCATGAAGTGGCAGTCCTGGAGGAACAAAACTCAAACCTGCAGATGCAACTGCAAGACCTGGAAAACAGGTCACAGCAATCAAATATTTGCATAGGAGGTGTGCCACAAGGAGCGGAAGGAATAAATACCAAAGGCTATGTGGTGCACCCGATTAGACAGAACCTATCTGAACTTGCAGATACAGACTTGAACCTGGACAAAACACATTGCACCTGGAGAGTGGAAGGCCCTATCACCTCTACTCAAGATTATCTTAACTTGTGTCCACGACTTCAAACAAAAAGAGATCATTTCAGAAGTAAGGGTGGCAGATCCCATTATATTCAATGGAACAAAGATCTGGCTCAACCAAGCTCTGTACCCTACCTCCCGGCGAGCAAATACACCTCGGTGTCCAGTTACTTAGTACCTCCACAGTAAAGGAAGCTGATATAGATGGGTGTATCTCTTCCGGCTCACCTGTCAGTGGAACAAAGAAACGTACTCCATTTGTACATTGTCAGAAGCTCAAACAATCCTTGGATTGGGAACAGCACCAGATGAATGCACTTCAACATCGAAAGGATGCAACACAATCCCCACCAAATGCTTTGGCTGCTGGACCAGAAGCACCTCCAAAAAGTTGTCACATAAACCTACCAACCAAGAAATTTGCAATGAACGATCAGCTTTGCTGCATGAACTTCAAAACCACAAATCGGACTCCATTGTTCAGGAATCACCCACGGAGGAGCCCAATGTAATACATGATGCAGCTCCCTACATCTCAATGACACCAGATTACCAGTCAAAACCCCCACGAATCACCAATGAAATAGGATGAGACAGGCATCATCAGCAGTAGCGCAAAAGCGGGGAATGATCCTCCACCTGGCCTGATTTGTCACCCCTTTCCGGACTCAGTTTGCATATGCTCATGGGGATAGTGGTGTTATTTGTTTCCCCTGTTTGACGATTCCTTACTCCCACGTTCCAATGCCATACTGCGACTTTCGCCCTTTCACAGTACATGCACACGTGTCATGACACTCCCCATCCATCGTCGGGAAGTCACACTCTCCATGGTGTTCCGAGGTCAATCACAAGTTTGAATGTCAGAGCTCCAGCGATCCATCTGAACACACTGCAGCCTGGAAAATGCTATGGGTATCTGAGAGTGGCATTTGCCGCCTACAGGAAGCACATCTCCTGAAACACGATTGGAGCCGAATAATATCCAAGACCTTTCCCCAACAATATTTTTCTTCAGGCCGTTCTAAAAAAGTGAAAGATGCCATATGTTTTGTCAGAAAATTCTGAGGCCAAATCCAACACATTTCTATTGATTGCTCACAATCCAGATTACCATAGCATTGTACTCCTTTACAGTAGCAGAAATAGATCCCCCTATGAATCCCAGGAACTTTTAATGACCCTTTCCATAGTTGCCTCCACCGAGGTAGGGAAATCCTTATAGGCGAAGACTTTAATTTAGTTCTAGATGGCAAGCTGGACAGGCCAATCCAAAGAGTAGATCAATCTGGCACCTTTTCCCTGGACAGGGTCCGATGGTTGGCAGATATGAGGCTATCAGACATCTGGAGAACAATGCATGCACTGACTAGATACTACTCCTTTATTTCAGCATCCAGATTGACATATGCCTAATTAAGTTACTTCTTGGCCTTCCCCACATCTCACAGGCCATAACGCATGCAGAAACTGGCATCTTAGTGATATCAGACTACTCGTCCATACGCAACGCACTCACATTTAACCAGTCTCCAGGTGGTGGCCAAGGTTGAAGACTCAATGATCAACTTATGCAATCAAAGAAGGTTCAGTCTGAGATTACAGAAACTACCCAATAATACCATGAGCATAAAGACAATGCAGGTACCCCACCTACCCCACTGTGAGACACATTGAAGGCAGTAACTAGGGGCTCATTTATAACGATTTGTCTCGCCTTAATAAAGAGAAAAGAGATAAGTGCCTCGCCCATGAGAAGCAAGTAAGGGGCATATTATAAAGAACAGTGTTAAAATTATCGCCGCTTAAGCGGCAGGAAACTGCGGCTAAAGCGGCGATAATGGGCTTGATAATATGCCCTTGAGAATTCCAATAGAAGCCCATGTTCACACCAGAACATAGGCTTGTATGGGAATTCATAAGGGCATATTATCAAGCCCATTATCGCCGCTTTAGCGGCAGTTTCCTGCCACTAAAGCGGCGATAATTTCAACGCCGTTTCTTGATAATATGCCCCCAAATGCTTTGGAGGATGACCACAAAAAGCATATGGTGTGGTGATAACTGACACTGGTGCGGAAACAACTTAAAGTCATAAACTACGACAGGGCAGAATATGCTTTACTCTGTACAAAGTAGAAATGCAATGGATCGTCTTCTAGTATGTATTTTATGCCAACCTCTAAAATGTTGAGGAGGTAAATCGGGAGGATATTGGGAAATTTATACCTGACTCTCAGCTAGCCCATTTGCAGCTCGGAGATGTGCTAGCTTTGTAAGAAGATATCCGGGTTGAAGAGGTTATTTCCAACATAGCCAAACTACAGACACAGAAGCCCACAGGGTCGACAGGTTCAACCCAACTTTTTTATAAGATGTTTTGCCCGGTCTTGGCGCCCCTCCTCACTGCCTCTTTAATTCTTTTAGTGATTCTTGAGTTCTCTCTGACGCAATGTGCAAGGCAGTAATAATGGCTACCTTGAAACTGGGTGAAGATCCCACTCTGTGTGATTCCTATCAACCCATTTTTCGACTTAATGTAGATGCTAACATTTTCACAGGAATACTTGCTAGGTTGCCCAGGAAATATATGTAGGAGTTGGTGGATCCCGATCAGACAGGGTTCATCCCTTAAAGAGGGTGTAGTGATAACCTAAAACAGATACTACACCTGATAAATACGGCTTCACAAGCACAGAAACCATCTCTCCTTCTCTCCACCTATGCCGAGAAGGCCCTGATCGGGTCAACTGGCACTTCTTACAGGATGTCTGCCTGAGTGGATCAACAACGAATATGTACATCCATCCGCTCAGGTCAGAGTGAATCAAATCCTCTTGTTCCCTTTTAACATTGCCAGCCGTACCAGGTGGCAGTGCCCTCTATCCTCGCTCCTATTCCCACTATATATGGAGCCCTTAGCTGAAAATATTAGTTGTTGTGTGGCGATTTCGGACATTACCCTGGGCAATCAAGAGCACAAGATTGATCTGTATGCCGATGACATCCTCCTGATGGTCTCAGACCCTCATCATTCAATTACTTCCCTGCTAGATGAGAAAGAGGAATTCAGGAGAGTGTCTGGATTCAAAATCAAGATGCAAAAATCCCAGATCTTGAACCTCACTGTCTCTGCGGCAGAGAGACTGGTTCTAGAGTCCTGTTTCGCTCTAGCATGGGCAACCCAGTAGGTATACTATCTCTGCCTCAAAATCTGCTCTCCCCCCGCAAAAACAGCAGAACGCAATTAGAAAGGCCTCCTTGTGACTGCACAAAAGATCTCCATACTTGGCAGATAGGAGGCCTCTCATGGTTGGGGCGTATCGCAGCCATTAAGATGACTATTCTTCCTGAATACTTTACAACATTCAAACACTTCCCTTGCAACCACCCCACCAACTTCTTACTAAACTTCAGCAAACAATAGAGGCCTTTGTCTGAGGGGGATGAGCAGACATGAGTGGAACGGGCAAAAGTATACCTCTCGCTGGAGTGCCTAGGCATCCAAACCTATCCAACTATTATTTGGCAGCCCAATGTCGCTATATGATGGAATGGAATAGGCCAGCCATAAGAAGCAGTGGTGCTCTATGGACCAGACCATAGCAGGTATTCACATTTGGAAGATGTCCAGGTTGGCTAAAAAACATATACCCTGGGGCATGTACTTCTCTCCTGTGACCAGATCCATGATACAGGCCTCCGACAGAACTTCAATAAACAGAGGCTTATCTGCGCCCCCTCACCTCTTACTCCTACCATTGAGCAAATTAAATAAAACGTCAGCATGCTGGAGATGGGAGCACTGGAGGTATCTGCACATTCACTGCCTCACCCAACCTAATGTAAAGATATACGCTGGCAGGCCTCTTACACCTTTTGAGAAGTGGTTGTTCATTAAAAAGGTTGATATGGGCCTATTTTAGACATCTATCGATCTCTTAATCAACCCCAACAGACACATAAATCGCTCACCCTATGCCATTGGGATGACAAACTAAAGTACACCTTGTCTGCTTGGAAATGGTCTGACATTTATCACAGAACACGATCCTCAGCATTTAGTGCATCCAGCAAAAAGGCGCCGCTGAAGCGTACTCAATACTGGTAGTATACCCCTGAACACATGGCGCAAGAGCAGACATGGGCATTGAACATCTGCTGGCAGGGCTGTGGTGACTTAGACACACAGACACACCTCATGTGGCGCTGCCCAAAGCTTACGCATTACTGGGACGCAGACCTGCTAGGGATTGATGATACCTTTGACACCACTCTTCCCCGATTCCCAAGCTATATTCTCCTTCGCTTCCCCAGTAAGCTAGTCTACCCATTAGAATCACTCAGGGGCAATGCTATCACCTTGGTCTAGTGTGCACCAAACAAGCTATAATGGCACGGTGGGGCACGGATAAGGTTCCAGATCGCATAGATTGAATTTATCTGCCATGGGACCTTCTGGGCATGGAAAAGATAACCTCGGCTCCGGGGCATACTCAGCCTACATTCAGCAGGATGTGGGCACGCCCATGTATAGATTTGCTGTGGCATGAACATAAAGAACTCACATGCTCAGTGTATCTCCCTGTGCTGAGACTTGCTGCCCATGGTGATCTTATTGCGTCTCCACAATAGACCCAATCGACTTTCAGAGACTGCCTGTCTGGAAGGAGGGTGAGGGCGATGACTGGGAATAGAGACACTGGAACTGGATACAAGCTCTTGAGATTTTATTTCCCTTACCTCCCTCTTACCTATCCCTCCCTACCCCCCCCGACTCCCCCTTTTCTCCTCCCCATATGAGCCTTCCTACCTATTGTTTCTCTCCTCACTGACCTGCAGTTGTAGGTGGGTGTATGTGTTCATCCTCCAGATGTTCATAAAAAATATTTGAAGCATAAAAATGGCTTGGATCTGCCCTCTAAGGTTTCCCCAATTCAAAGGACTAGGGAAGAGCATGTGAACAGACACAATCCCCTTTAAAGTCTATGGCTTCTGAGGCTTTCTGAGAGGGTGGAAGTGAGTACAGCTGTTCAAAATCAGGAATTTGTAATGCACCTATTAGTCATCCTATGTTTCCAGCACTTTCATGATTAAAGGTCTAACAGGAATCTGACATGAAGCTCTGCCCCAAAGATGCCATACATTAGCATGTTTTCAAAGTGGTGAGCAGCCATCACAACGCGGGCGTTACCACGTGCTGCCATTACGACGCGGCTTTTACAACGCAAGTCGTTTCAACGACTTGCGCTGGAGGGCGCTGTTGGAAAAAGAATAGTTGAATTTTTTATTCCAACACCTTCCCTACTGTAACGTGGGCTGGAGTTGGAATAGAAAATTAAACTATTCCACTATCCAGCGCTTACAGCGCAAGTCGTTGTAACGACTTGCGTTGTAAAAACAGCGTTGTAATGGCACGAGGGGTAAAAGCCCACGTTGTAATGTCATACAACCTTTGAAAGTCCACCCTGCCCATAGGTATAATATTTGATGGTAGCGCAGTAGACCATGCATTATTCTGAGCCAAACTCACAAGCATATATATGTGTCATGGCTAGACTCTTAAGCAATGCTGTAGCACCACACACAATACTTATCTACTTCTCAGATCCCTTTCAAGGATCAATATCTTTCTTGGCTCTGGAGATATAGATCACACACTATTAATTTCTTATCATAAGACGCACTCTCCGATCATTCAACGGCAGTATGGGAGGTCTCTTTATAGGATATTAAAAAGGCGGGCAGAAAAAAACAGGAACACCAAGACAAAACATTAGCTGATGCAACAGAGAGATCAACTACAGGCAGGACATCTATAAGCCCCGAACAGTTCACAGCACTCACACATAACCAAAGAAAGGAAGAGGGGCAGAGGTATCTGGACCACAAAACACATGACAAGATTACAATGAAGGACATTTATGGCACCTCAAGAAAAATTGTACAACTTAAATTAAAACGTTTGCAAAATACTTGAAAGGCAAGCTCTAAGAAAGCAGAATTGAGAAAATATTCAGATGTTAAGAGAATAAGTCAACCAGCATGTTGGATGCAGTGAAAAGTGTGCTCTATAAAAATGAGTGTGGCAGCTGAAAGAGGTCATTATTTCATGAAAGTTTGGATCTATTAGAAGAGGGGCAGGCAGCTCTGACCGCAGCAATACTGACGGAAGAAGTGCTAGAAAGAATTCATGAGGCAAAAAAATGGAAAATGTCCAGCCTTCTCCATTTAACTCTGGAAAAAGCTAATGTCAAATGAAAACCTGTTCTCAAACGTTTGCGGAAAAGGCGAAAGGCTGCATTGCCGGCCAGAGGCAGAGATTCTGACTTTTCTTAAACCAGGAAAAGATCAAACGCTATGAAAATCTTACAGACCATCTCTCCCATAAATTCGTACAATAAATCTAGCACGCAGCTACAAAAAGTAATGCCCAATTTAATCCACAAAGAACGGCAAAGATTTCTATTAGGCAAAAAATTGCGCAGGAAGGAAATCAGAATTTTCGGCCTGCAGTTACCATGCTTCCATCAATGCTTTTATTTTATTGGCAATATTTATCGACACTGACAAAGCATTCAAGGTAGTTGTTTGAGATTACTGGTGGAATTCTTAAGGGTTTCATACAAATTTTACAATCATTACTTATATATATATATATATATATATATATATATATATATATATATATATATATATATTTATTGCCTACTGGCGGTCGCCAGTAGGTAGTTATAGTTAGGACCTAGTTTCCATAGGAAATCCGCAACATTCTATTGGGAATAACTTTGGCGCCGGTTGATGAATCTCCGCGAATTTCTCAAAGAAGATGGCCCGCTCCGCTCCGCTCCGCTCCTTCCCTGAAAGTCTCGGGAAGATTCGTCAAGCAGGGGCCGAGAAAAAAGGGGGGTCCCAAAAGGTGTTTTCCCCATGTTAATTTCCATAGGACGATTAGACACGGCTACAGCCCGAACTGCTCAACGGAATTACACCAAATTTGGGAAAATGGTAGGGTCTGGTACGCAGATCACGCTTTTGTTTAAATGGTGTAAATCCCTCCAGTAGTTGCTGAGAAAATTAAAGTTGAAATCAATTATATATCTATAAGCGCGCACCGTGCGTGCACAGTGTGCGCACCTTGCCGTGCACAAGCTTCATGCTGATTGGCTGCCACGGTCTGTCAACACTCCAAAACAGAACTTGATGGCAGCCATCTTGTGCCTCAGTAGACTGAGGCACAAGAAAGCAGAAAAAAAAGTGTAGAACTCAAAAAGGGGGCAGGGTAGAAGCACCCTGACCCCCTAGTCCTGCTCAGGGGGTCCCACAGGGAACCCCAAAAAAAAAAAAAGATTTCGAAAAATCACGGGGTGCGCGCACCCCATGATTCCCCCCCCCCCCCCAATTTTTTGGGGGTCCTGGTCGGAATCCCTGAGCAGGCCTAGGGGGTCAGGGTGCTTCTACCCTGCCCCCTTTTTGAGTTCTAAAACCTTTCGAGCACGAGCTGCATGCTCGTTGGCTTTCAACACTTCAAACCAGGAAGTGTTGGCAGCCATCTTGTGCTCGGTAGACCGAGGCACAAGAAAGCAGAAAAACAAACGTGTTGAACACAAAAAGGGGGCAGGGTAGAAGCACCCTGACCCCCTAGGCCTGCTCATGGGGTCCCACAAGGACCCCCAAGGCCCCCAAATTTTTTTTTCTTTTTGTGACGCAGCGGCGGTGCTCAAGATGCGCCATGGTGCGGGCTATTTACAACGTGACGCATCTGAGAGATGCGTCACGTTGTAAAGCCCTGCGCCTTAAGGAGGCGTTCCTGCGCAGGAACGCCTGCTAAAAGTGGCTGAGTGAAATCTACAAGATTTCACTCAGTCCCTTTTAGGTCAATGCTATGTCAAAACCCTGCGCCTGCTTGAAGCAGGCGTAAGGCTTGACGCAGCATTAGTTGAATGGGCCCCCGAGGAGCATTGCTGGAGCTGCATCACGCATGCGACGCAACTCTAGCAATGCGACACATTTACGGCACAGATGCGTCACGCATCTGTGCCGTTTTTGCCCCATGGTGCACCACATTGTAAATGTGGCACATCAGTGGTGGCGCACGGGTGGTTTTGCTTGTCGTAGGTTACTTGGCGCATCCCTGCTGATTTGCAGAGATACACCATGTAACGTACATCTGCCCCCTTGTTTCAGTCACTCTTTTACTTCACTTTCTTCAGTCACTATACTTCCTTTACCTCACTCATTTACTCAGTCCCTTACTCCATTTTTGTCATTCATTTCAGTTAGTCATTTATACACTACACATTCATTCAAAAGAAAGATGACACAGTGCGTAAGAAATAGAGCTCTTTTTGGAAAAATGAGTTCGTTCTGAAAAGAACTTTTTTTTTTGTTTTGTTATTTTGTATTTTTTTTTTCAAAGTTTTATATTTTTTTTGTTTTTTTTTAAATGCAATGAAATCCTGAACTTCAAAAGTGTTCAACAGGAACAACAAAACACTGAAATAAAAAACAATTATCGCCTTTTCGTGCACACATGCTCCATGATGCGCTTTTCAACAAGCACAAGGCTCTGTTCTGAGTACACGAGAATTTCGAAGCACTTGTTGCACCTCATGTGCGCCTTCTTTAAATATGGCCTCAGGTCCAGTTCAGCAGTTGAGGGAGATGGAGGTGTTGCCGAAGAAGTGCTGGCCACAGCTGGTGGCAGTTGTGTGGCCAGGTATCTGGTGGATGCCTTCGCAAACTGTGGAGGATGAAATTGCCTCACATGCCCAATCATTGTATGGATGGAAAAGGAATATTTTTTGGAAGGGTTTCCCCTTGAAAGAACTCTGTCACAAAGGTTGCATGTGACCTTTGGCGCATTCACCTTTTTTTGGTCCTCTGGATAGCTAAAAAATTGCCAAATGAAGGATTCTTTGACTCGCCGATGAGGAACACGATGTTGGTCATCAGATTCTGATGAAGATGAATCTTGTCTGGCAGCCTTTTCAAGTTCTTGTCAGTGAAGCTGGAGAGGGTCCTTCTTCCACAAGACTGAAACAGATAGTGAGGGAAATGGGTGGGGTTCCTAAAGATTCTAGAACTGAAACTACTATGAACCAATGAAAAGTGTTGTTTTCGAGTCACATCACTTGACATGCGCGCTCGGGTGCGCGCACATGGTGCGCGCACCCGGTCGTGCACGTCGGTTTAAAATGGCGTTTTACCCGATTTACATAAAAGTTTCAAAACGTGAAAAGGAGGCAAGGTAGACAGTCCCTGACCCCCTAGAGCTTCTCAGGGGGTCCCTAAACAACTCCGACGGGCCCAAAAAACGTTTTTTTTCTTGAAAAATTTGCGGGGTGCGCGCACCCGGTCGCGCACCTCGCAATTTAATTTAAAAAAAAAAAGGTCAAGTCATGTGACTTGAAAACAACATTTTTCATTGGTTCATAGTAGTTTCAGATCTAGAATCTTCAAAAACCCCACCCATTTCCCTCACTATTAGCTTTATTCTCCTGGAAGAAGGACCCTTTTTGGAGCTGGAAGCAGAAAAAACAACAGGATGGCAGAAAGACAGGAAAGAACATCTTCTTCTTCTGACTCCCACATGGAATATCGCCAGCAAGCCAAGAAGGGGAATTCTTCTTTTATTTGGAAGTTTTTTACTTTTCCTGAGGGACTAAAAAAGGTAAATGCCCCTAAAGTAACGTGTTCCCTTTGTGGTACTGTTCTTTCAAGGGGAAACCCTCTTAAAAAATACTCTTTTTCAATTCATACTATGATAAGACATGCAAAAAATGTCCACCCTGTGCAATATGCCCAAGCAGCCACAAGAGCACTGACCCAGCAGATTCCACCAGCTGCGGCCAGCACATCTACAGCTCGACCTCCATCGCCAGCAACTGCAGAAATGGACCTTAAGCCATATTTGGCACATGTGCATATGCGATGCCACAAATGTTTTGATGGTATTGTTTTTGGTGAATAGAGCCTGAAAGTAATTGAACGCAGCATTCAGGATCATAAATGCTCTGAATAGAGATAATTTGTTTTATATTTTTCATTTATTTTGTTCTTGTTGAATAGTTTCCAAGTTGCAGTTCCTGTTTTTTTTGCAAAAAAAACAAAAAAAATATAAAACTTTAAAAAAAGCTAAAAAAAATAAAAAACAAAAGAAAAAAAAAGTTCTTTTCAGAACTCATTCAATTCTCTAAAAAGAGTTATATTCCAAGTACACTGTGTCGTTCATTTTTTTGTTTGAAAGCGTAGTGCATAAATGAGTGATTGAAATGACTGAGTGAAGGGAAGGAAGAGACTAAGAGAAAGAGTGAGAAAAGGGGAGTATGGTGAGTGACAAAAGAGGAGTCGAAGAGTGAGTGAAAGAAGGGGACTATAGGTAGAGGAGTGAGTTAAGGGGAATGAAAAACTAAGGGAAGGGCAGTAACGAAAGGAGAAAAAAACAACTTTCAGTGTTTTGATGTTGTATTTATATTCATTAAAAAAAACAAAGATTTTCACACATATTTTATTTAGGGGTTAGCACTTAAAAAACCTTTAAAATTCACTAAAAAACCCATAGGTTTCACACACGTTATAGTTAGGAATTAGCATTTAAAAAACCTTGCAAATTCACTGAAAAAAACATAGGTTTTACACACGTTATAGTTAGGAATTAGCATTTAAAAAACCTTGCAAGTTCACTGAAAAAAACATAGGTTTTACACACGTTATAGTTAGGAATTAGCATTTATAAAACCTAGCAAATCCATTGAAAAAAACATAGGTTTTATATCAGTTATAGTTAGCTGGACAATTTACTCATACAAAACCATTGAAATTCCCACGTTATAGTTAGTTGTACTCACTATAACTGGCACGCCCGCAAAGCACTGCTAATGACGTCACTTATTACATCACTCATGACATAGTCAGTGACATCACTCATGACATCACTGATGACATCTCAAATGACATCACTGATGACTGATGGGCTGGTGGGAGGAGCATGTCCTCAGGATTCCACACAGGGCACTTTACGGCTTGCATGTGATGCATATGTGGCGTTATATAGATGATGTGTTTATTGTGTGAAAGGGAAGTATAGAGGAAGCTAATATGTTTGTTGAACGTATTAATGCCAATGACCTCAATCTCACTTTCACCTCTCACATTAATTCTAATTCCACCAGTTTCTTGGATATTCATGTTTCTGTCCAGGAAGGGGTTATAGAAACAAGCCTGTATCAAAAACCTACGGCAGGTAACACCTTATTACACGCCGCTAGTTTCCACCCGCATCATACCATAGCCAGTCTTCCCTATGGTGAATTTTTGAGAATTCGAAGGGCTTGCAGCTCTGTAAGGGCACTAAAAGAGTCCCAAGAGAATGCTAAACGTAGGCTTCTGGCTCGGGGATACGATGCATACAAATTGGATCTGGCAATAAAGAAAGCCAATGAAAAGGGCAGATCGACATTACTAAATGTAGTCCCCAAATTATTAATAGCTGGAAGCACCCAATTAATATCTGATTCCATTGAGTTGGAAAAGGATACTTCTAATTCTCAATGTAGATTTATTTCTACTTACAATAAGCAGTATCGGACCATGAGAAGAATTATAAATTCACAATGGCCTATAGTCTTAACAGATGGAGTTTTTAAAGAAGTTTTACCATCAAAACTCAATTTTATCTACCGGAAAGCTCGTTCCATGCGGAGTGACTTGGTCAAAAACAGCCCTGAGCTTTTTAATAGGGATACTTGGCTCTCTTCCAAAAAAGTTTTTTTTAAGTGCAGTACATGTAGAGCGTGTAGATTCAGGGTTAACACCAACTCTTATAAAAATGCATTTTCAGACGAGTTAATCAAGATAGGAGGCAACTATAACTGCAAAACAGACCATGCGGTGTATGTTCTATCTTGTGTATGTGGTCTCCAGTATGTTGGGAGCACAAAACTCCAGGTCCATGCACGTATTTTACAGCACTTGAGAGCAACCGTTAATTCGGACTCTTCATACCCAGTTGCCCGACACGTCAAATCAGAACATAATAACAATCTGAATTTTCTTACTTACTTTGTGATAGACAGTGTCCCTTTAAGCAAAAGAGGGGGCAACAGGGAAAAAGCTCTCAGACAGTTGGAGACAAGTTATATTCTTGAGCTCGACACAAAAAGTCCGAGTGGTCTTAAAATGTGTGAGGATTTACATCATTATCTTTAAATCCTCGATAAAATCCTCCAACACCGCATGGGAGAGAAACAAGAGCATGGTAGGGAGGGTATATAATTCTGGTTTAATTCTCTTTTTAGATCTAGAGTATTTATGTATAGTTTTGAATAGAGTGGTTTTAGCTATTTATTATGGATATGAATTTTCATATCTCCATCTGGTGTCTGTTAGGTGAGTGTTTTATCATGAATTTATGTATATGAAGTTATGGTTTTATACTATTTATTGGTGCCATTTGCACAGATATGATTACTGTATTATTTAAATGTATAATAATTTACAATGCCCTAGCCACTTTAGCCCTGAATTTTATCTCGTGTCTTAAGCATGGATCCACATTCTGAAAGAGTTTTTCATTATATGATGTTTCTGAGATTAATCTTAGAACTTCTAAATGTAAGGAAATGTTTGTGCTGCTGCCTTCTCCAGTAAAGGATTCCCGGCTGGGAATTCCTGTTTAGTAATTTAAAAAAATTAATTTTTGGCACTTTACACTTAAGCACTTTATGGATTGACTAAACTTTTATATGTGACTATGGCCCACATGCATCAATATCGGCTTTTGCGAGTTCTAAATTGCGAAAAATAACGATTCGCAATTTAGAATTCGCAAAAGCCCTTGCATGAATTTTTTCTTTTTTTTTTTGCAATTCGGTAAAAATCGCTATTTTTACCGAAATGCATTAAAAATGTGAATTTTCAATTGCGAATTCACAATTCCCATTCATTCCTATGGGCCAAAATGCCCATAGGAATGAATGGGAATTGCGAATTCGCAATGTGCAATTGCAATTCATCAATGCATTTCAAGGGTGGAGAGGGGGGTCAAAATGACCCCCCCCTGCACCCATGAAATGTACTTTTCAGCATAAGTTACATACACACATGTCCTAAGGACATATGTGTCTGTAACTTTACAGTTTAAAAAATGCATTTTTGTTCATTTTTAAACAATTTCGCAATTTACCACGAAGTTGAACTTTGTGGTAATTTGCACTTCCAATTTTAAAAATCGCACATTTTTCTGTAATGATGCATAGCATTTAAGAAATCGCACAATTGCGATTTCTTATATGCTAACGCAATTTTAGAAATCGTAAAAAAGATGCGACTTCTAAAACGGCATGATGCATCCCAAACAGCACTTTTGCATTCGCAAACGGCCGATTTTAAGGAATCGCACCGTTTGCGACTACAAAAATGCTTGATGCATGTGGGCCCAAGTTTTAAACATTGAATATCGACATTTGGAGGTTTTTTTCAAAGGTAAATGAATTAAACTGAGCAATTTGTATGTCGAGGGCTATAAAGATATTCTGTATTATGCAGGGAGAAGCAAAGTTTAATTATGCTTTTGTGGCTCTTGTACAATCATACCACATTAATTTTGAGAATCGCGTTTAATTAATTTTTATTGTGATATGTGGGAAAGAAATATTCCGATTGCTCATTGAGTGTTCAATTTCTGTATTTGTATTTGTACATTAATATCACCTTCAAATCAACAAAATATAATGCAATATTTGTAATTTCAATTCAATGTTAAAATTGGTTAAAACGCTAGTCTGTTGGTTGTAAGTATGACCAAGGTTACAAGTCTTTTATCCATGGACACTAATGGTCACATGACAATCTGTAAACCGTTTTTCATTGGTGGTTTGTATATTAAAAATGCGTTTGGTTTCAACCACTTTCATCTGGTGAGCAAGGCGACTGAGTTTGCCGAAACGCGTCTGATCGTGGCACTCTTGATTCACTTAGAAAATAAATGAAATAAAATACTTCTGCAATTCGCATACCGGATTCAAGTGTCCGTTTCTCCTGGAAGGTGCTGTGTTAAGCGGCGTGCTTTTGGAGCGTTGATCTATATATATATATATATATATATATATATATATATATATATATATATATATATATATATATATATATATATATATATCCAAACACACAGGTTGCCCTCTTGAGAGAAGCCACGAGGCGGGTGAAGTATTTCCTCATTTATTAACAGGCAGCTGCATACAGGTGAACACAGGAAAGCACACCACCAAAGTTCCTAGCGCCAGACCGGTTTCGGGATTGAACCCTTTCTCAATGGCGTTCTGTTTGTAAATGCCGGTTTTTCTTTGTGCACTTAATTTCAAAAGTACCTGCCTTAATGGGCGTGGCTGAGTTAACAGCCTCCTGGGTCTTGTAGTGCCACAACGTTTTTTCTCCAGTGAGTCCGTATTTACAGCAGAAAATAAAAAACAACTTGAAGCCCATGTGGGTTGGGTGTTGAATCCTGCTTGGACGCCTGATGTCCTTATCAGCTGTCTGGGGGCACGCACCTCCCTGAGGTAATGACACCATGTGGCATCATTGCAGGTCCGCAGCGCGGCAGGCTTCTCACACGGCTGGGCGCAGCCGTTTAATATCCAAACACACAGGTTGCCCTCTTGAGAGAAGCCACGAGGCGGGTGAAGTATTTCCTCATTTATTAACAGGCAGCTGCATACAGGTGAACACAGGAAAGCACACCACCAAAGTTCCTAGCGCCAGACCGCTTTCGGGATTGAACCCTTTCTCAATGGCGTTCTGTTTGTAAATGCCGGTTTTTCTTTGTGCACTTAATTTCAAAAGTACCTGCCTTAATGGGCGTGGCTGAGTTAACAGCCTCCTGGGTCTTGTAGTGCCACAACGTTTTTTCTCCAGTGAGTCCGTATTTACAGCAGAAAATAAAAAACAACTTGAAGCCCATGTGGGTTGGGTGTTGAATCCTGCTTGGACGCCTGATGTCCTTATCAGCTGTCTGGGGGCACGCACCTCCCTGAGGTAATGACACCATGTGGCATCATTGCAGGTCCGCAACGCGGCAGGCTTCTCACACGGCTGGGCGCAGCCGTTTAATATCCAAACACACAGGTTGCCCTCTTGAGAGAAGCCACGAGGCGGGTGAAGTATTTCCTCATTTATTAACAGGCAGCTGCATACAGGTGAACACAGGAAAGCACACCACCAAAGTTCCTAGCGCCAGACCGGTTTCGGGATTGAACCCTTTCTCAATGGCGTTCTGTTTGTAAATGCCGGTTTTTCTTTGTGCACTTAATTTCAAAAGTACCTGCCTTAATGGGCGTGGCTGAGTTAACAGCCTCCTGGGTCTTGTAGTGCCACAACGTTTTTTCTCCAGTGAGTCCGTATTTACAGCAGAAAATAAAAAACAACTTGAAGCCCATGTGGGTTGGGTGTTGAATCCTGCTTGGACGCCTGATGTCCTTATCAGCTGTCTGGGGGCACGCACCTCCCTGAGGTAATGACACCATGTGGCATCATTGCAGGTCCGCAGCGCGGCAGGCTTCTCACACGGCTGGGCGCAGCCGTTTAATATCCAAACACACAGGTTGCCCTCTTGAGAGAAGCCACGAGGCGGGTGAAGTATTTCCTCATTTATTAACAGGCAGCTGCATACAGGTGAACACAGGAAAGCACACCACCAAAGTTCCTAGCGCCAGACCGGTTTCGGGATTGAACCCTTTCTCAATGGCGTTCTGTTTGTAAATGCCGGTTTTTCTTTGTGCACTTAATTTCAAAAGTACCTGCCTTAATGGGCGTGGCTGAGTTAACAGCCTCCTGGGTCTTGTAGTGCCACAACGTTTTTTCTCCAGTGAGTCCGTATTTACAGCAGAAAATAAAAAACAACTTGAAGCCCATGTGGGTTGGGTGTTGAATCCTGCTTGGACGCCTGATGTCCTTATCAGCTGTCTGGGGGCACGCACCTCCCTGAGGTAATGACACCATGTGGCATCATTGCAGGTCCGCAGCGCGGCAGGCTTCTCACACGGCTGGGCGCAGCCGTTTAATATCCAAACACACAGGTTGCCCTCTTGAGAGAAGCCACGAGGCGGGTGAAGTATTTCCTCATTTATTAACAGGCAGCTGCATACAGGTGAACACAGGAAAGCACACCACCAAAGTTCCTAGCGCCAGACCGGTTTCGGGATTGAACCCTTTCTCAATGGCGTTCTGTTTGTAAATGCCGGTTTTTCTTTGTGCACTTAATTTCAAAAGTACCTGCCTTAATGGGCGTGGCTGAGTTAACAGCCTCCTGGGTCTTGTAGTGCCACAACGTTTTTTCTCCAGTGAGTCCGTATTTACAGCAGAAAATAAAAAACAACTTGAAGCCCATGTGGGTTGGGTGTTGAATCCTGCTTGGACGCCTGATGTCCTTATCAGCTGTCTGGGGGCACGCACCTCCCTGAGGTAATGACACCATGTGGCATCATTGCAGGTCCGCAGCGCGGCAGGCTTCTCACACGGCTGGGCGCAGCCGTTTAATATCCAAACACACAGGTTGCCCTCTTGAGAGAAGCCACGAGGCGGGTGAAGTATTTCCTCATTTATTAACAGGCAGCTGCATACAGGTGAACACAGGAAAGCACACCACCAAAGTTCCTAGCGCCAGACCGGTTTCGGGATTGAACCCTTTCTCAATGGCGTTCTGTTTGTAAATGCCGGTTTTTCTTTGTGCACTTAATTTCAAAAGTACCTGCCTTAATGGGCGTGGCTGAGTTAACAGCCTCCTGGGTCTTGTAGTGCCACAATGTTTTTTCTCCAGTGAGTCCGTATTTACAGCAGAAAATAAAAAACAACTTGAAGCCCATGTGGGTTGGGTGTTGAATCCTGCTTGGACGCCTGATGTCCTTATCAGCTGTCTGGGGGCACGCACCTCCCTGAGGTAATGACACCATGTGGCATCATTGCAGGTCCGCAGCGCGGCAGGCTTCTCACACGGCTGGGCGCAGCCGTTTAATATCCAAACACACAGGTTGCCCTCTTGAGAGAAGCCACGAGGCGGGTGAAGTATTTCCTCATTTATTAACAGGCAGCTGCATACAGGTGAACACAGGAAAGCACACCACCAAAGTTCCTAGCGCCAGACCGGTTTCGGGATTGAACCCTTTCTCAATGGCGTTCTGTTTGTAAATGCCGGTTTTTCTTTGTGCACTTAATTTCAAAAGTACCTGCCTTAATGGGCGTGGCTGAGTTAACAGCCTCCTGGGTCTTGTAGTGCCACAACGTTTTTTCTCCAGTGAGTCCGTATTTACAGCAGAAAATAAAAAACAACTTGAAGCCCATGTGGGTTGGGTGTTGAATCCTGCTTGGACGCCTGATGTCCTTATCAGCTGTCTGGGGGCACGCACCTCCCTGAGGTAATGACACCATGTGGCATCATTGCAGGTCCGCAGCGCGGCAGGCTTCTCACACGGCTGGGCGCAGCCGTTTAATATCCAAACACACAGGTTGCCCTCTTGAGAGAAGCCACGAGGCGGGTGAAGTATTTCCTCATTTATTAACAGGCAGCTGCATACAGGTGAACACAGGAAAGCACACCACCAAAGTTCCTAGCGCCAGACCGGTTTCGGGATTGAACCCTTTCTCAATGGCGTTCTGTTTGTAAATGCCGGTTTTTCTTTGTGCACTTAATTTCAAAAGTACCTGCCTTAATGGGCGTGGCTGAGTTAACAGCCTCCTGGGTCTTGTAGTGCCACAACGTTTTTTCTCCAGTGAGTCCGTATTTACAGCAGAAAATAAAAAACAACTTGAAGCCCATGTGGGTTGGGTGTTGAATCCTGCTTGGACGCCTGATGTCCTTATCAGCTGTCTGGGGGCACGCACCTCCCTGAGGTAATGACACCATGTGGCATCATTGCAGGTCCGCAGCGCGGCAGGCTTCTCACACGGCTGGGCGCAGCCGTTTAATATCCAAACACACAGGTTGCCCTCTTGAGAGAAGCCACGAGGCGGGTGAAGTATTTCCTCATTTATTAACAGGCAGCTGCATACAGGTGAACACAGGAAAGCACACCACCAAAGTTCCTAGCGCCAGACCGGTTTCGGGATTGAACCCTTTCTCAATGGCGTTCTGTTTGTAAATGCCGGTTTTTCTTTGTGCACTTAATTTCAAAAGTACCTGCCTTAATGGGCGTGGCTGAGTTAACAGCCTCCTGGGTCTTGTAGTGCCACAATGTTTTTTCTCCAGTGAGTCCGTATTTACAGCAGAAAATAAAAAACAACTTGAAGCCCATGTGGGTTGGGTGTTGAATCCTGCTTGGACGCCTGATGTCCTTATCAGCTGTCTGGGGGCACGCACCTCCCTGAGGTAATGACACCATGTGGCATCATTGCAGGTCCGCAGCGCGGCAGGCTTCTCACACGGCTGGGCACAGCCGTTTAATATCCAAACACACAGGTTGCCCTCTTGAGAGAAGCCACGAGGCGGGTGAAGTATTTCCTCATTTATTAACAGGCAGCTGCATACAGGTGAACACAGGAAAGCACACCACCAAAGTTCCTAGCGCCAGACCGGTTTCGGGATTGAACCCTTTCTCAATGGCGTTCTGTTTGTAAATGCCGGTTTTTCTTTGTGCACTTAATTTCAAAAGTACCTGCCTTAATGGGCGTGGCTGAGTTAACAGCCTCCTGGGTCTTGTAGTGCCACAACGTTTTTTCTCCAGTGAGTCCGTATTTACAGCAGAAAATAAAAAACAACTTGAAGCCCATGTGGGTTGGGTGTTGAATCCTGCTTGGACGCCTGATGTCCTTATCAGCTGTCTGGGGGCACGCACCTCCCTGAGGTAATGACACCATGTGGCATCATTGCAGGTCCGCAGCGCGGCAGGCTTCTCACACGGCTGGGCGCAGCCGTTTAATATCCAAACACACAGGTTGCCCTCTTGAGAGAAGCCACGAGGCGGGTGAAGTATTTCCTCATTTATTAACAGGCAGCTGCATACAGGTGAACACAGGAAAGCACACCACCAAAGTTCCTAGCGCCAGACCGGTTTCGGGATTGAACCCTTTCTCAATGGCGTTCTGTTTGTAAATGCCGGTTTTTCTTTGTGCACTTAATTTCAAAAGTACCTGCCTTAATGGGCGTGGCTGAGTTAACAGCCTCCTGGGTCTTGTAGTGCCACAACGTTTTTTCTCCAGTGAGTCCGTCATTACCTCAGGGAGGTGCGTGCCCCCAGACAGCTGATAAGGACATCAGGCGTCCAAGCAGGATTCAACACCCAACCCACATGGGCTTCAAGTTGTTTTTTATTTTCTGCTGTAAATACGGACTCACTGGAGAAAAAACGTTGTGGCACTACAAGACCCAGGAGGCTGTTAACTCAGCCACGCCCATTAAGGCAGGTACTTTTGAAATTAAGTGCACAAAGAAAAACCGGCATTTACAAACAGAACGCCATTGAGAAAGGGTTCAATCCCGAAACCGGTCTGGCGCTAGGAACTTTGGTGGTGTGCTTTCCTGTGTTCACCTGTATGCAGCTGCCTGTTAATAAATGAGGAAATACTTCACCCGCCTCGTGGCTTCTCTCAAGAGGGCAACCTGTGTGTTTGGATATTAAACGGCTGCGCCCAGCCGTGTGAGAAGCCTGCCGCGCTGCGGACCTGCAATGATGCCACATGGTGTCATTACCTCAGGGAGGTGCGTGCCCCCAGACAGCTGATAAGGACATCAGGCGTCCAAGCAGGATTCAACACCCAACCCACATGGGCTTCAAGTTGTTTTTTATTTTCTGCTGTAAATACGGACTCACTGGAGAAAAAACGTTGTGGCACTACAAGACCCAGGAGGCTGTTAACTCAGCCACGCCCATTAAGGCAGGTACTTTTGAAATTAAGTGCACAAAGAAAAACCGGCATTTACAAACAGAACGCCATTGAGAAAGGGTTCAATCCCGAAACCGGTCTGGCGCTAGGAACTTTGGTGGTGTGCTTTCCTGTGTTCACCTGTATGCAGCTGCCTGTTAATAAATGAGGACATACTTCACCCGCCTCGTGGCTTCTCTCAAGAGGGCAACCTGTGTGTTTGGATATATATATATATATATATATATATATATATATATATATATATATATATATATATATATATATATATATATATATATATATATATTACCTAGGTAGTTATAGTTAGGACCTATTTTCCACAGGAAATCCGCAACATTCTATTCCCAATAACTTTGGCGCCGGTTGACGAATCTTTGTGAATTTCTCAAAACTTTTTGCCTGCTCCGGTCCGCTCCTATCCTGAAAGTCTCGGGGTGATTCGTCAAGCGGGGGCTGAGAAAAAAGGGGGGTCCCAAAACGTGTTTTCCCCATGCAATTTTCCATAGGAACATTTAGTCGCAGCTACAGCCCGAACTGCTGAACGGAATGACACCAAATTTGGCAAAAAAGGTAGCCCTTGGTTCAGAGTCGTGCCTTTTCATTAAATGGTGTAAATCTGTTCAGTAATTTCTGAGAAAATCATAAGTAAAATCACATAAATATTTATGGGCACGCTGGATCCGTGCACCCTCTGCGCACCCTCCCGAGCACGAGCTTCATGCTAATTGGCTGTCAACACTCCAAATCAGGAAGTAGAACCGAGGCACAAGAAACCTAAGAAAAAAAAGCAAAAAACACAAAAAGGGGGCAGGGTAGAAACTCCCGGACCCCCTAGGCCTGCTTAGGGGGTCCCACAAGGAACCCCAGGGCCCCCCAAAAGATGTTTTTTTTAAAAAGCCTTCCACGCTTCATTAAAATTCAGTCCCCCGGTGGGCCAAATCCCGGGGGCAATGTTAGATTTGGGACCGCCACCCCCTGGGGCTTCATAAATAAATGTGCAAGGGGGGCTCACAGCCCCCCCAGCCCAGGGGACCCCCACCCCGGGGCTTTGATAATAAGTGTGGGGGGCTCAAAGCCCCCCCAAACCCCGGGGACTGCCACCCCCGGGGCGTTATGTGAATATATGCAGGGGGCTCATGGCTCCCAGCAGCCCCGGGAACCGCCACCCCAGGGGATTGTTTTTATTGTTAAAGACATTTTAAAAACTTGTGTGGGGGGAACTACCACCTCCCTGGGGCTTTGTGAATGGTGGGAGGGGGTCTGCGCGGCCCCCTCCTGGAGCCCTGTTATGGCCCTGGGGACTGCCACCCCCAGGGCCGGCTCCTGCAGTGTCCCGGGGTGCCCACTCCTGGGACACTGTAGTTTGCTATGGCCGCAAGGCTCCCGCCCTGCCATAGCAAACTGCTTTGGTATTTGGAAGAGAGAGCAGGAAACAAAATACCAAAGCAAATTGCTTTTCCACAGGGGGAGCTGCATCTCAGCATCTCCCCGTGTGAAAAAGCAATGCCGGCTCCCGCAGGATGCGGGGAGCCGGCGGGACCATGGGGGGGATTAAGGAACCCCCACGGTCCCCAACAGAGAGGGCCAGCCCTGGGGGATAGGGTCCCCGGGGCTATTAGTGGCCCGGGAGAGGGGCTACGCGGCCCCCCTCCCCAAAATGTAAAAAAGATATAAAAAATAAAAATAAAATAAAATGAACAAAGGCCGGCCCCGGGGGATGGGGTCCCCTGGGCCATAAATGGCCTAAGGAGGAGCGCAAGGCAGCCACCCTCCAATATGTGAAAGATATAAATAAAAAAGGGCCAAGCCCCAGGGGATGGGGTCCCCGGGGCCCATTATGGCCTCTGGAGGGGTGCCACGCTGCCCCTTTCCCGAATTTTTAATTTTAAAAAATAAATTAGGGGGCAGGCCCTGGGGCATGGGGTCCCCAGGGCTGAAAAATGAGAAAAAGAAGGGGGCTACACAACCCCCCTTCTAAAATAAAAAAAAGACCGGCATTGCACCGGAGGCCACGCCAACTTCTTGCAGCACTCTGCAAACGTGCCCTCTGGCGCGTTTGCAAATGGGGAACGAATTCCCCTAGAATACTGGGGGTACCTGGGGGCATACTAGCCCACCAGGAACCTCCAGTATGCGCCAGGGGGCTGCGTTGCAGAGAGGTGTTCTGAGGCCACGCCCCTTTGTACACCTCTCTGCAATTCCGCTCGGTGGCGCTTAATGGAGGTAGCTGGTGGGCTAGTTGCACCCCAGGGACCCTCAGTATTCAAGGGGAGTTTATCCCCCAACTCAAAATGCGCCACGGGGCGCGTTTGCACAGTGGTGAAGGGAGGGGATAGGGAGGGAGCAGGGCCTGAGGTGACATGTGTGCAAACATGCCCTGTGGCGCGTTTTAAGTTGAGGAATTAATACCTCTTCAATCCTGAGGGTCCCTGGGGGCCAACTAGCCCACCAGGTACCTCCACTAAGTGCCACGGAGCTGTGTTGCAGAGTGTTGTAACAAGGGGTATTACATCTGAACACCTCTCTGCAACGCAGCTCTCTGGCGCATATTGGAGGTACCTGGTGGGCTAGTTGTCCCCTTCAATCCTGAGGGACCCTCGGGGCCAACTAGCCCACCAGGTGCTTCCAGTAAGTGCCACTGCACCACGTTGCAGAGAGGTGGTGCAGGCCGTGCCCCTTTTTACACCTTCTGCAATGGCACTTACTGGAGGTACCTAGTGGGTAATTTGCCCATAGGGACCCTCAGGATTCAAGGGGACGTATTCTCCCAACTTAAAACGGCCACAGTGCGTGTAACACAGTGGGGAAGGAAGGGGACAGGGCCTGAGGTGACGTATGCAAACATGCCCTGTGGCACTTCTTGAGTTGGGGAAATAATTTCCCTTGAATCTTGAAAGCCCCTGGGTGCTAACTAGCACACCAGGTGCTTCCTGTAAGTGCCACTGCTCTGCATTGCAGAGAGGTGGTCCGGGCCATGCCACTTTTTACACCTCTATGCAACGCAGATATGTGGCGCTTACTGGAGGTACCTAGTGGGCTAGTTGGACACTAGGGACCTTCAGGATTCAAGGGGACCTATTCTCCCAAATTAAAATGGCCACATGGCGTGTTACACAGTAGGGAAGGGAGGGGACGGGGCCTGAGGTGATGTGTGCAAACACGCCCTGTGGCATGTTTTAAGTTAGGGAAATAATTCCCCTTGAACCCTGAGAGACCCTGGGGGCTTACTAGCCCACCAGGTGCTCCCAGTAAGCGCCACTGTGCTGCGTTGCAGAGAGGTGATCCAGGCCGTGCCACTTTTTACACCTTTCTGCAAGGCAGCTATGTGGCACTTGCTGGAGGTACCTGGTGGGCTAGTTGGACCCTAGGGACCCTCAGGATTCAAGGGGACTTAATCTCCCAATTTAAAATGGCCACAGAGCGCGTTTGCACAGTGGTGAAGGGAGGGGACGTGGCAAACACGCCCTGTGGTGCGTTTTAAGAGGTAGTTTTAATCCCCCTGCCCTATTATATACTAGGGGCTTATAGAGGAGGTCATGGTAATCACAGGGGGACCCCAACGCATAGTCTTCCCTAGAGTAAGTAGGTGTTTTCACTGTATTCTAAGTGTCTTTTAACAAAGCACTGGCTCTAGGACTGGTTAGTCAGACTCCGTTACCACCAGTATCTGTCTGAAAAAGTTGAGGGTACAGGATGATTTTGCAACAAGGCTTCTTTCTGCTCTTCTGTTTGTTCTTTCTTCATGTTTTCCTTCTTCCTGCACGTTTCTTTGTCTTTGAGGACTTCTGTTGCTTCTTTCTGCATTCCTTCTTTTTCTTACTGTGCGTTTTCTCTTCTTTCTTCACATGTCCTATCTCTGTAGGCTTTATTTAGAATTTATCATTTAAAAAACCTTTGAAATTCACTGAAAAAGCCATAGGTTTCAGGCATGTTATAGTTAGGAAAAAGCATTTAAAAAACCTTAGAAATTCACTGAAAAACCATAGGTTTCAGAGGCGTTATAGTTAGCTGGACATTTCACTCGTACAAAACCATTGAAATTCCCTTGTTATAGTTAGTTCAGCTCATAAGGGCAGTGGCAGCCACCAGGGACTGACCCCTGGTTTTGGACTCCATCACGCACGAAAACGGCCTGCAAGGGAATCACGGAACACATTTTTGTGGTGGAATTAAACAAGCATTGCCCACTGAAGGGAAATAATTGTGAGGCTGTTAATTGACTACAGGGACCAGAAGGCTCTACACGGTAGTCCATCGCGGCACCCATCAGAGGGCAATCACTGAGATAGAAAACGAGCAATGAGTTGGTCCTGGTAGTTGAACACAGCCCCCTGATGCTTGAAGCTCCTCCTCTGAAGAATGCCAAAGGTTGGCCTAAATGCATTAGGAGAGCGGAGCTCCCGAACAGAGAAAATAAAATCTTGAAATTCACAGCGATGTGTGCGGCTCATTCTTTCCCCTTGGGAGAGGTTTCTGGAATATAATGCAGCTTGGTCTCGCCGCGGAGCAACGCATCACCATTTGAAACGTGCCACAAACGGCCCGAAATGGACCCGTGTGTAACTTTGCTGCAAGGTATAAGGGCAGTGGCAGCCACCAGGGACTGACCCCTGGTTTTGCGATGTGTGCGGCTCATTCTTTCCCCTTGGGAGAAGTTTTTGGAATATATATATATATATATATATATATATATATATATATATATATATATATATATATATATATATATATATATATATATATATATATATATTTATTTATTTATTTATTTTGCATCTTATACCGCGCAGACTAAACCCGAAGGTATCAAGGCGCCTACCAAAAAGATCAAAATGCAGGGCCAAGCTACTCATATGCTTGTACAAAAAGACGTGTTTTAAGAGCAGATCTGAAAGTCTGTAGGGAGGGAAGGGACCTTAATTCTATCGGAAGATCATTCCACCATTTAGGAGCCAGATGGGAAAAAGCCCTCCCACCCCATCTGGCTTTCCGAATACGCGGGACACAGAGAAGCAGTTGGTTAGAGGAGCGAAGATTCCTGCCAGGGTTATAGTAAGACAAGATGGATCCGATACCCGTAGGGCTACTTTTCGCCAAAGCCTTGTAGACCATACACATGGACTTAAAGACTATCCGCTCCTTGATCGGAAGCCAGTGAAGCTGCTTCCTGGCCAACGTGGCCGAGGAACGACGGGGTAGATCAAGGACAAATCTGGCTGCCGCGTTCTGGACCACCTGCAAGCGCTGTAGCTGGCTCTTGTTCAATCCAGCATACAGCGCATTGCAGTAATCCAATCGGGAGCCCAGAAGGGCGACAGCAAGTTGCCTTCTTGCCTGGCAGGAAAGGTAGTGCCTAATTTTTCTTAGTATGTGGATGATTCCCCAACAGGTAGATACAGTCCTATTGACCTGTTGGCACATACCAAGGATGGGATCGATCATGACCCCGAGGTTTTTAGCCAGGGATGTAGGTTTTGGGCAGGCACCCAATGAGTCAGGCCACCAGTCCATAGACCAGATCTCTTCCTTTCCGCCAAACACCATCACCTCGGTCTTATCCCCATTCAATTTCAGTGAATTGTGAATCATCCACTGGCCGACAGCCTCCATACAGGATCTAAAATTGGAGGCTGTCAGCTCGGTTGATTGGGAGAGAGACACGAGGATCTGGGTGTCGTCCGCATAGGAAACTACCTCCATCCCAAAAGATCTAATAAGTCTGGCAAGTGGGGTCACATAGATGTTAAAAAGAGTGGGACTGAGCGCCGACCCCTGAGGGACCCCACATTGCACAGACAGGGATGGAGATAGGAATTTTCCCAGCATTACCCTCTGCTCTCTGTATTCGAGAAAAGAGGAAAGGAGCCCCAGGGCTGCCCCCCGAACCCCAATCTCACCCAAACGAGATGTTAAAACCCGGGGAGAAAGGGTATCGAAGGCAGCCGTGAGGTCCAGAAGGATCAGGAGGGAGGTCCGACCCCCATCCACGCTCGTACGGATGGAATCGAGCACCAGGGTGAGGGCAGACTCGGTGCTGTGTTCCCTCCTAAACCCATGCTGGGACGGATCCAAACTGCCCGAACTCTCCACAAAGACAGCGAGGTGCCTATTAAGGTAGGCCTCTAACATCTTCGCGGGCGCCGGGAGCAGTGAGATGGGGCGAAAGTTCTTTAATACCCCTGGATCAAGGGAGGGTTTCTTAAGCAGTGGTTTCACCACAGCATTTTTCCACTGCTGGGGAAAGACACCCTCCCTCATTACCCTATTCATGATGTCAACCAAAGGGGGTAAGAGAGATCCTCTACACTGCTTCAGGACCTTAAGAGGGCAGGGATCAAGCGGAGACCCAGACTTAGTTTTGTCAAGCAACGTCTCTAGATCTTGTAAAGAGAGAGGAGGAAAGGATTCCAGACATCCGGCCAAAGAGAGCTCTGCCAGGGAAACCTCCGGGACCATAGTAGCCAGTGGCTCAGCAGTTGATAGTCTCTGTGACTCCAGGGCAGTATAGATGTCCGATATTTTGGACTGGAAGAAGAGAGCTATGTCGTTGCAGAGCTCCTGAGATGAAATTACGGGATCTGGGACCTGAAGAGATGTGAGAGAGTCCACAATCCTGAAAAGCTCTTTGGGAGATGAAAGAGAAGCTGTGAGGGCCGTAAAGTAATCTTGTTTGGTCCTGATAACTTCCAGCTTATATCTTTTTAGCAGGGTTTTATGGGCTTCCCTGTCTATTTGGTCCCAACTAGCATGCCATAGACGGTCCTGCCTCCTTACTTCCTGTCTAAGGAGTCTTAGCTGTTCGGAGAACCAAGGGGCTGAGGGTCTTTTCCTGGCTGAGTAGCAGGACCGAGCAGGTGCCAGTTCATCCAGGGCTGCAGTAAGGATTTTTTCATACTGCGGCACTGCCAGAGAAAGATCCATCTCCCGGATTAAAGACAGACTGGGAATCCACGGGTCGAAAGAGTTTCCTTCGATGTTTTTAAGATTCCTACGTACTTCAAAAGTACTCGGAACTTTCCTAGGGATCTCCTGGCTAGGGAGGTCCACGCTGAAAGGGACAGCCAGATGGTCCGACCAGGACAGAAAAAAAGGATCTGTTACTGACAATCTCTGGTCATTAGAAAAGATCCCATCAAGCGTATGCCCCGCTCGGTGAGTGGGTCCTTTCACCAATTGGGTGAATCCACATGCTGTCAGGGCTTCCAACAGAGCAAAGGTGTCATGTGCCTCCAACAACTCCAAGTGAAAATTAAAATCACCCAGAATCGTTAAATTCTCACAACCAAAGTAGGGTTCCAGGAACTGAAGCAATTTTAGGCTGAAGTCAGTTCTAGGACCAGGAGGACGATAGACCAGAATCCCGTTAAAAGGAGAGATTGAGGAGTCATATAGTGAAAAATGCAGCACCTGCATAGCGTCCTTAGGGTCAGATAAAGGCATAATATGGCATTGGAACCTGTCTCTATGCAGGATAGCCAGCCCACCACCGACCCGGCCTATTCTGTCCTGCCGTGTTAGGCAATACCCATCCGGGACTGCTTCAATGAGGTCTGGGCCCGATGAATCTTTGGCCCATGTTTCCGTAATGAAAACCCATGACGGGTTCTTCTCTAGTACAAGCTCCTTAAAAACAATATTGTTTTTAATAAGTGAGCGTGCATTGAGAAGAAGGCAGTTTACGCTAGGCTCACTAGGTCTAGCCAACGGGCGGAGCTCCCAAGGAAGGACGGGGGGGCAAAATTCCGGCCCCTCGGGCCTACCTGAAAGCACCCGCAGCCCATAGGCAAGAGAAGGTCTTCAGGAGTGCTTCTATGAAAGCACGGTGCCATAGAAGGTCGAAGGCGTAAGATATCCTGTAAGGAATATTTCATTGAACGGTGTCCCACTGGTTCCCGGCCAAGAGTCCAGCCGTCCAGCTCGTCCTCAGCGCGGACGGGCGCAGACGGGCTGGACTCTGGCGTGACTCCGGCGTGGCTGCGGCGATCACGCTGCGCGCACACGCTGCGCGCCATAGATAGTGGTATATGTAGGGCTCTAGCCAGTCCACCTGACTGCTAGAGCGCAGATCGTTTCCAGCTATCCTTGTCCCCACCCAAGATGGCGCCCACCGATTACTCGGGTCCGGCCCGCTAAACAGCGGTGAATGGAACAATTTAAATGCGGCAGTGCGGCGGGGGGGATTCTAAAAACAGGGGAGAACTGTAAAAATAAAAAACCAAGATACAAAACGGGTCCAATTAAAATACAGAGTAGCGCGAGTACAAGCGCTAAGGAGAAGCGACCAGCAATATATATATCCTCCAAACTTTGCCCTGCATTAAGGACGCACTCCATAACAGCCGGTGATTTCAAAATACCTTTATTCCAAAAAACAGCCATCGTAATCTGATCATTAAAAGTCCTTCTGCCTGACGCGTTTCAGAGCATCGTGCTCTTTCCTCAGAGGCATTTTGAAAACACACATTGATGAGGCTCCAGTTGGGTCTTAAATTAAGAACAGCAAGACTATTCTGAGGCCCACTGGAGGGTACACGAGCTGTCCTTTTCATTGATTGAATTACACACAGCCCACTCGAGGGAGGAAATGGCATAAATCAAACCACAAGTTCCAGTGTGCATTGCAATGATATTCATTAGGAAAGGCACACCGGAGGCCTATAAATTGGTATCAGCGCGCAGGGAACTGTGGGAGCCTCACCGGCTGTTATGGAGTGCGTCCTTAATGCAGGGCAAAGTTTGGAGGATATATATATATATATATATATATATATATATATTCCAGCTCTTGCTTGCACCAACACATGAGAGGCACTCGAACGTGGACACGGGCCTCAAGATGCAGCCCACAAATACTTTCACAGGGCCCCCGGACTGCTGATACCTTTAGCAGCCCAACCACTGCTGCCTGACGCGTTTCGTAAACTTCCTGTGAGGTGGGAAGGAACATGCACAGTCAGTGACGACAAGAAAGGATTTCTTTTATTGCGCGCCACCTACCGGCTGCTTCGTTAAGCTTGCGCATTTCCCCACACGTTACTGGGGTGGTGCTCCTCTCGGCAGCTTGGCAACCGCCTATAATTCCAGCTCTTGCTTGCACCAACATATGAGAGGCACTCGAACGTGGACACGGGCCTCAAGCTGAAGCCCACAAATACTTTCACAGGGGCCTTGGACTGCTGATACCTTTAGCAGCCCAACCACCGCTGCCTGAGGCATTTCGTAATCTACTTCAGAGGCTGTGAGGTGGGAAGGAACACGCACAGTCCGTGACGACATGAAAGGATTTATTTTATTGTGCGCCACCTACCGGCCGCTTCGTTAAGCTTGTGCATTTGCCTTATGGTACTTGTAGTCACGGAGGGATAGCCGCCGAGAGGAGCAGCACCCCTCGGCGGCTCTAACGAAGCGGCCGGTAGGTGGCACGCAATAAAAGAAATCCTTTCTTGTCGTCACGGACTGTGCGTGTTCCTTCCCACCTCACAGCCTCTGAGGAAGATTATGAAACGCGTCAGGCAGCGGTGGTTGGGCTGCTAGAGGTATCAGCAGTCCGGGGCCCCTGTGAAAGTATTTGTGGGCTGCAGCTTGAGGCCCGTGTCCTCGTTCGAGTGCCTCTCATGTGTTGGTGCAAGCAAGAGCTGGATATATATATGTACTTGGACAACCCCATGGAGCGAAATATATATATATCTGGATGACAACATCCAGTGACTGTATGCTTCTGTAAAGTTAAAATATGTCTTACATATTGAAGAATGAGTGGATGTATAAGTGTCTGGATGAAGGATTTAGTAGGTGCATGACTGACTGTATAAGTGAGTGATTAAATGTGTCTCACTGAGTGCATGGGTTAGTGACTAAACTGTTTTAAATTGTGCATCATTGTGTCTGTTGTTTTGTAATCTGATGCATGTGTTGATCATTAGCTATATGACTAACTATATGGGTTATTGATTAGTTGCCCAAGTATTTGTATGGGAGACTGAGTGTGTGTGTGGGTGTCTGGGAGGTGTATGACTCTGTGCATAGATGTGTGAGCAGTTGATTCACTAGATGTATGGGTTCAAAAGTGCATGTGGAAACATCTGTATGGGCGGTTGACTGTGTGCATGAGTGTATTGGTGAGTGAATGGATATCTCAGTGCTACATGTCAAAGTAAGTACATATGTAAAACACAGTACATGTGATAGTTGACATATATAAATAACTGTGCATAAGAGCCAGTGAATGTGTGAGTGGCTGTATGGATTATTGTGAACTTGTATCAGGGATTGTATAACAGAGTAAATATGTGTTATTATATGTTCCAATAAGTAAGGTGTGTATAACTATATAGTTGAGGAAATCGAGGTGTGATTGATTCTTTGCAAGACTGACTAGGTGTGTGAGTAACTCCATGGATGAGTGACAGTCTGTGAGTGTCTGTTTACACTGAGTGTATCTAAGGTTATATTAGAGTCTGAAGAGGTTCATTGTATCATCACATGAATGATGTCATCAGTGATGTGATCAGTAATGTCAAATGAGATGTCATCAGTGATGTCATCAGTGATGTCATTTGAGATGTCATCAGTGATGTCATCAGTGATGTCACTGACCATGTCATGAATGATGTAATATGTGACATCATCAGCAGTGGATTGCAGGTGCGCGATATATAGTTAGTGCAACTAACTATATATGGAATTTCAATGGTTTTGTGTGAGTAAAATAAGGTTTTCTAAATGCTATTTCCTAACTATATATGGTCTATAACCTATGGTTTTTTCAGTGAATTTTCAAGGTTTTGTAAATGCTAATTCCTAACTATATATGGTCTATAACCTATGGTTTTTTCTGTGAATATATATATATATATATATATATATATATATATATATATATATATATGTATATATATATAAAATATGGGAAGCACTCCACCCACCGCTTGATGAGATTCCCCAAGGAGTGGAGCACGGACCACAACTTTAGTGCTGGTATAGTTTCTTTATCTCTCCGTTAACAAACAGCAGCGATTACCCGTTTCAGCCCCACAGGGCCTTGATTACATGAGGCGCTACTCATCCTCAATTTGCTTTTTCTACTATTTTTTTTGCCAATTTTTTAAAGTGACAAGTGCAACAAAAAATACATAGACATAGATATAAATCACTTAATGTTTGCCAATATCACTCTAACGCACAGCCCATACTTTGAGAGCTCCCCATTTTGGATATGATCAAAATAAGAAAGCAGAGTGTGATATTGAGCTGTTTGATTCAATTATGGTATACATACCCACAATCACATTAGGCTTCTCAAGCCAACAGTTACTGTCGTCCTCCATTAAAATCACATTGTTCATGGCGGCACATAACTGCTTAAAAACATTCACAACATTCATGTATAATACATGTAGTGCCAAAATTGTTAAATGCAGTCCTAAAAAGATATTGTTTTTATTGACTGTCGGGCTCCATAAAGTGCTGGTGCATATGTAACCTTATACTATGTATTGTAAACATTGGTACTGTAAATTTTCCGACGACATAAAGTGCTAGTGCAAGAAAACAGTTTCAAAAGTGCATGTGCAAATTTTACACCAAAATGAAAAAAGCTAAAATAATTACTTTAAAAAAGACTGTAAATGTGATTGGTAGGGCGGCCAGCGTTTTTTGTCTACATTGGTTGAATCTATAACTCGTATGAATACATTGTTACATTATTCATCAGCCGCTATATTATTGTGCTCTCTAACCCCCTTATCTGTCTTATAAACATGTGTAAACATCCTCAGTGGTGTTCAGTCCTCCTGGATGTTTTGAGTCCAACTCTAGAATATATTGGGTCTCTAATCTGAGCAGGGTCTTTTCTCGGTTGCCTCCTCTTTTGTTGGGTAGGACGGCATCTATTAAGTAATATTTAAGATCTTTTGGCTCAGAATTGTGCATTTCCCCAAAATGCCGTGCTACAGGGTACAGTTGTTCTTGATTCTCAATGGCTCCTATGTGCGGGAGTATCCTCTTGTGGCCTTGGAGCTTGGTACTTCCCACACACCTTAGGCCACATGGGCACTCCAGCACATAGATGACCTGGTCTGTCTTACAGGTTAGCATCTTGCTAATGGTGTATTCCCGATTTCCAAAAGGTGTCAGAAAGGATGTTTTATTTATGCCATATTGGGATGCTTTGCAGTATTTGCATTTGTAAAATCCTTTACGTTGCTCTAGCCACGTGACTTCTGTTAGGCTGTCGGGATTATTATTTACCAAGCAGTCTCTCATTGAGGGTGCTCTGCTGTGGGTTACCGAAAGCTTGGTTGGTAGCAAATGACCTGTGACAGGACCATTGAGGACTATCGGCCAGTTTCTCTTAATGATTTTCTTAATTGCTTTCCCCTGTCTGCTGTACCCCAAGATCTTTCTGAATGAATCCTCCCCATCTTCAGGTACCTTGTTGATATTCATGGTTGCCTGAGTCTGTTCTAGGTGTTTAGAATTCCTGAGTACGTCCAACCTGGCTAATGTCTTGCTCTTATTAATGGCCAAGTTGATACATTTGATTTAGTATCCTCTCTCTAGGAACCTAGCCTTACTTGCTATTTGTGCTGCCCTTAGGTCATCCTCATTACTGCAGATCCTTCTGAGCCTAAGCATTTCTCAGTACGGAATGCTTTGAATTAGATGTCGGGGGTGGGAGCTGGCTGTGTGCAGCACCCAGTTGCCAGCAGTCATTTTTCTGTAAATCTTGGTTTCAATCCTACATTCTCTTATATATGGGCGTCAAGGAAATTCACTGTTTCTGCGCTGATGGTTGCTGTAAACTGCAAGTTAATATCATTGCTATGAAGACCCTCAATAAAATTCTGTGCTTCTGACAAGGTCCCTTGCCAGATCATGAAAAGGGCGTCAATAAACTGCAACCACAGTTTGAAATTATTGTGGAAGATTTCTACATGCGATTTTTGGAATACTAGCTCCTTCCACCATCCCATATGGAGACAGGCATAACTGGGGGAGAAGCTGGGCCCCATTGCAACACGCTGCAGTTACTGATATAATGCACTTTGAAACATAAGGATGTTATTATGTAGACAAAATTCAACCATGTCAATAAGCATCTTGCTATGTTGTTTCCACTGGGCAGTCTCCTTTTGAGATAATGTTATAAAGCCCTCATCTTGGTGCCTGATACGTCTAAGGTTATTAGCAAAAAATCATTCTGCCACACTAAGTCATGAATTTTAGATAGAGAATCCCCAGTGTCCCTGATAAATGAATGGAGCTGCTGGACGTGCTCTTGTAAAAAATAGTCCACATACTGCGATGATTTTTCCAGTAGACTGTTGCCAGCAGAGATTATGGGTCGTTCTCTGGGCTTTGATGGGTTTTTATGAATCTTTGGGATGAAGTAAATAATAGGTATAATCAGGTTGTCATTTCTCAAAAATGTATATTCTTGCAAAGTTAAAAGTCCTGCACTTTTCCACACCAGCAGTTTGATATAATATTCATTGCAGGTGGCTTTGAGAGATAGAATATCACTTTTTCTGTAACAGCTCCTGTCCGATAGTTGTCCCATTGCTTCATCCACATAGTCCTTGTTTGCCCCAAATCACCAGATTTCCCCCTTTGTCTGAGTTTCTTAAGTGTTCTGGGTGTTGTTCCTTAGTTTGGTCATCAATAGAAGGTATTGTATTTCTTGTTTGTTGGTTTTGTCCCTTTTTGATCCTTGTATTTTGTGGTTCAATTGTTTAATTCCTGCCACTGTCTGTTCGAGGAATATATCAATTGAATCCCAGGGTGAGATGGGGTTAAAGGTAGACCGGGGTTTGAAGGGTGTAGCTTGCATGCCTTGCTCACCGCCTATGATGGTAGATTCTATTGTCTGGCTGTCCTGCCTTGATGTTGTATTTTCCTCCACTAGCTCCAGTAAGTCCCTCAGTATCGGAAGGTCAGAGGCAGTTAGATTAAGCGACGGGATATTTGTGAGGATTCAGTGCTCTGACTGGCCAGTGAGGTGCCCATTGTTTTTTTCCGGAGTAAGTGGAATTTCTTTAGTTTGAACTTGCGCACACTTTTAAAGATATTCATTCGTGTTGTGGCATAATTGAAGGTGCTCTCTGGGCAGTACGACAAACAGAGGGCTAAGAATTTTTCCTCTGCTTTGCTTAAATCCGCATTTGCCAGGTTGACTGTGGTATGGTTGGTAACTTGTTTTATGGTTACTTCCATTTTCACCTGCGCGCTGGTTGTTTCTTGGATTCTCCTTCGTTTTGCTTTTTGCCTCTCCCGGCGCCTGCTGGATCTGTTTTTCCCGACTTTTTGCCTGAGTCTTTGGACGTAATGTCTGTCTGCACTCCAGACATAAAAAAAATTCAGTTCCTCAGCCAGCGACAGCTTGGATGGTATTTGCGCTCCTCCTGTGTCCCGGGAGTCCGATTCAGTTCCGCTCTCTATTGCTGAGCTTAAATCTGAGTTGGACGTATTTGCTGGTCTTGTCTGTGGTTCACTGCGCTAGGTTTTGCAGTGTTCGGTCCGCCATACTTTGAAATTTTGAGGAAGTCATACTTCTTGGCGAATGTAAATATACGGCCACTGGATCAGCGCTCCATCCATCATCTCCTTGTGTTTGCTTTGTTCGCCCTAACTTGGCTGGGTATGCCCAGATGTGGGTCTCTTGCTCACTTTGCCACTGGATTCAAGCTAGCCTGGCTGATGAGGGCTGTTAGCCCGAAACCGGTCCCAGGATGCTTGTTTCCGGTCCAGGGAAGACATGGCTTGGCAGTTCGGTCTGGACTGTTCCCAGGCACAGGGTCCAAGACTGATTTGCATATAGCTGTGTCTGAACTGGTGTGGCGAAGTGAGCTAAAGAAAGATGATGGATTCAACCCAGATCTGTGACTGGGGGTGAGTGTCTGAATAGTTTCAGCGCTCTGTCCATCATCTCCTTGTGTTTGCTTTGTATGCCCTAAGTTGGCAGGGTATGCCCAGACGTGGGTCCCTTGCTCACTTTGCAACTGGATTCAAGCTAGCCTGGCTGATGAAGGCTGTTAGTCCGAAACCGGTCACAGGATGCTTCTTTCCAGTCCAGGGAAGACATGGCTTGGAAGTTCAGGCTGGACTGTTCCCATGAGGCACAGGGTAAAGAATGATTTGCATATAGGTGTGTCTGAACTGGGGTGTCAAAGTGAGCTAAAGAATGATGATGGATTCAACCCAGATCTGTGACCGGGGGTGAGTATCTGAAAAGTTCCATCCATCATCTTATTGTGTTTGCTTCCCACATCATAACCCTTCCCATAAACCACTTAAATCCTTCATGTGGTACTCTTTAATATTAATGTAAAGATGTTTGTAATGATGAAGAATAAAATTAGACTCTCTAGTGTGAAATTAAACACACAAAAAAGCAGTTAAATAATTGTTGCAAAAATATATTGGAATCACTCTAATTCAAATAAAAGATTTTTTTTATTGTAGTATCTCAGAAAGTGTGGAAACCTACAGAGAGATTCTATCTTTCCTATAATTACCTAATGCATTGAAAAAATAAACATATTGCCCTAAATATCTCTTTTCTGCTTATCACTGTTCATGTAGAAAAACAGTGCAGAAGAAGGAAAGGCATGGTTTTTGTTTGTTTCATAAAGTGCACTTCTAATTTTGCTGCATGAACTGCCTGTCCTACTGGCTACTTGCTTTAGCAGCAGGCATTGTGAAGTCATAACTCATCTGCAATAAGCTATTACAGTTAAGCGACTATGTCATTTCTTTATTACAGGAGACCAGGTGAGTCACAAGTCACCTGTAATTACACAGGAGTTGCAGGCCCCCATGAATTATGAAAATGATAATACTGACCAAATTATATTGTTTTTCAGAAGCTGTCTCTGTAAATCCCTGCTTTGTGCTTTCTTAAAATAAAATCAAGGATTTATACCTTTTATGCCTAAATTAACCGTCTTGGATAGCGAGGAGGAAATTGACTCGATGCTCCGAAAAAGCAGACCGGTCACATCTGTATTTCAGATATTAAACTGGGCATATCAGTTACATGAGATTCCACGTTTACCAATCCTGGAGAGATGTCGTAATTTGAACCAGGTGTGGCCGGCACAGGTAACAGCGGAATGCGGGCGGATAGGCCTGAGGGGCGGGGCTAGTGATTGCCTTCCACAGGCCACTGCCAGATCAAAATCAAAAACAATGGCCTTTTTCCAGAACAAACTCCTTGACATACTGCCAAAAGGAGAGGATAGGGAAAGTAAAATAAAAAAAGAAATAAAACCACTTACCTTGCGCTTGCCGCATCACCGAATCGACAATACGGTGAGCGCAAGGTAAGTGGTTTTCTTTACTTTTTCATTTTACTTTCCCTATCCCGTCATCTGTCCACTTACCCCCCACCGCCCCACCCCGCCCACCCCATCGCTGTTACCTGTGCTGGCATGCCTGATTTTAACTTTAGTGTTACAGCAAACAAATGATGGACAGAATGCTGAAAATGCAAACATTCTCCCCCAGTCAAAAGAGGTTAAATCCATCGTTCTTTTGCCCACTACGCCACCCCAGTTTGGACCCCGCCACATGCAAATCAGTCTTGACCCTGTGCCCCATGGTAACAGTCCAGACCGAACTGCCAGGCCAGGTCCTCCTTGGACCGGATCCAAGCATCCTGGGACCGGTTTCAGGGTATGTCACCTTTCATCAGCCAGGCTAGCTTGAATCTAGTCGCACAGTGAGCAAGGGACCCACGTCTGGGCATACCCATCCCACATAGGGTGAAAAGTGTTACAGCAAACAAATGATGGACAGAATGCTGACAATGCAAACATTCTCCCGCAGGCAAAAGATCTGGGTTAAATCCATCGTTCTTTTGCCCACTACGCCACTCCAGTTCGGACCCAGCCATATGCAAATCAGTCTTGACCCTGTGCCCCATGAGGGAAAACATTTGATTGCCTTCCACAGGCCACTGCCAGATCAAAATCAAAAACAATGGCCTTTTTCCAGAACAAACTCCTTGACATACTGCCAAAACTTTCAAACACAGACTTGTAATTACAACTCCACAGATCAACGAACAAAGACTATGGATGGCTACCAGGACTAGTAATAAAAATTCGGAAACAGAATATTGAGAGAGAACTCAATCTGCACTTAAAAGGATCACTTAGATGAATCAGTTATTTCTAACATGGAAAAATTGCTCCGCGCCTGTCCTGAGTAAGAATACCTGTGAAGCTTCAGCGTGTAGGTAGACCATGAAAGGTACATAGACATCCAATATTGGAATCCCGTGTTCAGGCCTTAGAGATGAACTGCGGAAATAGAATGCCGCAAGGGCTTCTCATGCGTTATGCGTCGAGCAGTGGATCGCAGACTCGCTTAAGTACTAACAAAGTTAACTCGCGGTTTAACTAGGACAGCGGTGAAGGGAAAGAAAGACAAAAATCCCCTCAAGTAATTGCAAAAGTGGAGAAAAAAGAGGTAAAAATATGAAAGAGGGCCAGTGGTAAAAATCAACGGACAGATTTGATCACTATTATTGAGGACAGAACTCTCGGAATTCTGCCAGTTAATGAAAGAGCTGGAAGAACTGCTTGTTAGCCAAAGGTCTACGCGTGTGCTGCTATAGGACAGGAGTGGCCACATCAAACAGCATTATTGATCAGTCTTTAGCAAATATTTACAGTATCCACGTCTCTATACGTGGCTCCCGAGGGTCTGGTCTCTCGCTCGAATGTTTAACAAATATTAGTAAACATCAGTAACTTGGGGCCTCAAGGCCATACTGAATAGGATTTTTCAAATGCACCCAAGATTCTGGACATAGAAACACTTTAGTAGATAATGACATTTACGTAAATTCAATCTTTACAGCTCATGGGAGGAGGAGGTAATTGCTGTACCTGCCTTACAAGAAACAGGACCCATTCCGGCTACTTTGAAGGTGAATATGAAGAGCGGCTTGCAGCAGGAATATTTTACTTGTAGCATTGCAAATCTCTGTATATGCTGCAGATCTGGCACATTAATTAGGTCAGGTGCAATTTTTTTTCACCAAAGATGGGCGGTCTGCCCATATACATGCTTTAATATGCCAGTAACATTGCTACCCATGACCAAATGGCCTCAAGTGAGGTCTACTCGAGACAGATGAATATGGAAACAATCTTCAATATAGGATATTGATTTTGGCAGAAAAAATATGTATGAGGAGGTAGTTTCTGGGGAATGCAAAGGTGGAAGTGGTTATTTTGGGTTTTTGGGTTATGCGCAGAGAGCATGGCCTCTCAGAAAACTCATCGTAATACCTAAAACTCTAGAGCCCAGGTGATCAGCTTTAAGAAGGAGTTGAGTATAACACAAAATACCTCACTATTTCATAGACTTAATTATACAGAAAAGAAAGTATGTTGCTACTATATTGGAAGGGACATCTACATTATTTTGGAGTATAGGAAAATGGCTAGACATTGTCGGGCTTTTTCACAAACTGCATTTTGTAGTACATTCAGTAGTATTAGAATCATATTACTAAAAGTAACACACAATGCTATACACAAACCGACCTCTGCTTTCCACTCTTTTCTCTAGGGAGATCCTCTCACATGTAAATTTACTTAGTAGTAAATGTGGGAGGGACTGAGTAAGTGCCTCGAAAAAGAGACATACTTTCTACTAAACTAAGGGGTTTAGGGAGGAGTAAAGAATGGTTTACAGAGGCTTAGGAAGGTGTTTAGAGAAGGGCATGCACCCACCCATAAAATAATAAACCGATAGCTATTTTTAAATTGCCTTCTAAAGTTTCTATAGTCCAAAAGGGACCCAAAAAAATAATAAATGTACTTCAGCACAGAGTTGGAGTAAGTCAGGAACCACACATGGCCAACCACTGGTACTGCAACACCCTCCCTTAGAAAATAATGACAGCAATGGGGGTAGAGACTTAAAATATACCCATAGGAAGTAATATTACAAAAAATTAAATCGTTTAAATTGTTAAAAATGTACACATCATTTTTAAAATGTATTTTAAAATTCTAAAAAGAAAAGATATGTATTATTTAATTATAAAATATATTAATCTGTTTTGAATGAATAAATTAATGTGATATAATTTTTATTAAAATGTAATTAAATTAATTTTAACTAATTCTATACATCACTTTAAATAATGAATGATACACAATAAAGCTACTTACTACTACAATTGTTTTTTGGGGCAGTAATAACTTACACTTGTAAATTTGGCTTCATTTTGTCTCAATCCACTTTTCAGGGGGGTGGAGATATGTAAGTCAACACTTTTCATCTATTTTATACTTAGAATTTGTGAACAGCCAAAAGTAGTAAAGTTACTCAAAAGTGTAAGAGTAAATGACATCCGTACATTAATCACAAGTTAAGTTACCTTTTGTGAATAGCCCAAAGTGGTTTGCATTTGTTCAGTATTTGGCCTATTAGTGTTTTGTTTAACTTGAGTTGGATCTTAAATGTCTGTCCTTCTGGACGGGAGGGACCTGCTGAAATATCTATATTATAAATGAATGGCTGAATCACAATTGCTTAAGAAAGTCATATGCCAACTTATATTGGAAACTGAATGATGTTATCCTGAGATATGGGGGAGAGGGAGTGGGAAATGTACCAACTTCCAAAAGTAGGGTTTAAAAATGTCTTAAAGCAGTGATAGTCAAACTACGTGCCAGGCGGCGCATGCAGCCATTTTGAGCTTTACATGCAGCCTCCTGGTCAACAGCAGCTCCGGGCTGTTGTTTACTCAACTTAGCACTAACATTAATTTAATGTTTAATTTAATGAAAAGAAAGGAAGTGACTAGAATGACCTGTGTGAACTTTAGGAACACCTTCCTTTTTAAAGACATCTTGCAGCAAATGTGTAAAAACATGACAGTCTCTTCAAGTTCAAAAAGTGTATTTCATCTACATAAAGAACTGTTTCATTTTAGTCCGTCATGCCAGTGCATTCAGGAGTATTTTTTTTAAAGTGCATCGACGGCTTTTTTAAAGTGGTAGTTTTCAAACATGAATTTAGAAATAATCACGCTTCTCCTCACCCTGACAACAATGCCAATAGTGAACTAAAAGACAAGTCAGTTGTTATGTGCACCCTTTTCGGTGGGCTGGCTTGCTATTTATTATACATGAACTGCATTATAGTTTAATGAAAGAAACACAGGAGGTTTTGTACAGCGCACAGCCTGAAGTCATGCATTTTTAATTCCTTTTATATGTGATAATGAAGAAAAAGGAGAGAAAGTGAACTAAATGAATTGCCTAGGATCACACAATTTGGCCAAGTAGCGAAGCCAGGATTGATCCCAGGTTTTCTGGTTTCACATTGTGCAATTCTGCCACTAGATTCTTTGCATTCTGGAACACCCGTGTTAGCCCCTAGCCCCGACGGCCACCCATTTGGCATCAGTGTGGTCCTCGGCCACACCACAGACTAAACTTTTTGGCCCCTGGGAAAATGTTTGCAAGTACCTGTGACTTAAAGCAAAAATTATAACATGTCTCTTATCAGCTTGATATTAAAGCCTTGGAAGGCAAAAAGAGTTGCTGATCATGCACTGCCATCATATATCAAGCTGAATTCTCTTTAACTAGAGGAACAAAAAAAGACTTTCCATGGTAAATGGGTACACAGATTCCAATCAGTGCCCACCTTCGCAATTATGCTGGTACTGACATATTGGCTATAATATTTGCATACTGTGGCCATCCATGGCATCATGGCGGCCTATCCTGGAAGACTGCTGACTGTGGCATTTTGGGAGCAATTCTTGGCATATTGTGGGCATTTGTGACATAATGATCCTCACCACAGCACAGTGCAGGTTGTGGCAAAATGATGGTAGTTCTTGGCATATTGTGTGCATCTATGGCAAGATGGTGACCACCACTCCTGGAATATTGCTGGTAGGTCTTCACATCCTGTGGGCATGTGTTAGATGATGGTGCGCAACCGTAGAATAATGCTAGACCTGGAAATTGATAGTAAATCTGGGTATCTTGTTGCATCTATCCATGTGGGGCAGTAATACACATGAGTGTGTGTTCTTGTTTATAATGACAAGAAGTTGTATAGGGATCAAGCATTTCCGGTAAATAGGACAATCTAATATTCCAGGATAAACACCGTGTTTTTTCGTGAAAATGAAAAACTTGCTTTTTAAGCTCCCAATGACATCCCTTTCAAAGCATGGTATTAGAGGCTGTGTAACACGTGGTGCTTTTAAACAATTACTGCCTTTTTTGGAAAGTAGTTTATTACTAAAATGGGCTTTTGTGATAGGGGTCAGAGGTGAAGGCAGGCAATTGTACATTATAAACCAATACCTAATGGCCTGTGCCACATCACAGATGGGTCTATTGATGAACACATTTCGAAGAACATGTCAATGTCACTTTGAAACCCGAAGGTGCAAAGGACACGCGCACATTTCTAAAATAGATAAATAGATGGTCATAGAGCTGGGTTTACTGATGGTTCTGTCGTTATACACCTGGAGGTCAGAAAGGCTGCCCACGCCCCCAACTGCGCGCATAACAGCGGAATAATATTATGGTCGAAATAGATGAAGAAAGGAAAACGTGTCAAGACATTTAGCTGTGCCAGCTCAGCAATTTTAGATCTGAAAATATATCGCCTAGTTTTGGTGTCAAGCACATTGAAGCTGATAAGCCAGCGCGCTTTTTAAGCACAGCTGAACAAGAAGAGCAGGCCGCAGTACGGCGTTAAACAAAACCTGTAGGGTACCTCGGTCTTCTGGCAAAATTAATAATTGAGTTTTCTTTATGGGGGTGGGGGCGGAGGGGGTGGGTTGTTTTTCTAGAGATGGCACACCGTTGTTATATGCGGACGGATAAAAATAATTCGAACACTATTTTAGCAGAGAAACAGTTTCAAATGTATGACATGTCCCAAAACCATAACTATAATTTCAAAACAAAGGTAACAACAAAAATCTATTTGACTATCACCAGTCATTTTCACTTTCAGACACAATTTTGGTTCTTTACCCACAGACCACGTGCATTAGCTTTCCCATTGGCAAAAACGTAAAAAATAAGGTGATATTTCTGACTGAGGCCTCCCTCGTGGTGTTAGAGAGGTGAGGCAGTCGTACACCCTCCACGAGAGGACCTTTTCTTTCGAACACGGCAATAGTAGTGAGAAGAGAATGAATCAGGTTCCCTCAAAGACGAGAGGCCTGCATGTGGCTGTAAGGCCAGCCTCCTTAGGGTGACGCAGTCCTTGCTCCACTTACATGAGTGCGAGTAAATCACTGGAACACTCACAGCAGCGGCAGCGGCCCACCAAGGCACGTGGCCAAGTCAGTGCTGGCCTCGCAGTGATCTAACAAGCCCATTGGCGGCACAGAGAGCAAACATGTCTCCTGATCAGGCAGAAAACATAGAAGAGGGACTTCTGCACAATAGAAGGGCGAGTTATTTGTGGGAGCCATACCTATATGAAAGATTCGCAGAGGCACACACGCCATTCATATGAAAACTGATTTTGCCCCATACTAGGCAACAAAGATAGCAGGACCATTTAATTCATCAATGCACAATCTGAACCTAGTGGCAACATTATGATTATTAATTTAATAAGTGTCCATTGCTGCGGGTCAAGAGCAAACCTCCTCATTATTCTGCCCAATTTATTGTAAAACTACGATGTTGCTCTGCCAGATGTCTGCAGTTAAATCCGGGAAGCACATGTTAACGCGGGATTTCTGGTCTATTGTCATAGATCTAGATCCCAACTCCGGTCGACTGAACCGTTGGTACCTGTCATAGAGTAAAAGGCAATCCACTACTAGGTCAATCAGTTAATAACTTACTCCACTCCAAAGAACCACTTAAGCTTAAAAGTTTAAAAGTTTATTACAAAGCCAAACTTAACTGGAGATACAAACATCTCAATATAAGGTTCAAAAGATATACGGGTATCAATACAAACATGAATTTTCTAAATGCTCTTAGTCGGCAGAAGAATATTACCAAAACCAATTCAAAATTCATCAAAGTTGCAAGAATAGACACAAGCTGTAGCTTATGAGTCATTTACAGAAAGGAAAGAAATCAGATTAGACTGTCCCTACACTAGACTAAGTGACATCCCTACTTAGCAAGATCTTAACCTAAAAAGTTGTCAGCAGTGCTGACTTTCAAAGAAGATCACACACTTCCCTTAGTCTTTGTTTCAAAAACGATGTCTCGCAGTTCCCTATCTGCCTACCCATCCGCTCTCTTAGGTTCCTCAGATCATCTGCCTTAACTCCACCCAGGGGTACTGTCCCTAATACAAAATCACATTTACAATAGAAACGCCCTTTGGAGATACCCCTTAGAGACGCCCCTCACGTGGTGTTGGTTCTGGTATGTTCCATGCTGGTACTCCTCTGGGCCCATCGTTAGCGTTGACCTTGCTTCCCAGGCTCCTCTCCGGCAAGACGGTACCCCCAGGAAATTCCTGAAGACTCCTCCAGGCCTGTGCCTGGCTCTCTTGAACAAAAGTCTATTCATCACTCTCTTGATTAAAACCTCCTCGCACCTGCAAACAGACACTTGTACTGTGGACCCCAAATTCCGGCCTCCACCATATCTTTAAGTCGTAAACCATTCGAACAGGCTCCACAGTTTGTGCCTAACACGACCTTTCTCTAACGAGCACATGCAGATCAAAAGAAATGACTTTGTCTATTCAGACCTATTAGAATTACATGAACGGGCCTGTGCACTCTGTAAAACATTTAATTTCTTAGTTTAAACAGTATTCTAACTTATTACACACAATGATTATATGAAACACTTCTATAAAACATATTTTTCAGTTCTATGATCGATAATACTTTGAATTACAATAACATCAAAATCCACCATCGTGTAAGAGTGTAACAGCATCTTGTACTCTATGTGAACTGCCATGTGGCCTACACATTTCTACGTTTAGCAGCATTACATTTTCCCCTACCACTGCCACATAACATGGGATTTCAACATCATTCTAACATCTCTACAAACTTCTACATTAGCTTTTCACACTTGATATAAGTATTCTATTTTAATTAAACACTCTTATGTATTTTCACTCTATAGATTCGACACTCTTATAAAATGTTTACTAAACTAATACAACGTGCTTGTAAATATGGTGCACTTCTATATTTTCTTGATTTGCGCTCTCTCAATCCCCCCTTTGATGACTTTTAGTAGTCATCACCATCACAACACCATCCCTGAGGTATGGACTGAGTCAAACTGAAGTCGTTGCAGTACCCCCTCGTTTCATCAACTCTAGAGCCTTCAAACTCCTGTACTGATTATCCTGCATCGCAGTCAATCTCCTCTCCTGCTCTCTCATGGTTCTTTGCAACCTGTTTGATCTATACCATTGGTACAGCCGCACCAACCCCCACAAAGTGATTATACAAATCACTAATATGATAATAGGTTTCAGTATGTACCAAATAATATTCTTTCCTAGGTTGGCAAACCAACCTCCAACTTTACCCATTCCTTGACCTACTTTTTCCCGCACTGTTACCTTTGTCAAATCCTCAATTTCATGGTGTATTTCAGTAATGTTCCGAATGTACGTTTCTAAAGGTTTTGAGTTGTCTGGAATGTAAGTGCAACATTCCTGGACCTTCAAAGCCTTACAGACTCCTCCCTCTTTGGCTAACAGAACATCTAGAGCAAGTCGGTTCTGAAGAACCATTGCTCTTATCGATTGCATCTCTCCCTCCACCAGCATTAATGATCTAGCAGTACTGGCGGACAATCTATCTACAACTGTTGCCAATCTCCTAATCTTGACATCATTTAGTGCTATCCCTAAAATAGGAAACATAGCACCAAATACGTCTCCAACTACCTCCTCAGCGCTTACATCCCTTCTTCCTCTAGCTTGAGTTCCTCCCTCTATAAGTTCCAAATCCTTAGCATGGTATATTTTGGGGAAGACAATTGCCAAATAACATGATCCATACCAATTATCTGGTAGTTTCACGTATGCATTTCTTCCACACACAAAATATACATTTGGGATCACCTGCATTTCCTTCAAGAAGTCTTTTGAGTAGTACTCTAATTGGAAAGCATGTTCACAACTCACTTTTCCCACAAACACATTCTCATAATAGGTTTCTCCCCTATGTATACACAGTTTCCCTTTTTTCTCTCGGTCTAAAGCTATTGGACCACTGCTACCCTTTCTTTGGTGTGCCCTTTCTTCCTCGGTCCAATCTGTTTTCCATTGACCTGAAGCTTTTAAAATCTTCTGTCTCCGGTATCGATCATCCACTTGTCCTACAAACTTTTTCTCAATTTCTGACACTTTACAAGTCAGATTATTTCTTCGAGCGTGTGAAGTATTTAATGTTTTCCAGGGAAGGAAAAATTTCTGTAATCTGTCTTCACTCTTATAATAATCCCACTTATTTAAATGCTTGTAGTTCGGCACTTCTGGTAAAATAGCATCGAAGTTTGAAAAATAGTATTCAAACCCATCACGTTCATAAAATATACTAAGCAACAAACTACATGTGATTCCATAAATCAATGGAAGATGATGATATCTGATACCTTCGTCTACAGAGGCTGGCAATTTCATACAAACATAACAATCCTTAGCCTCCATAGCATCGATATATTCATAAAGCAATTTAGCATATGCATTCGATTTAAAATTTCCCTGTGATTCATCTACATGTAACCTACGAGTCTCTGCTGCTAGTAAAGCTTTATCTTTCTCGGTATTGTCCCCCTTTTTACCAGCAATAGTAGGTTTCTGTGTCGATACAATTTTTGCTTCCTTTGCAGCCTCTTCTTCATTTTCATGTCCCACTATATATGATATAGTAACTACTAAAACTATAAGAAAAATCACTCCCACTAAAAGTGTGCCTACTATACATTTGGCCCTGCGGTTCGAGTTGCCAACCTCCATGTTCTCAAACAGTGTAGTTCCAGTTTTCTTTCACAGCACAATGTCTCTTTTCGAACCACACCTGGAAGCTGATAATCTTCTCCGCAAGATCAGTCTTTGTGTTCTATAGCAACAGACAACCCTAGCCCTTCTCCGTCCACTAAATGGAAGTCCCTAGTTTCTTCTTCTTCCAGTTGGCGCTAGGTTATCTCTCAATTTGTTTATTTACAAAGTCTTTCACACAGTCTTTTAGCAATCCGAAATTATACGTGTTCCAGCGACTCTAATCACGGCTTCTAATATTTCCAAACGAAGAAGGACCTCCCCAAGTATTGACCTCCTTGGACAACAAGTTGGGAAATCTATTCTGTTTAAAACCAGGTCTCTTATTCCACTCAGATAAGGAGGATAGGGGATATTGAGTGTCAGCAACCCTTCGACCTCCACTCCCGGTATCAACAACACTATTTCCACTGTTATGATGGGGTCAGTACTGATCAGGGTCACTTCCCTCACCCTCCCAGATCCCTGTACACTGGACATCTGCAGCGAGGTAGGTCCACTCAGGAGTAGCGTATCTTCTGCAAGGCACTCGCACCCTCCTCGATCTTCTCGGACCTTCCTGTTCCTGTCCTTGTGCACTTTCGTCCAAATCCGAGTCTTCAGATACAGGGGCAAGAGTTTTCTCTGAAGCTGGCTTCAAGCTTGGCCTCTTCCTTCTTTCAGGCCAACTATCTTCTCCACGCCTTGTTCTCCTGTATCTTGTTCTCCCATTCAGTTCTTGATCACTCTGGGCTTGATCTGGGTCTGAGCCGTATTCACAGCAACTTTCTCCTTCTGTGGCAACTTCAGTTTCACTGCCGTCCTGTCCCTCTTCTTGATCTGTAGCGCTCCCAACTTCTTCCGACACCCCCACAGCTTGACTGATCCCCTCTAGTGGTTCGCCGTCCACAGCTGGATTTTCATCTATGAGAGGAGCTGTTTCTTCCAGGGGTGCTGGAACTCTTTGAGTATGGGAAGCGTGTATCCAGTTTGGCAGCCCTCCACACTTCACAGCGGTATTCGTTGTCAGGATAACTTGATAGGGGCCCTTCCAACGCACGTCTAAGCAGTTCTTCCGGACGTGCTTCTTCAGCAGGATCCAGTCACCTGGGCACAAGTCGTGACATAGATCTCTTGAAGATGGAACTTCAGCAGCCTGCACCTGAAGAGACACAGAATGAATGGCGTCAGACAGACCCTTGCAGTAATCCAGGATCAGGTCATCTGTAATATTCAACAAGGCGGTAGTTGGTACAGACGGAAGTCTCATTGCCCTCCCCATTAAAACTTCGTGTGGAGAGAGACCTGTCCTCCTGTCTGGTGTGCTACGCATACTCATGAGTACCAAGAGCAGAGCATCAGGCCAACTTAAGGAAGTCGATGAACATACTTTGGCTATTCGGGACTTCAAAGTGCCATTGATCTGCTCCACGATACCTGAAGCCTCTGGTCGATAGCTGCAGTGCAACTTCTGATCAATGTTCAATGCAGAGCAAAGCATTTTCACAACTTCACTGTTGAAATGAGTTCCTCGATCTGATTCCAGGGAGGTCGGCACCCCGAAGCGCGGGATCAACTCTCTAAGCAACAACTTTGCTACTGTGAGTGTGTCGCACCTGCGTGTAGGGTATGCTTCGACCCATCTGGAAAATATGCATACAACCACCAGAACATACCTGAGGCGGTTGCTTTTTGGCATCTCAATGAAATCTAATTGCATTCTGTTGAAAGGCCCCCCAGACCTCCCAATGTGACTCATTGTAACTGGTGTTCTTTTCCCTACGTTCAGTTGTTGACAAGTAACGCATCTCCTACAGACTGCTTCTGCTGCAATCCTAAACTTAGGGCAATACCAAGTCTGCCTAAATACCCTCAGCATGGCATCTCTTCCTAAGTGTACTGGACCATGTATCTGTCGTGCCATTGGACTCACTAATTCCTCAGGTAATACTGCCCTTCCATCTGCTGAAACCCAGAAATCCATTTCACTTTTCACACAACCTGCTGTTTCCCATGCCTTTTTCTCAGAATCAGGTGCATTCTCTTGCATATCTTTTAAATCCTCCCAAGTATCAACTGTTTCTAGCATCATATTTTACTCTGTCTTTTCCTGAGCCCCACCTACTTCCACCTCCGTGAAAGAATATCCGTGTTCAGCACAGTAACGGGCAACTTCATCTGCATATCTATTGCCCTGCGACACAAAATCTGTATTTTTGGTGTGGGCTACACATTTGACAATTGCAATTGCTGCTGGACCTTGTAATGCTTCTAACAGCAGTCGCACAAATTCCCCATTTCGAATAGGCGAACCAGAGGAGGTCATGTAACCTCTCTGAGACCAAAACTGCCCAAAATCATGAACTACACCGAAACCATATTGGCTATCCGTATAAATGGTGACTCTAATTTTGCTACCTGCTATACAGGCACGCGTCAATGCAATGATTTCTGCTACCTGAGCGGAGTGTACTCCTTCCAGGCAAGCGGCTTCCACAACTCCAGTAATGGTGCAAACAGCATAAGCTGCTCTCAACCGACCAATATCGTCTCTTAAACATGAGCCATCAACAAATGTAAATGTAAATGTGTATTTCGATTTATATAGCGCACGAATCACCCAGGGGTCTCAAGGCGCTTGCTTAGGGAACCCGTCCTGGTATTCCCCTGTGAGATACCCCGGCAGGGTATTCACAAGGTGAAAGCCAGGCATCCCGCCGCGAGGGGCCGTAGTGGAGATTAAGCAAGCTATTGCCCAGAGTCGCAGAGTGTGACCCCGTGAGTCGAGTAGGCACCGGAGCGAGAATTGTCGAGTCCGTGGAATTTTTGAGTCCGAGACCCGCCGAGGCGGGGAACCGAACCCTGGTCCACGGCTGATCTCAGCTTCCGGGTCTGCCGCCTCTAACCACTGAGCCACGCTTCTCCACAAAGAAAATTTCATCAGGGTCGATCAACGGCTCATCCACGATATCTGGTCTTGGCTTCGTGCATAGTTCAGTCACATCAAGGCAGTCGTGATCTTCACATTCCTCACCTTCAATATCATTTGGAAGTGGCATCAATGTAGCAGGATTCAAAACAGAGCACCTCTTAAGGGTCACGTTCTCCGCAGCAAGTATAACTTGCTCGTAGCGCGTGAGCCTACTACTGGTCAAGTGCTGTGTCTTGGTCCTGGTCATTAACAGTTCTACAGAATGAGGTACATACACCACTAACTGGTGTCCCATGACAATATTTTCACACTGTTCAATGCTGACACCCGTTGCAGCAACGGATTTGAGACATCCGGGCAACGCTGCGGCTACTGGATCTAAGGTAGCCGAAAAGTATGCAACTGGTCTACGGGCATTTCCATGAATCTGTACCAAAACTGACAAAGCACAACCTTCCCTTTCGCAGCAGAAAAGTGAAAATGGTTTTTCATAGTCAGGCATCCCCAAAGCCGGAGCACGACACAAGTCCTCTCTCAGCTGTAGAAACGCCATCAAACAGTCCTTGTCCCATGGTACCGGATCACTCACCTCCTTGTGCGTCAGTTTTTGTAAAGGTTTTGCTTTCAGTGAAAAGTTAGCTATCCACTGTCGGCAATAACCAACCATTCCTAGGAACATTCTGACTTCTCTCTGTGTCGTAGGCGCGTTCATCTTCATTATCGCCTCTATCCTATCTGGTGACACTTTGCGCTTTCCCTTTTCTATCCGGTGACCCAAGTACTGTACTTCTGTCAAACAGTACTGCAATTTGCTTGGAGATACCTTATGCCCATTTCCAGCTAAATGGTTCAGCAAGGCAATGGTATCTGTTTTGCAAGCTTCTTCAGTTCCTGATGCAACAAATAGGTCGTCTATGTACTGGACCAGAACCGAGTTCTGCGGCAGTACCAGACTTTCAAGATTTTTCTTCAACAGCTGGTTGAAAATTGATGGGCTTTCTGTATACCCTTGTGGGATACGACACCATGTTAAAACGCGATTTTCCAGCTTAAAAGCAAAAAGGTACTGGCTCTCCTCATCCAATGGGATTGAGAAGAAAGCCTGACAAAGGTCTATCACTGTGAACCACTCAGCTTCGAATGGTATCTGAAACAATATCACTGATGGATTCGGTACCACTGGACAACATGAAACAACTATGTTGTTAATCTTTTGAAGATCCTGCACTATTCTAAATTTCCCACTAGGTTTCTGCAAACCCATAATCGGGGAGTTGCATGGACTACCCATGATTTCCTTCAGTATTCCCTGTTTTATCATAGAGTCGATTACGGGTTTTATTCCTGCAATCGTCTCCGGGGTCAATTTATATTGGGGTGTTCTTGGATATTCAGCATTTGGTTTTATCATGATCTTCACTGGTTCTACTCCTTTGATCAGTCCTATCTCTTCTCCAGTAAAATCCCATACCTCTGATGACACTGCATCTCGTAAGTCCCAAGGAAGGTCCTCCACAGTCAGGGTAGGATACAGTTCTATGCATGTTCTTGAATTCGTAACTTTAAAAGTATCATCATCATCTGTAGTCTGTACCTCCACTCCCTGAGGTGTGCAGTATATTGTGCAGTTCAGTTTGCACAACAAGTCCCTTCCTAACAGATACACAGGACTAGAATCACATACTACAAACTGATGTTCATCCGTGTAGTTTCCTATTTTCACTGATACTGGTTCCGTCAAAGGGCTATTCATTCTCCTATTTGCAACTCCTACCACCTGAATCGTTTCCCCCGACATTGGTAGATCCGGAACCACTGCCGATCTCAAAGTTGATCGAGTAGCTCCAGTATCCACCAAGAATGTTGTAGGACACCCTGCCACTTCAGCCTCAACAAACGGTCCTCTTTGATCCACTTCTAGAACTGCCCCGAGGGTACAGTCCTCCTCTCTATTTACACGTCGTCCTGTCAATGGATCAACGTAGTAACACTCTTCTTCACCTGTGAAAACAGGCATTTGTCTATAGACCTTTCCCCCTGTCGTAATCTTTGGTGGCTGCGGGAACTGAGCTCGTGGAGCCGAAATCCCCCCTTTGGCCACCTTACCCTTTGTCACTGTCACCCTTTGGACTGGAACTTCCTGAACTTCCTCCTCTAGAACTTCCAGTTCTCCGTTTTCAGGGTTATAGGGACACTCGCGTCTCCAATGTCCCACCTGGTGACACTGATGACACTGTGTCGTTTTTTTCAATGTAGCAAAGTCTATTCTAGGTCTCGGATCTTCCTCGTTGTCCTTATTCTGATTGTTTGATTTCCGTCCCATTGTCCCTGTTCCCTGTTGCTGCTGTCCTCCCTTTCCAGCTGACTGCATCTGCACCATCATCAGTTTTTCTTTTAATTTCTTTGCTTTGGAATCTATTTCATCACTGCAATACCTTGCGTATCTCAGAATTTCATCCAATGGTTTGTTTTGCCAACAAATTAAATGTTGCTGAATCATCAAACAAATATCAGGTCTCAACCCCAAAACGAACTTCGATACAAATTGTCCTATATCCTTGGGATCCATTACATCTAACCCACTATATTGTTTGAACGTTTTCAGCAATCGTTCATAATACTCATGAACTGTCTCCTTTGGTTCCTGTCTTGTTCGGTCTATTTTTACCCAATCTATGTCTTGTGGTGGCACCTTCTCCTTCAGCCATGTCATTACCCTATCGTATTTTAACATTACTGTTTCTGACGGTCCATTAGTACGAGTATCCCTTGCTGGTTCTGCAGTTGGCCACTCGACACTAACCTTGCATGCTATCCACAAGTCTCCTGGGACCACAATGTCAAACAAGGTGTTCAAATCAATCCACAATACTTTTGAAATCTTGACAAACCTCTCTACCTGCTTGTACCACTCTACAGGATTTTCCCTTAACTTCGGAAATGAGTTTGTAAATGCAGCCAAATCTCCCCTACTCCAGGGCACGTGTACATAACTTCCATTCGCTATTTCTCGCAAAGGGAATGCCTCCATCTGCATTAGCCTTCCCTCCGGAGACATCACATTCGCACTCCGTCTAACTGTTCCCTTTTTGGACCACCTCTCTTCCCATTTGTCCAGATCTCTCCATGCTCTTATTCCTGTGATCAGCTCCCTTATGTGTGTCTTTAATCCAGTTGTCCTCCTCTCATCTAAGTCCTGATCTGAATAATGCAACCTGTGGTTACCCTGTAATGCCTTGGTTCTGGACAAATCTACCATAAACTTGTCTGCCAGTTCAGACAGTTTCTCATGAGTTGCTCTGGCCTTTCGAGTGATGTCCTTTGCTATAAACAGCAGCTCATCTTGTTCGTACATGTCGATCCTTTCTAAAGACAATGTACCATCTATTATATCGTCCAGATCAGATCTTAAGCTGGTCACATTGAGTCTTTTGGCTTTTATTACAGCTTTCAATATGCCATCTCTAGAGAGTCTATTTACATCTCTCCCATCACAGCTCTGAGTCCTACGTCTAGGCTCAGGCGAGTTATGAGGAGTCCTCCCATGCTCCCATCTCTCCAGGTCCCGTGCAGTTCCATCCTCTCTGGGTGTATGATGAAACACTCCTCTATTTCCCATAATCCCGCATTTCTCATTCTGCATGGCTTCTCTAGGTGCATGGTAAGACATTCCATTATCCCCCATGTCTTCACAATTCGCCTGTGACCTCTGATCACTCGACGCATGGCAAGATCCTTCACTGTTCCCCGTGTTCCCACGATTCCAGTGCTGTACGTTATCATTAGGTGCATGGTGAGTGCACCTAAACCTATCTCTGTATTCTTGGGTCCTTTTGTCTCCCTCACTTTGAATAGGACGAGATGTCTCTCCACACTCTGTACTTCTGCCTCTTTGCTCCTGCCCATTTCCTCTGTCTGTATGACGTGTAACTCCTCTACTCTCCTGACTTTTACCTTCCCACTCCTGACTGCTTTCGCTAGCCCCGCAGTGAGATAATATTCCATTTCCTCGACTTCCCCATTCTGCTTCTGCTCTTGACCTGTTGCTCGGTACTCCTGTGGACCCATCCCATTCCCTCAAGTCAGCCCTCAACTCTTTGTAGGATTTCGGCCGTGGTCCCCTCAGGTCCATCGGTCCTCTCTGACCCCCCTGTTCTGTTACAGGACCCACTGCTGAATCCAATGGGGTGCTCCACGTTATCGGTCCCGGCAATTGCCTCCAGGCATTTGTCGTGTTATTCCTTCTCTCCATCTCAACTCTCTCTCTCTCTAGCCGTACCTGTTCTTCCTCTCTCCCTTTCTCTGGGTTATAAACCGACACTATAGGACCTATGGTAACGGGTACTTGAAGAGCATCTGGCAATCCATAAGACTCAACCCTCTCTGTTGCTGGCATCTTCTGCACCACAACCCTTCCGACTACTCTCTGTACAGGACTATGTTGAGGTGTCTCCTCACCTTTGGTAGGTACCCAATCCGCAATAGGGAGTGGCCTGTTCTCTTCTATGTCAACTCTACCTTTCCTTGAGAGTTCAGTACCTTCTATCTCCCTATTGTCCGGAGGTGGTTTATCTATCAACAACCTATTTATTAGGCCGTCCTCCGACTCGCTCTCATCATCCTCTTCTATGGGTTTCTTTCCACCTGTGACCTCTCTCATGGGGTACAACTTATCCACCTCAATCACCTGTACCCTCCACTTCTTGGCTTCCGCATCCCATTTGGCATCTTGCACTGCCCTCACTGATCGTCGTACCCTTTCCTGGCATCTGTTCTGACTCCTGTCGTGCGCCGCCCTAATCCATGCAGTAAGCGCCTCAAACTGTGTTGGTCTAGGCAAAGGTCTCAATGAGGACATAACTGCTTTCAACTGATGTAACACTTCTAATCTAAACGTTCCGTATTTCGGAAAAGTCAGTTCCTCATTCCCCTCTGTAATCTTACTCCAAGTCCCAAGCCACAGTATAGTATGCAACCCAACATTCGTTGCCATATAGTGAGCTGGTGTACCCTCCGGCGGTGCCTCTTCCCCGCAATAAGATTCTCTTCTTTTTCTCTTAAAAATCCCTCTCAAACATTTAAAACACTTCATGTTCAAAATCTACGAATTTCTATTTTCTCCGCGTTCGTTTACTTCCTGATGACAATCCACCAATCTCAGCGCGGTTTTCGCTAACTGGCCTATCACAGCGCGGCTCTTCGCTGACATCACACCAACCGCCCTATCACAGCGCGGCTTCACACCAACCGGCCTATCTCAGCGCGGCTCTCGCTGCCGTCACTCGTCTCAGTGCAGCTTCACACCGACCGCCCTATCACAGCGCGGCTCTCACTGACGTCACTCGTTCCCCTTTCGCAGCAGTTCCCCTCCTTACTCCGCTCGTCTCCCGGTCATGTATGCGTCCCATTCATACTTCTGAAAAATGATTACTTCCGTCGAAGCGATCACTTTCCTTGACTGTACGTCCACAGTCTAACTGTAATTGTCACCTTAACTGACGAAATGTCTTTCCGTGTACGTCCAGACAATCGCCTTCTCTGATAGGTTACTTGCACATGGTAACTTTCGACCTGCGTCCGTTACCCACACACTCACTCTTGCATTCCCCCTATCTCGGTCCTGCGGGCGATCAATGGTACCTCATGACCCCCTTTTCTCTGGTCGACAACTACTCTGGATGTTCGATACACCCGAACCACTTAAGCTCTTCCCCGAACTTAAGATTTTGCCAGGTTGCGCGCGCTCACAACCCTCTCTCATTCACTCTACAGGCATTCAACTCCGCATGACATTACACTACAAATACAACACAAAACACCGCAATCTGTCCATGCATGACCCTTGTTATACTCACTCTCGTCCGATTCTGCTGCTTTTCTCTCGCGCCGTCAGCACCCTCTTCGGCAGGCCACCTCTCGATCTCTAGGGACCTTGGGGTAAACTTAACCTAGTCTAGATCACCTTCCTCAAGAAGGTAACCATCCTCTGCTACCAACTGTTAACGCGGGATTTCTGGTCTATTGTCATAGATCTAGATCCCAACTCCGGTCGACTGAACCGTTGGTACCTGTCATAGAGTAAAAGGCAATCCACTACTAGGTCAATCAGTTAATAACTTACTCCACTGCAAAGAACCACTTAAGCTTAAAAGTTTAAAAGTTTATTACAAAGCCAAACTTAACTGGAGATACAAACATCTCAATATAAGGTTCAAAAGATATACGGGTATCAATACAAACATGAATTTTCTAAATGCTCTTAGTCGGCAGAAGAATATTACCAAAACCAATTCAAAAATCATCAAAGTTGCAAGAATAGACACAAGCTGTAGCTTATGAGTCATTTACAGAAAGGAAAGAAATCAGATTAGACTGTCCCTACACTAGACTAAGTGACATCCCTACTTAGCAAGATCTTAACCTAAAAAGGTGTCAGCAGTGGTGACTTCCAAAGAAGATCACACACTTCCCTTAGTCTTTGTTTCAAAAACGATGCCTCGCAGTTCCCTATCTGCCTACCCATCCGCTCTCTTAGGTTCCTCAGATCATCTGCCTTAACTCCACCCAGGGGTACTGTCCCTAATACAAAATCACATTTACAATAGAAACGCCCTTTGGAGACACCCCTTAGAGACGCCCCTCACATGGTGTTGGTTCTGGTATGTTCCATGCTGGTACTCCTCTGGGCCCATCGTTAGCGTTGACCTTGCTTCCCAGGCTCCTCTCCGACAAGACGGTACCCCCAGGAAATTCCTGAAGACTCCTCCAGGCCTGTGCCTGGCTCTATTGAACAAAAGTCTATTCATCACTCTCTTGATTAAAACCTCCTCGCACCTGCAAACAGACACTTGTACTGTGGGCCCCAAATTCCGGCCTCCACCATATCTTTAAGTCGTAAACCATTCGAACAGGCTCCACAGTTTGTGCCTAACACGACCTTTCTCTAACGAGCACATGCAGATCAAAAGAAATGACTTTGTCTATTCAGACCTATTAGAATTACATGAACGGGCCTGTGCACTCTGTAAAACATTTAATTTCTTAGTTTAAAGAGTATTCTAACTTATTACACACAATGATTATATGAAACACTTCTATAAAACATATTTTTCAGTTCTATGATCGATAATACTTTGAATTACAATAACATCAAAATCCACCATCGTGTAAGAGTGTAACAGCATCTTGTACTCTATGTGAACTGCCATGTGGCCTACACATTTCTACGTTTAGCAGCATTACATTTTCCCCTACCACTGCCACATAACATGGGATTTCACCATCATTGTAACATCTCTACAAACTTCTACATTAGCTTTTCACACTTGATATAAGTATTCTATTTTAATTAAACACTCTTATGTATTTTCACTCTATAGATTCGACACTCTTATAAAATGTTTACTAAACTAATACAACGTGCTTGTAAATATGGTGCACTTCTATATTTTCTTGATTTGCGCTCTCTCACACATTAATGGGATCCTAGTATGCATGAAAATAATGTAAACTCGTATGACTGGGTCCACCTATGTCGGGTCCTTGTATGCATCAAATGACGTAAATACAATCTCATAATACACATAGAGGGTTAGCAAAGATTCCAAAGACCAACGAGTGTGTCTTATGCCACAATCACATGAATGCTCGGTCTGAGAGGTCCACGGCCTGTGGTGCCACAGGGAACTGTGTGACCTCTTTGGCAAAGCAACAGTGAATTCCTTAGTTTGTTAGGGATGGAAACCTTCATCCACCCTGAGGTGGCAAGCTTCATCATAGGGTCCCTCCTCCCAACACTTTCGTACGCTCGTGGTGTAGGCTCCAACTCTCCAACCCGTGGGGTGGAGCACTTCAGAGGGTTGCCCCAGAAAGTAGACTTGGAGTTGAGAGGTGTGGGTGTGTAGTGCAGAGTTCAAAGTGGAAAAGTATGTGAATAAAACTACCTATAAACAAATGTTATTATGTGTCCTCAAGTCGTAGGGTTAAAAACTTAAGGGGGACACTTCAACCTAATTGTTGGTAAGAGGTTAACATGTTTTTGCCTAGCTTGAATGTTTAAAGAAGGTGTGGAGGCATTCTTCAGCCTCAGTATAGTCACTCTGCCAAATAATATAATGTACAAAATATAAAACAATGTGAAAAAGGTGTTACCAGTGCTCCAAGAACTGAAAATGGATCCACCATTGTCTCGACCCACAAAACATTAAATGCATGTACAGACAGGAGATCGTCATTTGTCTAGCCTACAATGTGGCTTTTCAAAAAAGTATTGTAGGCGGGAAAACCCCTACAATTTTACACCCCAAAATATTACCTCAACAGTACGCCCACTACCTGATGCAGGAGAGACTGTGTTAAACCTCAATTTCACAAGGCAAAGTGTCTCTGAGATAAGGCACCCCTCAACATATCATAAATGCAGTCAATAAGGTAAGGGACCACAAAATAATTGAGTTGTAGATTAGGAATACATTTTATAAGATTTATTACAGAATTTCAAAAGATATGGTACAGAGATTGTTGTAAATGGCCCATTCTTCCTGGTCACCCCCAAATTTTTTTACTTCCTCGTCCCCTTTTTGCTGAATTCGTCTTTGTTGGCTTTAGAATTCGGGTCATTTTACCACTACTAACCAGTGCTAAAGTGCCTGAGCTCTCTCCTTAAAACATGATAAAATTAGCTTATCCCCAATTGGCATACTTAATTTACATCGAAAAAAATAGTCAACATACAACTGGCCCGCCACCTCGAAGACAACCACATCTTAGACCCCTCCCAGTCCGGATTCAGACGAAACCACAGCACCGAGACAGCCCTCATCGCCGCCACAGACGACATCAGGTGCCAACTAGACAACAGCAAAACATCAGCCCTCATCCTCCTGGACCTGTCAGCCGCCTTCGACATGGTCTGCCACCGCACTCTATAGACATGCCTCCAAGAAGCCGGAATCCAAGAGAAGACCCTCGACTGGACCACGTCCTTCCTCTCCGGCAGAACCCAGAGCGTCCGCCTCCTACCCTTCCGATCCAAAGCCACCGACATCATCTGCGGCGTTCCCCAGGGCTCATCCCTCAGTCTGACGCTGTTCAACGTCTACATGGCCCCCTTCGCACAAATGGCCCGCCAACACGACCTCAACATCATCTCCTACATCCAGCTCATCCTCTCCCTCACCAAGGACCCGCACACCGCCAAAACCAACCTCCACGAGGGAATGAAGGCCATCGCTGACTGGATGAGGAGCAGCCGTCTGAAGCTGAACTCGGACAAGAAGGAGGTCCTCATCCTCTGACCCACTCCCTCAGCCTGGAACGACTCCTGGTGGCCGACCACGCTGGGAACAGCACCGACACCAACCGACCATGCACGCAACCTAGGATTCGTCCCCGACTCCTCCCTCACCATGTCGAAGCAGGTCAGCGCCGTCTCCTCCTCCTGCTACAACACCCTCCGCATGCTCCGCAGGATATACAAGTGGAGGCGTTTTTTCTGTTACCAGCTGTTGCACTCGGCCGGGCTTTGCTCCGCCGTGGTGCCTGTGGCCGGGCTTGGCTCCGCCGGCATTTCCCTGCACCGTGGTGTTCTCGGCCGGGCTTGGCTCCGCCAGGGGGACGCCCTGACTACAATCCCCAGCTGCCCCAGCGCTACAGGACGATGCACACGCAGAAGGGCAGCGCCGGGAGGCGCATAAAGGAGAGCACGCCGTTCGAGTGTGTTGGGAGGCGTTTTTTCTGTTACCAGCTGTTGCACTCGGCCGGGCTTTGCTCCGCCGTGGTGCCTGTGGCCGGGCTTGGCTCCGCCGGCATTTCCCTGCACCGTGGTGTTCTCGGCCGGGCTTGGCTCCGCCAGGGGGACGCCCTGACTACAATCCCCAGCTGCCCCAGCGCTACAGGACGACGCACACGCAGAAGGGCAGCGCCGGGAGGCGCATAAAGGAGAGCACGTCGTTCGAGTGTGTTGGGAGGTGTTTTTTCTATTACCAGCTGTTGCACTCGGCCGGGCTTTGCTCCGCCGTGGTGCCTGTGGCCGGGCTTGGCTCCGCCGGCATTTCCCTGCACCGTGGTGTTCTCGGCCGGGCTTGGCTCCGCCAGGGGGACGCCCTGACTACAATCCCCAGCTGCCCCAGCGCTACAGGACGACGCACACGCAGAAGGGAAGCGCCGGGAGGCGCATAAAGGAGAACACGCCTCCTCGTCCCGCGGGACGCGTGCGGGAGCGCCCGGGGCTAAGCCCGGGCAAAGGGCGGGCCCTCTGTGGCCCTCAGAGGCCTGAGGAGACTGGGCTGGGCCAGGACCTTTACACTGCCCCTTTTGGACCATTATTGTGCCAGGAGCGTGTAAGACATCCGATTACTTTATGTTTTGTGTTTTATAGGCTGTTTTTATTATAACATAGAGTGTTTTGACAGAAGGGTACCTGTCTGGAAATATTAACTTCATCTGTGTTTACCATGTCGAAATCTAAAAATGATACGGTATTGGTGGGTCCTGCTACTCTCGATAATTTCCTGGTTAGGAAAGTTAGTCAGATTAATAATGACAGACGTGCATCGCTGGGGAAAGGCACTGTGGTAGGGGAAATATTACTGGAAAACTCCCCTATCAGCTTGACACAAGATTGTGCAATTAACTCGATTGATGTCGTTTCGATTGACCCTCCAGTGCCCATTTTAGTAAACGTGGAGGTTCATTCTGACCCACAGATGCTATCATGTTCTGATACTAGTGTGTTAAATGAGACCCACCCAGAAACCAGGGCCATAAGATCCTGTAGAACATTGTCTCAAAGGGTAAATGGGAAACAAGATAAGTCTAAAAAAAAGGATGGTAAGGCAACTATCAGCCCTGCAATACCAATCCCTTTTGTATTCTCGGGCACTAATAACGATGGTAATGGAAATGGTGTAAATATAACTCCTGATTTTCTAGCTTCGCTTATAAAAAATTTAGAAGCCTCTTTGACAATAAAAATGGAGGAGCTTATTAAACCACTAACTAGTAAAATAGATAACCTAGTCAAGGAAGTGACAAGGCTGGGCGGTCTATTATCAACACAGAATAGTGTCACATCTAGTGGAAATGTACACTCTGGGAGGAAAGGGAGAGAAGTTGCCGATGTTAATGATATATGTAATAAGGCGAGGGGGAATGTTGCCGTTGCAGTGGCCTCAGGCTCTGAAACTTCTATTCGACCGGATATCCCTGTGGCAGCTGCTCCGCCGCAACCATCTACAAAGCAACTAAACAGTAGAGCTCCCAGACCCCTGAGGCACAATCGCTATCTTAATTTACCACCAGATTGTGCCCTGTTTGTGGTAGTACTAACTAATGTGCCCCCTTGCGGCACCCATCCTGCATCTCCTTTTGACGAATCCCAAACCTCTTTGAAAAATAAAACCGTGTCATGGCTCAACAAAAACTGTGGGTTCCCTGTCTCGTATTCGGATCAAATTATGACAGTAAGACGTGTAAATTGGGTAGGGTCGTCTAAAAAGACTGGGACAGGGGACTGTATAGTCGTAAATTTCAAGCACCCCCAGCACGTGGCAACTATCCTTTTGAGAGCGTCTGCATTGGTATATACTATGAACAGTATCTGTGTACGCCCCTTGGGTTATTTTTATGCGCATTTGTGTAAACCTCCACCACAACAGAATTTAACCAGGCTGGGGTTTGAACCTTATACTCCTGTGCAGGAGTCTCGGTTTCTTTATAATGTCACTAATCCCTGTGGGTCAGGTGGGCCCACTGGAATTCATAACAGGAGTCCGAGTGTTGGCCACTATCAATATGGGTCGAATATAAATATACAGAACAGATTTGAAATGTTATCCGGTCTTGAGCAGTGTGACTGACTGGGGGCACCTGCGACTCAGGAGACTAGGGCTTCAGGTGAATCTATAAATTCTGTTAACCCGGTGGGTAAAACCTCAGGATATCTTGCTGTCTCTTGGAATATTGCTGGTCTTGCGGCCAAAATGTCTGATGTAAATTGGGTTACCTACATCAAGCAATTTTCTATTATTTGTTTGCAAGAGACCTGGGAGCTGGGCGGTAATCTCTTTTTAGAAGGGTATAAGGCCTTCTTTGTGCCAGCCTTGCCTTCATTGCGGGGAAGGCCCAAGGGGGGTCTTGTAATCTTTGTTTCCATATTGATACCATGTGAAGTACAGAGAATTGAAGCACAACACACAGGGGTTATGGGACTAATTCTATCAGGAGGTAATGTTCTTGTGGGCCTGGTGAATTTTTATAATGCTGCTTCTGATAGTGCGGGTGGGAATCATATTTATGTTCTTAAATCCTTTGTCTCTAATTTTATGGAAAAAGTGGGCCATAACCTCATGATTTTGGGGGATTTTTATTTGCATCCTTGTATAGATCCATTGCACAAGTGTTTATCAGAAATGACCTGTGCTCGTGCGGATTGCCTGCATATGGAGCACACTAATGAGGGGGAAATGTGCAATGACTTACTGAATGGCTTTGACCTCTCTCTGGCTATGTCATTAAAGGACCCTTCATACCGTTTTGATACCCCTACCTTCAAGGGGCACGGAAGGGGTACCTTCATTGACCATATACTTGTCTCGAGGACTATGCAAATTTTTTTAGATTCCTTTTGCATCCTTCCTAGTGAATTCAGTGACCATAACCCTGTCACAATCTGTCTGAACTGTCCATGGGTAAAAAAAGGTCATAAAAGTACTGTTCAAGGTCGAATGGGCACAACAGATGGGAGGAGGCGGTTAAAATGGTCAATGGTCTCTGCGGATATACTCTATAAGAACATCTCTGAAGGGTGTGCAGAGGACATTAACGTTTGTATTAACGGGGGAGGTGAACCTAAATTGGTTCTAGAGGCTTATCAAAATATTTCGGAGAAGGTGTCAGCGTTTCTATCGGTCCCCAATAAAACCCAGGCTAAAGTAGGACCGAGATGGTTTAGCCATGATTGCACTGTGGCTGCTCACAAACTGATGCTTGCTTTGTCAGCTTCCCCGAGGGATCGGGAGGTTGTAAAACTCTGTATAAAGGAATATAAGGCTATTACTATCTCTCGTAAGGAGTCACTGAAGAAAGAGGCCTGGGAAGAACTGCTTGACCCCTCTACCTTGAATAGCAGCACCAAATTCTGGGCTTTGGTTAAGAAACCTTTTTTGACCGAGGACCCTGGAGATGGAATTGTCTGCTGTATAACCAAAGAGGAATGGGAAGGCCATTTTAAAAGTTTATAATATTCTGAAATTCCTGGATCCATGGCTGTTGCACCCTATGATAGGGACAGCCCTATTATTTTTGATAAAAGTGAGGTCCTGGAAGCCATAATGGGCCTCACTGCTAATAAAGCGCCAGGTCCTGACGGAATACCCCCGGATCTTTACAAATCTGATCCAGCTTTTTGGGCTCCCATTCTGGTCGCCGTATTTAATGCGGCGGCCACAGTGGGTTGTCCAGAAACGTGGGGACTTTCAACCATAGTCCCAGTATTCAAGAAGGGAGATAGGGGAAGTGCACTTTGCTATCGACCAATATCCCTAATTGATTCAATGGTTAAGATCATGGGGAGAGTGATACTTCAACGCCTAACAAGTTGGTCGAATGAAAACAACATCTTGTCGATTTCCCAATATGGCTTTTGTGAGGGGCGCTCTACCATAACTCAGTGTCTCAACCTGTTCCTTATTCTGAATAAATATACTGTCGTACAGAAGGGAGCAATTCACCTTGCCTTCATGGATCTGTCCTCAGCCTTTGATTGTGTTAACAGGGGGAGGCTGTGGCAGACCATGAAGGATAAGGGAATAGATGGGGGGATTGTGGAGTTCCTTGCGGATCTGCACAATGACACAAGAGCCAACGTGAGGTTTTCATCGACTGGGGAAACTACGGGTTGTTTTCCTATTAATAAAGGTGTACGTCAGGGGTGCATTATGGCCCCTTATCTTTTTAATTTTTATATAAATGACCTGGAAGCTGAATTACAAGAGATAAAATCTGATTGTCCTAGAGCTGGTGCGAGGGGTATCCCTTTGCTTTTATATGCCGACGATGCGGTCTTAATTTCACGAACAGAATTAGGTCTTCAGGCACTTTTGAATGGATTTAATAAATTTATGTCTGATAGGGACCTTACGGTCAACAATTCGAAATCCTTTATAATGCATGTTGGCCGTCAACCTAAAAAGAAGTTCAATTTTAAATTGAATGATGTTCTGATACCCATCACCCAGACGTTTTCTTACTTGGGTGTCTTATTTGATACGAAGCTCTGTTGGGCCCCACATTTGGCCAAAAAGAAGGGGGAAATGTCCAGGGTAAATGCCTCCATCTTCAATTTTGCCTCTAAATTGGGAAAAAAGCCAAATGCGGCTATGATGAAACTATATAACGCTAAATCCATAGCCACTGCAGTATACGGAAGTGAGATTTGGGGCTACACAAATGGCGAACAACTACAAATAGTTGAAAATAATTTTTTAAAGCGTCTGTTGTGTGTCCCTGGGAGCACACCGAATTTAGCTGCTCATGAAGAACTTGGCTGTCTGCATTTATCTGACATTGTTGGACTGAAACCACTGCTGTGCTGGGTAAAATTATGGTTAAGTGATGCAATCCCTCTAACCCACATGATAGTGGAGGATCTTGTTTCACTTGATCATGCAATGTGTGTACCCTGGCTTAAATATTTGAAGTCCCAATTTTTGAAGCTTGGCCGCCTGAACTTGTTTGATAACCCGAGGGATATAGTTAAGGGTGATGTTGTAGCAATCAAGAGAGCTTTCTTCCTGAATCGTAATGCTCTAAGAGATGAAGTTGAGCTCTTGAAACCTAATGTTAGAAAGTATATCATGTTGAGAACTTGTGATTCCATGGAAATGTATCTAACATGCTCCTTCACCCCCCATGAGAAATTTTTGCTGACTCGCTTCAGGTTTAACATCTTTCATCAGCTTTTAATTAGACCCAAGTCGGACATTTTTAAGAAACCTGCAGCTCCCTGTGGCTGCGACGGGAAGTCTCCACAGGATATGCTGCATTTTATATTTTTATGTACATTTTATGAATATCCCCGTAAGTGGTATCTGGTTACTCTTTTAAAGAAATTAAATTTTAACCAAATCAGACCCGCCCGTATGTATTTACAGCTGCTGCACTCTGACAGTGTCCTCCAGGTGTTAGAATTTTTAAAATTGACTATGAGATTAAGAAAATGTTTGGATGAGTAACTGTGCATTAACTGCAGCTCAAAGCACTATTGCACTTTTTTCTGTATATGGATCCCACTTGCACTTTTTCTTGTTCTGATTCTGTCTATGCACTCTTTTTAAGAAATACTTGTGTTGTATGTAACTTAGATTGACTTTGTGATTATTGCGATGTTTTATTATGAATTGTTTAATGTGTGTACTTTTATGGATTGCAATATATCCGAAATAAAGTCAATTTGATTTATTGATTTACAAGTGGATCCCAACCAACACAAGAAGAACAGTGACACAGGCCCTCGTCAGCAGCCGGCTGGACTACGGCAACGCACTCTACGCAGGAATCCCAGCCAAACACATGCGTCTACTACAATGCATCCAAACCGCCTCTGCCCAACTGACCCTCAAAGTCCCCCGCCACAGCCACATCACCCCCCATCAAGCTCCTCATCCACGCACACAAAGCACTCCACAACGCCGGACCAGCCTACCTGAACAGCAGACATAGCTTCTACACCCCCAGCGCCAGCTCCGCTCCACCAACCTCGCACCCGCCGCTGTCCCCCACATCCAACGAACGACCTTCGGTGGCAGATCTTTCTCCTACCTCGCCGCCAAGACCTGGAACACCCGCCAGACCCACCTACGGCAGACCCAAGACCTACTCACCTTCAGAAGACTCCTCAAGACCTGGCTCTTCGAGCAGTAGCGACCGCCCCCCCCCCCCGACCCCCCCAGCGCCTTGAGACCCTAACAGGTAAGTAGTGCGCTTTACAAGTACTTTGATTGATTGATTGACTTATAAGTCCCTGGAAATGTACACTAAATGTGCCCAGGGCCTTAACATAAATGCTAATAGTGGGCCAGCATACTGTTTGTGCCACCCACGTAAGTAGCCTTTAAACATTCTCAGGCCTGCCACTGCAGAGCCTGTGTGTGCAGTTTTAAACTGACATGTCAGCCTAGCAAGGTAACCCTCCTGCCAAACCCAAACCTTTCTTTTTGAAAACATATAAGTCACCCCAAAGGAAGGCACGGTGCAGTGAATTTAAAAGGCTGGATATGTACTTTTAAGTTTTACATGTCTTTGTATTTACAGTACTTTAAGGCATGTCTCTCCCATAGGATAATACTGGGATATCCCCATGAGATTTTATAAGAGTAATTTCTGAATTGGGAAGAGATTGAACCCTCAAGTTTGGTGTCTCTGGTGTCAAAATTTAAAATCACAATTTAGGGTGAAGTCGAATTTCAAGTTGTCAGTCTGAAAATTCCCCTTTTAGAAAGTTGTCATTTACTTACTTTAGCCATTTGGTTCCTTCTGCCTGTCTTTAAACATGTCTGGAGTCGGTGATAACTTGGTTTTCCGCATTCCTCCTAGAAAGCCACTCACAAAGAGAGCTTAGCTGTGACTGATAGGCCAGGATGTATGACGTTACAACGCATACTTTTACAACGCCTACCTTTACCACGCAATTTTTACAACGCAGGATCCATTACAACGAAGTACCATTACAACGCATGTATTTACAACGCAGGTACCTTTACAACGCATACCATTACAATGTAAGTATTGGTAAGTTTATAATATTTTTTTATGTAAATTAATTAAAATTAATATAATTTAATTTAATTTGATTTAATTAATTTAATTTAATTTAATTTAATTTAATTTAATTATTTTAATTTAATTTAATTTAATTTAATTTAACGAATTTAATTTAATGTAATTTAAATTTAATTGTACTTAAATTTTACCCTGTACCCCTTTACCCAAAAACCCAAAACTGACCCTGAACCCTAAAAATACCCTTTTACCCAAAAACCCAAAACTGACCCTGAACCCTAAAAATACCCCTTTATCCAAAAAACCCAAAACTGACCCTGAACCCTAAAAATAACCCTTTACCCAAAAACCCAAAACTGACCCTGAACCCTAAAAATACCCCTTTACCCAAAAACCCAAAACTGACCCTGAACCCTAAAAATACCCTTTTACCCAAAAACCCAAAACTGACCCTGAACCCTAAAAATACCCTTTTACCCAAAAACCCAAAACTGACCCTGAACCCTAAAAATACCCCTTTACCCAAAAATCCCCAAAACTGACCCTGAACCCTAAAAATACCCCTTTACCCAAAAACCCCAAACTGACCCTGAACCCTAAAAATACCCCTTTACCCAAAAACCCAAAACTGACCCTGAACCCTAAAAATACCCCTTTACCCAAAAAACCCAAAACTGACCCTGAACCCTAAAAATACCCCTTTACCCAAAAAACCCAAAACTGACCCTGAACCCTAAAAATACCCCTTTACCCAAAAACCCAAAACTTACCCTGAATCCTAAAAATACCCCTTTACCCAAAAACCCAAAACTGACCCTGAACCCTAAAAATACCCTTTTACCCAAAAACCCAAAACTGACCCTGAACCCTAAAAATACCCCTTTACCCAAAAAAACCAAAACTGACCCTGAACCCTAAAAATACCCCTTTACCCAAAAACCCAAAACTGACCCTGAACCCTAAAAATACCCCTTTACCCAAAAACCCAAAACTGACCCTGAACCCTAAAAATACCCCTTTACCCAAAAAACCCAAAACTGACCCTGAACCCTAAAAATACCCCTTTACCCAAAAAACCCAAAACTGACCCTGAACCCTAAAAATACCCCTTTACCCAAAAAACCCAAAACTGACCCTGAACCCTAAAAATACCCCTTTACCCAAAAACCCAAAACTTACCCTGAATCCTAAAAATACCCCTTTACCCAAAAACCCAAAACTGACCCTGAACCCTAAAAATACCCCTTTACCCAAAAACCCAAAACTGGCCCTGAACCCTAAAAATACCCCTTTACCCAAAAACCCCAAACTGACCCTGAACCCTAAAAATACCCCTTTACCCAAAAACCCAAACTTATAATATTTTTGATAAAATTATATACTTACCAATACTTACGTTGTAATGGTATGCGTTGTAAAGGTACCTGCGTTGTAAATACATGCGTTGTAATGGTACTTCGTTGTAATGGATCCTGCGTTGTAAAAATTGCGTGGTAAAGGTAGGTCGTTGTAAAAGTTGCGTGGTAAAGGTTGTATACCGATTGGCCATACACATCCTGATGGGCCATAGTAGGCAGGATGGGAGGAAGGAGCTGACACACCTGAATATGTTGTGTCCTGTCCCACACAAAGGGCTGCATATCCCTTGTAGTGATTCTAGAGCCAGGACTGGAAGGGCAGTAACTCTGTTCACTTCAAAGACATCTCTTTGAAATCTCCCCAACTTCAAAGGGGAGAGGAGCTGGCCTAACGGCTAGGGCGCTCGACCTCGGACCTGGGGATCTGGGTTTGAGTCTCGGTAACGACGCCCAAAAAACTCCTGTGATTCTGGGCAAATCACTTAATCTCCCCATGCCTAAAATGAATGCGTGTCCTCATGTAACGTAACTGGTGCTATGTAAAGCGCTCTGATACCTGATTCAGCTCGGGTCTAGTTCGCGCTATATAAAACTCTGAAAAAAAAAAGGTAAAACTGAGTATAATTACTGGACCTCAGACACCACCAACTCAGTACACTTCTGGGCCTGTGGATACTCAGTCATGAAGAAGAACTACTGTGCTGTTGAATGGACTATCACTGTTCGGAACTCTGCTGGACTCCTGCTCTGGTGTTCTGACCTGCTGCCTACTACCCTCCTTGCCTGGGAGTGAGAAGGACTGGACCTGTAACTCTAAAACCAAGAACCAAAGTGAGTCCAAGGGCTTGCTGGTTTGGCTTGTTTTAGAAATTTCAGGGACATCAAAGACTTCAATCCACTCATCTGCAGCACCTGGACTCTGCCATCTGAGAGTCTTATCCTGCCAGGCAGTGCCAATTCATTCCTGGGCCGTTGGAAGTGGACATAAAGAGCTGCAACTACCAAAAACTCATCCATCCCCACAGTTGCACGTCTTGGAACCTGCGCATCGCCCTCAACGTCGATACATCGCCGCTGCTGCAAGGACCACAGTAATCGCATCACCAAATGCACGGCGCATCACCTCCAGTTTCCGACGCATCCTTGACTTGCAGGGCTTAACAGTGACGCATCATCTACATCTTGCGCTTCTCGGAACAGGCGCATCACCTACATCCAAAGGGATCAACAACGATCCATCACCTCCTCTGCTCCACACATTGCATCTTTAGCAACATCCCAACAAGCTACTTTTTCCGCCGGACAAGGGTGGTCCCTGTATACGACCCACACTCGATTGCGGTCGGCCTGAACTTTTGGATTCGACCTGGTCTAGTGCGACCAGATAACCCCGGTTGACCCTTTATGCTTTTAAGCACAGCATTTCAGTTTAATCTTTAAAAATTCATAACTTCAGTTATATTATCTGGATGTTTGTCATGTTGGTCTTGTAAAGGAGAATTGCTCACTTCTTACTTGCTACATAGGACCACGGAACAGTGCACTATTTAGTCCAAGAGTCGGTCATCTGTGCACGCCGAGCTATACCTATGGCAAGTTTCACTGCAAGTGGGTCATTCATCAGCTTTAGAGCTGTGTTTCTAAGTTTTGATAAGCTTAAATTAAGCTCTATTTTTCTAACTTGGTGTAGTCATTTTGTGGTGCTTTCATTATGTACCTGTTTGAGGTGTTACACCACTACATTACACGTTGCCTCTTAAGTAGATCCTGACTGATCCCTGCCAAGCTCCCAGAGGGTGAGCACAGGTTAATTTATGACGTGTATCTGACTTATCCTGACTAGGTTTGTGGTTCCTCCTTGGACAGGGGGCATACCTCTACCAGCCAGAAACCCAGTTTCTAACAGAGATCATGAATGCCTAAAGCAAGTTGTCAGTGCCAAAAAAGGCTTATAGAATAAGGCATCACAGAATAATGTGCAAATTAGTGAAATTCTAAGTCTCAAGTGAACAGCAAAATCAATAGAAAAATTGACAGCATCACAAGTAACATTAGAAAGTCTTCAGGAATGTTCTGGCTTACCCACAAAATTAGGGGTTTACATAGGAAAACTTCTCATAGAGCAGAATAGAAAGTGCGGATTCATCATTGTATGAATAAAAGAGTTACAGTCTCAGTCAATCAGAAGACATTATAAAATGTTGTATTGCCTTAACACCTAAGCGCTAACCCTCTACATGAATTTTGATGCTATCCACTCTATGCTATTGTCATCCGCAGAAGGCAGGCCAATCTACTTACATTACCAACAGCAGACTGTTATGCAAGAATAGGATACAGTGAGCTAGCAGAAGGTCCTTGGATAAAGTACTGTGATCATGCTGGAAAGTTTCATTGAGATAAACAAGAACAATGTCAATAGAAATAAACAAACAGGACTCTGCTTGACTCCATGGTGCAGAAATAATGAAATATGTGCATGCAGGAGGAGACATCTTTTGAAAAAGATGGCTACCAGGTGTGAATTGAGGTCTAGTTAAAAAGAGCAAGAAAAACACACTTCTGTATGTCATAGGAAACGTGTTTCAAGTTCAATAGCATTATGTCAGTTAGCACATATAAAGCTAAGAATAAATCCATGTTGGGCATGTTGTTAATAATGCACATCAGTGTAATTGCTCAAAAACGCAGACACACGGATGAACCTGCGGTGATCGTGAACATTATTGAACACTGCAAAAAATTTGACCAATATGAGGCTAATCTGGACATGAATACATGTGTATCCCTGAAGGTTGGGTCTTACAACTCTAGCCTACCAGTCAGGAGAAAGCAGGGCTGTGACTACAAGACTCATAGGTGCATTTTACAAGCCCCTATCACCACAGGAACGTCATTTTTTCCGGCGTTCCTGTGGCAATAAGCGCTTCACCTGATTCACAAGGGGGTGTTAAGCCACTTAATGTGGCTTAACGCCCCCTTGTGAATAAGGCCCCCTTGCATGCTACTCTTAGCGTGAAAGCGGTGGGCAATTGGTGTTGCCGTGAGCGTTCCGCTGCAGCACCCATTGATTCAGATGCTGCCCCATATTTACAAGGGTGGCGTAAATATTGGGCAGCGCCAAAATTAAGACCTAGGAAAACCTGGTCCAAACCTGGCGATATGAGCGAAATGCTTTATTTATCCTTGTTTTTGCTGTTTCAATGTGTGACGCATTGTGCAGCACACATAGCAACAGCAAAACACCATTACTGATTGTTTTTGTGTAGTAAGGAACACCTTCCTGCACATAAACAATCTTTCCCTGCAACTCAAGCACCAATGCACAATGGTGCAAGAGTGCCTGCCTTGGCGCTAGGAAGCCACATTTAGCGCCAGCGCCAAGGGAAAGGCAGGGCTGCACCATATTTTTTTTAATATGGCACATCCCTGTGTTTGGAAACTGTCCGAGTGTGGTGTAGCCCTCTTGGCTTAACACCGCGCTCCAGCAATTTCCTAGTAAATACGCTCCCTTATGTTATGGTGAGTGGAAGAGACTACAGAAACCATATCTATTCATTTGTTAGAGTGGTACTGATGCCTCCTATCCGTGTCACTGTATTTTGGTGTGCACAATAGTTTTAAAACATCTAATAATGAAACACCTGCTGTATGTAGTAAGGCTTGTAGAATCATACATTGTGGCCCAATAAGAAACAAAAAACACCGGTCTTGGAGACCATGTTCAGGGTATTTAAAGAGGTCAAGATTGTCTTTGTTACCTGCGTCCCCAATTAAAAAAATTAAGCTGAAGCAGTAAGTTCAGGGTGATTTAGAAGCCTGTTGTAAGGCTGTGTGCTATAATTTTACTTATCCACCCCATGTCCTTAGGCAAGGAATCCACAGTCATGAAAACACATATTCTATGGTAGTGGTCCCTTGGCTTAATCACACCTGAGCTGCGTAGTGTCAAGCCTACACTACGCAGAGGGGCTTCATGATCCCAACGCCTTGGGTTGGCCCACGAACACTTACCTGCATGTTCTACTGAATCCGCAGTGGTCCTGCTGGGTCGAAGAGCTACTTGTTCTCTCTACCGGGCATGTTTCAGGACCTGGACGCAGCACGTCTTGCATTAGAATTGCGTAACCTCGTAGGCATGAAGCGATATGTAGTCTGGGCAAGAAGCTTCTTTATGATATATTTTAGCAGACAAGAGGTTCGGCCCCTTCACAATAAGGCTGGACCCAAATAATAACACCACCAATACAATTGCCAATACTGTTTCGCACTTATTGCCCTACTTTGTATTCCAATCACATCCGTAAGTTAATGTGAACCAAGGCAAATTGAATTACATACTTTTTATTGATTTTTCAATTAGTATTTGTTTTTTATTAGTATCAAAAGGCTTGAATATTTTAAATCACACAAATTTCATATGTACAACCCACACCCACAATTTTCAAAAATTATACAAAACAATCAAATTAATATTGGATATTACCTACAAACAATACAATAACACATAAACATATACAAATTAAACATGACAAAATTAAACATGAAAAAATTACATACACTGAAAAATTAATGTTTTTCTTTTGATTTGACCATACAATATTGGAGTCAACAGTGCCTGTTTTTTGTATAACCCTCTCTATGTCCTAATTATTTCATTAGCTTTCTACAGTATCTCAGACAAGGGGGATTCCTCTTTGGTAGCACTTGTTGAGCAGAAATGCGTGGTCCACTTCCGAATACTTAAGGGTTATTTAATCACAGCAATTTCAAAGTGGAAATAATTTTTTTAGCATTCAGTATAGACAAAAAAGTGATAATGGTGCCATTGTCCCAGTGTTCAGTAACTGTGGGAATGTAATCATATATAATTGAAGCCAATGCTTAATCCCTCTAGGGTAGGGGGGGATCAAGGTTGATGTGTCATGCTCCTTATGTCTATGATGTTGGGGGCCTGACTGTTGAAAAATTGGCCTGTCTTGTCATGTCTGTCCACAAAATGTTATTCTTAAGTCCATTTATATGAGTCTTGAATTTGAATACCCACAATTGTTCTCTCTCTACGAGGAAATTACTGAGATCATGTGTGGGAGAGTGTGACATAGATGTATAATTCATGATCCATTTAATTGTATCCTCATTGTGGACACTTTCTAGAAAATGGGTGGTCAATTTGGTGGTCATACAACAGCAGTGTACATTGCTGCAATGTTCTCTAATGCGGGTTGTTCGACCCAATTCCCACCAGGTATCGTTTACCTGAACATTTTTAGGTCGAGCCTGGGCAGCACATGTGCTGCTCTGTGAGGCATGCTGTATTCAAGTATAGACTTGAAGCTCCGCCCACTCTCCACCCATTTTTTTCATTGCTTGTTTCATTTTCCTTTGTAAACTTCAACTTTTCATTGGTCAATAGGCTTACTAGTCCCTCCTTAGTACCACCTTGTCTCATCTTGTAACCTCCCATAATGTGTGTTGTTACTCGGTAGCCCCTAATTACAGCCTCAGGGCACTATTTCCGTAAATTGTTTTCACCGGCCTGCTGTTGCAGGCAAGACACCATCTCTCCTAACACTTTTTTTTATTTAACGGCACACCACAGTGGCGGGCACGCCTTTGATTTATTTGCGGTGCCAAACGCAGCCGCGTGCTTTTTTAAAACTATTTATTCACTTTTTTGTTGTTGTTTTCAAGCGCTATTAAGTTAACTGAGGCCACGTCCCTTTCTTTAGATAAGCCACATCTAAAGAAAGGTCTGTGGCCGCTATTAAAGTGAAACTGTGGCATGTGGTGCTTTTACAAAAAAAATAATTTGTTTGTCAACTTGACTTGGGAAAAGTGCCTCATACCATGCTTTCACTTTAATGGTGGCTGCGCCCCTTTCTTTAGATGTGGCTCGTCTAAAGAAAGGGGCACAGCTTCTATTAACGTGAAAGCAAAAGACACACAGTTGATGGACGGAGTGCAGAACAAATCAAAACATTCACCCCCAGTCAAGAGACCTGGGTTTAATCCATCATTCTTTTGCTCACCATGCCACAGTGTCATGGTCATATGCAAATCAATCTTGACCCTGTACCTCATGGGAACAGTCTATCCCGAACTGGCAAGCCTGGTCCTCCCTGGACTGGAAAAGAGCATCCTAGGACCGGTTTTGGGGTTTCATCCCTCATCAGCCAGGATTGCCAGAATCCTGTGGTACAATGAGCCCGGGACCCATGTCTGAGCATACCGTGTGCACTTAGGGTGAAAAAGCAAAAAACACACAGTTGATGGATGGAAGGCAGAACAAATCAAAACATTCACCCCCAGTGAAGAGATCTGGGTTTAATCCATCATTCTTTTGATCACCATTCCACTCTAGTTTAGACCTGGCCTTATGCAAATCAATCTTGACTAGGCCTGGGCGGTAAATTTCGTTCCGCTCGCGGAATTTGCGGAATTTGGGTAATTTCCTCTGTTCACGGATTCCGATCTCTCTTTTACATGCTGACCAACAGCAACAAGGTGGAAGCCTAGATGCACACCATGTCTGTTTCAGGTAAGGAGGACCCTGGCTCCTGCTGCTCTGCTGCAATCACTTGTGCTTTACCTCTTGTTGAGGGAATGTCTGAAACAACCTTTGAAGAATGCTGTTTTTTTTATATATATTCAAGGAAGCTTATAGCAGGGCATTGTTGGTCTTGCCAACCAAGGGTTCATTTTATGACCCATTCCATGTAAGTTGTAGCGTATGTGTTGAGTTAGTGTAACAAGCATATCTTTTCATTTGTGTAGCTGAGTTCTCGCAGAAGCGCTGTACATACTAACAAGCTCTTGCATCAGATCAAAGGCATCAATTGCTTACAAAGATCTGATGTCGAGAGGATTGGTAACATATTGGATTATAATTGCAGTTATATAGCACAACGCTTTGAAGCACTATATGGCAACTCTCCTTTATCTCCAACGGGTACTATATATGTTTCTCCCTCGCCCACTAACCCCTCATGATCTAAAACACATCTGTTTGTAAACAAACCAGTTCTCACAAAAGCGTTGCACATACTAACGGACTTCCGCATCAGATCAAAGCCATCAGATGTTTACATTGTAGGTCAAGGTAATTGATAACATATTGCATTATAATTGCATTTATATTGCACATGGATTTGAAGCATTACAGGGTAATTCAGTGGTAACTAGGGCAATGTTCAATACCAGACAGTGCCCCTCCACACCACACAATGACACACCACTCCACTCCACCAAAACCAATAGATCTCATGTGGGCGAGACCTGTTGGCATTGCCAACGCTTGTTGTTATGTGCCATCAAAAAAACAATGCCCCTATACGCAGCAAGGCAAACACTTACAGTGTGTCACAATTTAAAAGCATCTAGTGGTTTTGTTCCATTCTGGTGGTTCAACTACATCAAACCTCACAATCCTTGAAACTAAGATAGTGCTTTAAGCCTATACATTTCAGAGACTCTCCGGGAATCTATCAGACTCAGGCCTATCACTGAAAGTATTCTTATATGCAATAAGTGCAAAGCGTTTGACAATTTTAAAGTATAGGGTTGGTGTATTTCTTCAGCTATTTAGTGCAGTGCTAAATGAAGAACGATGCAATTTCTTCAGAATACTTCTTCATCTTCATCGATCAACGAGTCAGAAACAAATCCGCTTGCCATTTAGGCTTCAGAACCAGGCACTTGCACTGGACACTGACATCCTCAGGGGCTGGTTCAAACTAAGAGCTGCATATTCCTGCACATTTAAAGACGTCTTCAGGCAGGAAGTTGATTCATCTGTTTATTCCAGTGTAGAGCCTTGCTATCAGGTCCAACAGCTCTACATGTGGCAGCCCTGGGACAGGGGCAGTCATTTCAGGACTTTAATATCGACCACAAACAACACTGCCTTTTTTGAGAAAAGGAGTCACTGAGGCTGGCCCCCTTTCTTTGGGGATCTAGTTGTGCTCCTAGGAGTCCCTTCCATTGTGTTTCCAACTGAAGCCATCACTCCATTGCTGTTCCTGGCTATTTGCCTCCAAGTAGTATTTTGTTTTGTCAAAAATCTTTTTATTAATCACGCACATCAATTCAGCAGGCAGTACAGTGTGTATAAAGAACAAACCTCACATTCTCGTTACAATCTAATGAGGATACATCTTCTTCCTTTGTGAGATCCTTTACTACAGCATTTTCTGGAGTAGGAATAGTAATTATATCCACTCCGCTATCCAACACTTTCTCCACAGTTACACTCTCTGGAGTGGGAATAGTGATGTTACCCCTCCACTATCCAACACTTTCCCTACTGTTGCACTCTCTGGAATGGGAATAGTATATTTTATTCCCTCTGCTATCCAACCCTTTCCCTACAGTGGCACTATCTGGCGTGTGAATAGTACATTATTCTCCACCACTATCCAACACTTTCCCTACTGTTGCACTCTCTGGAATGGGAATAGTATATTTTATCCACTCCGCTATCCAACACGTTCCCTACTATTGCACTCTCTGGAGTGGGAATAGTAATATTTACCCCTACGCTATCCAACACTCTCCTTAATGTTGCACTCCCTGAAGTGGGAATAGTAAATTATTCCACTCCTCTATCCAACACTAACCCTACAGTTCTACCTGCTGGAGTGGGAATAGTAAATTATTCCCCTCGGCTGTTCAACACTTTCCCTGCTGTTGCACTCGCTGGAGTAGGAATAGTAATTTTTTCCACTCAGCTACCCAACACTTTCCCTACTGTAGCACTCACTGGAGTGGGAATAGTAATTTTTACCCCTATGCTATGCAACACTTTCTCTACTGAGGCCATCTCTGGAGTGGAAATAGTAATTTGTACCCCCATACTATCCAACACTTTCCTTAATTTTGCACACCCTAAAGGGGTAAAAGTAAATTATTCCCCTATGCTATCCAACACTTTCCCTACTGTTGTACTTGCTGGAGTGGAAATAGTAAATTATTCCCCTCAGCTATCCACCACTTTCCTTACTGTTGCACTCCCTGGAGTGGAAATAGTAAATTATCCCCCTTCACTATCCAACACTTTCCCTACTGTTGCAATACCCCGGAGTGGGAGTGGTGATTTTATCCCTCTGCTATCCAACATTTTCCCTACTGTTGCTGTTAATGTAGTGTCAAATGTAATATTAAGAGATTAAAAATATTGTAATATTTTAAATTATTGTGTAGATATTGTATTTTTATTTTACTGATATATATAATATACATATATATATATATATATATATATGTATTTATCATTTTTAATATGTTTCTAACATTTTATAATGTATTTTGATAATTATTTGTTAATAATATTAAGTACATTTATATATTATATTTTACATATATGTATGTTTAATTATTTTTAACATGATATGTATTATTTATAATTATAAACATCATCTAATAATTCTATGTTTTTTAATTATATGTATTATTTACTTTATTTTACATTATTTTTTAAACATTTAAAAAACTGAATTTTTAACAACAATATTTTTAACAATATTTTTGTAAAATATTTTTGTATTTACCATCATATTTCGATATTCTGGACAACGATATTTATGTCCCAATATTTTTGTACCTCGACATTTTTGGTGTTGATATTCTGTCAGGTATTCCCTCGTGATATCATCCCAAACCTTGAGGGTGGTTTGTGTCAGAGTACTGATATAAGCATTAGCCAGCCTGTCTTTCTTGTGTTTCCAGAGCACATCCCATATTGTTCTCCCCACCATCGCCTGGTCCATTTGGAGCCAGTGCATATCGGACTCCCTCATGGACCATTCCACAATGATCCTCAATTGGGCTGCTTTGTAGTATAAACTAAAATCTGGGAGAGCTACCCCTCCTTCTCCCTTTGTGTGTCTTAGAGTGTGAAAAGGGAGACGTGCCCTCCCATTCTGCCATATATACTTGGTGATGAGGGAGCAAAGTCTAGGCAGGAGATCCCGGTCCAAGTCAATTGGGAGAGCTTGGAACTGGTATAGCAACTTTGGTAACACTGTCATTTTTATTGTGGTAATTCGCCCGAGCCAAGAAATGTAGAGGGGTCTCCAACGTTTGAGATCCTGTTGAAGTTGGGACATTAAGTGAGGATAGTTGGCCCCATAGAGGTCCTCTACCCGTGGAGTGAGCTGAATTCCCAGGTATTGAACGGAGCGTGTAGCCCACTGAAATGGGGTCTACCCACAGAGACGATGCGCCTCTCCGTCGGGGCCGGAAGATTTAGAATGGAAGATTTGCACAGGTTTACTTTAAAGCCGGCAACTCCTTCAAATGTTTGCAGATCTGCCTGCAGCACCTACAGTGAAGGGCCAGTATTGGTGAGTGTCATCAGGACATCGTCCGCAATTAGTGATAGTTTGTGGTCCTCTCTGCCGAACCTTATCCCCCTAACCTCGGGCTGATCCTAATTCATACCGCCAGCGGTTCAATGCTGAAGGCGAACAGAACAGGTGAGATCGGGCCGCCCTGTCTTATACCTCTATTTAAAAGAAACGGAGGTGACGAACTCCCGTTGACCTGTACTCTCGAGTGTGGATGCAGGTAGTTAGCCCTGTCATATCAATAAACCTCATCTCAAATCCAAATCATTCCAGGGTGAGAAGGAGGAACGACCAATCCACCCTGTCAAAGACCTTTTCGGCAAGGATCACCGGGATCTTGTGTTTGGTTCCTTTTTCTATCAGATGCATTGTCATACGGATATTGTCATGAGTCTGCCTCCATTTTATGAAGCCCGATTGATCAGGGTGGACTAGTGCTGGCATCAGGTCCTCTTGTCTCGCAGCTAATATATTGGAGTACAGTTTGGCATCTAGGTTCAGTAGAGTAATGGGCCTCTTGGAGGCTCAGCTCTGCAGATTTTTCCCTGCCTTAGGAATTACAGTAATCACTGATTCAGCCATTGAGTTTGGCACCGTGCTCCCTTCAGCTATTGCATTATATAGGGAGGCGAGGTGTGGGATAATCTCTGACGTGTACGTTTATAAAAGTGGGCCATCAGGTCCTGGAGACTTGTGGGGTTTGAGTTTGGCGATCACGTTCACTACCTCCTCAGTGGTGAAAGGGGCATTTAATTGGTCATTCCCTGATGTCGGAAATTGGAATGGGTCCAGTGAGTGTAGGTACTGGTATTGCACATCCGGATCTAGAGGTGGGCCTGTATAAATCTCTCTAAAGAACCTACCAGATATATTTGCCTTTATATCGTCTACATGTGTTAAGTTACCCTCTCTATCGCAAATGCCCCATATGTATTCTTTTTCCCTTTTTTTCACGTAACTGTCTAGCTAAACGTGTTCCCACCTTGCCCCCCTGGGTGTACGAGATCTGACGGAGCCGCAGTAAGGTGTATTCTGTCCTATTGGTGTAAATCATCTTGATTTTCCCTTTCAGCATGCTGAGCTGATGTTGCAGGGTCCGGGTGGGGGTCCTCTTGTGCCCTCTTTCTATTCCCTCAAGTTCAGCCTCCAGAACTGCTTGTTCCCTAGTCTTCTGCTTGTTCAGTGCACAGTTGAGCTCAATACATTTTCCCCTAAGAACCACTTTCGATGCATCCCAATTGTTCGGGGGGAGGTGGCCTGGGGCCGGTTCATCTAGAAATATTAGTTGATGATTGCTGACCTAAGTTCATCCCATAGGACACTATCTCTGGTGACTGAAAACCGAAAATACCATCTTGATGGACCCGATGTGGTGCATCCCCAGGCAAGGCTAATTGTAACTAGGCTGTGGTCTGAGATAGTGATTGGGAGTAATCTTTGGTGGTCGGGTACAGTGTTCTCCATGCGTCTTTGAGACCTAATGCCTGTATCTTCTGTTTAATCCCTTTGGGAAAACTGTCTGTGGTCGACCTGTGGGGGTGGGTGCTTTCGATTTCTGCATGCCAAGTTAGATTAAACTCTCCCATCAGGACCGTCGGACCTTCTCCAAACCCACCCACTAACTCCAATAGGGAGGCCATGAACACCGGTTGACCTGTGTTTGGTGCGTATGCTGTGATGAACGTGCATTGTCAACCCCTTAATTTCCCCCTCACCATAATCACTCTGCCTTCTGTATCTGATTTTATGGCTTCTGGCTGTAATTTTGTAGAGTTGTGGAACATAAGGGTAACTCCCTTCAGCCTTGATCCTGCCGACGATCTATAAATTAGGGAGTAGCTTTTATGGCAGAGCCAGAGTTCCTCTGTTTTCTTTAGGTGAGTTTCCTGAAGTGCTACAACATCAAACTGATTATCTACCAGATATTTTCATATTTTATGTCGTTTTTCTAGGAGATTTCAGACCCCTAACATTCCAAGAGGCTATTGAAACCATCCCATACTAGGACTAATCCCCCTGCTCATAGTCAGAAAATTCAATGTTAGCACTCCTCTACCTCTTCCCCTCCACTCCAGATGAAGCCCAACAGTCCCTGCAACTAAGTGCCTTCCTGCACTGCTACAGCGTGCTACTTGTCTGATTTTCATTAATGAGCACCACCAACCCCTGCCACCCTACCTCCCTTTAAACAGTATAACAAAAAAACAAGAATAACGTATGCTGGGCAGCCCTAAGGTCCCCAACTAACCCATTGCTGGAGGCTGAGGTCATGATGACGGGTGTCCTGGTCAGGGCCCGCCGCCTCGGCTGTCATTCGCATAGTTCTGAGATAGCCTAATAGAGTCTATTTTAGACTGTGGCCCAGGAGAAAACGTAGCTTAAGAATGGCAATGTGTGCATTCTGCCATCTTTCCTCTGCTTATTTCGCTGACCCATTGCTTCGACTTCCCACTAATCGGATCTTCAGTCATTTTGTCCCTGGTTGCAGGTGTCGGTTTATTTTTGAGAGAGTTTGCCTCTGGGTTTTGTACGTTATTGGGATACCGTGCCCCTTGCAGATTCTGTACTTTTTTACGTCCCCTGGCCGCATTCGTCTCCGGGACTTGGGAGTCCCAGGATTCTCCAGCCTTCCTCTAGTTCAGAGATGTGGTGTGTTTTATTATTAAATTCAAAAATCAGCCCGAAGGGGAACAACCATCGGTATCTTATATTCTCATCCCACAGTTTGGACGTTATTGCTCTGAAGTGTTTTCTCCATAATAGCGTGGAGGGTGCCATGTCTTGATACAAAAGACATTGAATCCTTGGAAGGAAATCTCATCCTTTTTCTTTCCTGCTGCTTGCAAAATTGCTTCCTTCATTTTGAAAGAGTGGAGCTTGACGAGGATGTCACAGATACGGCGTAGTTCTCACGTCTGTTGGTTCCCCAAGCGGTGCGCCCTGTCGATTTTGATTTTCATCTGGCGCGGCCAAGAATTTCTGCAAAGAGCCCCTTGATAAAGACTTCTAGATATGGCCCCTCCGCTCCTGCTTCTTAGTCTCGTATTCTGATGTTCTCTCTCCGAGACCTATTTTACAAATCTTTTGTCTTCAAGAAAGCCAACTGTAATTGCCTATGGAGGTCCTGTACTTTTTCGTGGGAGGCCATTGTGCTTTTGTCCAATTCTTGTGTCTGGCCCTCAACCTCCAGGACTATAGTACCTATGGACTCCACATCCTATTGGAGGGCCGTCATGGATTTGGTGGGATCGGCTTTCAGTTGGTACTGTTTGATTTCCACGCGGAGCTCAATTTTAAATTCCCTAAGAGAGGCCATGAAGTCATCTTTGGTGAGTGTCATACTGGTAACTTCTCCCCCAGAGTCCTGGGCCTGCCTCCTCTTCGTGGAAGTAAAGAAATTGGAGACTTTGTTTATCGTCTCTCTCAGTGGCGTATGTGCAGGTTGGTAGACTCTCTTCTTCAAGGGGGAGCGACCCCCCGAGTCACTACTCCCCTGCAGCCACAAATGGGTCTAATGACCTCTAGAAGCTATCTTCTCACCCAGAAGAGTCTGCCCCCAAGCTAGAGAGTGTCAGCCATCTTAGGGTCAGGCAGAAAACAAATAAAGTGTGTGGCTGTATCAGCTAGCGCTTCCTGGGGTCTGCACAGTTGCTGTTGAAGGTTCTAATTCACAGCCGCTACACTCTAGAAAATGTGAGTAAGCATCCCTGGGGTAATGCTTGTGATCCCTAGCGACGATTCGCTAAGGGTGCCATGTTGGAGTCGGGCGCATCTCCTGGGCCTCCCAAGGGTTATGGCTTTGCTGCTCAACAGTCCGGAGGGGACAACTTCAGGGACCTCCCGCCACCCGAGCTTAGCATCGGGCCGCCCTTTAGCGACAGCAAGGTCCCTGCTCACCTTCTTACATATCATGGTGAATGCCTGCAGTACCAGGCCGGTGTCTCATGGGATCAGCGTCATCTATGCTCCACGCTGGGCGGGTCTCCTCTGACCCGGTAGGTTGCTCTTTGTTGCCTCACCTACCGTTGTGTCTCTCCAGGTGGCCCACTATCCTGGTTGTGTGCACTGAAACAGCGCTTCAATTGTTGCGCTTTTCCGGTGCGGGGGAGCCCAGCGGCGCCATTTTGAGAGCCCACTCTGTTCCCCTCCGCCGCCGAATGGCATGAGTTTCTTTGTCGTGTGTGGATCAAACTTGCTCACCCAGGGTCCAGGTAGGATCACGCTTCCTTAATGACACTTACTGGTAAGTTTCTGGCAACAGTCTGAGACAGCTACAAGGCTCTGGAGCCGGTCTATATCACGTCCACCCGGCCATCTTGCCTGGTCACATTCCCTCCAGTATTTTGCTTTCGATGCAGTTTCTCTTGATGACCTTATTTCTACCGCAAGGAAGCGGCAGCGCCATCGTTCAGCAGTGAAGGATGTGCCCAAACCCGACAGACCCAGGTATATTTCAATGAGCATTTACAGATCGAAAGAGCAGGAGCTGAGAGACTTAATCTATTTGTAAAATGTGTATGTCTATTTGTGGTAACAGCAGCAAATACTATTGGTATAGGCTCATAATGTTAGTAAACAAGGAAACTCGTGCAGTAAGATTAATTGGTTTGCTTAAGATCAAACAATGTGCTGTTGAAAAAACTGGAGGTGAGAGTGACATTTTTCCTACTGGGTCACACATGGTAAATACTAGGTTAAGAGTTACATTCTGAAAAAGTTCCAGCAGATCAAAGTGCCACCTTAGCAACGGCAGTGGGCATAGTGAGTAAGTTACTTGGCCAAGTGACAATCACCTCAAGGAAGAGGTTTAGCTGCAATAAACCCACACATCCAGTGATTTTCTGTGAGCAGAGGCTGTCCTGGAATACACATGTAGCAAGGTGGCAGATTAACCCCAAAATGGTTGCCATTTAGGTGCAGTGACCTAAAACTGAAACGTACCCTGCAAGGATTGCTTACCCCCAGACATGTGGAGCAATTTTTGAGTTTGATTCAAGTTTTGGAGATGCCAACTGTCTCAACGAGTTGATATAAATGAGCCCCTCTCGATTATCCATGTTTGTCCGTGTAGAGAAGGGCCAGATGAGAGTCCATAAGGTCTACAGGTGAATGTGTTCTACTTCTTCAAAGCTCAGCTCAAAGAAAACTCCAGTGTCCATCCTAGTTGTTGCTACTCCTTCTGCATATGGCCAAGGCCTGGTGCTCTTTTAACTTTTAACTTTAGCCCCTTCCTACTCCTACCTCCAAAGTTCACACCCAGTGCGTAATTGCTGATGTTACTCTGTCCTTTGTTCCTCAAATGAACAAGGTTGACTCCACGTGCTTCCTCCCTTTGAAAGTTCTGTATAAAATTCTTCCATCCAGATCAGCACGGCCTTATAATCCAGGTGGTTATTACTTTCCACCATTACTAGGGCAAGCCCTCTATCTGGAGCTGTGTAAGTTCCTAGTCAAGAGACTTGGGCCATCTAGAATGCTGAAGTCCTTCTTCTGTTACACTGGAGAGGCGTGCTCCGGACTCTACACATCTTTCCAAACTCCACTGATTCCCTGTGGAACAAACAGAGTAAGTTGTATGCTCATTGCCTTGTCACCCAAGACGTACATACATTGATACAAAGTCAGCTATTACCTTGGTATGCGCCTCATAGATCTATCTTGCAGGCCCTTTTCTCTCTTCCACAGATACCCCATTGTTTAGCTAGGTGGACACTCCTGCTACTGTTCAGTCACCCTCTGGACCTAGCTTCCCCATTCTCGCTGCACAACATCTCTCCAGCTCCTGCAAGAAACTAAAAATCGACCTTTTGACTCTCTAACTGCTTGGATGTTCACTCTATTGGAATCTAGTGCAAATACAACTTTGGTGATCGTGTGTTTAGGAAATTATGTAATAACCTTACAAATGAGCTGTACATAGTGCTGCCCAGAACCGTGCCCGTTACATCATACCTCCCCCACATCATTACATTCAATGATTTACAATAGGGGTCCGGCTGAATTCCAAGCGTTTCAGGGCAGGGGCGGCTGGTGACATTTGAAAGTGGTGTGGCGTAAAAGAATTGTCGTACTTCACAGCGGCGAGCGCGCGTAGCGTGCGAGCTCGAACCCCCTACGGGGGGTTCTACCCCTAGAAAAGTTTGAAAAAGAGTGGGCAAATGGTGCATTTTCAAGCAAACCAGAAGGTCTGAAGAACAGCTCAATCAATACTACTGTTTAGAGTTGTGGGAGTTAAGAAACCTTCTAGAAGTTTGACCCATAATGGAATGCTCTGTGAATATGGAACTAAAATGAACAACAATTTCCTGGTACCGCAGTAGCACAACTATTCTTAATCATACTGGATATAACCACAAGCGAACATGTACAATACCATGATTGACAGGGTGATGAATTTGCTTGGACACTAGCGCTTAGGGAATGTAGCAATTTCTCACTCCAAGACTCTCAAAACTATTCACACATCAAAAATATGTTTTTGTGCAGTGCTTTGAGGCGCTGACCATACATGCAGACAGGGCATTGGACACAGGTTGAGCCCACCATGGGTGGCGAAACACAGATGTGTCCCACACACACCACTGTAAAACACTACCATTACAAGATGGAAGCCATGACAGGTGCATCACTATTGAGGTAGCTAACTAGAGGTGTTAACATGCTCAGTACAACAGTGTTCCACTGTGGTACCAACAGACTCAAGTTATAATGCTGGTTGTGCCACTGCCCTGTGCTTCAGTTAACCATTTGCCAAACTTGTACCACCTAGAAGCAGGCCTAACCACACTATTAGGCGCTATATAAACGACTGCCTCCTCCTGCCTACAATCAACAACAAAAGCTGGATGATGCAGCTGCACTGGCATGTTTGGGGAAGGGATTATACTGAAGTGGTAGATTGAAGCCAAAAACTGTGTTTCTCTTGCAAACATACGCCAAACAAATCTGTAACTCTTTTTCCTAAAAGATATTTCCATTTGACAATTCTTTATACACCCAATACAATTTTAAACACATCAAAGGCAAATACTTCATTTAATGCTGGACAGTTGGCCCTGAACTAACTGTTTTCCTTTTTAATTTCCTAAGATCATTTAAGAATATTTTTCCTGCGATCCCCAGAGAGTCACAGTGTGTAATAAAAGACTAAACAAATTGAACTAGGGAGTTATAAAAAAAACACACAAAGACGGACATTTGCCACCAACATTGGGATGCGCAAAGACCCGATGTACCCATTTTTAAAACCATTGCAGTAGTCGAGGAGCAGAAAGCGGCTGCAATTATCAGTATTCTCAAAGCCCAAATCCCTCAAAACTACTAAGAAATTTAGACTGCTGTGCAATGTGTAGAAGAAAGTGCTGTAGTAGAATAAAAAATAAAGCTGCAGCATGCTCGAACATATTTTTTTGGAACGACATAAACCATTTTATAAGGGGTTTGTTATTATTAGCAAATAGGAGCTGTCAAATGATTGAAAGATTGAAAGGAAATCCAAACTGTGATACGTAAAGGTGTGAGAGAGCGCAAACTGATAAATGTATGAGTACATCACACTTATCTGTAGTAAGCATAATTCATGAAGAGAAATGCCATGAGTGCTAATAGTATCTGCAATTATATCCTAAATGTATAGCTAATGTAGAGATTTAAGTAGGTGTGGAACTAATACAGAAATGTGTGACATTATATGACTTTATTAGACGTGATTATTTTGAATCCATGTCGTGAAGCTGTTACAACATAAGATGGTATGCGGTAAAACGCAGAACGTGGTAGGCCTCAGGGCCAGAGCTGGAGGGAAAGGGAAGGTGGTTCTTTTCACGACACAGATTGTTTTAAGGTTTTTGGTCATTGCATTAAATAGGCCATGATTTATAGAATTGTTTACTTAATAATAGAATAAGAGTATTAACATGTTTTAATTAAATGAAGAAGTTGAATGCTATAATCATAATGAGAAATATTGTAGGCCTGAAATGTTTTAGCATTGATTTACACGTACATGTCTGGGCTGAGAAATGTTGCGAGCCTTTTTAGAAGTTTATGAGAGTTGGGTTCTTGGAGGCAGATATCTGTCTGCAACAGGAAAGGGGGGATCCAATTATAAATGAATGAATAGAGGTCTGTTCAGTAGACGGCCCAGACATGGAGGAGGGTTTTGGAATGTTTAAGGGGTATCAGCGGGCCGGAGAAGAATCTGAGAAGCAAGGTCAACTCTAACGTCTGAGGCCCAATACAAAACATCATGGAAAAAGCCTGAAGTTGCACCACGTGAGGGGCGTTCCACAAGGGGCGTCTCAAAGGTTGTTGACTGTTTTGTATTAGGGACAGCACCCCTGGGTGGAGTTAGAGCAGAGACCTGAGGACCCTTAAGAGAGTGGATGGGTAGGCAGAGAGGGGTCATGACTGGAGAACTTTAGGTTTTCACCAAGAGACTTAGAGTGAGTGACTTCCCTTGGGGGTCATTCACTGCTGACACCTTTGTTAGGTTGGGATTTGGTTAAGTAGGGATACCATCTAGAACAGGGTAGGGACGCCTAACCTGTGTGTTTTTTTCCTCCAACCTAAATGAAGGAGAGATATGCGTCTATGCTGATAGCTTTGCTATTTTTAGAACTTGTGTTAGTGATTTCTGTCGCTCGTCTGAGGGCTTTTCGAGAGCACATGTATGTAATTGGACCTGTGTATCTCGTGAATCTCATTCTGAGATGCCTGTATTTGCAGCTCATTATATCTTTACAATAAACTTTTGAAAACTAGAAGTTGTCCGTGATCTTTGAGAGTAGAGTCCTTTCTTGGGTGAACTAACTTGGAAATAGGTGCACTTTCTTTCCTTACAGACAGGCAATAAAGGTTCAGTCGACCAGATCGAGGTTTGGATCAATAGATATAAGGTATCGATCAAAATCTCGCCCTTTCAGTTGGTAGCTATAGAGGATGGTTGCCTTCTTGAGGACGGTGACCTAGGCCAGGTTGGCTTACCCCAAGGCCCCTAGAGATCGATGATCGGAAGAACAGCCCGCTGGAGAAGATCCGGATGACGTGAGACAGAAAAAGCAGCAGTATCGGTTGAGAGTGAGTATAAAGGGTTATGCGTGTTAGATTGCGGTGTTTTGTATTGTATCTATGTTGTAATGTCTGGCGGAGTTGAATGTCTGTAGAGTGACTGTGGAACAGGTTGTGAGCGCGCGCAACCGGTGGAAATCTTAAGTTCAAGGAGAGCTTAAGTGGTTCGGGTGTATCGGACACCCAGAGTAATTGTCAACTAGTGTGAAGGGGGTCATGAGGTACCATTGACCACCCGAGAGACCGAGATAGGGGGAACGTAAGAGTGAGTGCGTGAGTAACGGACGCTGGTCGGAAGTTACTGTGTGTGTAAGCAACCTATCAGAGGGACGATAGACATCTCGTCAGTTGTGTTGACAATTACAGATAGACTGTGGACGTACAGTCGAGAGAAGTGACCGCTTGGTCGGAAGTAGTCATTTTTCGGTGTATGAATGGGACGCATGCATAACCGGGAGACGAGTTGAGAAAGGAGGGGTGCTGCTGCGAAGCGGAGAAAAGAGACGTCAGGTGGTGTCGCGCAGAGATTGGCTGACCGGAGAAAGACCGCGCTGTGATAGGCCAGCTAGCGAACACGTCACACAGGGTCGCGACGTGATTGGCCGACAGGAGAAAGACCGCGCTGTGATAGGCCAAGCTAGCAAAGCCGCGACAGGATTGGTGGATTGTCATCAGGAAGTAAACAGAGTAGCGAGGCTGGATTTTGTGCGCATAATTATGAAGTGTTTTAAATGGTTGAAAGCGTTGTTTAAGAAAGAGAAGCGGGGATCGTATGAAGGGGAAGAAGCCCCGCCGGAGGGTACGCCAGCTCGTTACATGGCAGTAAATGTTGGGTTGCATACGATCCTGTGGATATCAGAGTGGAGTAAGATTACTGAAGGAAACGAGGAACTGACGTTCCCGAAGTACGGGACGTTCAGATTAGAGGTGTTACATCGATTAAAATCAGTCATGACCTCAATTAGACCCTTGCCTAGACCAACCCAGTTTGAAGCTCTTGAAGCATGGATTAGGGCAGCGCATGAAAAGAATATGAACAGACGACAAGAAAGGGTGAAACGATCGGTAAGGGCAGTACAGGATGCCAGGTGGGATGCAGATGCTAAAAGATGGAGAGTGCATAATTTGGAAATAAATAAACTGTACCCAGTGTTAGAGGCGCCAGTAAATAAAAGCCCCCTAGAAGAAGATGATGAGAGCGAAACAGAGGATAGCCTGATAAACAGATTATTGACAGACAGGCCACCCCCATATAATAAAGCAGGGGGAGAGGTCGAGAATACTGAAGGAGAAAAGGGGGGCATTGCAGGAGAGCATAGGCCGCTTCCCAGTTCACAGTGGGATCCTGAGCCAAAGAAAGAGCTGTTCCAGCCTAGTCAGGTGCAGCAGGTGGTCGGTAGGTTTGTGGTACAAAGAGCGCCGGAAACGGAAAGTGCCACATCCTACCCATTACCAGATGCACTACAAGTACCTGTTACCATAGGTCCTATAATATCGATATATGACCAAGAAAGAGCAAGAGGGGAAGAACGGGTACGGAAAGACAGAGAAAGAGCAGAGAAGGCTAGGAGGAACGATACCACTAATTCCCCAAGTCAGATGCCGATACCCAGAGAGTGGAGTACACCGATGCACACAGCAGGGGACCCGGGAGGAGATCCTGGGGGCCCTAGATGGCCAATGGATCTGAGGGGATCTGGACGAAAATCCTTTCAAGAGCTAAATGAGTACATGAAGCAGTGGGATGAGGCAGTGAAGGCTCAAAAGTGCATCAATGCTGCAGAAGCAGAAAGGGAAAGTCAGGACAGCAGAGCACGGACTCACTGCGGGGCTGGGGAGAGTAGCCCGGAGTGGGACTGTAGAGGGAGTAGGGGAGTCACCCATTGGGCCCGGAGTGGAGGTAGAACAGACCTGGAAAACGGGGGCCCCGGGAGTGAAGGGGTGGCGCGCCCAATACTCAGTGAAGGGGAGAGGAGAGCACAAGAGTACAGAAACAGCTTTAAATGTCCACACTGTGTGCCCGGCACCAGAGAACTGAATGGGAGTTGTGAGAGGTCGCACCATAGTCCCTGTGATGACGGCAATGAGCGCAGCCCAGGGAATATGGGGAACCAGGAAGGATCGTATCGGATACTGAGCGATACGAGGCAAAGGGAGTGTAGCGACCAGAGGGAAAATAACAGAGAGATGTGCGGTGAGAGGAGGGAAGAAGAAGAGAGTGGGCAGAGAGAGAGTGGGGGTAACAGGCCCGTGTTCCATCACCTTCCTAGATCGGATGGCCGAGCATGGGACCTGGAGAGATGGGAGCGAGGGAGACCACCCATTAACTCTCCCGAGCCCAAACGCAGAGCTCGAAGTTGGGATGGTAGGGAGACCAGTGAACCCCCTTCGAAAGACATATTGCGAGCTGAGATAAAAGCCAAAAGACTCGATGTCTCCAGTTTAAGGTCAGATCTGGATGACATGGTAGATGGTACCCTGCCTTTAGAAAGAATGGAAATGTATGAACAGGATGAAATACTGTATATGGCAAAGGACATTACTCGAAAAGCGAGAGCAGTCCATGAGAAGTTAGTCGAACTAGCAGGCAAATATATGGTGGATCTGTCAAGAACCAAGGCATTACAGGGTAACCACAGGCTACATTACTCAGATCGAGACCTAGATGAGAGGAGAACGATTGGGCTGAAAACACACATAAGGGAACTGATTACTGGAATAAGGACATGGAGAGCACTAGATAAATGGGAAGAGAGGTGGTCCAAGAAAGGGACCGGCAGGAGAAGCATGATTGGTATGACACCAGGACAGCAGGGAATAGAAGCTTACCCTTTGCGTGAAGTGGCAAATGGGAACTATGTACATGTCCCTTGGAGTAGGGGAGATTTAGCTGCTTTTACCACCTCTTTCCCCAAATTACGTGAAAGCCCAGTGGAGTGGTACAAGCAAGTGGAGAGATTTGTAAAAATCTCAAAGGTCCTTTGGATAGATCTGAACACGCTGTTTGACATTGTAGTACCAGGCGACCTGTGGACAGCATGCAAGGTTAGCGCTGAGTGGCCCATAACAGAGCCAGAGAGAGATGCCAAGACTAATGGGCCGTCCGAGATTGTGATGGCAAAATACGAGAGAGTGATGACTTGGCTGAAAGAGAAGGTGCCAATGCAAGACATAGATTGGGTCAGAATAGACCGAACAAGACAGGAACCCAAAGAGACAGTTCATGAATATTACGAGAGATTGCTGAAGGCGTTTAAACAGTATAGCGGCTTGGATGTAATGGATCCAAAAGACATAGGGCAATTTGTGTCCAAGTTCGTCCTGGGACTGAGACCGGATATTAGTTTAATGATTCAGCAACACTCGATTTGTTGGCAAACTAAACCCCTAGATGAAATACTGAGATATGCCAGGTACTGCTGCGATGAGATAGACTCCAAGGCTAAGAAACTAAAAGAAAAGCTGATGGTGGTACAGATGCAGGCAGCAGGAAAGGGGGGCCAACAGCAACAGCAGCAAGGGACAGGTACCGGAGGAAAGAAGCAGTACAGTCAGAACAAGGGTAATGAGGAGAGTTCCACCTTTAGACCCAGAATAGACATAGCTACCTTGAAGAAAACGACTAGGTGCCACCAGTGCAACGAGTTGGGGCATTGGAAACGCGAGTGCCCTTACAATGTAGAGATAGGAGAGCAAGAGATAGAGGAGGAAGAGGTCCAGAGCGCACCTATGAGAGGGGCGACGCCATACCAAGGAAAGGTGCTCAAAGGGGGGGGGGCTCCTCCCCGAGCCCAGTTCCCGCAACCTCCTCGAGTAGGGAGTATGGGAAAGACCTATAGACAAATGCCCCTGTTTGTGGAAGGGGAAGAATGCTATTATGTGGACCCATTAACCGGACAGAGAGTGGAAAGAGAAGACTGCACCCTCGGGGCAGCCTTAGAGGTAGATCAGAGGGGACCCTATGTGGAAGCAGAAGTAGCAGGGTGCCCTACGACATTTCTGGTGGACACAGGAGCCACTAGATCCACGATCAGATCAGCTGCAGTTCCAGACCTGCCCATGTCTGGAGAGACCATACAGGTGGTAGGGGTCGCAAACAGGAGAATAACCAGTCAATTGACAGAACCGGTGCAGGTGAAAATAGGGAAGTACAGCGATGAGCACCAGTTTGTGGTTTGCGATTCAAGTCCTGTGTGTCTGCTAGGAAGAGACCTGTTGTGTAAATTAAATTGTACTATATACTGTACACCTCAGGGAGTGGAGGTACTGACAAATGATGATGATGCAGATTTCAAAGTCGCAAACTCTAGAATATGCGTGGAGCTGTACCCTACTTTGACAGTAGACGAGCTCCCCTGGGACTTGAGAGAGACAGTGGCACCAGAAGTATGGGATTTCACTGGGGAAGAGATTGGATTGGTCAAAGGGGTGGACCCAGTGAAAATTGTAGTGAAACCGCATGCTGAGTTCCCAAGAACACCCCAATACAAATTGACTCCAGAAACGATTGCAGGCATAAAACCCGTGATCGAGTCCATGATTAAACAGGGAATACTGAAAGAAATCGTGGGTAGTCCATGCAACTCCCCGATTATGGGTCTACAGAAACCAAATGGGAAATTTCGGATAGTGCAGGACCTTCGAAAGATTAATAACATAGTCGTTTCATGTTGTCCAGTGGTACCGAATCCATCAGTGATACTGTTTCAGATTCCATTCCAAGCAGAGTGGTTCACTGTGATCGATCTTTGCCAGGCTTTCTTTTCGATCCCTTTGGACGAAGATAGCCATTTTCTTTTCGCATTTAAGCTGGAAAATCGCGTCCTAACATGGTGTCGTATCCCTCAGGGGTATACAGAGAGCCCATCGATCTTTAACCAGCTTTTGAAGAAAAATCTTGAAAGTCTAGTGCTGCCCCAGAAGTCAGTTCTGGTCCAGTACATAGACGACCTCCTTGTGGCGTCAGAAACAGAAGAAGCTTGCAGGGAAGACTCCATTGCTTTGTTAAATCACCTAGCTGCCAATGGGCATAAGGTATCCCCGGGAAAATTGCAGTACTGCCTGACAGAAGTGCAGTACTTGGGACACAGAATTGAGAAAGGCAAACGAAAAGTGTCACCAGACAGGATAGAGGCGATCATGAAAATGAATGCGCCTCAGACCCAGAGAGAGGTCAGGATGTTCCTAGGGATGGTGGGTTATTGCCGACAGTGGATCGTGAACTTTTCACTGAAAGCAAAACCTTTGCAAAAACTGACGCACAAGGAGGTGAGTGATCCGGTACCATGGGACAAAGACTGTTTGATGGCGTTCCTACAGTTGCGAGAGGACCTGTGTCGTGCTCCGGCATTGGGAATGCCTGATTACAATAAACAATTTTTTCTTTACTGTTGTGAGAGAGAAGGTTGCGCGTTGTCTGTGTTGGTCCAAATCCATGGGAATGCCCGTAGACCAGTTGCTTATTTCTCGGCTACTTTAGACCCAGTAGCCGCAGCGTTGCCCGGATGTCTCAAATCCGTTGCTGCAACGGGTGTCAGCATTGAGAGATGTGAAAATATCGTCATGGGGCACCCGTTAGAGGTGTGCGTGCCACATTCTGTTGAACTGTTGATGACCAGGACCAAAACACAGCATCTGACCAACAGCAGGCTCACGCGCTATGAGCAAGTTATTCTTGCTGCAGAGAACGTGACCCTCAAGAGATGCTCTGTTTTGAACCCTGCTACCTTAATGCCACTTCCAAATGATATTGATGATGATGATGAATATACAGACCATGACTGTCTCGATGTGACTGAACTATGCACCAAACCCAGACCCGACATCGTAGATGAGCCACTGACCGACCCAGACGAAGTTTTCTTTGTCGATGGCTCATGTGTAAGAGACGAAGTTGGGCAGTTGAGAGCAGCGTATGCTGTTTGTACAATTGAAGGAGTTGTGGAAGCAGGGTGCCTGGAAGGAGTAAACTCCGCTCAGGTAGCCGAGATTATTGCCCTGACACGTGCTTGCTTAGCAGGCAATCAAATTCGAGTCACCATCTACACCGACAGCCAATACGGGTTTGGGGTAGTTCATGATTACGGGCAGTTATGGTCTCAAAGAGGGTTCATGACTTCTTCAGGCTCTCCCATTCGCAATGGAGAGTTTGTGCGCTTGTTGTTAGAAGCATTGCAATGTCCAGCAAGTATCGCAGTTGTAAAGTGCATCGCACATACCAAAAATGAGGACTTTGTTTCGAAAGGCAATAGATATGCTGATGAAGTTGCGCGGTATTGCGCAGAACAAGGTTACTCTTTCACAGAGGTGGATGTGGGTGGAATGAATGTAAGAACTGAATTAGCCATGATACTGGAAACTGTTGATACTTGGGATGAATTGTCAACCATGCAAGAAAATGCTCCTGATTCAGAAAAGGAAACATGGGAAAAGGCAGGATGTGTAATGGGTGAGACCCATTTTTGGGTCTCAGCAGACGGCAGAGCAGTGTTGCCCAATGAGATGGTGAGTCCAATGGCTAGACTCATACATGGTCCAGTACACTTAGGGAGAGATGCTATGCTGAGAGTGTTTAGACAGACTTGGTACAATCCTAAGTTTAGAATAGCAGCAGAAGCAGTGTGCCAGCGTTGTGTGACCTGCCAGCAGCTGAACGTAGGAAAAAGAACACCAGTTGCACTAAGTCACATAGGAAGGTCTGGAGGTCCATTCAATAGAATGCAGATAGATTTCATTGAAATGCCAAGATGCAACCGCCTTCGCTATGTCCTGGTGGTTGTTTGTGTGTTCTCCAGATGGGTTGAGGCATATCCTACACGTAGGTGCGACACCCTCACAGTGGCTAAGTTACTGCTTAGAGAACTTATCCCTCGTTTCGGGGTGCCGGCCTTTTTGGAATCAGATAGGGGAACACATTTTAACAGCGAGCTTGTGAAGATGATCTGTGTAGCACTGAATATTGACCAAAAGCTCCATTGCAGTTACCGACCAGAAGCCTCAGGAATTGTGGAACAGATCAATGGAACGATCAAGTCCAGAATAGCTAAAGTCTGTTCCTCAACGACCCTGAGTTGGCCTGATGCCCTGCCATTAGTCCTCATGAGCCTTCGTAGTACCCCAGACAGAAGAACAGGGTTGTCACCACATGAAGTGTTAATGGGGAGAGCAATGAGGCTGCCATCTATTCCAGCTACTGCATTGTTAAATATCACAGATGATATGATCCTGGACTATTGTAAGGGGCTGTCTGACGCCATGCGTTCTGTGTCCCTTCAGGTGCAGGCTGCAGAGGTTCCAGCGTGCCAGGGCCCGTGCCATGACCTGTATCCTGGGGACTGGGTCCTGGTGAAGAAACATGTGAGAAGAAGCTGCTTGGATATTCGTTGGCGTGGGCCCTACCAGGTCATCCTGATCACCAACACAGCTGTAAAGGTGGGAGGCCTGCCCAATTGGATCCACGCGTCACATACGAAAAGGGTTCCAGCACCTCTGGAAACAGCTCCTCTCTCGGATGGACGTCCAGCTGAGGACCAAGAAGCCATAGAGGGGGCTAGCCAAGCTGTAGAGGTGCCAGCGGAAGCAGGGAACGAGTCTGACCAAGCTGAGGACGGTCAGTACAACAGCGAAACAGAAGACGCTACAGAAGGAGAAAATAGCTGGGAGTACGAGTCTGACCCTGACAGGTCTGAAAGAGAGCGAGAACAGACCAGAAGGAGAAGGAGTAGAAGGGCACGTGGAGAAGCTAATTGGCCGCAAAGAAGGAGCTCTAGCCTGAGGTCAACTCCAGAGTTAACCCTTCCTCCGATATCAGAAGACTCAGACCCAGAAGAAGGTGCTCAGGGCGCTGAAGCACCGGACCGAAGAAGGTCAAGAAGAGTGCGTGTGCCTAACAGAAGATACTCCACACCTGAGTGGACATATCTGGCGACAAATGTCTGTGAAACCGGAGACAGGGAGGATCCGAGCGGTGGTGGTGTCCAGTTCTGAGCCCATTATCACCGTGGAAATACGATTGTTGGTACCCGGTGTCGAACAAGAAGGGTCACTAACATTCGTGCTCCCCAGACCTCCCCGCCTCAGCAAGTTAAAGCACATGTTTCTTACAGAATTGCAATTCCCCGACTTTGGTACAACGATAACAGCACATGAAGAGCACACTCTTCGCTTGGAAATATTGAACTATGCTATTGAAGCTGCAACCACAAATCTGATAGTCGATTGTTAAAGGACTTTGTAAATAAAGCAAGCAGAAAAAGAAGATTACCTAGCGCCCAGGAAGCAGAGAATTTTAGGGAATCCCTTGAGTTGATGGAGAAGGGCTAGGGTTGTCTTTTTGAACTGTTAAAGGACTTTTGCGAAGAAGGTTGTCAGCCTCCAACTGTGTGGATTCTAAAGACAAAAAGGATTGAAAAGAGACTGTAAAGGAACGAGAGGAAAAAAAACTTTTTGCGGAGATAAAGAGAGAACTATATAGTCTGACGAAATGGAGGCCGGCACCCCGAACCGCAGAGCTAAATGTATAATAGGTACACTAATAGTAGGAGTAATATTATTAATAGCTTTAGTGGTAACCATTTCTTATGTAAAGGGACATGAAGAAGAAGTAAAGGTAATTGATGTGAGTTCTGCAGGAACGCTTACACCTACTGTTGCAGGTGAGAAAAGGGAAAACACTCAAGAGAAAGCGTTATTGGCTGCAGAAGCCCGCAGGTTACATGTAGACGAGTCCCAAGGAGACTTTAGGTCAAATGCTTATGCTAAACTTTTGTATGAATACGTGGATGCCATGGAGGTTAAGGATTGCTACGTCTGCATGCAGTTGCCTGCGTCTGTAGATGAAGGAATTCGATACCATCACCTCCCTCTGACATATGGCATTACATGTAGCTTATTGCTTAGTATATTTTATGAGAGAGATAGTTTTGAATACTATTTCTCTAATTATGATTCAGTGTTGCCAGAAGTCCCAAATTATAAGCAGATGAATAAATGGGATTACTGGAAGAGTGAAGACAGATTGGCCAAGTTCTTCATTCCTTGGATTACCTTAGATACTTCACATGCCCGTAGAAATAACCTGACATGCAAGGTGTCAGAAGTCGAGAAGAAGTTCATAGGGCAGGTGGATGATCGTTACAGGAGACAAAAGATTTTGAAGAAATCAGGACAAGGGAAAATAGATTGGACCGAGGAAGAGAAGTCACATAAGAGAAAGGGTAGTAGTGGTCCAATAGCTTTAGATAAAGCGCAGAGAGGAAAGTTATGTCTTCACCGAGCCAAAACGTATTATGAAAATGTATACGTGGGTGAAGTTGACTGTGAACATGCTTTTAATTTAGAGTACTACACTAAGGATTTCCTGAAGGGAATGCAAGTGATTCCAAATGTGTATTTTGTATGTGGAAGAAATGCTTACGTGAGACTACCTGACAACTGGTATGGATCATGTTACTTGGCAATTGTCTTCCCCAAAATATATCATGCACAAGACTTATTGATCATTGAGGGCCAGACATCAGCGAGGGGAAGGAGAGATTTAGGCGATGCAGAAATGGTTGGAGATGTTTTTGGAGCTATGTTTCCTCTTTTGGGAATAATCCTTAATGATGTTAAAATTAGACGACTGGCAACAGTTGTCGACAGGTTGTCTGCCAGCACTGCTCAGTCCTTAATGCTGGTAGAAGGAGAGATGCAATCGATAAGGGCTATGGTTCTTCAAAATCGTCTTGCATTAGATGTCCTATTAGCCAAAGAGGGCGGAGTCTGTAAGGCTTTGAAGGTTCAGGAATGTTGCACTTACATTCCAGACCTTTCAAAACCCCTTGAGAAAGTTATTAAGAACATAACTAATATTCACAAAGAGATCGAAGACTTGAGTAGAGAAAATGTCTGGGAAAAGGTGGGCCACGGAATGAGTGCAGTTGGAGGGTGGTTTTCCACCTTAGGAAAAAGCTTTATATGGTATATTCTAAAGCCTATCATCATAATATTGATCTGTGGGATAATATTGTGGGGATTGGTGAGGGTATTCAAATGGTACAGAGCAAGAAAGTCAGAAAGGGCCCAAAGAGAGCAGCTGCAGAGATTGGCTGCCATACAAGATAATCAGTACAGGAGCCTGAGAGCTCTGGAAGCGCAGAGAATGCCAGCAATAACTGCAGTTTAAATGTTAGTGATGACCCCGAGAGGTCATCAAAGGGGGGAACTGAGAGAGCGCAAACTGATAAATGTATGAGTACATCACACTTATCTGTAGTAAGCATAATTCATGAAGAGAAATGCCATGAGTGCTAATAGTATCTGCAATTATATCCTAAATGTATAGCTAATGTAGAGATTTAAGTAGGTGTGGAACTAATACAGAAATGTGTGACATTATATGACTTTATTAGACGTGATTATTTTGAATCCATGTCGTGAAGCTGTTACAACATAAGATGGTATGCGGTAAAACGCAGAACGTGGTAGGCCTCAGGGCCAGAGCTGGAGGGAAAGGGAAGGTGGTTCTTTTCACGACACAGATTGTTTTAAGGTTTTTGGTCATTGCATTAAATAGGCCATGATTTATAGAATTGTTTACTTAATAATAGAATAAGAGTATTAACATGTTTTAATTAAATGAAGAAGTTGAATGCTATAATCATAATGAGAAATATTGTAGGCCTGAAATGTTTTAGCATTGATTTACACGTACATGTCTGGGCTGAGAAATGTTGCGAGCCTTTTTAGAAGTTTATGAGAGTTGGGTTCTTGGAGGCAGATATCTGTCTGCAACAGGAAAGGGGGGATCCAATTATAAATGAATGAATAGAGGTCTGTTCAGTAGACGGCCCAGACATGGAGGAGGGTTTTGGAATGTTTAAGGGGTATCAGCGGGCCGGAGAAGAATCTGAGAAGCAAGGTCAACTCTAACGTCTGAGGCCCAATACAAAACATCATGGAAAAAGCCTGAAGTTGCACCACGTGAGGGGCGTTCCACAAGGGGCGTCTCAAAGGTTGTTGACTGTTTTGTATTAGGGACAGCACCCCTGGGTGGAGTTAGAGCAGAGACCTGAGGACCCTTAAGAGAGTGGATGGGTAGGCAGAGAGGGGTCATGACTGGAGAACTTTAGGTTTTCACCAAGAGACTTAGAGTGAGTGACTTCCCTTGGGGGTCATTCACTGCTGACACCTTTGTTAGGTTGGGATTTGGTTAAGTAGGGATACCATCTAGAACAGGGTAGGGACGCCTAACCTGTGTGTTTTTTTCCTCCAACCTAAATGAAGGAGAGATATGCGTCTATGCTGATAGCTTTGCTATTTTTAGAACTTGTGTTAGTGATTTCTGTCGCTCGTCTGAGGGCTTTTCGAGAGCACATGTATGTAATTGGACCTGTGTATCTCGTGAATCTCATTCTGAGATGCCTGTATTTGCAGCTCATTATATCTTTACAATAAACTTTTGAAAACTAGAAGTTGTCCGTGATCTTTGAGAGTAGAGTCCTTTCTTGGGTGAACTAACTTGGAAATAGGTGCACTTTCTTTCCTTACAGACAGGCAATAAAGGTTCAGTCGACCAGATCGAGGTTTGGATCAATAGATATAAGGTATCGATCAAAATCTCGCCCTTTCAGGTGCTTTAGCGTGTGTCTCTGTGAGAACTTTACAAAAGCCTGTTTTCTACAGAAGTGCAAGGTCTGCATACAGACTCTGTAATCTTACAATTGACAGAGAAAAAATACACTTGCTGAGCGCACATTAGAAAATGACCATTCCAACCCCTGCCTTTATAGTCTGTCACAAGGTGCTTACAGAGACTGACATTCCATACTCCTCGAACCCACCCTCTCCCTCGCATCCGGTTCTCTTTTAGCAATTAGCATTCGTTCTCCCCACTCCGACTCCTCTTGAGTTTCACCATGTTCCTTCTCTCCAAGCCTGGAACACTCTGCTACAGCCAAGGGTTCGTTCACGAGTCACTCCCTGATGCGTTCGCCGTTTGGAGTAAGGCTCTATTCTAGAGGCCTCACATCCCAGCTAGAAAATTACACTCACCCCTAAGCCTGACACTGAAGTCTCTCGCTGCGCAATCTAAAATTCTATGCCGCCTGACACTCTCCTCCTCTATTGACCGGCAATCTCTCCCCACCTGCAGTTTTACACTGTAGTCTCTTGTCACCAAGACTAGAGTGCCACAATCCCTAGTACCCCTTAGAGCCGAGACACTCTCCCACTATACTAGACACTCTGTACTTGAACCCTGACCCCTTCGAATATAACTTGACAATGTCTCTTATTCACGCTTACTTTTTGGCAGCAGGAATCAGGATTTATCGGATGATCTACACGACGACGCACGTATTGTACTGTAACTGTATGTAGTGTACACAACAGCGTGACAGTGAGGCGGGAGTCTGTCTGATGCCTGTGCACAAGACCCTAGAGATTGAGAACGTCACATCGCACTACAGGCAGCGCCGCGCGCGTCCCAAAATGGCCAATCACTTCATGGCTTCAAATGAAGTCACAGTGATTGGCCATAGAAAGTGCGGCTGAGCGCGGCATCCAATAATGGATTGCCTGCGGTGGACCAGCCAATCCTGGCGCTGCATGCAGCGCCAGGATTGGCTAGGGGGGCACACTGACTACTCGCCCTATGCAACCCCGGAGGCTGCGGCCCGGATGCTGTAAGAAACAGCAACCCCTTGGACCCTCTGTAAGGGGAACTTCAGTGGAGGTAATGTACGCGCATGCTTAGGCTAGTTGGAGCCCAAAACTTCACATGCGCAGTGCTGCTGCAGATGAGTGTGGCCTGTCACTCAAGCTGCAGCAGCCCAGCGCAGCCCCACCCCCTGCACACTCCGGATTACGTCAGGTGTGTCCCGGATTCCCGGGGGTAGCGCTACGGCGCTTTTAACATTCTTTAGGTCGGATTGTTGCCAATGCAAAATACTGTTAGTGTGCTTGACGACGGTGTGTCCATGTGGCTTAGTGGGGCTACGCCCCTACGCCCCAATGGACGCACCGCGCCTGTGCCAGTACTCAGATAAAATGCATTATGATTATCAAGCAAGAGATGGATCATAAGAGCTCACAGTAGTGTGTCAGCAGCATGAGAGTGGTGCATGGTGCAGGTCAGCAAAGAGGTGCTTCATGATCGCCCTCTGCGCGGCTCGGTATTAAAGTATACATCGTGAGAGCTCTGTTGATGTCTCAGCGAGGGGTTGTTGGGTCTGTTGTGCCTGAATAAATGTGTATTGGGATAACTCTGTGTGTTAGACTTGATATCTTTGGTGTGGTTTCCCCTGACTTTTTGCCTCTTCCTCCTGTACTTTTTATGCTGTGCTGGATTTTGTTTTGCTAGCTTAGATGTTTTGCGCACTTTGCCACTGCTGATCAGTGTCAAAGTGCAAGTGCTCCCTGTAGAAAATATTGTAACAATTAGTTCTTCCTGATTGGCATATTTTATTTACTGGTAAACCCCTAGTAAAGTGTACTAAGTGTGCCAGGGCCTGTAAATCAAATGCTACTAGTGGGCCTGCACCCTGATTGTGCCACCCACATGAGTAGCCCTGAAAAGCTAACTCAGACCTGCCGGCGTGGCAGTTTGCGAACTGCCACGTCGACCTGGCAAGTGCACACATTTGCCAGGCCATAACCTTCCCTTTTCTTACATGTTAGTCACCCCTAAGGTAGGCCCAAGGTACCCCTGTGGTCAGGGTGCAGTGTAAGTGAAAGTTAGGACATGTACTGGTGTGTGAAGCATGTCCTGATAGTGAAATACTTCCAATTTCGTTTTTCACTAATGAAAGGCTATCTTGCCCCATAGGAGGGAATGGGAGTTTATTTGTAACATCCTATAAATATAACTTCCCATTGGAGCAAGATAGAGAAATAAAGTTTAGTATGCCTGAATTCAGAATGTTACAATGCATATTTTAGTGAAGGAGATTTTGGCATTCTGTGTTTGAAAATACCACTTTTAGACATACTATTTATAACAGAAACTTGGGCAGATGCTGCCTCTGACCCAGATTTTATCACCGCTACCCCTGTTGGATTTCGAGCAATCAGAGTAGATAGGCCATTAAAAAGAGGCAGTGGCGTGGCTATTATTTTTAGAGAACATTTTCCAGTCACTTATTACTTTACTTCCTATGAGGCCCTTCATTTCACATTTGAACTCAGTCCCAAGTTGACTTTTAAAGGCATCTTATTGTATTGTCCACCTGGCATTAAAAGTGCTTTTATAATGAATCTTGACAGCCTCCTTGAACCCACTCTTTTAAATAAGGATTTTACCATCCTTGGATTTTTTTAATGTTTATCTGGAAGATAAGGACAATAGAGAGACGAGGGTACTTTTAGATACACTTGGAGCTAAAGGGTTAACTCAATTAGTACAATCCTCTACCCATGAGGCCGGGCACAAACTAGATGGCGTTTTCACCTCAGCCCACAGGCTTAAAGTAAAAGAAACCCTTCCTCTGATGTGGTCAGACCATGTATTAACCCCTTCGCCACGGCGTGATTTTGGACTCTGTGCGGGCGGGGTTAGGGGGTGGGCGTGGTGCTCCCTTACTCATGATGGCTCCAGCCCATCATGAGTCAAGGGCGGCATGTGCTCATAACAGCGTGGAGCTGTCATACCCCGCCCACTCACTAATTCGCCCACACAGGCAGGGAATTAGTGCAGCGCAGACGGAGCATGGGCAGAGCGCAGTTGATGACGGCTCCACGCCGTCATAAGCACACGCCGCCCATGGCTCATGACGGCGTGGAGCCGTCATGAGTATGGAAAGGGTTAATTAGGTTCAGTCTTCCATGCACCACTGCTGAACAGGTTGGAACCACTAAGCCTCCCGCCTGCCCTTATATAGCATGTAGCAAAGTGGATAAAACAATCCTCCGTACCCATCTGGAGGGTTCACCACCTCAATTTCAGGGCCACGTCGACTCAGCAGTTACCAAATATACACAGTGGATTACTGATGCAGTCAAGGCCTCTGTACCCACAAAAATATCATCAGGAAATAGGAATGTTCCATCTGCCCCCTGGTTTTCAGACACACTTTGGAAAGAAAAGCAATACTGTCGCCGATTGGAACGTCGCTGGCGAACAAATTACCATGGGCCGGAAAAGAAAGCATATAGGATCGCCTTAGTGAAATACAAAAATGTACTTATATTAGAAAAGAGTGAGTAGTTCACTAAACAGATTGAGACAGCTAAAAATTCCCCTAAGGAATTATTTACTGTAGTAAATAGACTTACCTTACCCAATAAGACAGGAAAGAAGAGCAACCAAAAGTTCTGCAATATTATTGCTGCAGTGTTCAAATCAAAAGTCCAGGACACTTCTAAGGTCTTTAAAGATGGATCAGGGTGCTGCCCCTTGGCTCCAAAGATTTACCCCGACCCTGATAAAAGCACCCTGCTCAAATTCCTCCGCATCTCTTCGGATCAGTAGAAAAACATATAAATGAAGCCAGGTCAAGATCCCCTTTGGACCCATGCCCACCAGTTCTTCTTAAAGAAATAGTTGATCTGGTGAGCGCCGGGCTTGCAGATATTTTTTACTCTATTTTTAACTCTGGTACCTCTCCCATTAGTTGAAAAGAGACGTCCATTCTTCCATTGTTAAAAAAACCCACCCTAGATGCAACCAATCCAAATAATTATCGACCTATAGCCAGATTGCCAATACCGGCTAAAATAGTGGATAAAATTATGAATGTTCAACTATCTCAATTCATTTGTGAAAACAACTTGCTTGATCATTCCTAGTTCGGATTTCGCAAAGACCATAGCACGGGAACAGCGCTTATCAAGGTTACAGAGGAGATCAGAGCGGTGATGGACGGAGGAGGCACAGCTGCCCTTGTGCTCCTCGATCTATCTGCTGCTTTTGACACGGTCGATCACGTTCTTTTGCAACAGCGGTTGGAGAAATTGGGGGTAGGGGGCATGGCTTTGGCTCTACTGTCCTCCTTTCTTAACGATCGGAGGTTAACGGTGTCACTTGATGGATTTAACTCTGTACCTTATATCCTGCCGTGTGGTGTGCCACAGAGCTCTTCTTTAAGCCCTTCACTGTTCAACATTTACATCTCCGAAATGGCTCCTTTGATCAGGGAATTTGGGTTTAGTTTGACGTTATACACCGGTGATACCCAGATTGTGTTGACTGCATTTTAAACATCTCCTTTCCAGCAGTTTCAAAACTGGATGAGTACAATTAACAGATGAATGAGTGCACATTGCCTCAAACTTAATACCAAAAAAATGGCGGTTTTGATTTTTGGAAACATGCAGCCAACTTGGGGCAAACTGTTGTGACCAGCAGAGATGGGAATACCACCTAAACCAGCAGCCAAAGTCAAGAACTTGGGTGGATGGATTGGCAATAAATTAACACTCTGTCAGCAGACCAATACTATTGTCTTTGCTTCATATTTTCTTATAAAGAAAATAAGGAAGATCCTCCCTTACATCCCAGCGGAGACCAGAAAAACGGTGGTAGCATCTCTCATCCAGTCCAAATTAGACTACTGCTATGGGCTATATCTGAACATCCAGAAGCAGTGTCTAAAGCTTCAGATTGTCCAAAACACAGCAGCACGTCTATTGCTCAATATTCCCAGGCACAAATCGGTATCAAAAGAATTTCGCAATTTGTACTGGCTCCCTGTACCTCAGCGTATTAAATTCAAGGAACTGTGTCTCACCTACGAGGCATTGAATCACACAGGCCCCTCTTTTCTCCAGAACCTTTTTGTATAGTACAAACCGACCAGACATCTTTGGTCTGCAGGGGCCAGACTTCTTACAGTTCCTAGAATCCATACCTCACATTGGGGCGGCCGTAGTTTCCATCATGGCACCTCTAAGCTTTGGAATTCCCTTCCAATGGAACTCAGAAATGCTAGCTCCCTAGTCGTTTTAGGAGAAAGTTGAAGACCTGGCTGTTTCAGGACTAGACGTTGAGCATGCTTACTGTGTCTCCAGCGCCAAGACACCTCCAGGTGTTTGTGCGCTTTTACAAATTTAATTAACATTAACATTAACAAAGTAGATATTTTCCTGCTTGGCCATCCAGTGTGCCTCTGCTAGGATGTATTAGCTGTCAGACTGTGGAGTGACAGGGGCTGGAGAAGTGCAGTGGCTCCAGAGAGTCTGGATGAGTCAGGGCTGGGCAGAATACCCTTGGGCTGCATTTAGAGTAGGGGGAGAAGATTTCCTTTCACCTGAATGGGCCTAGTCTGCTTTCCACAATTCTGTCTCCACCTCCTGCCACCAAGCTGCACCAAAGAGGACAGAACTGGTTTTGATTGAGGACAGGGCTTCTCTGCACGAAGAGAACAAAGACATTTTGGGGTATAAGTATTAGACTTAAAACCCCTGAACTTTAGACTACTTCTGGAATCAAGAGAAACTTTTGCCAAGGAGAAGAGCTGGAGAAACTGAGGAAAATTAATGCCCCTGCGTGAGTCTGGGGTTGGCCTGCAGTTGCTGTTTCTGCCATGGAAACAAGAAGGATTTTGATGCGTGCTGTGTCCCCTGCTTGAGGAAAGTCACCAAGAGCTTGAGTAGAGCCTGCCTCCTATTGTGAAGTCTCAGGAACACAACAACTTCACCCCCAGCTCTCCTGGACTTCCTTGGTGGGAGTTCTGACCTGCCAAGAAGGGCCTGTGGAGGCTGTTTTTGCTGCTGGGAGCTGGAAAGCAACACAACAACAAGAAAATTGACGCATCGCTCTTCATGCAACAGTTTTCTGATCCAACACCATGGTGCGAGAAGAATCTCCCAGCATCGCCGATGCCAAAACTGATGCAGCACCTGTCGCCACTGCAAGAATTGACGCATCGAGGTATCGCAGCTGAAGAAATGGATGCAACACCGCTCGATGCCACTGCATCGTTTGCCGACGCAACCCAGATTTCCAAGCATTGTCCCTGTGTGGCAAGTTTTCCCCGACGAATCACCCACGGATCGGTGTTGTCTCAGGATTGACGCATCACCTCCCCCTACATACCGGACTCGACGCACCGCTCCCCTGAGCCCAGCGGAACTGTCGCAACACATCCACGAAGGTCTCAGGAAACTACACGTCTCTTTGTTTTTCGATGCTTCACATCACTACAGCTGTTTGGCTTGGTGAATTTTGTTGCAACGACAGGTACTTTGCAAGAAATCTCACATACATAGTTTTCTATGGACTCAGTTGCTAAAACCTTTTGAAAGTCATTTTTCTTAATACTTGTATGTTTGATTTTTGTCATTTTGGTCTTGTTGAGTTTAGATAAAGATATTTTATTTTCCTAAACTGGGGTGGTGTCCATTTGTGGTGTTATCACTGTATTACTGTGTGTTTTGAGTACACATACTTTACACGTTGCCTTTGGGATAAGACTGTCTGCTCCTGCCAAGCTACCAAGGGGGTGAGCAGGGTTTATCTAAAGTGTGTGTCCCCCTTACCCAGACTGGAAGCAAGGATATCTATTTGGACAAAGGTACCTACCTCTGTCAACTAGAGACCCTCATATCTAACACTGTGGATATCTCAATGTGTATGGTGCAAGATAAAACAGAAGGCTATTTCAACCTATTTACTGGATGCAAGTTTATTCACTGATGACAACAGGTATAATCCAACTCAGTGCTTGAAATTGAAAAATAGAAGTGCAGGTACTCTGTGCCAAAGTACCTGCTTATTTCTGAGAAGTGCAGGTACTCTCCAATTAAAAGTATTGCATTTCTCCTGAGAAGTGCCGGTATTCTCCCTCGCAAAATAAAAAAGTGCTGGCACTTCCTACCGGACAGTATTGGCCCATTGAAAGCACTGATCCAACTATGTATTACAATCCAGCACAGTTCTATTTAAAGTACAGGATATGCAAAATACTACTTTTATGATTGCTTTCTGAATGCCGTCATCCAAACACCGGCTTGGGAAAATAATTATCACACATCAGGGTAATTTCCCAGGGTGTTTTTGTGCTCAATGTCAGATTTCCATTTGGGGAATGGTAAATAACGTGCAGAACCCAATGTATTACCGCGCTGCTTTAAAGTTTAAGCAGTGTTTACATGTGCAAAGTCCTTCAAGTATTATTTGCATAAATATGCATGAGGAAAGTGTGCTTCCGGGTAGTTCAATATGCACACAACTTGCAGAGCTCAAACCGGTCACAAAAATAATTTGCATGCGATTCCAACTTTACCGCGGTATTAATTTTTAGGCCAGTTCGTTTTGTCACAAATTGCCCGTCTCTCCTTTGGTGCACTTGCCTGAATATCTGGTTCATGCGTACATGATGTACGGTCAGTAATGCTACAGTTCCGACTGCGTTTAGAAGGAACCTGTTCCCGTTAGCACAACACCTTCTCCAGGTTAAAGTATCCTACCCGGGTGCAGACATAAGGTTGCAGCAGAGTTCCACCCTTTGGTGTTGTGCCTTTACAAATTGCACGCTGTTTTTCTTCCCGTGCATTGTGTTCGTGCCACCAGTTTAAATACTGCTCTTCCACCCCCACCCCCACAGTGAGCGGAGACCAGTGGCACGCGCAATCTCGTCTGGAGTGAGAAATTGCGCTGGGCCCTCTAAAATCCCTACCTAATCACGTAGCAACGGGACAGCTGCAGATGCAAATCCCTCCTCCGTCCATGATTGTTTCACCACCATCCTTTCTCCACATGGTAGCACGGAGATGTCACTTCAGAACCATGGACAGTGAATTGATGTAGTGCCGAACTGCCATAGACATTAAACCAACAACTCACACACAGAACACCATCCCTTTGTTTCCTAGGTAGTGCCGGTCGCCATCTTAAACTGTACGTGACTATGTTGTGGCTAATCGTTTTATACGATTATGACAATGATACTAAGAATGACGTTTGCTCTTCAGTACCTTTACTCCACCTACTGACACTCCTATGACTACCAAACTATCCACCCTCCCAGAACCTCTCCGCCCAATACCCCCAGCCATTTGTACCAATGTTTTTAGTTTAGTACACAGTTGTGAATATTGGAATATCTCAGACTCGCTTGGCCCCACCTCCCAGTTTATCTAAAACAGATATAATTCTGTATAAACTGTGTAGGTATGAGGTGATGTTAAATCAAGACATGTAAAAGACAAACAAGGCTAAACACAGCTGTTAAGACACTCTGATAATGCCAATCTTCTTCTGCAAGATATCTCCGAAGCGCGTTTCGGGGGAAGTGTATTTAGCCTTGTTTGTCGTTTACATGTCCTGATTTAACATTAACTCATACCTGCACAGTTTATACAGAATTATACCATCAAATGAGATATAGAACGAAATGACTATTATTTGCAATATAATCTTTGTATAGAGGAATGTAGATATTTACATGTTATCCATTATTTTGTATTGTATGTTGTAGTTTATAGCCACTTTTTACAATATTTTGTAATTAAAATTAAATAATATTTTTGCTAACTCCTTGGTACATTGAGTTGTTTTCTTTAATCAATTTTTATTATGAACATCACAACAATAAAGCCTTTCTAAATATCAACAACCTCAGCAGGTGAAGGACATTTCCAGCTTTGATGCATGTTTTGATTATTCGGATATGTTGTTACTCAGACATTATGGTTATACTTGGCATCCTTGGCATGGTTGCCCCGGACTTTTTGCCTCTACCTCCTGCTTTTTTTTTTACTGTGTGCTGGATTTCGTTTTTGCTGGCTTAGATGCTTTGAGCCCTTTGCCACCTCTGATCAGTGTCAAAGTGCAAGTGCCCCCTATGAAAATTGTAATTATGATTGGTTATCCATGATTGGCATATTTGATTTACTGGTAAGTCCCTAGTAAAGTGCACAGAGGGTGCCAGGGCCTGTAACTCAAATGCTACTAGTGGGTCTGCAGCACTGGTTGTGCCAACCACTCAAGTCGCTCTTTGCAAATGTGACTCAGACCTGCCACTGCAGTGTCTGCACACAGTTTTAACTGCCATGTTGACCTGGCAAGTGCACCCATACTGCCAGTCCAAACCCTTCCCTTTTACTACATGTTAGTCACCCCTATGCAAGGTACCCCCCTGGGCAGGGTGCAGTGTATGTGACTGGGTGATTTGTAACTAAGCTGAATAGACCTTTCTTCATTTAGAGGAGTTTAGGAGGAGTTTTCACTAGCACCTAAATAAGCTGCTCTGCACAATGCTGTCTCCACTTCCTGTAGTGACGATGGACCAGGGAAGACATAACTGGTCTTTACTGAGCTCAGAGACTCTGGAAACAAAGACTACAGAGAGAAAATGAGGTATAAGTAGAGGACCTAAAACCCCAGAACTTTAGATCACTTCTGGAACAAAGAGGACCCTGCCAATAGGAAGAGCTGAAGAGCTGCCAGGAGGGGTAGTGCCCAACTGATGTGCGTTGCTTTGTTGGATTCGCCTGTAGTTGCTGTCATGGTCAGCGACTAGCTGCCGCCTCCCCCCCAATCCGGCACCCAACACCAAGGAACGTGGACACGAGACGTGTTTTACTTTTTGGAAGGCGGGCGCTAGTCGCCCGGCCGTATTTATTAAAGTATGAAATTAAAAAGGGTTTTAATTGCATAATCAACAATGAATACAAAAATCAGCAGGACATTCAGTTATACAATCGTTATCAACAAGTTTGAGAGCCTGACCTTAACAAAACTCTAATACAAGTTGTTCCTAGCTTAAACTAAACATCCTACCTTGATTTTTGTACATTTCTGGCCATATGGCAGGGTCACTACCGGTGTCAGGTCCTACAAGCTGCGCCTTCCCCCTAGAAGTGCGCATGCGCAGTGTTACCCCGGGAATTGCCCGGTCTACGCCCCCAAACTCCATTTACCCACTAAAGGAGGGCCCTTACTCTGCGCCGGTGGCGTCATGAGTCCACGCGCGCGGGGTGGCTACCAGCCTAAGGAAAGCGTGAACTACTCCTACCCGCGCTCCTGTGCATATTACCTTGCCCCTGGAGTACTGGGAGTGGCCCGCAGGCCCCTCCCCCCGGGCGGGAACCTCCATAGGATGATGCCCGCCCCCTCAGACCTCAAATATGTGCTCACCGATAATGACCTTACCGCATGCCCCATACCTAATAAATACGACGACCTATGGAAAAAAGTCTAAAGGACAACTACACTGGCTAATAAATAACAGTATCCACGCATAGCTAAAGGGGAAAAAAGGCCTAACGACACATGGCATAAAATTACAATTCGGTTCACGCATGTTACTCAAAATCACAATATCAACGTATATCTACAAAGGGAAAAAAGGCCTAAAGACACATATCTTCAAATATAGTTCACTTCACACATCACTTTTCTACAAAGGGAAAAAAGTCCTGACAACAGATCACAAAATACAACAACAGCCTACTCTCTCCCGCGGTCTATACCTATGAAACTTACCATTAAACCGGACATAACGCTGCTTAAACTTTGTACCAAGGGATGGTGGGTGGGAAACAAAGAAGCCCCGAACGCGGGGCACCACGTTCAGCGAGGGAGCGTCCAGGGACAAGGGGGTCTCCTGGGCGCTCCCTACCTCTTATTCCCGAGGGGCCGGGTGGCCCCTCCTAACGCCCGCCCCCCCCGACCCGGAACCAGTCCATTGATTCCGGGTCAGGAGGGGCGCCTGCCAATCGGCGGTGGGCCGCGCCCCCAGGGCACGCCCCCACCGTCGAAGGACCCGAGGGGAGAGGGGGTGAGGCGGTCGCCGCGCCGCCATGCGTGCGGGGGGGCCGAGGGCCCCCCCTTTTCACATGGTCAGCGACTAGCTGCCGCCTCCCCCCCAATCCGGCACCCAACACCAAGGAACGTGGACACGAGACGTGTTTTACTTTTTGGAAGGCGGGCGCTAGTCGCCCGGCCGTATTTATTAAAGTATGAAATTAAAAAGGGTTTTAATTGCATAATCAACAATGAATACAAAAATCAGCAGGACATTCAGTTATACAATCGTTATCAACAAGTTTGAGAGCCTGACCTTAACAAAACTCTAATACAAGTTGTTCCTAGCTTAAACTAAACATCCTACCTTGATTTTTGTACATTTCTGGCCATATGGCAGGGTCACTACCGGTGTCAGGTCCTACAAGCTGCGCCTTCCCCCTAGAAGTGCGCATGCGCAGTGTTACCCCGGGAATTGCCCGGTCTACGCCCCCAAACTCCATTTACCCACTAAAGGAGGGCCCTTACTCTGCGCCGGTGGCGTCATGAGTCCACGCGCGCGGGGTGGCTACCAGCCTAAGGAAAGCGTGAACTACTCCTACCCGCGCTCCTTTGCATATTACCTTGCCCCTGGAGTACTGGGAGTGGCCCGCAGGCCCCTCCCCCCGGGCGGGAACCTCCATAGGATGATGCCCGCCCCCTCAGACCTCAAATATGTGCTCACCGATAATGACCTTACCGCCACAGGCCAGTATTGTTAACCGACGATCTGGCCTCCCCCTCTAGCCCCTGCCTAAGGACACATTCCTCCTACCCCAGCCCTCTAGCCAAGCCCAGATATTGTCAGCCCATAGGACATTACCTTCTTCTGTCAGATGAACCCCGTCCCTCAAGTAATACTTTTGACCCCAGATGCACCCATGAGGTATTGACTGTAACACGGGGGTTCGAAACAACCTATCCAACCGTGTGTTGATCCTCTTTACCGAGTGATTCAACGCCCTGACCGAATGACCCCCCCGCCACTGAAGTCGAGGTATTAGTTGTGACCATACTAGTGTGCACCCGGGGCAGGTCCTAGCTATCCAACCCGCTGTTGAGATAATCTCCTCAATCAAGATGCGCCTGCCCAGTGTTGCCAAATCGTTCTCCCCAAGGTGAAGTATCACCACTGACGGTGGAGCCCGCTGGCGTGCTAACAGCCCTTGGAAGAATCCCCTAAACTCGTGAAGACTCAACCCTGCTCTGCCAAAGAACGTGATATTCAACCCTAGTTGTGCCGCCTTTTCCTTCTTGTCACCTGACAGGAAGACACATTCCGCTCGCTTCACATATGAATGACCGACAATCCAGACATTGTTCTTTGTTGTTTCCTGTTCGTTGCTCCGTGCCGATGAATATTGGCGGTGCCCGACGACAGATTCCTCCCCTGCGTAACAGGTCTGAGAAACTGTAAGAGAGCGGAAAAGAGACCAAGCGTGAGTGACAGGTAATCATAGCATGTCAATCCGAACATAACGTTTATAGCAGTCTGACGACCACCTCCCAATTGTCTTCACTCTTTCCACTGGGAGGCCCCCCGCCACCGCCTCAGTTGCTGCCCCAATCCTGAAGGAATGAGATCCAAAATCTCTAGGATCAAGACCCGCTTTTGTAACCCCTATTTCGAACACTCTCCTGAATTGATACCTGGTCAAGGGGCTCCCGTCGGCGTGACAAAGCAACGCCCTGCCTGCTGAACCGACCAATAATCCCATGAGTGATTCTACGTGCCTCACCGGGCAGCACGGGTTGGCGGGGGCCCGTTGCAGAACTATGGTGTGACCCCTAGCTTCTTGATCGGTCTTTGATTTCTGGATAATCACCCACATGGTGTCACCCCTTATCCTCACCCCAGCCTTCTGCAAGCCACCTAGTATGTCAGACTTAGATCCTGCCACAATTTCACTAATTCTCAGTGCCCCATAAAATGCCAGGGAGAATGCCGCCCTGAAAAGAAGCACTTCCCACTCCGAGTTACAAACAATCTCCAGCATGCCCAGTAAGGCTGTTAGCCGGGCCAACCCCATGGGCTTCCTCTTATCCTTCTGGTGTCCCTGAATACGGCGCCATCCCCTTAAAGCCTTGCGTATCATAAAGGTATTAGTGGGATCCCGGAAGCCCCTAGCTTGAGCGAAGAATGACACTGCGGCCCTATGTCTGGTTGCCGCTGCCACTGAGCGCCCCTCTTTGTGCATCCATTCTAAATAGGCCGCAAACCCATCCTCCTTCGCCCAAAGCACTTCCCACTGTGGCCCCAAGAAAGAACAATAAGACAGAAACGCCCCTTCGTAAGCCGTCCTGGTCCTGGGGGCTAGGCTAGCGACCACGAGGTCTTGTAATCTGGGGCACCAATCTGCCAAAGTACTGCTGGGAAGTGTGCTGGCGAGGGGTCTGCCGTGGGGAGATGTTCCCTGAAAACCTGCATTTTGAAGCGAGAAAGGGAGTCAGCAGCATTGTTTAAAACACCAGGGACATGTTTGGCTCTAAAATTAACATTCAGTTTAAGGCACCGCAAAACAATTTCTTTGATCAGACGAAGTATGAAAGGACACCGCGCCCCCTGCTGATTGATACATTCCACCACTGTCATGTTATCTGACCAAAACACCACTGATTGGTTACATAGGTGTTCGGGCCAAACCATCAGTGCCACCCATATTGGAAAAAGTTCCAGGAAGCCGATGTTGCTGAGCAAACCCCATGTGTTCCATTCTTCTGGCCATTGTTGAGCGACCCACCTATTCCCTAGGATGGCACCAAAGCCCACACTACCGGCCGCATCAGTCCATAGTCCCAACTCCGCTGATGTTTTGAGCGGGTCGGGCCAGACCACCCTACCGTTAAAATCCTCCAGGAATGCCATCCAAATAAGCATATCCTGGCGAATTTCAGACGATAGGCGCGTGCGGTGGTGCTTTTCCCTCAGCCCCTTCATCGCGTGCGCGATGGAGCGAGAGAAGGGGCGAGCCATTGGGATGATTCTTAGTGCGAAATTCAGTTGCCCTACTACCTCCTGTAATTGCTGCAAAGTGACCTTCTCCTTCCGGAGGCATAACTGTAGCGATGTCTTGAATTTGCACACCTTGTCCATGGGTAGTCTACAACATCTCTCCATTGAGTCAATCTCGATGCCCAGAAATTCCAAGCAGGTGGTCGGGCCCACCGTCTTCCCAGGCGCGAGCGGGACCCCAAAAGCCCGCATAAGCACGCAAAATTCCTGCAATGCCAGTGCGCACTCCTGAGAACCCGCTGTACCGAGGAAGAGGAAATCATCTAAGTAATGCATGACCCTTTGATGGCCCGTCACTTGTCTCATGGCCCATTCAAGAAATGAACTAAACATCTCAAAGTAGGCGCAAGAAATAGAACAACCCATAGGCATGCATTTGTCCATGTAGAACCTATCCCTAAAGGTGAATCCTAAAAGATGCTGGTCCGCCGGGTGGACTGGGAGGAGGCGGAAGGCGGATTCTATGTCTGATTTCGCCATCAGCGCCCCGGGTCCAGTGGCCTGCAATAAGGTAACAGCCTGATCAAACGAGGCGTACTTAACACTACAGATACCTTCGTCAATGGCATCATTCAGTGACGCCCCCTTTGGCGCTGATAGGTTATGAATCAATCTGAATTGCCCCTTCTCTTTCTTGGGGACAACTCCCAGTGGGGAACACACAAAATTGGGTACTGGCACTGCAGGAAAAGGGCCAGATATCCTGCCCAAGGAAAGCTCCTTGTCAATTTTGGCGGCCACAACAGCCGGATTGTGTGTGACTGACAATTGATTTCTACAGTGCGCACTACCTGTGTATCCCCCGGCCGGGATCCTAAAACCTTTAGAGAAACCTTCCTGGAGTAGGGTGGCCGCTTTGTGGTCAGGGTATCTGTTCAACAATGGAATCATTGCCACCACATCCACTGGAGTGGGGGGGCGTAACCTGTCTGACTTATAGTGGCTTTCCCCTACCCCTCTGTCCTGTGTTACCTTGCTTTGACCTACAGGTAGTTTCTGGATGAGAGGGGTGCCCACAGGAGGAACATGCATGCCTAAACTTACACGCGGCCCTTGTGCAGGTGCGCCTATTAAAGTCCCAGCACACCCCTTTCTTCTCTGGCCCACCTGTCCTAAATTTCCCAGGTATTTCACTCGTTTGGGGGGGCCGAAAGGGCTGCTGCGGTCTAGTGAACACCTTGCCCGCACCGAACTGAGGGGGAGGTGCAGTGTCAGAGAACTGTTTGTGCCAGGCCATGGAATCTACCGAGTCCCATGGTAATGATCTATTGAATTCCAATGCCTTCCTAAAATTGACATCATAACCCTTCCATGCTTCCCCAGAATACTGTTGACTCCACCCCACAATCCTGCTCGAGTAGCAAGCCAATGCAGCCTGCAGATCTGGAGGACGCTCAGCCTTAACTGCAGTGAAAACGGCCCATGCTTGCATCCAATTATTGAGATTTTCCTCAACCCTGAATCTAGTACACTGCGCCCTCCATTCACTTGGGAGCATCCACTCTTTCAGTGCTTTTGCCTGCTCCATTTCCCTATTATCCAACAATAACGAATAAATGTACACGTATTTATCAGCCCAAATCATTTCTTTCACCGCTAAAGACACATGCTGAGCTAGATTTTCGCTCCTGGAAGGTATCACACCGTCCCCCAAGAGCGGCAATGCCACTTCCTTACCAAGTGCGGGCACCAGGGGCGGCTGCCCTTTTACTCCGTCCAGCTGGGGAACACTTGGACCTGCAAGGGGAGAAGAAATTGGCAATGCAACACTGTCGGCGCCCGGTGCCGATCTGATTTTTTCCACAAACCTTGCCGCCTCTGCCGCATGGTCTGCAGAATTCGGGAAGGCTCCCCCTTTTTGGAGCCATGGCATCATGGCCGTTAACTGAGACAACAATTCGGGTGGCATTGAATCTACATTACCCCCCGGGACAACAGGTACCACTGGGGTTATGCCCAGTGGTCCTGGCACAGCTGGCAGGGCGGGCGCCGGGTGTGGCCCGCCTGTACCCGGGATTGTGGGCACCGGTGCGGGAGCAGACCCAGCGTCTACTGGTTGACCTGCCGGCACCGGCACCACAGGGGCAATGGGTGTAGGCACCTGCGGGGGTGGGACCACCGCTGGCGGTGCGGCGGGTAACGGATCCACTGGGCCTGGGGTGGGGACCGCCTCCTTGGGCCGTTTGGACCTAGGTTTCCCTTGCGGGGTGACAAATTCCCCTCTTGGCACTGGTGCCACCCTCTTGCGGATCGGTCTCCCGGACGGGCCCGGTGCCTCGCCCTCTCTATCCTCCAACCGAGCTTCCCGCTCCTTAATTTGTCCTAGCTGTTGCTTAATGTCGCTCATCTCACGCATCATAGCCCGCATCATAGCCTCCATGTTGGACCCCCTTTTTCCACCCCTTGGACCTGGCATGACGCTTACCCCAAAAAACACCCGCTGCCTACTTAGTTCCCAACAGGTCAACCGTGTGTACCTTTCAGATGGAGGGTCACCAGGGGGCTTTCAGCACCATGCAACGGCGACCGCAACACTAGCGGCTTGTCCGCTTATGTAAGGGGTGAGTAAACCTAATGTAGACCCACCCGGCGGCCACCAGGAGCGATGAGTGCTAGCCCCCCGTACCCCTCTTACCGACCAGTCCCTTGTCCTCGCCTGCGATAGCAGTCCACGGCTCTGGTCCACACCCCCTTTGCGTGCTTTTTTGGATGCTCTTACGTCCTGTCCGCTAGTGAGTGGCCCAAAATTGCCTGGAATCAAAAAAGTATGTTATCACCGTGTACATGCGATATTGAAAATAACACTCCTTTGAATAATATCAGCACAATCAGCCCAAATCACCACAATATCCCTCCTAAAAAAGACCTGTTGCACCATCAATGTCGTTAAATGTCTGTAATATAGCTACGTATCATCAGCATGTAATAAAGAGGTGGGTTGATTGTAGGGAAAACAGAAACCTCGTTTTTCAAAACAATGGTGGCTTGCAATTACAAAAAGCCGTGTAATTATTGCAGATCAAGCAGCATATATAAGGCAATTATCAAATTTAGGCAATTTACACGTTTATATTAGGCAATGCCATGCACCTATAACACAGTTACTGGTTGTTACTTCACCCTTTCTTTCACAACATTCTTGTAAAACCTATACCATAGTAATACTGTTTTCCAGAAAATTGCCAACAACAATCACAGGTTTCCTCCACACAATCTGAAAACGACGTAAAATTCCCCCTGACTTATTACCATGCTGTGTATAACTCCTTTCACCGTTAACGAGCCCTGTGGCCTTATGCGAGTAAAAAACCACTGGCCGTTCTCGCTAATATACCTTTTCTCAATTTCGCGCCCCCTTAATTGATCAGGGCGCATAAAGAGCGTTTAGTCATACCCCTTGTATGGCCCAAGCACAAAAGACGTTTTCGCGCTCTTTTTCGCGCTACGGGGGGCTCCCTCGGCGTCTTGCCGCCAGCCCGCTGCCTATCCCCGGTCTCCGCGCCACAATACCTTACGCGGGCACCGAGCGCTCCGCTTACAAATGAGTTCCGCCTCACGTTTACGGACCGCCGCCTCTCCTCCCTCACGCGCTGCTCTCCTCGCCGTTGAAGTTCACGGGGCGCGGTTGAACGTGTTCCTAGTCTCGCCAAGGGAGTACGAAGTAGAACACCGTCGCCTCCGCTACCGCCGCCGCTGCTTTTCCCGCGCAGCTCGAACCACCTCCTGAAACAAGAAAGGAAAAAAGATTATCAAAACAAAGAAGCCCCGAACGCGGGGCACCACGTTCAGCGAGGGAGCGTCCAGGGACAAGGGGGTCTCCTGGGCGCTCCCTACCTCTTATTCCCGAGGGGCCGGGTGGCCCCTCCTAACGCCCGCCCCCCCCGACCCGGAACCAGTCCATTGATTCCGGGTCAGGAGGGGCGCCGGCCAATCGGCGGTGGGCCGCGCCCCCAGGGCACGCCCCCACCGTCGAAGGACCCGAGGGGAGAGGGGGTGAGGCGGTCGCCGCGCCGCCATGCGTGCGGGGGGGCCGAGGGCCCCCCCTTTTCATTCTGTCTGTCGGCAGGGGAAAGAACTGAAACATTTTCCCTGCTGTGTGTATCCTGCTTAAAGAAGTTCTCCATGGGCTTGAGGCAGAGCTTGCCTCCTGTTCTGAAGTCTCAGGGACACAAATAATTCACCTGGAGCAGCATTGAACTCCATTGCTGGGAGTTCTGACCTGCCTTGTAGTGCCAACTCAAGTTATGGGGCCTTGGAGGTTGTTCCTGTGGCAAAGAACAAAAGAAACCTGAAAATCCACACATCTCCCTTCCAGAGCCTGTTTTTCTGACCCAGCACCACCATGCAGGAAGAATTTCCACGCATCGTCACACTGTGACCTTAGAATCGATGCAGCACCTGTCAGTGGCTGAAAAACCTGCTGCACGCCGAGTCCAGTGTGCCGACCCCCGAAGTCCAAGATCCTCGCACTGACTTTGATGCAGGCCCTGCTGCGCGGCTGAAAGAATCAACACATAATGGGACTGCAACTGAAGAAATCGACACATCGCCTGTTTTCCACCACTACATTGACCTTCACAGCATCCAGATTTCCACGCACCTCACCTAAGTTTTCTGATGCATCACCTGTAGACTAGAATCATCTTATAATCAACACATCACTTCCCCTTACAGTCCGGATTCAACGGCTTATGCATCGCCTCCCCGAGGACTAAGGAACAAACGCATTGCTGTGTTTTTCAATGCTTCCCTTGTCTGTGGCTGTTTGGCCTGGTGAATTTTGACCCATCTGAAGGTACATTGTGTAAAATCACTCATCCATAGATTTCTACGGACAGAATTGCTTAAAACCTCTTAAAAGTGGTATTTTAATATATATATGTTGAATTTTTGTAGTTTTGGTCTTTCTTTGGTTTAGATGAAGATACTTTCTCTTTCTAAACAGGTGTGGTCTCCATTTGTAGTGTTTTCACTGTACTACTGTGTGTGTTATGTACAAATGCTTTACACATTGCCTTTGGGATAAGCCTTTCTGCTCGTGCCAAGCTACCCAGGGGGTGAGCAGGGGTTATCTAGAGTGTGTAACTCCCTTATCCTGACTAGAAGTAAGGGTCTCTACTTGGACAGGGTGCACACCACTGGCAACTAGAGGCCCCTTAATTCTAACACTGACCCATTAAATAAATAACCATTCTCTGCATTTTACCCTATAGGCGTTGTACCAGACAGCATGTTTTATCCTGAGGAGACCCACTGGAACTAAGGTGTTGGTCGAAACTTTGTCATTGAATTTGAGATTGTCTAGTGTGTGTGTGAACTAATACAGAAATTAGAATTTCTACAGAACTGTGCAGCTTTACAAATCTGTGAACATCCCTACTGTATATATTTATCATATTTTACAGTGCCCATCACAGCACATTTGAGCACAGCACCGTCTGCGCCAATGTTATTTGCAAACCATATATTTGGAAAATAAATACAAGTCATTCTTGGTATTTAGAAAGACTTTATTGTGTTGATAGTCATAACAAACACAGGTAACCTCATGGTGATACACAATGAGACCCACGGAACCGTTGTGTTTATCCTCTGTTGTACTCTGGTTCAGTTACTGGGCAAAAAAAGCCCAGCCCTGTGTATTTCTCTGTGCCAGTGCTGGCAGCTGCCTGGCAGGCTCCAAGGTGCCGCTGTTTAGGGGTGCCTTGACTCTGCCCACGCTGCCAGTGGGGAGGATCGTCTTGCAGTGCCTAAGTTGACAGTTTGGCAATGCCCGCCAGTGCCAGAGGTGGCCTGGTGCCCACAATGCCAGTGTCAAGATGAGCGTGGCAGAGTCAACACCGAACGTGCAAGGGGGTTGCTAGACAGTGCTCGTGTTTCCAGTATGTGGGGGCTCGGCCTGGCTGCACTCTAGTGCTAAACCAATGACTTCTTACTGGTAATTTTCAATACCTCTATTAGGAATCCTTCTCGTCCTAGTCTTATTGCACGGGGACGAGCCTCATATCTTTAGGGCTGGGAGAGGAGGACTCCTTGACAGGGTGATGAGGGTTGGCTCGGGTGGCAGTCCTCGCGCGGCCTGCGTCAGGGGGTGCCTCGTTCGTGCCAGTGACGTCAGAGGTGGGGGTTCTAGGAAAGGATCTGAGGATGGGGGGGTTGGGGGTGAGGTGCAGTCTGAATGTCACGCCGCGGCGCCGACCCGAGGCAGCCCATGAATACTGAACGACGAGGAAACGTCCCAAAGGCCTTCCGCCCGCTCAGCAAATGTTTGCCCGCAAGCCTGACGGATAACGTAATGTTTATCATCCAGGAGGGTCGATGAGGCTGCATCAGCGAGGGCAGCCGAGGCCCTGGCCTGCCCTCTCTCCTGGAGGCGGGAGGGGCGGGATCCGGCGAGGGCTGGTCTCCCCGCAGTCATTCGTCTCCCAGCGCTGCTGGAACGGGGGACCACGGACAAGGGACCTCGGCTTGCGTCACGCATTGGGGAGTCGGACAGGATATATTCCATGGAGTAAATCCCTGCCTGGCGGTGAGGGGCCGGGGGGGGGGGGGGGGAGGGGGGCGCGGCCTGCTTTGATTCGCAGGCCTACTGAACGAGCAGGCAGCAGGACACTGCCTGCACTGTTTCAAGTACTGGCAGTTTGCAAGAAGAGCTGTTTGAAGTGTTTTTGATAAGGTTTTCTCAAGCTTCAGTAAGACACATCAAATACGTATTACACGGGCATCTGTAGTGCAAGCTTCCATCCTTCTGAGCATTATACACCACAGGCACGCTTCTCTACCTCGTAGAACAGGAAGAGCACAGGCAGAACTCAGCAGTACGATCTAACCCCTCAGAGAACAGGTACAGCACATACATCTGTAGTGCAAGCTTCTATCCTTCTGAAAATGATACACCACAGGCAAGCTTCTCTACCTCGTAGAACAGGAAGAGCACAGGCAGAACTCAGCAGTACGATCTACTCCCTCAGAGAACAGCTACAGCACATACATCTGTAGTTCAAGCTTCCATCCTTCTGAGCATTATACACCACAGGCACGCTTCTCTACCTCGTAGAACAGGAAGAGCACAGGCAGAACTCAGCAGCACGATCTAATCCCTCAAAGAACAGCTACAGCACATACATCTGTAGTGCAAGCTTCCATCCTTCTAAACATTATACACCACAGGCACGCTTCTCTACCTCGTAGAACAGGAAGAGCACAGGCAGAACTCAGCAGTACGATCTAATCCCTCAGAGAACAGGTACAGCACATACATCTGTAGTGCAAGCTTCCATCCTTCTAAACATTATACACCACAGGCACGCTTCTCTACCTCGTAGAACAGGAAGAGCACAGGCAGAACTCAGCAGTACGATCTAATCCCTCAGAGAACAGGTACAGCACATACATCTGTAGTGCAAGCTTCCATCCTTCTGAGCATTATACACCACAGGCACGCTTCTCTACCTCGTAGAACAGGAAGAGCACAGGCAGAACTCAGCAGTACGATCTAACCCCTCAGAGAACAGGCACAGCACATACATCTGCTGTGCAAACTTCCATCCTTCTGAAAATGATACACCACAGGCAAGCTTCTCTACCTCGTAGAACAGGAAGAGCACAGGCAGAACTCAGCAGTACGATCTACTAACTCAGAGAACAGCTACAGCACATACATCTGTAGTGCAAGCTTCCATCCTTCTGAGCATTATACACCACAGGCACGCTTCTCTACCTCGTAGAACAGGAAGAGCACAGGCAGAACTCAGCAGCACGATCTAATCCCTCAAAGAACAGCTACAGCACATACATCTGTAGTGCAAGCTTCCATCCTTCTGAACATTATACACCACAGGCACGCTTCTCTACCTCGTAGAACAGGAAGAGCACAGGCAGAACTCAGCAGTACGATCTAATCCCTCAGAGAACAGGTACAGCACATACATCTGTAGTGCAAGCTTCCATCCTTATGAGCATTATACACCACAGGCACGCTTCTCTACCTCGTAGAACAGGAAGAGCATAGGCAACACTCAGCAGTACGATCTAATCCCTCAGAGAACAGGTACAGCACCTATATCTGTAGTGCAAGCTTCCATCCTTCTGAGCATTATACACCACAGGCACGCTTCTCTACCTCGTAGAACAGGAAGAGCATAGGCAGAACTCAGCAGTACGATCTAATCCCTCAGAGAACAGGTACAGCACATACATCTGTAGTGCAAGCTTCCATCCTTCTGAGCATTATACACCACAGGCACGCTTCTCTACCTCGTAGAACAGGAAGAGCATAGGCAGAACTCAGCAGTACGATCTAATCCCTCAGAGAACAGGTACAGCACATACATCTGTAGTGCAAGCTACTTCCTTCTGAGCATTATACACCACAGGCACGCTTCTCTACCTCGTAGAACAGGAAGAGCACAGGCAGAACTCAGCAGCACGATCTAATCCCTCAAAGAACAGCTACAGCACATACATCTGTAGTGCAAGCTTCCATCCTTCTGAACATTATACACCACAGACAAGCTTCTCTACCTCGTAGAACAGGAAGAGCACAGGCAGAACTCAGCAGCACGATCTAACCCCTCAGAGAACAGGTACAGCACATACATCTGTAGTGCAAGCTTCCATCCTTCTGAAAATGATACACCACAGGCAAGCTTCTCTACCTCGTAGAACAGGAAGAGCACAGGCAGAACTCAGCAGTACGATCTAACCCCTCAGAGAACAGGTACAGCACATACATCTGTAGTGCAAGCTTCCATCCTTCTGAGTATTATACACCACAGGCACGCTTCTCTACCTCGTAGAACAGGAAGAGCATAGGCAGAACTCAGCAGTACGATCTAATCCCTCGGAGAACAGGTAAAGCACATACATCTGCAGTGCAAGCTTCCATCCTTCTGAACATTATACACCACAGACAAACTTCTCTACCTCGTAGAACAGGAAGAACACAGACAGAACTCAACAGTACGATCTAACCCCTCAAAGAACAGCTACAGCACATACATCTGTAGTGCAAGCTTCCATCCTTCTGAAAATGATACAACACAGGCAAGCTTCTCTACCTCGTAGAACAGGAAGAGCACAGGCAGAACTCAGCAGTACGATCTAATCCCTCAGAGAACAGGTACAGCACCTACATCTGTAGTGCAAGCTTCCATCCTTCTGAGCATTATACACCACAGGCACGCTTCTCTACCTCATAGAACAGGAAGAGCACAGGCAGAACTCAGCAGTACGATCTAACCCCTCAGAGAACAGCTACAGCACATACATCTGTAGTGCAAGCTTCTATCCTTCTGAAAATGATACAACACAGGCAAGCTTCTCTACCTCGTAGAACAGGAAGAGCACAGGCAGAACTCAGCAGTACGATCTAATCCCTCAGAGAACAGGTACAGCACCTACATCTGTAGTGCAAGCTTCCATCCTTCTGAGCATTATACACCACAGGCACGCTTCTCTACCTCGTAGAACAGGAAGAGCACAGGCAGAACTCAGCAGTACGATCTAACCCCTCAGAGAACAGCTACAGCACATACATCTGTAGTGCAAGCTTCCATCCTTCTGAACATTATACACCACAGACAAGCTTCTCTACCTCGTAGAACAGGAAGAGCACAGGCAGAACTCAGCAGCACGATCTAACCCCTCAGAGAACAGGTACAGCACATACATCTGTAGTGCAAGCTTCCATCCTTCTGAAAATGATACACCACAGGCAAGCTTCTCTACCTCGTAGAACAGGAAGAGCACAGGCAGAACTCAGCAGTACGATCTAACCCCTCAGAGAACAGGTACAGCACATACATCTGTAGTGCAAGCTTCCATCCTTCTGAGTATTATACACCACAGGCACGCTTCTCTACCTCGTAGAACAGGAAGAGCATAGGCAGAACTCAGCAGTACGATCTAATCCCTCGGAGAACAGGTAAAGCACATACATCTGCAGTGCAAGCTTCCATCCTTCTGAAAATGATACACCACAGGCAAGCTTCTCTACCCCGTAGAACAGAAAGAGCACAGGCAGAACTCAGCAGTATGATCTAATCCCTCAGAGAACTGGTACAGCACATACATCTGTAGTGCAAGCTTCCATCCTTCTGAACATTATACACCACAGACAAGCTTCTCTACCTTATAGAACAGGAAGAGCACAGGCAGAACTCAGCAGTACGATCTAACCGCTCAGAGAACAGGTACAGCACATACATCTGCAGTGCAAGCTTCCATCCTTCTGAACATTATACACCACAGACAAACTTCTCTACCTCGTAGAACAGGAAGAACACAGACAGAACTCAACAGTACGATCTAACCCCTCAAAGAACAGCTACAGCACATACATCTGTAGTGCAAGCTTCCATCCTTCTGAAAATGATACAACACAGGCAAGCTTCTCTACCTCGTAGAACAGGAAGAGCACAGGCAGAACTCAGCAGTACGATCTAATCCCTCAGAGAACAGGTACAGCACCTACATCTGTAGTGCAAGCTTCCATCCTTCTGAGCATTATACACCACAGGCACGCTTCTCTACCTCGTAGAACAGGAAGAGCACAGGCAGAACTCAGCAGTACGATCTAACCCCTCAGAGAACAGCTACAGCACATACATCTGTAGTGCAAGCTTCTATCCTTCTGAAAATGATACAACACAGGCAAGCTTCTCTACCTCGTAGAACAGGAAGAGCACAGGCAGAACTCAGCAGTACGATCTAATCCCTCAGAGAACAGGTACAGCACCTACATCTGTAGTGCAAGCTTCCATCCTTCTGAGCATTATACACCACAGGCACGCTTCTCTACCTCGTAGAACAGGAAGAGCACAGGCAGAACTCAGCAGTACGATCTAACCCCTCAGAGAACAGCTACAGCACATACATCTGTAGTGCAAGCTTCTATCCTTCTGAAAATGATACAACACAGGCAAGCTTCTCTACCTCGTAGAACAGGAAGAGCACAGGCAGAACTCAGCAGTACGATCTAATCCCTCAGAGAACAGGTACAGCACCTACATCTGTAGTGCAAGCTTCCATCCTTCTGAGCATTATACACCACAGGCACGCTTCTCTACCTCATAGAACAGGAAGAGCACAGGCAGAACTCAGCAGCACGATCTAATCCCTCAAAGAACAGCTACAGCACATACATCTGTAGTGCAAGCTTCCATCCTTCTGAAAATGATACACCACAGACAAGCTTCTCTACCTCGTAGAACAGGAAGAGCACAGGCAGAACTCAGCAGTACGATCTAACCCCTCAGAGAACAGGTACAGCACATACATCTGTAGTGCAAGCTTCCATCCTTCTGAGCATTATACACCACAGGCACGCTTCTCTACCTTGTAGAACAGGAAGAGCACAGCAGAACTCAGCAGCACGATCTAATCCCTCAAAGAACAGCTACAGCACATACATCTGTAGTGCAAGCTTCCATCCTTCTGAAAATGATACACCACAGACAAGCTTCTCTAGCTCGTAGAACAGGAAGAGCACAGGCAGAACTCAGCAATACGATCCAACCCCTCAGAGAACAGGTACAGAACATACATCTGTAGTGCAAGCTTCCATCCTTCTGAAAATGATACACCACAGGCAAGCTTCTCTACCTTGTAGAACAGGGAGAGCACAGGCAGAACTCAGCAGTACGATCTAACCCCTCAAAGAACAGCTACAGCACATACATCTGTAGTGCTAGCTTCCATCCTTCTGAACAGTATACACCACAGACAAGCTTCTCTACCTCGTAGAGCAGGAAGAGCACAGGCAGAACTCAGCAGTACGATCTAACCCCTCATAGAACAGGTACAGCACATACATCTGTAGTGTAAGCTTCCATCCTTCTGAAAATGATATACCACAGGCAAGCTTCTCTACCTCGTAGAACAGGAAGAGCACAGGCAGAACTCAGCAGTACGATCTAACCCCTCAGAGAACAGGTACAGCACATACATCTGTAGTGCAAGCTTCCATCCTTCTGAACATTATACACCACAGGCACGCTTCTCTACCTCGTAGAACAGGAAGAGCACAGGCAGAACTGAGCAATACGATCTAACCTCTCAGAGAACAGCTACAGCAAATACATCTGTAGTGCAAGCTTCCATCCTTCTGAACAGTATACACCACAGACAAGCTTCTCTACCTCGTAGAACAGGAAGAGCACAGGCAGAACACAGCAGTACGATCTAACCCCTCATAGAACAGGTACAGCACGTACATCTGTAGTGTAAGCTTCCATCCTTCTGAAAATGAAACACCACAGGCAAGCTTCTCTACCTTGTAGAACAGGAAGAGCACAGGCAGAACTCAGCAGTACGATCTAACCCCTCAGAGAACAGGTACAGCACATACATCTGCAGTGCAAGCTTCCATCCTTCTGAACAGTATACACCACAGACAAGCTTCTCTACCTCGTAGAACAGGAAGAGCACAGGCAGAACTCAGCAGTACGATCTAACCCCTCAGAGAACAGGTACAGCACATACATATGTAGTGCAAGGTTCCATCCTTCTGAGCATTATACACCACAGGCACGCTTCTCTACCTCGTAGAACAGGAAGAGCACAGGCAGAACTCAGCAGCACGCTCTAATCCCTCAAAGAACAGCTACAGCACATACATCTGCAGTGCAAGCTTCCATCCTTCTGAAAATGATACACCACAGGCATGCTTCTCTACCTCGTAGAACAGGAAGAGCACAGGCAGAACTCAGCAGCACGCTCTAATCCCTCAAAGAACAGCTACAGCACATACATCTGTAGTGCAAGATTCCATCCTTCTGAAAGTGATACACCACAGACAAGCTTCTCTACCTTGTAGAACAGGAAGGGCACAGGCAGAACTCAGCAGTACGATCTAACCGCTCAGAGAACAGGTACAGCACATACATCTGTAGTGCAAGCTTCCATCCTTCTGAACATTATACACCACAGACAAGCTTCTCTACCTCGTAGAACAGGAAGAGCACAGGCAGAACTCAGCAGCACGATCTAATCCCTCAAAGAACAGCTACAGCACATACATCTGCAGTGCAAGCTTCCATCCTTCTGAACAGTATACACCACAGACAAGCTTCTCTACCTCGTAGAACAGGAAGAGCACAGGCAGAACTCAGCAGTACGATCTAACCCCTCAGAGAACAGGTACAGCACATACATATGTAGTGCAAGGTTCCATCCTTCTGAGCATTATACACCACAGGCACGCTTCTCTACCTCGTAGAACAGGAAGAGCACAGGCAGAACTCAGCAGCACGCTCTAATCCCTCAAAGAACAGCTACAGCACATACATCTGCAGTGCAAGCTTCCATCCTTCTGAAAATGATACACCACAGGCATGCTTCTCTACCTCGTAGAACAGGAAGAGCACAGGCAGAACTCAGCAGCACGCTCTAATCCCTCAAAGAACAGCTACAGCACATACATCTGTAGTGCAAGCTTCCATCCTTCTGAAAATGATACACCACAGATAAGCTTCTCTACCTCGTAGAACAGGAAGGGCACAGGCAGAACTCAGCAGTACGATCTAACACCTCAAAGAACAGCTACAGCACATACATCTGAAGTGCTAGCTTCCATCCTTCTGAACAGTATACACCACAGACAAGCTTCTCTACCTCGTAGAACAGGAAGAGCACAGGCAGAACTCAGCAGTACGATCTAACCCCTCATAGAACAGGTACAGCACATACATCTGTAGTGTAAGCTTCCATCCTTCTGAAAATGATACACCACAGGCAAGCTTCTCTACCTCGTAGAACAGGAAGAGCACAGGCAGAACTCAGCAGTACGATCTAACCCCTCAGAGAACAGGTACAGCACATACATCTGTAGTGCAAGCTTCCATCCTTCTGAACATTATACACCACAGGCACGCTTCTCTACCTCGTAGAACAGGAAGAGCACAGGCAGAACTCAGCAATACGATCTAACCCCTCAGAGAACAGCTACAGCACATACATCTGTAGTGCAAGCTTCCATCCTTCTGAACAGTATACACCACAGACAAGCTTCTCTACCTCGTAGAACAGGAAGAGCACAGGCAGAACTCAGCAGTACGATCTAACCCCTCATAGAACAGGTACAGCACGTACATCTGTAGTGTAAGCTTCCATCCTTCTGAAAATGATACACCACAGGCAAGCTTCTCTACCTCGTAGAACAGGAAGAGCACAGGCAGAACTCAGCAGTACGATCTAACCCCTCAGAGAACAGGTACAGCACATACATCTGCAGTGCAAGCTTCCATCCTTCTGAACAGTATACACCACAGACAAGCTTCTCTACCTCGTAGAACAGGAAGAGCACAGGCAGAACTCAGCAGTACGATCTAACCCCTCAGAGAACAGGTACAGCACATACATCTGTAGTGCAAGCTTCCATCCTTCTGAGCATTATACACCACAGGCACGCTTCTCTACCTCGTAGAACAGGAAGAGCATAGGCAGAACTCAGCAGTACGATCTAATCCCTCAGAGAACAGGTACAGCACATACATCTGTAGTGCAAGCTACTTCCTTCTGAGCATTATACACCACAGGCACGCTTCTCTACCTCGTAGAACAGGAAGAGCACAGGCAGAACTCAGCAGCACGATCTAATCCCTCAAAGAACAGCTACAGCACATACATCTGTAGTGCAAGCTTCCATCCTTCTGAACATTATACACCACAGACAAGCTTCTCTACCTCGTAGAACAGGAAGAGCACAGGCAGAACTCAGCAGCACAATCTAACCCCTCAGAGAACAGGTACAGCACATACATCTGTAGTGCAAGCTTCCATCCTTCTGAAAATGATACACCACAGGCAAGCTTCTCTACCTCGTAGAACAGGAAGAGCACAGGCAGAACTCAGCAGTACGATCTAACCCCTCAGAGAACAGGTACAGCACATACATCTGTAGTGCAAGCTTCCATCCTTCTGAGTATTATACACCACAGGCACGCTTCTCTACCTCGTAGAACAGGAAGAGCATAGGCAGAACTCAGCAGTACGATCTAATCCCTCGGAGAACAGGTAAAGCACATACATCTGCAGTGCAAGCTTCCATCCTTCTGAACATTATACACCACAGACAAACTTCTCTACCTCGTAGAACAGGAAGAACACAGACAGAACTCAACAGTACGATCTAACCCCTCAAAGAACAGCTACAGCACATACATCTGTAGTGCAAGCTTCCATCCTTCTGAAAATGATACAACACAGGCAAGCTTCTCTACCTCGTAGAACAGGAAGAGCACAGGCAGAACTCAGCAGTACGATCTAATCCCTCAGAGAACAGGTACAGCACCTACATCTGTAGTGCAAGCTTCCATCCTTCTGAGCATTATACACCACATGCACGCTTCTCTACCTCGTAGAACAGGAAGAGCACAGGCAGAACTCAGCAGTACGATCTAACCCCTCAGAGAACAGCTACAGCACATACATCTGTAGTGCAAGCTTCTATCCTTCTGAAAATGATACAACACAGGCAAGCTTCTCTACCTCGTAGAACAGGAAGAGCACAGGCAGAACTCAGCAGTACGATCTAATCCCTCAGAGAACAGGTACAGCACCTACATCTGTAGTGCAAGCTTCCATCCTTCTGAGCATTATACACCACAGGCACGCTTCTCTACCTCGTAGAACAGGAAGAGCACAGGCAGAACTCAGCAGTACGATCTAACCCCTCAGAGAACAGCTACAGCACATACATCTGTAGTGCAAGCTTCCATCCTTCTGAACATTATACACCACAGACAAGCTTCTCTACCTCGTAGAACAGGAAGAGCACAGGCAGAACTCAGCAGCACGATCTAACCCCTCAGAGAACAGGTACAGCACATACATCTGTAGTGCAAGCTTCCATCCTTCTGAAAATGATACACCACAGGCAAGCTTCTCTACCTCGTAGAACAGGAAGAGCACAGGCAGAACTCAGCAGTACGATCTAACCCCTCAGAGAACAGGTACAGCACATACATCTGTAGTGCAAGCTTCCATCCTTCTGAGTATTATACACCACAGGCACGCTTCTCTACCTCGTAGAACAGGAAGAGCATAGGCAGAACTCAGCAGTACGATCTAATCCCTCGGAGAACAGGTAAAGCACATACATCTGCAGTGCAAGCTTCCATCCTTCTGAAAATGATACACCACAGGCAAGCTTCTCTACCCCGTAGAACAGAAAGAGCACAGGCAGAACTCAGCAGTATGATCTAATCCCTCAGAGAACTGGTACAGCACATACATCTGTAGTGCAAGCTTCCATCCTTCTGAACATTATACACCACAGACAAGCTTCTCTACCTTATAGAACAGGAAGAGCACAGGCAGAACTCAGCAGTACGATCTAACCGCTCAGAGAACAGGTACAGCACATACATCTGCAGTGCAAGCTTCCATCCTTCTGAACATTATACACCACAGACAAACTTCTCTACCTCGTAGAACAGGAAGAACACAGACAGAACTCAACAGTACGATCTAACCCCTCAAAGAACAGCTACAGCACATACATCTGTAGTGCAAGCTTCCATCCTTCTGAAAATGATACAACACAGGCAAGCTTCTCTACCTCGTAGAACAGGAAGAGCACAGGCAGAACTCAGCAGTACGATCTAATCCCTCAGAGAACAGGTACAGCACCTACATCTGTAGTGCAAGCTTCCATCCTTCTGAGCATTATACACCACAGGCACGCTTCTCTACCTCGTAGAACAGGAAGAGCACAGGCAGAACTCAGCAGTACGATCTAACCCCTCAGAGAACAGCTACAGCACATACATCTGTAGTGCAAGCTTCTATCCTTCTGAAAATGATACAACACAGGCAAGCTTCTCTACCTCGTAGAACAGGAAGAGCACAGGCAGAACTCAGCAGTACGATCTAATCCCTCAGAGAACAGGTACAGCACCTACATCTGTAGTGCAAGCTTCCATCCTTCTGAGCATTATACACCACAGGCACGCTTCTCTACCTCATAGAACAGGAAGAGCACAGGCAGAACTCAGCAGCACGATCTAATCCCTCAAAGAACAGCTACAGCACATACATCTGTAGTGCAAGCTTCCATCCTTCTGAAAATGATACACCACAGACAAGCTTCTCTACCTCGTAGAACAGGAAGAGCACAGGCAGAACTCAGCAGTACGATCTAACCCCTCAGAGAACAGGTACAGCACATACATCTGTAGTGCAAGCTTCCATCCTTCTGAGCATTATACACCACAGGCACGCTTCTCTACCTTGTAGAACAGGAAGAGCACAGCAGAACTCAGCAGCACGATCTAATCCCTCAAAGAACAGCTACAGCACATACATCTGTAGTGCAAGCTTCCATCCTTCTGAAAATGATACACCACAGACAAGCTTCTCTAGCTCGTAGAACAGGAAGAGCACAGGCAGAACTCAGCAATACGATCCAACCCCTCAGAGAACAGGTACAGAACATACATCTGTAGTGCAAGCTTCCATCCTTCTGAAAATGATACACCACAGGCAAGCTTCTCTACCTTGTAGAACAGGGAGAGCACAGGCAGAACTCAGCAGTACGATCTAACCCCTCAAAGAACAGCTACAGCACATACATCTGTAGTGCTAGCTTCCATCCTTCTGAACAGTATACACCACAGACAAGCTTCTCTACCTCGTAGAACAGGAAGAGCACAGGCAGAACTCAGCAGTACGATCTAACCCCTCATAGAACAGGTACAGCACATACATCTGTAGTGTAAGCTTCCATCCTTCTGAAAATGATATACCACAGGCAAGCTTCTCTACCTCGTAGAACAGGAAGAGCACAGGCAGAACTCAGCAGTACGATCTAACCCCTCAGAGAACAGGTACAGCACATACATCTGTAGTGCAAGCTTCCATCCTTCTGAACATTATACACCACAGGCACGCTTCTCTACCTCGTAGAACAGGAAGAGCACAGGCAGAACTGAGCAATACGATCTAACCTCTCAGAGAACAGCTACAGCAAATACATCTGTAGTGCAAGCTTCCATCCTTCTGAACAGTATACACCACAGACAAGCTTCTCTACCTCGTAGAACAGGAAGAGCACAGGCAGAACTCAGCAGTACGATCTAACCCCTCATAGAACAGGTACAGCACGTACATCTGTAGTGTAAGCTTCCATCCTTCTGAAAATGAAACACCACAGGCAAGCTTCTCTACCTTGTAGAACAGGAAGAGCACAGGCAGAACTCAGCAGTACGATCTAACCCCTCAGAGAACAGGTACAGCACATACATCTGCAGTGCAAGCTTCCATCCTTCTGAACAGTATACACCACAGACAAGCTTCTCTACCTCGTAGAACAGGAAGAGCACAGGCAGAACTCAGCAGTACGATCTAACCCCTCAGAGAACAGGTACAGCACATACATATGTAGTGCAAGGTTCCATCCTTCTGAGCATTATACACCACAGGCACGCTTCTCTACCTCGTAGAACAGGAAGAGCACAGGCAGAACTCAGCAGCACGCTCTAATCCCTCAAAGAACAGCTACAGCACATACATCTGCAGTGCAAGCTTCCATCCTTCTGAAAATGATACACCACAGGCATGCTTCTCTACCTCGTAGAACAGGAAGAGCACAGGCAGAACTCAGCAGCACGCTCTAATCCCTCAAAGAACAGCTACAGCACATACATCTGTAGTGCAAGCTTCCATCCTTCTGAAAGTGATACACCACAGACAAGCTTCTCTACCTTGTAGAACAGGAAGGGCACAGGCAGAACTCAGCAGTACGATCTAACCGCTCAGAGAACAGGTACAGCACATACATCTGTAGTGCAAGCTTCCATCCTTCTGAACATTATACACCACAGACAAGCTTCTCTACCTCGTAGAACAGGAAGAGCACAGGCAGAACTCAGCAGCACGATCTAATCCCTCAAAGAACAGCTACAGCACATACATCTGCAGTGCAAGCTTCCATCCTTCTGAACAGTATACACCACAGACAAGCTTCTCTACCTCGTAGAACAGGAAGAGCACAGGCAGAACTCAGCAGTACGATCTAACCCCTCAGAGAACAGGTACAGCACATACATATGTAGTGCAAGGTTCCATCCTTCTGAGCATTATACACCACAGGCACGCTTCTCTACCTCGTAGAACAGGAAGAGCACAGGCAAAACTCAGCAGCACGCTCTAATCCCTCAAAGAACAGCTACAGCACATACATCTGCAGTGCAAGCTTCCATCCTTCTGAAAATGATACACCACAGGCATGCTTCTCTACCTCGTAGAACAGGAAGAGCACAGGCAGAACTCAGCAGCACGCTCTAATCCCTCAAAGAACAGCTACAGCACATACATCTGTAGTGCAAGCTTCCATCCTTCTGAAAATGATACACCACAGATAAGCTTCTCTACCTCGTAGAACAGGAAGGGCACAGGCAGAACTCAGCAGTACGATCTAACACCTCAAAGAACAGCTACAGCACATACATCTGTAGTGCTAGCTTCCATCCTTCTGAACAGTATACACCACAGACAAGCTTCTCTACCTCGTAGAACAGGAAGAGCACAGGCAGAACTCAGCAGTACGATCTAACCCCTCATAGAACAGGTACAGCACATACATCTGTAGTGTAAGCTTCCATCCTTCTGAAAATGATACACCACAGGCAAGCTTCTCTACCTCGTAGAACAGGAAGAGCACAGGCAGAACTCAGCAGTACGATCTAACCCCTCAGAGAACAGGTACAGCACATACATCTGTAGTGCAAGCTTCCATCCTTCTGAACATTATACACCACAGGCACGCTTCTCTACCTCGTAGAACAGGAAGAGCACAGGCAGAACTCAGCAATACGATCTAACCCCTCAGAGAACAGCTACAGCACATACATCTGTAGTGCAAGCTTCCATCCTTCTGAACAGTATACACCACAGACAAGCTTCTCTACCTCGTAGAACAGGAAGAGCACAGGCAGAACTCAGCAGTACGATCTAACCCCTCATAGAACAGGTACAGCACGTACATCTGTAGTGTAAGCTTCCATCCTTCTGAAAATGATACACCACAGGCAAGCTTCTCTACCTCGTAGAACAGGAAGAGCACAGGCAGAACTCAGCAGTACGATCTAACCCCTCAGAGAACAGGTACAGCACATACATCTGCAGTGCAAGCTTCCATCCTTCTGAACAGTATACACCACAGACAAGCTTCTCTACCTCGTAGAACAGGAAGAGCACAGGCAGAACTCAGCAGTACGATCTAACCCCTCAGAGAACAGGTACAGCACATACATATGTAGTGCAAGCTTCCATCCTTCTGAGGATTATACACCACAGGCACGCTTCTCTACCTCGTAGAACAGGAAGAGCACAGGCAGAACTCAGCAGCACGCTCTAATCCCTCAAAGAACAGCTACAGCACATACATCTGTAGTGCAAGCTTCCATCCTTCTGAAAATGATACACCACAGACAAGCTTCTCTACCTCGTAGAACAGGAAGAGCACAGGCAGAACTCAGCAGTACGATCTAACCGCTCAGAGAACAGGTACAGCACATACATCTGTAGTGCAAGCTTCCATCCTTCTGAACATTATACACCACAGACAAGCTTCTCTACCTCGTAGAACAGGAAGAGCACAGGCAGAACTCAGCAGTACGATCTAACCCCTCAGAGAACAGGTACAGCACATACATCTGCAGTGCAAGCTTCCATCCTTCTGAAAATGATAGACCACAGGCATGCTTCTCTACCTCGTAGAACAGGAAGAGCACAGGCAGAACTCAGCAGCACGATCTAATCCCTCAAAGAACAGCTACAGCACATACATCTGTAGTGCAAGCTTCCAGCCTTCTGAAAATGATACACCACAGGCAAGCTTCTCTACCTCGTAGAACAGGAAGAGCATAGGCAGAACTCAGCAGTACGATCTAATCCCTCAGAGAACAGGTACAGCACATACATCTGTAGTGCAAGCTTCCATCCTTCTGAACATTATACACCACAGACAAGCTTCTCTACCTCGTAGAACAGGAAGAGCACAGGCAGAACTCAGCAGTATGATCTAACCGCTCAGAGAACAGGTAGAGCACATACATCTGTAGTGCAAGCGTCCATCCTTCTGAAAATGATACACCACAGGCAAGCTTCTCTACCTCGTAGAACAGGAAGAGCACAGGCAGAACTCAGCAGTACGATCTAACCCCTCAGAGAACAGGTACAGCACATACATCTGTAGTGCAAGCTTCCATCCTTCTGAGTATTATACACCACAGGCACGCTTCTCTACCTCGTAGAACAGGAAGAGCATAGGCAGAACTCAGCAGTACGATCTAATCCCTCGGAGAACAGGTAAAGCACATACATCTGCAGTGCAAGCTTCCATCCTTCTGAAAATGATACACCACAGGCAAGCTTCTCTACCCCGTAGAACAGAAAGAGCACAGGCAGAACTCAGCAGTATGATCTAATCCCTCAGAGAACTGGTACAGCACATACATCTGTAGTGCAAGCTTCCATCCTTCTGAACATTATACACCACAGACAAGCTTCTCTACCTTATAGAACAGGAAGAGCACAGGCAGAACTCAGCAGTACGATCTAACCGCTCAGAGAACAGGTACAGCACATACATCTGCAGTGCAAGCTTCCATCCTTCTGAACATTATACACCACAGACAAACTTCTCTACCTCGTAGAACAGGAAGAACACAGACAGAACTCAACAGTACGATCTAACCCCTCAAAGAACAGCTACAGCACATACATCTGTAGTGCAAGCTTCCATCCTTCTGAAAATGATACAACACAGGCAAGCTTCTCTACCTCGTAGAACAGGAAGAGCACAGGCAGAACTCAGCAGTACGATCGAATCCCTCAGAGAACAGGTACAGCACCTACATCTGTAGTGCAAGCTTCCATCCTTCTGAGCATTATACACCACAGGCACGCTTCTCTACCTCGTAGAACAGGAAGAGCACAGGCAGAACTCAGCAGTACGATCTAACCCCTCAGAGAACAGCTACAGCACATACATCTGTAGTGCAAGCTTCTATCCTTCTGAAAATGATACAACACAGGCAAGCTTCTCTACCTCGTAGAACAGGAAGAGCACAGGCAGAACTCAGCAGTACGATCTAATCCCTCAGAGAACAGGTACAGCACCTACATCTGTAGTGCAAGCTTCCATCCTTCTGAGCATTATACACCACAGGCACGCTTCTCTACCTCGTAGAACAGGAAGAGCACAGGCAGAACTCAGCAGTACGATCTAACCCCTCAGAGAACAGCTACAGCACATACATCTGTAGTGCAAGCTTCTATCCTTCTGAAAATGATACAACACAGGCAAGCTTCTCTACCTCGTAGAACAGGAAGAGCACAGGCAGAACTCAGCAGTACGATCTAATCCCTCAGAGAACAGGTACAGCACCTACATCTGTAGTGCAAGCTTCCATCCTTCTGAGCATTATACACCACAGGCACGCTTCTCTACCTCATAGAACAGGAAGAGCACAGGCAGAACTCAGCAGCACGATCTAATCCCTCAAAGAACAGCTACAGCACATACATCTGTAGTGCAAGCTTCCATCCTTCTGAAAATGATACACCACAGACAAGCTTCTCTACCTCGTAGAACAGGAAGAGCACAGGCAGAACTCAGCAGTACGATCTAACCCCTCAGAGAACAGGTACAGCACATACATCTGTAGTGCAAGCTTCCATCCTTCTGAGCATTATACACCACAGGCACGCTTCTCTACCTTGTAGAACAGGAAGAGCACAGCAGAACTCAGCAGCACGATCTAATCCCTCAAAGAACAGCTACAGCACATACATCTGTAGTGCAAGCTTCCATCCTTCTGAAAATGATACACCACAGACAAGCTTCTCTAGCTCGTAGAACAGGAAGAGCACAGGCAGAACTCAGCAATACGATCCAACCCCTCAGAGAACAGGTACAGAACATACATCTGTAGTGCAAGCTTCCATCCTTCTGAAAATGATACACCACAGGCAAGCTTCTCTACCTTGTAGAACAGGGAGAGCACAGGCAGAACTCAGCAGTACGATCTAACCCCTCAAAGAACAGCTACAGCACATACATCTGTAGTGCTAGCTTCCATCCTTCTGAACAGTATACACCACAGACAAGCTTCTCTACCTCGTAGAACAGGAAGAGCACAGGCAGAACTCAGCAGTACGATCTAACCCCTCATAGAACAGGTACAGCACATACATCTGTAGTGTAAGCTTCCATCCTTCTGAAAATGATATACCACAGGCAAGCTTCTCTACCTCATAGAACAGGAAGAGCACAGGCAGAACTCAGCAGTACGATCTAACCCCTCAGAGAACAGGTACAGCACATACATCTGTAGTGCAAGCTTCCATCCTTCTGAACATTATACACCACAGGCACGCTTCTCTACCTCGTAGAACAGGAAGAGCACAGGCAGAACTGAGCAATACGATCTAACCTCTCAGAGAACAGCTACAGCAAATACATCTGTAGTGCAAGCTTCCATCCTTCTGAACAGTATACACCACAGACAAGCTTCTCTACCTCGTAGAACAGGAAGAGCACAGGCAGAACTCAGCAGTACGATCTAACCCCTCATAGAACAGGTACAGCACGTACATCTGTAGTGTAAGCTTCCATCCTTCTGAAAATGAAACACCACAGGCAAGCTTCTCTACCTTGTAGAACAGGAAGAGCACAGGCAGAACTCAGCAGTACGATCTAACCCCTCAGAGAACAGGTACAGCACATACATCTGCAGTGCAAGCTTCCATCCTTCTGAACAGTATACACCACAGACAAGCTTCTCTACCTCGTAGAACAGGAAGAGCACAGGCAGAACTCAGCAGTACGATCTAACCCCTCAGAGAACAGGTACAGCACATACATATGTAGTGCAAGGTTCCATCCTTCTGAGCATTATACACCACAGGCACGCTTCTCTACCTCGTAGAACAGGAAGAGCACAGGCAGAACTCAGCAGCACGCTCTAATCCCTCAAAGAACAGCTACAGCACATACATCTGCAGTGCAAGCTTCCATCCTTCTGAAAATGATACACCACAGGCATGCTTCTCTACCTCGTAGAACAGGAAGAGCACAGGCAGAACTCAGCAGCACGCTCTAATCCCTCAAAGAACAGCTACAGCACATACATCTGTAGTGCAAGCTTCCATCCTTCTGAAAGTGATACACCACAGACAAGCTTCTCTACCTTGTAGAACAGGAAGGGCACAGGCAGAACTCAGCAGTACGATCTAACCGCTCAGAGAACAGGTACAGCACATACATCTGTAGTGCAAGCTTCCATCCTTCTGAACATTATACACCACAGACAAGCTTCTCTACCTCGTAGAACAGGAAGAGCACAGGCAGAACTCAGCAGCACGATCTAATCCCTCAAAGAACAGCTACAGCACATACATCTGCAGTGCAAGCTTCCATCCTTCTAAACAGTATACACCACAGACAAGCTTCTCTACCTCGTAGAACAGGAAGAGCACAGGCAGAACTCAGCAGTACGATCTAACCCCTCAGAGAACAGGTACAGCACATACATATGTAGTGCAAGGTTCCATCCTTCTGAGCATTATACACCACAGGCACGCTTCTCTACCTCGTAGAACAGGAAGAGCACAGGCAGAACTCAGCAGCACGCTCTAATCCCTCAAAGAACAGCTACAGCACATACATCTGCAGTGCAAGCTTCCATCCTTCTGAAAATGATACACCACAGGCATGCTTCTCTACCTCGTAGAACAGGAAGAGCACAGGCAGAACTCAGCAGCACGCTCTAATCCCTCAAAGAACAGCTACAGCACATACATCTGTAGTGCAAGCTTCCATCCTTCTGAAAATGATACACCACAGATAAGCTTCTCTACCTCGTAGAACAGGAAGGGCACAGGCAGAACTCAGCAGTACGATCTAACACCTCAAAGAACAGCTACAGCACATACATCTGTAGTGCTAGCTTCCATCCTTCTGAACAGTATACACCACAGACAAGCTTCTCTACCTCGTAGAACAGGAAGAGCACAGGCAGAACTCAGCAGTACGATCTAACCCCTCATAGAACAGGTACAGCACATACATCTGTAGTGTAAGCTTCCATCCTTCTGAAAATGATACACCACAGGCAAGCTTCTCTACCTCGTAGAACAGGAAGAGCACAGGCAGAACTCAGCAGTACGATCTAACCCCTCAGAGAACAGGTACAGCACATACATCTGTAGTGCAAGCTTCCATCCTTCTGAACATTATACACCACAGGCACGCTTCTCTACCTCGTAGAACAGGAAGAGCACAGGCAGAACTCAGCAATACGATCTAACCCCTCAGAGAACAGCTACAGCACATACATCTGTAGTGCAAGCTTCCATCCTTCTGAACAGTATACACCACAGACAAGCTTCTCTACCTCGTAGAACAGGAAGAGCACAGGCAGAACTCAGCAGTACGATCTAACCCCTCATAGAACAGGTACAGCACGTACATCTGCAGTGCAAGCTTCCATCCTTCTGAACAGTATACACCACAGACAAGCTTCTCTACCTCGTAGAACAGGAAGAGCACAGGCAGAACTCAGCAGTACGATCTAACCCCTCAGAGAACAGGTACAGCACATACATATGTAGTGCAAGCTTCCATCCTTCTGAGGATTATACACCACAGGCACGCTTCTCTACCTCGTAGAACAGGAAGAGCACAGGCAGAACTCAGCAGCACGCTCTAATCCCTCAAAGAACAGCTACAGCACATACATCTGTAGTGCAAGCTTCCATCCTTCTGAAAATGATACACCACAGACAAGCTTCTCTACCTCGTAGAACAGGAAGAGCACAGGCAGAACTCAGCAGTACGATCTAACCGCTCAGAGAACAGGTACAGCACATACATCTGTAGTGCAAGCTTCCATCCTTCTGAACATTATACACCACAGACAAGCTTCTCTACCTCGTAGAACAGGAAGAGCACAGGCAGAACTCAGCAGTACGATCTAACCCCTCAGAGAACAGGTACAGCACATACATCTGCAGTGCAAGCTTCCATCCTTCTGAAAATGATAGACCACAGGCATGCTTCTCTACCTCGTAGAACAGGAAGAGCACAGGCAGAACTCAGCAGCACGATCTAATCCCTCAAAGAACAGCTACAGCACATACATCTGTAGTGCAAGCTTCCAACCTTCTGAAAATGATACACCACAGGCAAGCTTCTCTACCTCGTAGAACAGGAAGAGGATAGGCAGAACTCAGCAGTACGATCTAATCCCTCAGAGAACAGGTACAGCACATACATCTGTAGTGCAAGCTTCCATCCTTCTGAACATTATACACCACAGACAAGCTTCTCTACCTCGTAGAACAGGAAGAGCACAGGCAGAACTCAGCAGTATGATCTAACCGCTCAGAGAACAGGTAGAGCACATACATCTGTAGTGCAAGCGTCCATCCTTCTGAGCATTATACACCACAGGCACGCTTCTCTACCTCGTAGAACAGGAAGAGCACAGGCAGAACTCAGCAGTACGATCTAACCCCTCAAAGAACAGCTACAGCACATACATCTGTAGTGCAAGCTTCCATCCTTCTGAACATTATACACCACAGACAAGCTTCTCTACCTCGTAGAACAGGAAGAGCACAGGCAGAACTCAGCAGTACGATCTAACCCCTCAGAGAACAGGTACAGCACATACATCTGTAGTGCAAGCTTCCATCCTTCTGATCATTATACACCACAGGCACGCTTCTCTACCTCGTAGATCAGGAAGAGCACAGGCAGAACTCAGCAACATGATCTAATCCCTCAAAGAACAGCTACAGCACATACATCTGTAGTTCAAGCTTCCATCCTTCTGAAAATGATACACCACAGACAAGCTTCTCTACCTCGTAGAACAGGAAGAGCACAGGCAGAACTCAGCAGTACGATCTAATCCCTCAGAGAACAGGTACAGCACATACATCTGCAGTGCAAGCTTCCATCCTTCTAAAAATGATACACCACAGGCAAGCTTCTCTACCTCGTAGAACAGAAAGAGCATAGGCAGAACTCAGCAGTACGATCTAATCCCTCGGAGAACAGGTAAAGCACATACATCTGCAGTGCAAGCTTCCATCCTTCTGAAAATGATACACCACAGGCAAGCTTCTCTACCCCGTAGAACAGAAAGAGCACAGGCAGAACTCAGCAGTATGATCTAATCCCTCAGAGAACTGGTACAGCACATACATCTGCAGTGCAAGCTTCCATCCTTCTGAACATTATACACCACAGTCAAGCTTCTCTACCTCGTAGAACAGGAAGAGCACAGGCAGAACTCAGCAGTACGATCTAATCCCTCAGAGAACAGGTACAGCACATACATCTGTAGTGCAAGCTTCCATCCTTCTGAACATTATACACCACAGGCAAGCTTCTCTACCTCGTAGAACAGGAAGAGCACAGGCAGAACTCAGCAGTACGACCTAATCCCTCAGAGAACAGGTACAGCACATACATCTGTAGTGCAAGCTTCCATCCTTCTGAACATTATACACCACAGGCAAGCTTCTCTACCTCGTAGAACAGGAAGAGCACAGGCAGAACTCAGCAGTACGATCTAACCCCTCAGAGAACAGGTACAGCACATACATCTGTAGTGCAAGCTTCCATTCTTCTTAAAATGATACAACACAGGCATGCTTCTCTACCTCGTAGAACAGGAAGAGCACAGGCAGAATTCAGCAGTACGATCTAACCCCTCAGAGAACAGGTACAGCACATACATCTGTAGTGCAAGCTTCCATCCTTCTGAAAATGATACACCACAGGCAAGCTTCGCTACCTCGTAGAACAGGAAGAGCACAGGCAGAACTCAGCAGTACGATCTAACCCCTCAGAGAACAGGTACAGCACATACATCTGTAGTGCAAGCTTCCATCCTTCTGAACATTATACACCACAGACAAGCTTCTCTACCTTGTAGAACAGGAAGAGCACAGGCAGAACTCAGCAGTACGATCTAACTCCTCAGAGAACAGGTACAGCACATACATCTGTAGTGCAAGCTTCCATCCTTCTGAAAATGATACACCACAGGAAAGCTTCTCTACCTCGTAGAACAGGAAAAGCACAGGCAGAACTCAGCAGTACGATCTAACCCCTCAGAGAACAGGTACAGCACATACATCTGTAGGGTTGTATGTCAGTACCACGCATGCTTTTACAACGCATGCCTTTACAACGCAACTTTTACAATGCAAGTCGTTACAACGACTTGCGTTGGGGGTGCTGGCTAGTGAATAGTTTAATTTACTATTCCAACTCCAGTCCCCGTGGATAGTAGGGAAGGTTTTGGATAGTAAATTATCTATTCCCTATCCTGGGGCGCCCCCAGCGCAAGTCGTTGCAACGACTTGCGTTGTAAAAGTTGCATGGTAAAGGTACCGCGTTGTAATGTAATGTAATGTAATGTAACCAGTTTTATAACGCGCATGGTTACCCGGAGGCATCCCAGCGCTGCACTAGAATCAGGCTCGAGAGGGAGAAAGGAAAACAAAGGGTCACTTGGGGAAAAAGAAGGTTTTCAGGAGCTTCCGGAAACGTGAATGGAAGGGTTCTGCACACAGTTTCGAGGGGAGGGAGTTCCACAGTGAGGCCGGAGAAGCGGCGGCCTCCTGTGCGTGCCTTCCTAAATCTTGGCACTCTCGCCAGGCACTCGTTATCGGAGCACAGGGGCCTGTTAGCCTTGTAGGGCGTAACTAGACTCTTCATAATAGAGGGTCCCTTACCTTGAAGAAGTTTATGGACGATACATAAATATTTAAACTTAATACTTTCACGTATGGGGAGCCAGTGAAGTGATTTGAGAGCTGGTTTTGCTGACGTCCTAGCTGAGGTACCCATCAATAGCCTAGCTGCGGCATTTTGAGTCTGTTGTAGTTTATTAATTGTGGCTTCAGGGGCCCCCCAAAAAATAGCATTGCTCTAATCTAATCTGGACAAAACCAGTCCTTGTACTAGCAGCTTCCTAGAATGCTGCGGGAGGAGGGGAAGGACTTTCCAGGCAGACCGAAGAAGGCCAAAACAGATTCCTGCCGTTTTTTTTGCTTGTGTTTTGAACGAGAGATCCTGTTCCAACCAGACCCCTAAGCTTTTAGGGGCAGATTTATGATAACTGGCGCATCCCCATGACATCATAAGTAAGGACCGGATTGAAAATGGTCCCTATTAATCAACTTTAAATGAAACCTAGAGAATCAAACAGCAAAGTATACAGAAGAGAAAACAGCAAACATCTTCTGCCTATACAACTGGAGACTACTTGCTCCGAAAACTGAAAAGGGTGTGCCAAGAAGAAAATAGAAACCTGGATATCATTGTAATGAACAAGTCCTGAAGAAGGTGCAAGATTGTCTTTGGCACCGAAACGCCGCGTCAACAGTTTGTTTGTTCTCTGTTTTTATAAAATATGTTGCAGTGAAACATTTTTTGAACAATGCCGATAGGCAAAGTTTAGAAATCCAAGTTTTTAAACTAAGTCAAATAATATTTGTAATTGATTTGTGTAGTACAAGATGTATAATGTAATGAGACAATGTATTGTTTTTTAAAATATTTTTTTAATAAATGAAAGAACTTTTTTAAAGAAATTTGTGTTAGGAAATACATTCATGTTGAACCTGGTCTGACACTTAAAAAGCTTGTAAATTTGGTAACCTACGCATAGACGAGACCCCTTCTCCCACCTGTGAAACGTCTCTTTATGGGACAAAGTAATAGAAATTGGTTGTAAAGTTCAGGAAAAGGAGTTTTTGCTTTTTATAGACATTTTTATCATTTAATTTTTCACTGAGCCAGAGCCAGCCGAGTCTTAGGGAGGGGTGAGGGCCATCCTGACAGAGAGTGCGCAACAGGAAGGAAGAGCGGTGGGCACCATATGCACACATGTGGGTTTGGCTGGCTAACTAAGAACAGCCAAACTGACACGCACACTTAGCATTTCTCCAACCCGAGCTGTGTTGCACAGCCAGGTGGAAAAAAGGCTCAAGCTCCCAGACCCTGTCTGAGCACCAAACCAGGCAACTCAGACCAATCCCGGCGCTTCTCTCATGCTGGGGAATAGTATTCCCCAGCATGAGAGCAGCATCTGTATTGGCATATGGGAACCCGCACAGTGTGTACCAGCCCATGGACTGCTGTAGAGAATTGAGACAGGAGCAGAGGAGGAAGGTGGTGGTCAGCAGTGACAGGTAAGTACTGTTTTATATATATATTTTCATTATTTCGTCCGTGCCCCACACTGCACCACCACTTGGCGTTGAGAGCAGCCGCCACTGGAAACAGTATACTCACTATCAAACTGGTGCCACAGTACACAAAGGCATAATACCACCCACATTCAGTTCACAAAAAGGCAAAATATCTAGGCAGACCATGCAGTATGGCTGCAGAAACTCACAGCAACGGTATTACCCCTTGTCACATAGCAAATGCCATTCTAACATGTGCACTACTCATCACAACAAAACACTAGTCTCCTGCAAAAGGATCCATTTCTTGAAAGAAACATTCAGATGCCTTCTACATAGTTTCTGTAACAACTTTTATAGCAAAATATAACAAGCCTTGGCAAAGTCAATAGATCGTGTTCTAATCTATAAATGCATATAAATATAGGCATGCACAAACGTAAACAGACCATTTGTGTTTATCATGTGTAACTTGCTACATGAGAACCCACTCGGAGAATCAAAAACAAGATGTAAGCATAGAAGGCACATTGGAAGGCAGACTGCTCAGATACGAGGAATCGTTCTTTACTGCACATTTGTGCTTGTCTATGTATCTTAAAGTATATGAAAAATGATGGATGGAACCCTTGAATTCATCACAGCTACTTGTAATTACGCAGGCTACATCCCAGTCCATCATTATTTTGCACACCATACCATCTCAGGTGGGACACAGCCATATGCAAATCAGTCTTAATCCTGTACCAATGGGAAAATTCCAGCCCCAACTGCCAGGCCAGGTCCTCCCTTAAATGGAATACAAGAAACCCAGGACCTCTTTCACCCTAGTTAGGGCTTATCAGCCAGGTATCTCACTATTCAAGTGACACTGTGTGCAAAGGACCCATGTCTGGGCATTCCCATTCACTTACGGCGACACACTAAAGTATACAACTAATGAATGGATGGAATGCATTCATTAATCTCAGCAATGAGTAATTACTGGGAGCCGCATCCTAATCCATAGTTATTTCGCACACCATGCCACCTCAGTCTGGACCCAACCATGTGCAAATCAGTCTTGGTCCTACTCCAATGGAAACAGTCCAGATTGAACTACCAGACCAGGTCCTCCCTGAACTGGAATACATGCAACCCAGGACCGGTTTTGGCATAGTTTGGGCTCATCAGCCAAGTATAGCTTAATACTAGTGGCACGGTGTGCAAGAGACCCACATCAAGGCATACCCTTCCCAATTAGGATGACAAACTAAAGTATACAAAAAAGTGATGAATGGGATGGTTGAATTAACCAGGGCCACTGGTAATTACTCAGGCTGCATCCCAGTCCATCTTAATTTTGGACACATGCCACCTCTGTTTGGACCAAGCCATATGCAAATCAGTTTTGACGCTACTTTAATTGGAACAGTCCAGCCCAAACGACCAAGGAAACCTGGACCCTAATACAAGAAACCCAGGACCGGTTTAACCCTTGCTAGTGTTAATTACCAGTGGCTGAGATTTTTTTCAAGCATTCCATCCATATATTTTTGGGATAGCTTAGTGTGTCTGTGTGTGCATGTAGAATCCAGACCTATTTTGTTTCTTTGTTTTTCTCAGTGAGGTGCCCTTTTTGCAAAAGGTATGCCCAGTCATGAGTGCTGTGCTCACTGTGCCATAGAACGTTAGCTATACCTCAATGTTGAGGCCCAACAGGTCAGAGATGTCTGGGGTTGCTTGTGTTCATCAGGGCATGAGATGGCAGTTCAGGCTGGATGGTTCTAATTGAAGTACAATCAAAGTTAATTTGCATATAGTTGTTCATGTCTGTTGTAGCATAGTGCACAAAGATGGACTGGAATGGGGAACAAAGTAATTACTGATGGCTTAAATTAATTCAGGTATTACTCTCATCACGTCTTCCTTTTTCTCGATGATAATTGCTGTTCTCCCTTTTTCTTGCAGCTGTTGCAGTTGTTCCTTGATGTAGTTGCAGGTGTTATTGCTACTGTGGCTCAAGCTGTTGTGGCAGTTGGGGTTGCTTTTGTTCCTGTTATGGTTGCAGTTGTGGTCAATGACGTTATCCTTGTCACTGTGACAGATACATTCACTAAGGGAGTTCTGGTGTGATCAATGCAGTTGAGGCACGTGCTCACTGCTTCTGTGGCAGCTGTTGTTGCTACTGTCATCCCTGCTGCAATAGAAGATTTTGTTTCTGGCATGGTCCCAGCTGAGGTTACAGCTGTGGCTACATCTGTGGTCCATGCTGTTGTGGAAGCTATTGTGGCTGCTGTGATCCATGCTGTGCTGATAGCTTTTGTTGCAACTGCGGTCTCAGTTGTGGATAAAACTGGAAGAAGTTGTCCCTGCGTTGTCCACTGCTCTGCTTGAAAAGATTGCTGCAGCTGTAGTTACTACTGTTTTGTTTGTATGATTATAGTTGTGGTTATAGCTGCGGTCCTTGCTTTCATTAAAGCTGTGGCTGAAGCTATTGCTTCTGTAGCATCTTTTGTTGCTTCTGTAAAAATGGCCATTGTGGCAGTCATTTTTGTTTCTGTGGTCTCCACTGTGGTGAGTGCTGGTGTGCTGTTATTGTTGATGTTGACTCTTGCTGACAGCTGCTGTAGCTACTGCCCTTATGCTGGAAGTTATGATTACAGCTGTTGGCACTTCTATCATGACTGCTCTGGTGATGTGGTTGGTATTATAGCCCCTGCTGTGATTACAGTTGTGGTTGCTGCAGTTGTTCTGATATCATGACAGTTGTTGCCATTGCCATGGTGGTGGCAGTTGTCTTTGTTCTGTCACAGTTGTGATCATTACTGATGTCGCCCTACCAGCGGCAGACGTGTTCACTACTGAGTTTCTAGCTCTGGTTCCACTACTGTGGAAGCTGTTGTCACCTGTGGTCTTTTCAATGCTGTCAAATATAGCTGCTGCTACTGTGGTAGTGATTATGGTGTCAGCTGTTGTGGTTAGGGTGGTTCTTCCTCTCAATGCTGTATTTTAGCTGCTGTGGATGCTGTGATTCTTGCTGTAATCACTGCTTGGGTCCTGCTTTTGTGGCTGCTTTGTTCACTTCTGTGGTCCCTGTTATCTTTACAGCTGTGGTCACAGCTATGATCCTTGCTGAGCAGGCAGCAAATGTTGCTGGTGCTTTGTTGGCTTTTGTGGCTGCTGCTGTTGTGGAAACAACTGCTTTACTGCTGTGGTTCTTGCAGTTATGTCAGCTGCTGTAGTTGCTACTGACCCAACCACAGCGGTGGTCCCTTGAGTGGCATCTACTGTTAATGTTATTATTTCTGTTTTTGTATCAGCTGTTGCTGCTGCGTCTGTGGTCCCTTCTTTGCACACACCAGTAGTTGCTGCTATTGTTCCTACCGTGCTCCTGTTTGTTGATGTTGTGGCCCCTAACTCAACGCAGCCTGTGTCCACAGCTCTTGTGACATATGTTGTGCTTTGTGGTCCTTGCTGCTGTGGCAGATGTGGTCGCTGCTCTGTTCGCAGCTGCGGGTGCACGCAGATCTCACAGAGGATGCCAGGGGCAGCATCTGTGTCAAGGAAGCTCCGTGGCTTGATTGCTGCTTTTTAGCCCCCTCGACAAATGAAAAGCACATTGTACGTTGCAAACTGTACAACAGCTCATACCACCCCTGTAATCCCCTCTCTCCTGTCGCACGGCTCTAGCAGACAGCTAAAGCTGTCTCTATCCAGACCGAAAAAGGAAAACGCCAGAGGCAAACAACCTTTGCTGTGCGTGCTGTGACTGACAATGTTGATTACTTTCAACAGCGCATTTCCACGTTGATGGCATCCATTCTGTGCCTGAGTCTGTATCAGTCCACTTTGCCGGATGTGTCTGTTTTTGTGTGCTGAATACTACTATTTCCCAGTTTTGCTTGAATGTGTGTGTTTTTGTGGGCTAGAATGGACCACAGTTCTTGCTCTGACCAATCAATGGCCTGTAAGCCTGGGAGCATGCGACAGACTCTGCCCCTGACCCGGCCGCCTATCATAGAAACAGGCTGGACATGCGTTCTCTCAGTGCCCTCACAGTCAAGTTGTTTTCGGCTGGAAGGTGCCCCTGGAAAAGCTGAATCTGAGACGCCAGGAGCACCCGGCCACACTCAGCATAAGTGATCACCAGGCAGTGCTGCTGAGAAATGCTGTGCTGATCCGCGAGCTCAAGAGGAAAATATACATTTATATCACCTTATGGCCCTCATGCTTATACTTTTAGTTTGTAATGGTAAGGTCTGGTGCTGGAATGGAGGGTGAGGTGCGGGAGGGGTGGAGGGGGTGCAAGGTGGAAGACAGAGACCAGGAGAAATGAAAACTTGAGGAACCATATACAGAACCAGAGGGAAAGAGGCGCCTAGTTGTGGATGTCGTGGACATGCCCAATATTTATTCTCACTTCGAGCAGAGTGAATGTGCGTGTGAGGAGCGGCTCTTGGGACTCCCAGGATGGACAAGCGGGAGCAGGAGAACAAAGGGAGTAGAAATCAGAGGGGGGAGGACAAGGACTGTAATCCGGGCACACTGTTGGAGAGATACAGAGGCAGGCTAAAGAGAGCTACTGAAAGGCATCTCACAGTGGCTACAGGGACATAACACACACGTCTGTAGCCCATGTTGTGCAAACCCATACCCAGAAGTATATTTTTAAGGGGGCATGGGCCTCAGCTATGACTAAACATTAAAGCTGGGCTGTATAGGTACATTCTTTCCCAAATACTGGTTACACCACTAAATGCCGACCCCCAGAACATTGTGGCACAAGAATATGGACAACAGAATATTGAAAGGTAAGTATATATAGGGAAGTACAGATTTACTATTCCTAACTCAACATACCTTGAAGATATATGTATCGCGTAGGTACATATATGTGAAGGTAGGTATAGAAAAAACAGTATTACCTGTCATCATTTTCGATTAGTTGTTCTGTCCTCGATATTCAGTGCCTGCAATATTTAGGTGCACAACGAGTAATTCTGTGTGAAGGAATACGTGGCTTTTTGTAAGTTATTATTAAAGCACACTCAATCAGCTTTTCACAATCCAACTTTAAATTCTATCAATAGATTAGATTTAAAGTAGAAAGGTGTAAAGTAGGCTGACTGGCAACTTTGTGTATTTTCTAAACTGTTCAAGTTTGTACAACGAAGAGCTTATCAAGTTATTAAAAGAATAAAAAGCTGGCCTCAGCTCAGAGCCCACCCTTCCACTCTCATGTGGTAGATGGCCAAACTCCACACTTAAATTTCCTGGAGGATGTCCTATCAGGGAAATTCTACCTCAGGAAATCATCACACCTTGAAGTCCCAAAAGGAGAAACTGTACTTCACATAAATCTAGGGAGTTTCATCTGATTTGTAAAGCGTGGAATTTCCTAATTCAGACCAAATTATGTGGTGAAGTTTTAATTTAACGTGCCACTAATTTAAACTGACTTTATAAAGAGCTTAGGCATATCCATCTAGAACGTTTTGGGAAACTAGTCGCAAACAGTGTGTTTTACACATTTTAGGGCTGCAACAATGGTGGAAACTAAATGGAATTTAAATGTCATTTTATAGTAGATGTTGGGAAGTCCCATAATGGATTTCCTTATAAGGTTGTGACAAAAAATGGATAGTTCAATTATATTTGATCAAAAGCACCAGTCAACACAAAAGGCTAATAAAACCACCATGCCATATTGGAATCGGGAGTTTCCTGATTGGACATTGCTTCTGAATGACTGGTAGATTTAGGTAGTGACAACCACTTATGTAGCAGGAGTTGGAATTGTTGTGACAGAGCTTATTCCCTGCAGACAAAAAATACCAGCCAACTGCTGTACAGCCTAAGGAACACGAGGCCTCTCCAACAATGTCAAAAGAAGTACAAAACCTAGTGGTAATTATTGATTCAGACCTATATTTGAAGTTAAAAACATAATACAGAATGCCTTCTACACAATGAAAACACTATGTTGCATCCTTCCATACCTTGGAAAGCGGCAGAAACCACAAGCCATCCTCACACTCTCCAAGTTTGACTACTCTGACAGCCTATGCCTTCGCGCATCTGCATTAAGCATATGCAAAATACAACTTATCCAAAATGTTGCTGCAAGACTTGTTCCCTGCCTTCAGCCAAAAGGACGCATCACTCCAGTCTTTCAATCACTCCACTGGCTATCTATAGCTAGAAGGGCAATGTTCAAGGCACTTTGCTCCGTTCACAGAGCCTCCAACGAAATGGGCCGCTATACTTAGAAGCTAAATTCAAGCAATTCAAACAAATTAGGACTGCGCTCCAGGCTTGCACCACTTATCATCATTCCACCTTATCATAGGAAATCCATAGGAGGCACTGCTTGCTCAGTGCAAGCTGTCAACCTCTGAAGCTCACTGCCAATCAGCATTCAAAACATCCAGGAGCCTATACACTGCAGACGACAGTTGAAAACACGGATATTTCCCAGAAAACTACACCACCAACAGCCCAGCCACAGAATTTGCAAAGACAGTCACACTCTCAAGCTCAATCTTTAGCTTACAATCCACAGGCTGCAAACAACCCAGCCAGCAAACTACGTTCGATAAGCAGGTAAGTTAAGAAGGGCTAACCTATGATTTGCCAGGGTATTTTATAGTTATAGAAGTTCATTCATAACATTTCTGACCCACTCTAATACTAATGCCCTAAAATCAAGTGGTCAGCAGCCAACTGCAACTTACACCTCTTACATTCAATTGAGGCATATTTGCTATGAGGGTTGTCCATCACCAGAACTGTGCAGCCAATAAACCAACCATCACTACATGAACAGACATAGTATAACTGAAGAGATCTGTCCCATCCCGCCGGTCAATCAGAGGACTTTAATCGAGTCCATGACTATAAGTCCTAATATCTATTTACTATGGACACTTCCAATATCTCACAATGACTTTCAGATATGAGATGATATTGACAATGCACCTCCAAGCAGATCTTCCCACTTCTCTCTCCCTCCAATAATGACAGCTCTGGCCGAGAACTATTAATTGGGGACAGATTTACTAAGATTTTGCATCAGGGTTGCATCACTTTTGTGGTGCAGCCCTGATGCAAAATCTTTTTTGGGCATTTACAAAGCTATGCAAAGCCACTTTGTATGATTATGCGAGGTTTCTTAAATACTTGGGGCCAGATGTAGGTCGGCCAATACCGGTCGGTAACAGCCGAAAATCGGTAAATTCGGCTGTTACCGACCGGTATACATGAAATGAGATGTAGGAGCCTAATTTTCACCGACTCGGTAAATATGAGTCGGTATAATTCCGACTCTGTAAATATGAGTCGGTTTTTTACCGAAGCGGAATTTTCCGAATTCATATTTACCGAATTCGTATTTACCGATTCGGTAAATACGAAACGGTAAAACAATGGGCATGGAGATGTAGGAAACCCCAAAAATACCGAATTGACGGAAATTCGGTATTTATGAGTCGGTATTTACCATGGATTGAATGCAGGTGGTAATCAGGTGAAGGCCATAAAATGAGTCCCAAAATGCAACAGTATGAGCAGAATGGCGGCTTTCTATGTCATTGCAAGGTGGCAAAGACTACAGGCAGCAGGAGAGAGGGAATGGCTAAGGGAGGAACAAGTGTACAGGCAGAGGATAACACTTTTCCAACTGACAGAGCCAGAAATACTCCAGATGTACAGGCTACATCCCCAAACCATCCAGGACCTGATCAGGGACCTACACCCACTCCTGGAGCACCCAACACCCAGGGCCCACGCCATCCCACCCCATGTGCAGGTGCTGTGTAGCTTACACCTGCTTGCCTCTGGGAGCTACCAGAGTGTGATAGCTGCAGTGGGTGGTGTGTCCCAGAGCTGCCTGTCCCGCTTCTTCAGGAGGTTTCTTGACGCCATGATGCAGAGGATGGAGCATTATATTTCATTCCCTGACACACCTGCGGAACTTGCAAAGACCAAGACTGATTTCTATCAACTGGCACACTTCCCACACGTGATAGGCTGCATAGATGGCACCCACGTACCACTCTGTCCACCTGCAGCCACAGAACACATATACAGGAACCGGAAGTTAAAGCACTCCATCAATGTACAGGTCATATGCAACGCTGGCAACATCATCACAGACATCGTTGCAAAATTCCCAGGAAGTACCCATGATTCGTACATATTTCAGAATAGTGGGATATACACACGTCTAGTTGCCGGAGAATTTGAAAACGGATACCTGCTAGGTAAATTACATTGACACACCCTGACACTCACAGTAGAGAAATGTATCATGCACATGCAACTAATGTCAATCTTACTCCCCCCTAGGCGACAGTGCATATGCCCTGCGGTCCTTTGTGCTCACCCCCTACCTCAACCCACCCAACAGGAGTGAAAGGCGGTACAATGTGGCTCACAGATCTACACGCAACGTTGTGGAGCGCACATTTGGACTCCTCAAGAGCAGGTTTCGCTGCCTCCACAAGAGTGGAGGGGCACGCCAGTACACTCCAATCCTGTGCTGCAAAATCATTGCGACCTGTGCCATGTTACACAATCTCGCCACCAAGGAAGGCACAGAGGTGGAGATCACACTTCATGAGGACATTGATGATGACACAGAACAGGCAGAGCCCCATGCTACAGTAGCAGCACCAGCTACAGATGGGAGACTGAGACGGGCAGAGATCACACAGCAATATTTCTGAGTAAGTAATGAGACACAGACAGGCTGTGATTATGATGTACGTAGTTTTATTTTCACTACGCAAGTGCAATGATACCACACAATGCTTAGACGAAATAGCTATGTCCATGACTGGGTGGTCACAGTTAACACCACTGTGACCTGTCCTGTGGCTGGGGGGCATAGTCAATGTTTACGTCCACGGCTTACAGGGTGGGACTGAAGTGGCTGTGTGTCATGGCTTTCGGTGTGGCCTGTCTCTGTAGAATGACGCCTGCCGCTCCTGCGTATTTCTGGGACAGGAGTGCTTGCGCCACTCCTGCTGATGGATTCCTCACTGTCAGCCACACATGTGTCGCCTCGGGTGGCTGTCTGTTGTGCGAGCATGAGCTCCATGGCAGAGGTCACTCTGGCCATCCCCACAGATAGATTGGTGTAGCACTGAACAATAGCATCCTGCATCGCCACTGACCGTCTGCACAGCAGGGAGGTTGCAGTGGCAAATCTGTTTAAGGCTTTTGTCTGCTACCGCACATCCACACGAGCCTTGCGTCTCTCCAAGTGGTCCCTGTCCAACTTGTCGCACAGGACCGTCATGCACTGTGTCATGTCTGTAATGCCAGATGCCATCGACTGCATGCTCTCAGAAATGTCTCCTATGCCCTTGCCTATGTCATCCAGCTTGTTGTCGGTGCTGCGTGCCTGCCTCTGAACACCCATCATTGCCCTTGCCTGCAGGCGCTGGACCTTGACCATGGTGGCCTCCAGTCCGCAGAAGACCACCCTGACCGTGATGCTCTTCAGCTGCCTCCCGTGACCTTCGTCCTCGGACACTGGCCCGCACAGCTCTAGGAGTGGGCTGCTGCTCAGCGTTGGCTGACTCTAGTGGATTGATGGCCATGTCACCCTCATCCTCTTCCTCCTCAGATGTTTCCAGTATGCGGGGAGGGGGCACATCAAGCCGCCTTGCCCTTTCCAGCACAGGGGACGGAGTTGTCGGGGTGGGGGACTGTGCAGCTGCTCCTGACTCCTGACTCCCAAACAAAAGAGGAGACTGAGGCTGTGGTGTGGTTGTCTCCTCAGATGACTTTGCTGCCTGCTCTGCGTCCTTCCCTCCTTGTTCTGTGCTGGGACCAGCTTCATCTCTCCTCTTCTCCCCATCTTTTTCTGTGCTGCGCGATGACTCTCCTGTGGACAGACATGGACATTGTGTCAGTGGAGTAGTTCACCTGTGTCTCTTGATTAAATCACACTACTATCACACATTTGCCTGTCCCTCATTTGCTTATGCTAGTAGTGTGTCGCATCCCTTGCTGTATGGTATGCTGACTGCATAGAGGTATCTACCTATGACTACGTCTCCCATTATGCATTGCTGGGCATTAGTAATACCTGTTCTGGAATATGATGTAGGCACACAGAGTGTGGGAGGGGAATAGGTAAATGGGTTCATGACAATGTAGATGCATCTTACCTTGTTTCTTTGCAGCTCTTGCGGAGTTGTCAGCATCCCCAATGCCATGGATGGATTCAGGCTCAAGGGTGGATTCCACCAGCTCCTCAATGTCCGTGAGTCGTGGTGCAAGGTTTCGGCCTCCCCCTGTTGCTGCAGCTTCTTTTCGGTGGGCAGATAGTTTTTTAAATTGTCTATTTCACGGTGACACCAATGGCATTTACCTTTGCTTGAATGTCAATCCAGGTAGTGCGCTTAATGGACTCCGCAACATGCAGTGATTCTTTCCCAAAAATCTTGCTGTAATGTTTGACAACCTCTGCAACAAGCACCTGCAGTTCTTCAGGGCTGAATTTCAATTTTCTTCTGCGCTGTGCAGCATCCCTCTGTCCATCCTGACTCTCCATGGAGCTGTACAGGTAAGCTCAGGGAAGCCTGCTCCTCAGTCTGTCCTCCTGCTCTCCTGACTGTTGGTTTCTGCACCTGCATGGGTGTGGCAACTCCCAGGTACGGGGAGGGGTGCTTGATTCTGATTGGTTGATTCAACTGTACTTTGGGTTTTGGGTGTGGTTGGTGTTCCTGATTGGGTCACAGGCTCACATGTTTGTCAGTTTCAAATTTCCGAATCGGTATTTACCGATTCGGTATTTTCCGATTCAGTAAATTCCGAATCGGTAAAACACATTCATTCCTATGGGCCATGAGGCCCATTGGAATGTATGTGTTTTACCGATTCGGAATTTACCGAGTCGGTGAATACCGATTCGGTATATACCGATTTCAGATTCTGAGTGAATCCGAATCGGTAATTTTTACCGAATTTTTATCTACATCTCATTTTCCGATTCTGAAATACCGATTCGGTATGAGTCGGTATTTTAGAATCGGTAAAATTAATTTACCTACATCTGGCACTAAATAATGCAATGGAGCGCATAGAGCTGCCTAGAGTTATCTTGCATTGGGAAGGCGTTCCTTGGATGGCGCATCGGCGTTTCCTTGCATCCACCCATAGATTTTGCAGTCTTACATTTACTAAAGATAGTAAACTTGTGCATTCGCTAAAATGCTATGCCTTCCAGAAATAAATAAAGAGGAGAAATATCTTTAATTCTCCTGCTTACCACGGCACATACAGAAACAATATGCCTCTAAGAATTGTTTGTGCAGGAAGATGGCCCTTTCGGCACAAAAACAATTGTGCCCTTAATGCAGGCACCCTTGCACCATGGCGCAAGAGTGCCTGCATTGACACAAGGCAGCATACAGTGAGCCAGCACTAGGAGTCAGCAGAAATGTACTCTATCGCTGTAAATATGGTGCATTACTGCTGCTTCCCTTTCATACAACTCAGCATAGCAAGTTGCCTTGCTGCTTTGTTGAGTTGTGTGAAATGTAAGTAAATCTGTCTCAGAAGTACTGATTGGTAGCAGACTATAATCATATACTACCATAAAGGGACCTGCAGAGCTGTTCAAATCTGCCAGTGTACTGAAAAGCATAAACTACGCGCCACTGTTTCATCATCCACCACACTGCTACAAGCTACGCTCCATAACACAATAACCGCACCTTGGAGGCCATCACGCATAGCATGGAATCACTTCCCACACAGGATCACAAAACAAAGAAGTCACCCTTCCAACCACAGACCACCCGTAGCTTGCTGCCCATGTAAGTAAGAGCTTCAGTGCCACACATAGGGATAGTAAGCACTATACAAATAAAATACATTATTTCTCTTTTGTACATTACCACTATTTTGCTTTGAGCCAATTAAAGTATTTATTTTCGCCACACTTCAGAATTATAAAACAAAATGTGTGTGTTTTTATAACTGCTGGTAAATGTTGAAATATTTGTATAGTTCATTTACAGGTGTTTAAATGTTCGTGTCAAGTATAAACAAAATGACATACTTTCGCACTCCATGTACGCAAAGCCACTGGAATTATGTGATTATGTGGCATCCCACACATAATTATGAATTTGCAGCATTTTCCACATATTCCATTATCTGCTGTATGAGCTGAAGATTTTAACAAAAGCAATTTTTTTTCTCATTCCAACAGACCAAAAATGACTAAAATGCTGCAACACGTGGTGCTTTCGCAAAAGTGTTGACTGGTCACTTTTTAGTTATTTATAGCTGCATTTGGATGTGGAACCAGTACTAATGAAGTGAAATGTTGGCCCAGCAGTGCTAAAATGTGTAAAATAACAAAATAGTGAAGTTATCACAAAATGTGCGGAAATAAGTTGCATAATTTGTGTTTTCTGGTCTCACAATTCATCCAACATTGCCGCATAATTTAGCCCCCCACCATAGAAATGCATTGGACCTGTCTGTACCCCAGGAAGATTGTCAGACTTTACAAAATAAAGTCAATTTGCAGCCAGTGAAAGAAAAGTAAACAGATTTCCACTTAATAGAATGGAAAGCAATTTTTCAGAAGACATAGCGTGACATTTAACCAGTCTTGGAACGAGCAGCAAATGTAACAAAATAAAAACAAAACGTAAAGGCGTTTTTATTGCTCAAATACCTTCTGAACTCCCACACCTCTATACTGTGGCAGCTGCCTCGGTTATTTGGGGGGAGGGAGCAAAGATTAATTTGGACATGCCGGGCCCTCATATACCCCTACCCCATGGCTATGGCCCTGGGGGATGCCTAACCTCCTAGGAGGAGCCCATTCAACCCAAAGCCTATGAATATATGTGAGATATGGACGACTAGGGGACTCCTCACCACATTCTGCAGGGGGGACCCATCATTTTGTTTCATCGAAAGAATCACCTGTGTGCATACAGAATAATGGGCGTAGGATGGAGTGCTGGAGGACTCCTCATTTAAAATCTCCCCAGACTCCAAGAGAGGATAGCAACTATGGGTTAGAGCAGGAGCCGCACACAGGACGCTGAGGGGTTCAACAAGCACTCACATCGCCTGGTGTGGTAAGGACTGACCTTTCTGTGCCCTGGATCGGCGGTTGTTAATATGTGGTCTGGGGACCCATGGGACTCTGTAACGCCTGCTCTGGGGGGCGTAGAATATTGAATCATATTAACAGATTCCTGATGCAAATATAAATAAAGAAGCAAAATTAAAAAAATTTAAATTAAAATGTTCTATAAATGTAAAAGGATTTGAAATTGGAGGCTAAAAATTGAGTTGCTATCTTTTAATTCATTTGTAGGCATAGTATAAGTGCAAGAAGCAGAATATTGTAAGGACAATGGGTGACCTCAATTGAATGTAGAAAATGTCCACCCTTCCAATTAAAAGGCTGTTTTTTAAAATATTTGTTTGTGAATGAAATACAATATTTCATCATTTGTGCATTTGTTTTAAGCCTGGGCGGAGCTGGTGGAGTGGCACTACGCAGAGGTCCACGGTGTTGGGGGCCAATTCCGTGGAAACTCCTCTCCGCCGCCCGCCTCCACCCCCCCTAGGAAGAATTAAATTAAATATACTTTACAGGTTAACAAAATCAACACTTACCTTAACTGCAGTGTCCCCGGGCTGCTGTCCTCCTCTTCCTCGGTTTCACGATGATCTGTGCATACACGCACACTTGCACATGTGCATTTCTCACAAGGAATGCGCATGCGTGAGCGCGCATGCGCAGATCATCGTGAAACCAAGAAAGAGGAGGATGGCACCCAGGGGACGCCACAATTAAGGTAAGTGTTGATTGTTTTAACCTTTAGAGTATATTTAATGTAATTCTTCCTGGGGAGGGTGGAGGCGGGGGCTGAGCAACTCCGCTCCTTCGCTGAGTGTGCTGAGTTGTGCCTACTCCGTGTTCTCCGTGGGACACGGAAAAGGCACAACTCGGCACACTCCGCAGAGAGAGCAGAGCTCTCCGCCCATGGTTAATTTGTTTGAAGAATGCTTGTTTCTGTGAGTTCTGTGTATTGGTTTGCAGTCCAATTCATCAAAGAAAACTCCATCCTCAACCCCTCCCAATCCGGATTTCTCAGCAACCACAGCACAGAGACCATTCTATTCGCCGCCACAGTCGACATCCGCACCCTACTCGACCAAGGACACACCGCAGCCCTGATCCTACTCGATCTCTCTGCAATCTTCGACACCGTCTCCCATCGCACACTGACTGCCAGACTCCACTAAACCGGCATTCAGGGAACCACCCTCGAATGGCTCCAATCCTTCCTCGCCGGGAGAACCCAAAGAATCAGACTTCCACCCTTCCTCTCCGAACCCACGGAAATCAACTGCGGAGTACCCCAAAGATCGTCGATCAGCCCCACGCTCTTCAACATCTACATGGCCCCCTTCCCCACCATTGTCAGACAGCACAGACTCAGCATAATATCCTACCCCAACGGCACCCACCTCATCCTCTCCCTCACCAAAGACACCATCACCACCAGAATCAACTTCCAGGAGGAATGAAAGACGCTGCATCCTGGATTAGCAACAGCTGCCTGAAGATCAACTTACAGAAGACAGAGGTCCTCGTCCTTGGACCCTCCCCCACCACATGGGACAACTCTTGGTGGCCCACTGCCCTAGGCAGCCCCCCCACTCCCACAGACAATGCCCAAAACCTCAGCATCATACTCGACTCCTCCCTCTCCATGACCCGACAGGTCAATGCCATCACCTCCACTTGCTTCAACACTCTCTGCATCCTCCAAAAGACCTTCAAATGGATCCCCTCTGAATCAAGGAAGACTGTCATAATTAGCAGACTGGACTACGGAAATGCCCTCTACACTGGGATCAACAAGTCTCTACACCGTAAACTCCAGGCCATACAGACTCGTCCTCGGCATCCCGCGACACAAACACATTACCCAGCACCTGTGCAACCTCCACTGGCTCCCCGTTGAGAAAAGATTAACCTTCAAGATACTCACCCATGCCTACAAATGCCTCCACAACACTGGACCCCAATACCTCAACAACAGAATCTCCTTCCACGCACCCAAGAAGAACATCTGATGCACCAATCTCGCTGAACTCCCAGGCATCTGCAGAGCAAGAACGGGCGGAGGAACCTTCTCCAAAATCGAGGCCAAGACCTGGAACGAGCTACCGATCAACATCAGGTGCAATCCCACCCGGCACATCTTCAGGAAAACCCTCAAGACCTGGCTCTTCGACTGACCGGAATTGCACACACCAACGTCTTGAGACCCTCACAGGTGAGTAGTACGCTTATATTTCCCCTGATTGATTGATTGATTGAAATCATCAAAATTGCTCAGGTTAGGGTCCCGAGATTCCAAAAATTACCCTGCTTGGGTCCACATATTCCATTAATGATTCACTGGGGGTTCAAAGATCCCAGTCATGATTAAGTAGGTCCCCCAGAAGGCATATGGTTAAGAACCACTGCTCTAGACATCATCCTAGGCTGTCAAGCCGTCTGTGCTGTCCCTGTACTGGGATGCGTTTGGGACATTAAAGAGTGCAAAGCATAGAACCCTGTTGTTCTGTGCCATGATTTCTGAGGCAATGCAAGGTTGGACTTCTTTATGGTTGCTGACACAATTCAGATTTTCAGTACAACACCACACATTGCAAAATGCTTTGGCCTGGATTAAGGCGTGAGAAATTATATGCAGTGGCGGCTCGCATAGGGCATGCTGCGGGGAGGTGGTGCTGGCGGGGAGGGGCCGTGTGCGGGGGTAGTAAACTCGTATATAGAAAGGAACGGAGGAAAGTAATTATTACGTTCCTGTGTTCTGTCGTATGTCCGAGTTTACTACCCCCCCACCCTGCCCCTCCCCTCCCCTGCCCTGCCCCACCACCCCGCAGCACACCCGATGCAACCCGCCACTAATCAAATGCAGAGATTTTGGAAGTCTGGAATTTCCGATACCATCTGAATCTCTGTAAACAATCCCAGGGACTATGATTTAACCTTCTCAGAATTGGAAATAACTCTGTGGACCCAGAATTAAGGGGCAGAACTCTGCATAGAATTCCTCGTTTCATAGATTAAATGCCTATATTTATCATTTGCTTTAAGAAGGTGGTAAATGTCTGCAGGAGTCCAATGCTGGCAGAACAGGAGGGAGAAAGGCGCAAGAAGTATAGGTGGGGGAATGTAGTGGACTATGTCAATTTGCAAGGGGATCATTACTTGTCCCTGTTGTGTGCCTGAACTGAGGGTTTGGTGGAGGCTTCAGAACGGACCCAGGACTTTCCCATAAGGCAATATAACCAACTGAATTGTCCAGCCAGTGGAACTTGCTCTGGTCCTACCAGGTGCAGGTGCACTGCACATCTCATAATTGTGTAGGGCTTAATTCCACACAGGAAGTTCGCTCTGCCCAACTTGCAACTGTGGCTTTTGTGTGCATCAGACGTCAGAGAAGTACTACCAAGATAGGAAAACTGTCATAGAAGAGAGGTTTATGTGTTTCTTTTACAGGCTGTCTCTTATGACATAGTGCTAACAGATGTATGTCCACCATCCCCAGCACAGACTCCATGTAACCTAGTATATACATACACCTACCCAGATATTAACAGCTAGAGTCTCAGGCCTAGAGTCTTCTACCTGATGCCAGGGTATGTCCTCATTTCCACCACACTTTCCTCTTGGTCTGGGCATTCTCCAGTCCCTGCTTTCAGTGGCTGTGAACAATGTTGGGTTGCCGGACAAGAAAAGCGTAAACCTGAGGTCGAAAGATATGCTGGTTGAATACACGATGTAGACTATGAGGCAGAAATGATATTCGAACAGTCTGTGTGATGACTTTCTTTTGAATGGAGCCTTTCATCGCTTTGGCGAACAGACAGATATAAAAGCACAAGGGGTTGGGGGTTAGACCTGGGGTTCCTGCCACCCTCTGGAAAACACCTTGGGAATCCAGATATCTGTTGGTGTTGCAAGGTGGCAAGCTGGCACCACAACAACCAATCCACTGATCAGTGACTAAATAGCTTATGGATCACTGCCACCAATTCTATACCTTCTTGCAGATCCCTGCCCGCCTCCCGCCTCCCGCCTAATGATTTGAACCCCAGAATTCTGAAACCCAGGTGACTTCCTTTGCCACATGAAAGGCCCACCTCAAAGGGGTTGCATGGATAACTTCTCACAACCAGCGATAGTTATCCCATGTATTCTGTGCCAATTGTTATAAGTCTCCACTACCACATCATGCATACAGAGCATCTGTAGCAGAACAATGTTGCCTAGGAGCTGTCCTCTGCCCTCGGTGCCAGCTTCTGAAAACACCCATCTTAAAGTGAAAAATGCACTAAAGACTACATTACTACAGCCTGCATTTCATATTATTTTAAAAATTCAGGGGCATATTATCAAGGGGGTTTATCTCCGCTTTTTTGGCTTTAAAAGCCAAGAAAGCGGAGAAAAAATTATCTCCCTATTACCTAGCTGTCGCTAACACCAGTTAGCGACAGCTAGTAGGAGATAGCGACCATCTTGGGCCCCGCTTTGCATGTCAGTGATATTTATCACTAATGACATGCAAAGTGGGCGTGCCAAGATGTTAGCGACTGGAAACAGTCGCTAACATCGCTATCTCCTATTACCAACTTTTGGAGATATTCGCGCTAAGCGCGAATATCTCCAAAAGCTAACACCTGCCCTGAGCAGTTCTTAGCCATGTTATCCAATGGGAGGTGGATAACATGGCTAAGAGCATTAGCTCGGTAATGCATGAATATCGCTGACTTTTCAGCGATATTCATTCATTTCGGCCGTTTTTTATCGCATTTGCGATAAACCTTGGTAATACCAAGGTTTATCTGCCATAAAAATCGCCGCAGCTCAGCTGTAAATTTTTGTCTCTAACCAAGCAATAGCGATAATTATCGCTATTGCTTGGTAATATGCCCCTCAATCTTCTTAAAAGTGCGATTTCAGACGGTACGGACCTCTGACTTTGTGCGGCCAGCATTCTGCCAGCCTCTGGGTAAGAGTCAATATTGTTCATTGGAGAGTTAGCCCTTCTACCTCTCTCGTGACTGCACTGCACACGAGTGGCACTCCAACACTGCCCTGAAACCAAACAAATGCCACTGAACTCAGCCAGATATTGGTGGCTCAAGTAATTCATGAGAATCCGCTGATTTCAGAGAAGCTTTCTTGGCTGATCTGAATAACTCACTGCCTCCCACAGCACCCTGTGCTCACTCAGATCTAAGCACCTTAAAAGGGTAAGCAGCTGTAGGCTATATTGCTGTTTTTAGGTGTCAATGGAAGAATCTTAAATCCACAGTAGCGACGCACTTTTTGGAGATAAAGCATAACATCTGCCAGCTCAAATTCTTGGTTCAAGAAGTGATTAACCCTATCCGTGCTGATGGCGGAACCGCTCCGTCATCAGCCACGGTGGCGCTGTGCTGATGACGGAGCGGTTCCGTCATGGCCCGCCCGACGCGCCTGCGCGGCGCGTTCTATTAAGCGGGCGGGCCCATGACGGAACCGCTCCGTCATGAGCACAGCTCAACCGCGTCTGATGACGGAGCGGTTCCGTCACCAGCATGCGCCCGCCACGCGGCCCCTCCCCGCCCCCTTAGCGCTGCGATGTGGTTAAGAAAAGAGATGACTGGAATAACAAAAACATACTCTTGCAAAGAGGAAACCATTGGATACGTTACCTGTGCAAGATGCAGCCAAATGGGCTAAATGACAGAATGGAATTCTTGTGTTACCTTTAACAGATGTGTTTGCAGGGAATTATTGTTTCTTTATGGTCTTCTATATGACCTCATGTATGCTGTACATCTTGCACTCTCCACCATTTGGGATGGACATGAAAATGATCTATTTACTTCTGGGTTGTTAACCCACCAAAGACTTTGATGATGAACTATGTTTTGAACATTTATTGATATGGAAAAAGAAATGTTAATTATATACAAAACCTACAAACTGATGTACAAGTTTTAGGATTACTATGATGATTTCAAAGATTTAACCATTTAAAGGTATTTTGTGCTGTGCACTGGGGGACGGCTCCTCTGTAGGAGCTGCGAGGTTGTTGGTTTATTTACAACACTTGGTGGATCAGAAAGTGAGCTCTGCTTATTGCTATACAAATAATTATATCTAGCTTGAAGGATGCCACAACTTTTTATACATGGTGGAATATGCTTTGCCGCAATCATAAACTCGACAGAGCAAGCACTATATCAATCCAGAATTTAATTAGGAAAGGTTTACTTTGGTTACCATTCACTACATATCTATCAAGTCATCACATTCCATCCTCTGATGCAAATGTTATTTTCCAGCCTCCATGATTCCCAAAGCTTATTGTTCATCAAGTTCTTATTGTTACCTTAATGTTTATCTTGTGTAAAGATTGCTGTCAGATCATGATACTTCTCACTTTTTCTTCTATTAACGCTATTTCTATACAAATATTACATTTTCTTATGTATTTCCTGTCTTCTTCTTTCGTTTCTGGTTTCGTTTTCTTTTCTTTCTTCTCCCTTTTTCGCCATTCTTTAAACAAAAAACACAAAACTTTACTGGTATGCCTCTGTACTTGCCTCAGCAGCATTTGTAATGATTTACTTATAAGTAAGGTAATTACTATACCAATGTTATTCTTAGTGTGATTATTATTGTTTCTTCTTATCATTATAATTTTTCAATTAAGCATTTTTCAAATAAAAAATCCAAGACCAGTGACCAATGGGGGTGGAGGTGTATTTTTAAGTGTTTTTTAAGGTTTTTCTATGTAAAGGTTGGATACCCTATTCAAGAAACTCTGATGCACACACCATTTCCCTCAACACCACATCGCTGGGCACCAATAAGTCTAATTTAAGTTGCATAGGGAGTGGGGCCTGAATATAGTTTACAATTCAGATGTGCTGTGTGAAACTGTTTGAGGCTGGAAGGGCTTTAATTTAGGAGCTTTCTTCACACTCTGGTCCAGCACCGGGGTAAAGAGAGGCATTTTTTGTTCTAAAAATGCAATATTTTAACATTAAAGAGCAAGAGGACACCTTGCTCAGTATAAGAGACAGAAGGGGAATTAACCACTCTACGTCCCCAGGTAGGGTCTGTACTATCTGATCAAAATACTGTGGCAAACAGAGAAACAGGCACCCAAACAGAGGAGAATGAACCAAGTGAGGTAAAGTGAGCAACCTCAAAACTTTGTAACCAAAACACGAGTTAACATTTTGGGGGCACTTATGAATATAGTGGTCTATTCGCAAAGGTAAATATACACAGGTATATTTATTCATATCCATGTTTACTACTATAACTAGGTGTAACTTCACACTTCTTTGCTATTCACCTTTTCTAATTGTAGATTTACATCCAGGTGTAGACTCCTCGGTTACCTTCCCATCAAATCAGGGAGGAGAGTCTACTACAACACAATTTAAACACTGAAATAATTTTACTAATTTAACATTAGCTTCTACGTGATGTTATTTTATTTTCCTGCTTCAATTTGTTTTCCGTGGAAGTGTGCTGCAATACATGTGAGTGGCCATGGGTACTGCTTAACTGAATCTCAGGCTGGCCTGAAGCACATCTTAGCTTGTTTGACACAGCTAGTGCGTAACTTCAGAAGTGTACTGTGTGAATAGCAATAGTCTTACTTTTTTCTGGTTCTGTATTGGTATTAGCATATCCTTCCATAAACTCCTGTTTACATTTCTCAAAATCCCTCCATTTAGCAGTAAGTATTCCCCAATTTTCAGCCACTACCCTTGTCCCTACCACATTTACTACAAAACATATACCTATGTGTGTGGAAATTTACGCCACCTTGGCAGTGATCTCTGCACAGAAAGGATATCTGAGGAGGAGGCAAATGTTTCCAGTCATAGGTTTGTGAATAGCATCTTGTAGTATTACTGCAGTACTAATTACCATAATACTAAACACAGTTTATGTATCAGGCCCCAAGTGCATGACTCTAGGTAAGAATTGCCTAATTGTGAAACTGGAGTTGTTATTGAAGAAGGGAAAGGACCACGGGACAAAGCCCTGACTGTGGACTTGGGAGAGACTGCTTTGCTCCCCACTTTCTCACTAGGGTTGTATGTGATTCAATGGAAAATGATTTCATGGCATACCATTAATAAGAAACCATTTTATCTAAACTGTTCAATGGAAATATTCTGAATGAATGGCATTTACCTTTTTGTAGAAACCGATTCATAGATTGTGTCTTTGGTCTAAATTGGCTTTTGAATGCTTATTTGTTAAGTATCAATACAATGGTTGCAGGTCTCACTTCCAGAAACAGTTTTGTTGGAGATATGTATTTCAGTGCTTTACTTCCCGTGACATTATTTCATACATTTATCTTTTACATTTTCAGACAATTACTTTGGATGCTTTAAATTCACTGAGCACTCACCACCCATAAACATTTTCCATTGCTGACCCCTTAAAACCCCTAACACCATCAATCCTGACCCCTAAAACTCCTCACCACACCTAAACTACACTCATCCATGAAGCCTAAAATACCGTTGTACCCTAAAGATCCACCTTCCCTGACCATAAAATCACTCACTTCCCCTAACTCTACCCATTCCAGAATCCTATAAACCCCTTTCTACGCCTAAACCCCACCCATCCCATACCCCGTAAAACATCTCAGCACACCCAAACTCCACCCTTTCCTGAATCCTAAAAAACCCTCACTGCCGTTAAACACCAGCCATCTATGACCCATATGAACTCATCACCCTAAACTACGTATCCCTAAATCCTAAAACCCCTTTCTACATCTAAACTCCACCCATCTCTGGATCCGTAAAACCCCTCACCACCCTAAACTCCACCATATTCTGAACCCTAAAAACTCTACCTAGATGGCCACCGAGCAGGAGCGCCAATTGGAAGCTCCTGGGGTTGCCCCACTAATCTTTTAATTTCACACTTTATACCCTGCCATCCATCTATTTGTTGGTGAGTTTCGCAACAAGGGACACACCTGAATTAACTCTTTATCTGCAAAACTTGACTCCTACCACTGCATCAGTTCTTGAAGGAGTTTCTTTCCAATGATGAAACTCTGTCCATACCCCAGCAGGATAGCCAGGTGAGACATGCTCTTGCTGCCTTGTCGGACACCAGTGGCCGCTATTCTTGCCTGCACACCAGCTTAGTGAACCTTGATAAGTTATGGTGCTGATGCCCATGAGAGAGGTCCAGCGTCCCCGATGAGGTTTGAGTCGACCCCAGCCCTGTGATATTTTGATCCCAGCTGTTGTCGGATTGCCCCAACAGCTTTATATGCCCAGGTGTAAAACCGGCTTGATGCTGCATGGTTGAAAGTATATGGGGAGTTCTGCTTTGACCCACCTGCCATCCACTCGACTTCACTATGCCTGCCTGCACACCTGCTTAATTGGACCTCGATAAGTTATGCCACTGAATCCCATGAGAAAGGCCCAGCATCCCCGATGAGGTTTGCCCACAAACCAGCCCTGTGATGTTTTGGTCCCAGCTGTGTCAAGATTGCCTCAATAGCTTGATATTAGCCTACCAGGGGCCGTATTACAGATGGTGTCCTGGGGGCGCAATGGGCATTTGGGCCCACTTTGCGTGCCCCTGGGGCACTTTGGTATTATAGAAGGGGAAGCAGATGCCTATGCATTCCCTTCTTTAAAACCGATAGCGCTGGCGCACTTAAAGCACCAGGAATAACAACAGAGGGTGTTCCCTTATTTGCATAGGGGTGTGCCCTATGCAAATGAGGGAATTCCTTTGACTCTGCGCCCGCGCTATATTACAGACGCGGGCGCAGAGTCAAAGAAGCCCTCAGGAGGCACAGTGACAGTGCACCATTTAAAAAGTGGCACCTCCTGACAGAAGCCCTATGTAGGGGTCTCACGGGGTCCCATGGACCTCCCAGACATCCCCTTGCAGGACCCCATACCAACATCGAACATCTCTGGCCCCTATGTCTCGGTCCACCCATGGCCCCTAAAGACTCCATCAAAAGCTTGGGCGTCTGGCTAGACAGTTTCCTTAACTTTAAACAACAAGCAGCAAAACTCTCCGCCACCTGCTTCGGTCTACTCAGACTGATACGAAATATCACCCCTTTACTTCCATTCAATGCTAGGAAAATTATGATCCAGGGCCTAATTCTATCTCGTCTGGATTTTGGTAACGCCCTTTATTTGGGGGCCCCACAATCCACCCTAAACAAACTACAGGTGGTCCAAACCTGCGCTGCCCGCACCCTTCTTCTAATACCCCGTCACATCTCAATTAAGGAAGAACTCAGGAACCTACATTGGCTCCCTGTCAGAGACCGAGTTGCATTTAAGTACCTCTGCATTGCGCACAGAGCTTTTTGGAAAACCGGTGCTCCAATGAATCACTCACTAGTCACCCCCTACCTACCCAACAGACAACTCAGAACTACTCTCTCTCACACCTACTTATAGTGCCCCGAATCAAGAGGGCAAGGTGTGGCGGACGCTCCTTCGGATACAACGCAGCAAAACTCTGGAACGCCCTGCCTTTACAACTGCGCAGGGAACCCAATCTATTGTCCTTTAGCAAAGGCCTAAAAACCGAGCTTTTCAAAATCTAGCACCTGCTCCTTGCTCCTTCCACGCATCTGTCCACAGCGCTAGGACGTCTCCGGGTAACTACCGCGCTTAATAAATACTCATTCCATTCCATTCCATTCCGCCTGCAATGGGATCTCTAAACCCCTTTGAAAGTGCAGGCACCTGCCTGCCTGCACTGTGAAAACACGGAGCAGCTGCTCTGTGTTTTCACATGAATGCGCTGCCCCCAGAGCAGCACCAGTTTGCGAGTGCCCTGGGGGCAGTGAATACACCATAATGGGACGCATTATCAATGTTTTCACCCGGCCTACCTTTTGAAAGCCCACATACGAAACTTGCTTGATGCTGCATGGTTGCCGATATCCAATAAGTTTCGCTGTGCTGCCTTGACCTGCCCGCCGCCCACTCGACCTGTCCTCTTGAGGCTTGTGCTCCTCCCCTTGCTACCTCTGGCAGCTGTACAATGCAGCACAAAGGCGGGACAGGTTTGAAAGGCTGATTCATGCCTGTGGCAGTTATCTGAGGGCCACCACTACCCTCCCAAACACAGTGCTACCCCTGTGGGCCACCTGTATGCTGTCAGTCCCTCACTTGGATGCATCCTGCTTTCACCCCAAAGGAATGAATGTAAAATATCCTACATCCCGTCGGCATTCCGCAAGCCCCAGCGCGACCATATATACAAGGGGCGAGAGGTTGTTGACAATGTCACAGGGCACTGACTGGTGGTCCTGCTTGTCTATGCACAAGTGTATTTTATCACTGGGCATTATGAGTTGCTAAGCCCCTCATTGAGCCTATACTCCTTTTTGGGAGTCCCTCACTTGCATTGCCTTTGTGAGGACCTCATCTACAAGATGGAGGCAGGCTCCTTAAAAATGGAATCTGACATAGGACTCATACCACATTAACTCAAAGAAAGTAAAGAAGGACTTCTGTGCTACTCGCCTTCTACATTGACAGAAAAGTAGGACTCTTCATCTTAGCACACCGAGAAATAATACCGAATGAGGTTTTGATGAGTTAGAAAAGTTTATGCCACGATACCACTGATGAAGGGTTGTCCCGAAATGCATTGGGTTTTATAATAAAGCGTGGCATGGGGAACACTTGACACTCCTGCGTATTTTGTGAAAAACTGCAAATGGCCAAGAAAATGAGTAAAATGGATTGAATGAATTAAGGATGAAAAGATGAAAAAAAGAAGTGAAAAATGGAGTAACCAAGGAGTTAAATATGAATTTGATACATTGGATTCGTTTGGCAGTGCAGCTTGGAAGGGAGCCATGTGGTTCCTTCGTGTTTGGCACATCTAGGGGCAGCCATCTTGTATTGGTACTTGGCTGTATCTTATCAGATTCTTATTACCTCTGCTCGCCCTAAACTAAAAACCCCTTCACTATCACTTATGATACTGCCTTTCTATGATGAGCTTACTTATTGTCCTATGTTGAAAACCTCCTTTCTGCCACTCTTGATTCTGCATTTCTCATACTCACCCCACTGTCCCCCTCAGCAATTTTCACTGTCTACAACTCCATAGGCTCTTGCACTTGGTTGTAGCCTGGGACAGCTCTCAGTAAGTCATCTCTGTACCTGCAACACTTACAAATGTAAGTACCCTCCTAACCTAACAAAAAACGCACCCAAAAACTTCAAACATAGATTCTTCAAATCTCACCCAGAAACTCTAATGTCTAACCCTTATTTTTGCTCAACTAAAGGAGCTATAATGAGTGACCTTATCCTTTACACAAAAAGGTGGGCACAATGGAGAAAAACCCTGTACTCATTGCTCTTGATCACCACATCCAAGAAAACTCCTCATGGTCTAAATCTCCTGGTAACCCCCTCATGTGTTTGCAGAGTAGAAGCAAACATCTCCCTTTACAGCAATGGGATTATCCTCATCCAGTCTTCAGACCGCAACCTAGAAATATTTGAGGAAATTATCCCACTCATCAAAAGAGTTGTGACTAGTACTCATTCCGCCCCCTCTCAAGGTCGTCCTAACTCGACGTGCAACACAAACTCTTCACCATCACCCTGGGGGTCTGAGCCCCCTCCATCAGTCACCAAGCTATACTACATTCACAAACCACACCCAGGGCAGCTATTTCAGGGTTAGAAAGCCACAGAAGTAACACCTACCGTACCCCCGCCCTGCCCCATGGCACAACCAACAACATCCCCGAAGCCTGAACTCCCAATCCCACCCAAGAACATGTCCCATATGACCCCAGTGCTCCCACTCTGCCATCTCTCGAGCTCTCCACCTCCACACTTCGAGCTTATCTCCACCTACAACCAGACTCCCCCTTTGCTGGTTTGCCCAGCTCAGCAGTATTCCAACACCACAGCCTTGAACACCCACCCTCCACTTTGCTCCGAGGCTCGACAACTTGCTCCCGCACCTCACTAGAATCTAGACTTGATGAGATCACACTAAACCTACAACAACTCAGAGCAGACTTACAAAGTCTCATTTACATCACTACAGAGGTGACCAACAATCGGTGGTCAATCATTACTTCAAGGAGGATTAGTCATAATCATGACCAATACACCAACCACCTCATTTGGCCTCCTAAACACATCCCTATCAACTTGATATCACCTACTTATATGTCTCCTCACCCGAGATAGAGAACTATACACTATCCCAAGGTTCCCACTTGGCCCATTAAATTAAAATATCCACTTTCTGAACGAGATATCCACTCCCTCCTACTGTCATATAACTCAACCCACTCTGTTAACACAGACAATCTGGGTAAAATCCAAGCTATTCTTGTGAACCCACACAGAACACAGAGGCACAGCTCCAGAGCCGTAAATAAGTACAATCTTGGGGGAGTTACCTTCACTCAGACTACCCCAGCTGACTCCAAAACACATCTGAAATGTATGCTACTCAATTGCAGATCTGCAGCAAGACATGCAGTGGACATTGCAGACCTTATCCTCACTCATGATCTTGATGTCTTAATCCTGATTGAAACTTAGCTAAATTATTCCTCTGCACCAATCCTTGACAAACTAGTCCCTCCTAGCCACGCTATCACTAGACTAGATAGATCTAATGGACCAGGTGGAGGCATCGCCTGCATACACTGTAACAGCCTCTCAGTTAAAGAGTCATAATTACCCTGTTCTATTCTCATGTGAAAACGTTTGCATCGACATTGCAAGTCACAACAGGCCACTATGCATACCATACACAATCTACCACCCACCAGGAGATGCCCTTTCTTTCATAAAACACATTATAGAAATCATCTCAACCACATCTGGACAACACTGCACCCCGATCTTCCTCAGAGACTTCAAACTCCACCGGAATTACCTGAAAGACCCTGCAGTTCACAGCCTCAAAACCTTCCAAACTGATCCAAATCTGTGACAGCCCTACAAACAACAATAGACCGACCTTAGATCTTATCATTGTAAAGGTCAACTCCATCCAGCTTGAGACTACTCCCTTGTGACTGGACAGACCACCACTGCCTCACCTTCTTCATCACAGAATTTGTGGAAACTAATACAGCTCAACGAAAGGAACCCAAAGACTGGAAAAGGAGCATGCGAAACATTAACTTGAATGATCTGAAATCCCTCAGCAACAACATCCTGCATACTCCTGTGGACATCTCCAATGTCCATGACCTCACAGATTACTATAACAGTTCCATAAAGAATATTCCAGACTTGATTGCACCCCTACAGCTAAAAACAATTTTCACCAAAGACTTCAAACAATGGTACAATTGTAGCCTAAAAGCAGAAAGACGTAATCTGAGTCTAACTGAATGATTGTGGAGATCTTCACAATTCCTCAACCATTTGAGAGCACTGAGGAATAGATACTAAAAATGCATTAGAAGTTTAAAAGCACTTTTCTTTGAAATCCTACTAGATCAGGCTAGAAACCGATCCAAAAACCTTTTTGGTCTCATCAAAATACAATCAATTAGCCAACCCTTCCCCAGCTGGATCTACTCCGCAAACAAATTGCAAAGAATTTGCTTCCATCTTCCTTGAAAAGATGGAAAAGTTTGGCATTGGAGCATCTTCTGGTCATACCTCACACCAGCCTCTTCACTTCCAAGATTGCAGTGCCCTCATGTCCTCCTGGGCACCCCCAAAAACAACGCTTCAAAGAATGTATTCAAAAACTTTGAAAATGGTGCTATCCTCAAAATTCTAGCTACACTGAACCCTTCAAAACATTTCAATCAATCAATTAATCAGGGAATTGTAAGCCCGCTATTCATACATGGGTGTCTCAATGCGCTCGGGAGGGGCAGGGGGGGTAAGCAGCTTCATTCAGTCGAAAATTTAGCTCTTGAATGTCTTCCTGAAGATGTTCAGGGAGGGGGCCCCTCTGATGTCGACCAGGAGCTCAATCCAGGTCTTGGCCACGATGTAGGAGAAAGCCCTTCTGCCAGTTCTGGCTCTGCAGATGCGCTGGGTTTTGGAGAGGGCGAAGTAGGCGGATCGGAAGTTTCTCTTGGGTAAATGGTAGGAGATTCTCTCATTGAGGTATTGGGGTCCGGTGTTGTGGAGTCATTTGTAGGCATAGGTAAGTATCTTGAAGGTTATTCTCTTCTCGACGGGGAGCCAGTGGAGGTTTCGCAGGTGTTGGATGATGTGCTCTTGTCGAGGGATGCCGAGGACGAGTCTGGCTGCGGTGTTCTGTATGGTCTGTAGTTTGCGGAGTAGAGACTTGTTGATTCCGGCGTAGAGGGCATTTCCGTAGTCTAGTCTGCTGGTTAAGAGTCCGTGGGTGATGGTTTTTCTTGATTTGGAAGGGATCCATTTGAAGGTCTTGCGGAGGGTGTTGAAGCAGGTGGAGGCGATGGCATTGACCTGTCAGGTCATGAAGAGGGAGGAGTTGAGTACGATGCTGAGGTTCCGGGCATGGTTGGTGGGGTGGGCAGTCTGCCGAGAGCAGTGGGCCACCAGGTGCTGTTCCAGGTGGTGGGGGAGGGTCCAAGGATGAGGACCTCTGTCTTCTCCGAGTTGAGCTTCAGGCAGCTGCTGCACATCCAGGATGCGACGTCCTTCAAACCTTCCTGAAAGCTGAGTCTGGTGGTGACGGGGTCTATGTGAAGGAGAGGAGGAGCTGGGTGTCATCGGTATAGGAGACTATGTTGAGTCTGTGCTGTCTGACGATGGTGGCAAGGGGGGGCCATGTAGATGCTGAAGAGCATTGGGCTGAGTGATGATCCTTGGGGCACTCCACAGTTGATCTCTGTGGGTTCTCAGAGGAAAGGTGGCAGTCTGATTCTTTGGGTCCTGCCGGTGAGGAAGGAGCGGAGCCATTCGAGGGCAGTTCCCCATGTGCCGGAGTCGTAGAGTCTGGTGGCAATTGTGCAGTGGGAGACGGTTTTGAAGGCTGCGGAGAGGTTGAGTAGGATCAGGGCCACAGTGTGGCCTTGGTCGAGGAGGGTGCGGATGTCATCTGTGGCGGCTAGTAGTGCAGTCTCTGTCCTATGGTAGGTGCGGAATCCGGATTGGGAGGGGTCGAGGATGGAGTTCTCTTCAATGAATTTCATAAGTTGTGCGTTGACGGTCTTCTCAGTGACTTTGGCCGCAAAGGGAAGGAGGGAGATGGGTCGGTAGTTCTTGAGGTCCAAAGGGTCTGCCGAGGGCTTCTTGAGCAGGGGTTTGACTTCTGCGCATTTTCAGCCATCGGGGAAGGTGCCGGTTTCGATGGGGATATTGATGGTGTGTCGAAGTTCCAATGCGATGGTGGCAGCGGCTCTGTGGAGGATGTGTGGAGGGCAGGGGTCCATGGGTGCTCCAGAATGGATGCCTTTTATGATTGATTTGAAGTCTTCAGGGGATGTAGGGGTCCAGGTGGAGATGGTCGGTTGGTTGGCGTTGTTGGAGGGAGGGTTTCAGAGTCCAGGGTTCGTTCGTTGAAGTTGTCAAATAGGGACTTGATTTTCAGATAGAAGTAGGAACTGAGCTTGTTGCAGAGGTCCTGAGAAGGGGTGATGTCCGTGGCCTCACTGGGGGTTTGGTGAATTCTTGGATGATGCTGAAGAGTTCTTTCAAGTTTCCGGCGTTGGTGGAGACCTTGCCCTGGATGAAGGTTCGCCTGGTTGATCTGATGAGATGGTGGTATTTTGTCATGGTGTTCTTGTATGTGGTGCAGTCTTCTAGTGTTTTACTGTTTCGCCAAATCCTCTCTAGACGTTTGCAAGTGCACCTGGATTCTTGGAGATCGGCTGTGAACCAGGTGACCTTCCTGGGGTGTAGATTGCTGGGGATGCGGCGGGGGATGAGTTTGTCTGTGCAGTTGGAGATCCATCTGTGTAGTTCTTTGGCAGTGGGTTTGGCGTTGGTCGAAGTGGAGGGAGCATCGCGGTTGAGTGTGGAGTTGAGGTGCTACTTTGCACCAGTTCTTTCACGGTGGGCGGGGTGCAGGTTTGGGGGTGATGGATTTGTTGATGTGGAAGTGTACCCAGTGGTGGTCTGGCCAGAGGGAATGCGTGGTATGGCTGAAGTGGATGTTGTTACCTCCTGTGAAGATGGGGTCAAGGGTATGTCCTGCCTTGTGTTTTCGGGGTGGTGACGAGCTGTTTAAGTCCAAGGTTTGTGAGGTTGTGCAGGAGGATAGAGGAGTTGGGGTCATTGAGGTTGTCGAGGTGGAAGTTGAGATCTCCGATGAGTATGTAGTCAGTGGAGGCTATGGTGTGGGGATCGATGAGGTCAGCAATGGTAGTGGCAAATGCAGTTCAGGGTCCGGGGGATCTGTGGGCAAGCATGCCGCATAGTGCAGATCTGGGGCTGGTCTGTATCTGGAAGTGGAGGTGCTGTGTGGTGGACGAGGAGTTGTTCATAGCGGAGGTGGTGAGTCTTCCTCCTGGGCAGTTGGGACGGTCCTTCTGTGGTATTGGGTTTCAACAGACCTACATACTCTGGAAAAACTCTCGATACCTTAGAATAGAAGTTGGCACGGAAACTGAAAATGCAAAAGACAAGTTTATTAAGACCCCATGGTGTGGTGGTACAATCCTACAGCACACCGAACATTGAATACATAGCTTCTTTTATACAGTTTACAGGAATTTGAAAAATAGGTGGTACACACTTTATGCAACTTTAGGCACATATAAGGGCATTTTGGAACACAGCCAGCTTGTGGGAGGAGTTTAGTACCCCTGGTCAGTTTGGAGAACATTCCTAAGCAGTGACCGATCATTAACCTTGAAAGCCCGAATACGCATGTGCAGGCTTGACCATTACTAAAAATAGCCTGTTGCTGGGCAGATCAAATGGCCATTGGGAGAGAGAAAGGACAAAAGGGTATGCTGACCACGAGGCAGCGCATTCACTTAAAATGGAAGTCAGGAATACAAAATGGCCTCCGGAATATAGTCAAGCTAACAGTGAAAGTTTGTGTAGCTGAAGCAAATGCTAACCCAGTCGCTGCCAAATTACAACTGACGGCCCTTTTAGCATTTAGCTGAAGCTACCTCATATCTGAAGTAATCAGAGTGCTCATCATCAATATTAATCAACATTATGTTTGTTATTTCATTGCCGATCATTTGCTCATTTTTGGCAATAGCTCGTTTGGACGGAATGCAAGTAGTGATACATACGGAGCATAGTGTAGGACCACATTGGATACATAGGCAAAGGAAGAAGAGTATTCCAATAAAGATACAAAGAATAGTCAATAGTTTCCAACCCTAGGTACTAAGCAAAGTCCAGAACCAATTTGAAAATGTCCATGTACCATTTTTGGGGTGGATTTCAGCAGCAATCTTATGTAACTTAGAGATAGCATCGTATACAGAAGGCGAGTTGTCAGAAACGTATATACAACAACTACTACCGATGATGTGACATGCACCCCCACGATCAGCCAATACTACATCTAGAACCATTCGGTTCTGAAGCGTCACAATTCTGGTAATTTGAAGCTCCTCAGTTAAGTTCCCTAAAGCGGAGGCAGTTTGATTAGCAACAGCTTCCACAACACGCGTTAGCCGGCTTATTTTTCTACTATTTAGGGCTGCACCTACAAATGAAAACAGGCCTAAATTGAAGTCAACATATTGTTGTAGAGAAGTATCCGTCTGATCGACATCATCAATTTTTTAATGTCCTTTTAACGCTATTCAAAATAAAATCGTGGTATAGCACAAAATCATTATGATACATTGGCGGAGCAATAAACTCAGGGGGTAATACAAAAGATATGTAACAGGTTCCTAACCACCCAATAGGAAGGCGGTGGTAACCCTTATTTCCACAAATAAAATAAGTATTACGTGATGCTACAAAAGCAATATTATTTGGTGAGTCAAATGCTAGAGTAGTAGTACATTCACTTTTCCCTACTGGGATTGTACCTTTATTTCTTACACAAAGATCAGCTTTTGCTTCAATAACTGTAATCACAAATAAACTAGACATATTCACAGTTCTTAAATTAGTAAAAATACGGGGTGTAGATACATTGTCCGGTCGATAATTTTCCCAATCGAGCTTGGTTCCTTCTGCTTGTGGGTAACCATCTTTATCATTATGACAAACTTTATTAAGTCGGAAAAGAACTCCACCTTTTGTCGGCCATCTCAAGGTGAAGAGGAGAGTGTACTAGGCATTGCTGGAACCATTATGAGAAAACGGAAGAGGAATAAGTGGAGTTCCTCCTTTCTTTTGATGTCCAGGCAACATTCCACATACCCAACAGTTTTTAGTGTTAGTCATCTTGTGGGTGTGGTGTAGAATTTGGATGAAACTGTTATTCAAATAAGTTTGTCTATGTCTTTCTTCATGATAAGGCAAGGTAAAATGAAAATGCTCAGATGGAACTGGAGTGGTAGGCAGCAAATATTTTCTCGCCGGGACCATTCATTCTACAATCCAAGCTATTACTGCTATTGCCACTATTGTAGAAACAAAAATCACAGCACCAAGAATTTTCTCATTTCTCATCATATTAGGTGCCATAGTCTCAAAACAAAATAATCGAAATAAAGCTGATAATAAAAAATTAAAAAAATGGAGTGCTGAGTCCCGAGGTTGCCGCTGGTTTCTTCTCCGAGATTCAAGACCGGTGTCTCTACACTGGGCAGAACTGATCTGCCCCCCCCCCCCTTGATATTCTCGGCTTCCATTTTCATAAACCTCAGGGCGGTAACTCAACCAGTCTCGCACAAAACAACTGCTTTTCTCGATCGAAGATTATACTTCGCTGCACCAGAAACAGTGTGGTCCGGGAATGCTTCCTCAGATTCGCTGGGCGTAGTGGCTGGGCTCTTCTCTGCATCCAAAATATCCCGATAATCAGACAGCACAGCATGGTTTACCAGATCCGGAGAAACACGGCGACAATGAGTGGAATGCACCCACCGCTTCTTGTTCGTAACTCTCACTGCTGTTCGGGTTGCAAGTAACACTTGTTCAGGACCACGCCATCTTGGCTCTAGGCTGCTGGACCTCTCAAATGCTCGGACCATCACGTAGTCCCCGGGTCGGAGATCATGAGCTCCTCCGATAGAGTTATCTGGGAGCGCTTCTCGATCCTGTTGATGAAAAGAAAGTAAATAATTTGTTAATCGTGCCAAATAATCATTCATCATTATACAGGGCGCATCATGTACTGAGCAGGGCTTAGGAACTCCCCAAATATTCATAGGCCTTCCAAACACCACTTCATAGGGTGTGAGGCCAGATCGAGAGTGTGGTACTGGTCTAATAGACAATAATGCTAAGGGCAAGGCATCCGGCCATTTCAAAGACGTGGATGCCACGATCTTTGCTAGCTTCAGCTTCAGAGTATCATTATATCTCTCCACCAAACTTGCTGACTGCGGATGAAACACAGCATGACATTTTTGTTTTATCCCCAATCCTTTCAGGACATACTCCACGATCTTCCCAACAAAATGGGGCCATTGTCGTTCCACAAAAATTTACAAACACCATGGCGTCGATTCCGATCCGGTAAAATATTCGGCCGTACGAATCGCATTCGTATCCGAATCCGTACGAATGGGAACTTTACATCCGACCTGCGAATTCCGATCCGTTCCTGTCGATTTCCGTACGAATATCATCGAACCGTCCGTATCACAGTCGATGATCCGTACGAACATGCATCGGGAATCCTACCGTACGATTCGTAACCAGCCCGTACAAACACACAAGTACGATCCTGTACGAGAAGCCTGACAGCGATTCGTACGGAACAAAGTTATCGCACTTGAATAATGATTCGTACGGCAATATTCGGCTCGCATCAAGCAGCGTCAACACATACCACACGCGTACTCCTCGCTCACGCACAAGTACGACACGCACACCCCCCTACGCGAACACCCCCACCCGCCAACGGCCCGTACCAGTCAATCGCACGCACAAGTATGACACGCACCCCCCCGACAAGCCCACGCGAACACCCCCACCCGCCAACGGCCCGTACCAGTCAATCGCACGCACAAGTAAGACATGCACACCCCCCTACGCGAACACTCCCACCCGCCAACGGCCCATACCAGTCAATCGCATGCACAAGTACGACACGCATACCCCCCTACGCGAACACCCCTACCCGCCAACAGCCCGTACCAGTCAATTGCACGCACAAGTACGACACGCACACCCCCGACAAGCCCACGCGAACACCCCCATCCGCCAACGGCCCGTACCAGTCAATCGCACGCACAAGTACGACACGCACACCCCCCTATGCGAACACCCCCACCTGCCAACGGCCCGTACCAGTCAATCACACGCACAAGTACGACATGCACACCCCCCCGACAAGCCCACATGAACACACCCACCCGCCAACGGCACCGTACCAGTCAATCGCACGCACAAGTACGACACGCACACCCCCCTACGCGAACACCCCCACCCGCCAACGGCCCGTACCAGTCAATCGCACGCACAAGTACGACACGCACCCCCCCGACAAGCCCACGCGAACACCCCCACCCGCCAACGGCCCGTACCAGTCAATCGCACGCACAAGTACGACACGCACACCCCCCTACGCGAACACCCCCACCCGCCAACGGCCCGTACCAGTCAATTGCACGCATAAGTACGACACACACACCCCCCTACGCGAACACCCCTACCCGCCAACGGCCCGTACCAGTTAATCGCATGCACAAGTACGACACGCACACCCCCCCAAACCCACACGAACACCCCACCCGCCAACGGCCCATACCAGTCAATCGCACACACAAGTACGACACGCACCCCCCCCCGACAAGCCCACGCGAACACCCCCACCCACCAACGGCCCGTACCAGTCAATCGCACGCACAAGTACGACACGCACACCCCCCTACGCGAACACCCCCGCCCGCCAACGGCCCGTACCAGTCAACCGCATGCACAAGTACTACACGCACCCCCCCTACGCGAACACCCCTACCCGCCAACGGCCCGTACCAGTTAATCGCACGCACAAGTACGACACGCACACCCCCCCAAGCCCACGCGAACACCCCACCCGCCAACGGCCCATACCAGTCAATCGCACGCACAAGTACGACACGCACACCCCCCTACGCGAACACCCCCACCCGCCAACGGCCCGTACCAGTCAATCGCACGCACAAGTACGACACGCACACCCCCGACAAGCCCACGCGAACACCCCCACCCGCCAACGGCCCGTACCAGTCAATCGCACGCACAAGTACGACACGCACACCCCCCTATGCGAACACCCCCACCTGCCAGCGGCCCGTACCAGTCAATCGCACGCACAAGTACGACATGCACACCCCCCCCGACAAGCCCACATGAACACACCCACCCACCAACGGCACCGTACCAGTCAATCGCACGCACAAGTACAACACGCACACCCCCCTACGCGAACACCCCCACCCGCCAACGGCCTGTACCAGTCAATCGCACGCACAAGTACGACACGCACCCCCCCGACAAGCCCACGCGAACACCCCCACCCGCCAACGGCCTGTACCAGTCAATCGCACGCACAAGTATGACACGCACACCCCCCTACGCGAACACCCCCACCCGCCAACGGCCCGTACCAGTCAATCACACGCACAAGTACGACACGCACACCCCCCTACGCGAACACCCCTACCCGCCAACGGCCCGTACCAGTTAATCGCACGCACAAGTACGACACGCACACCCCCCCAAACCCACGCGAACACCCCACCCGCCAACGGCCCATACCAGTCAATCGCACGCACAAGTACGACAGGCACACCCCCCTATGCGAACACCCCCACCCGCCAACGGCCCGTACCAGTCAATCGCACGCACAAGTATGACACGCACACCCCCCCCGACAAGCCCACATGAACACACCCACCTGCCAACGGCACCGTACCAGTCAATCGCACGCACAAGTACGACACGCACACCCCCCTACGTGAACACCCCCACCCGCCAACGGCCCGTACCAGTCAATCGCACGCACAAGTACGACACGCACACCCCCCCGACAAGCCCATGCGAACACCCCCACCCGCCAACAGCCCGTACCAGTCAATCGCACGCACAAGTACGACACACAACCCCCTACGCGAACACCCCCACTCGCCAACGGCCCGTACCAGTCAATCGCACGCAAAAGTACGACACGCACACATCCCTACGCGAACACCCCTACCCGCCAATGGCCCGTACCAGTCAATCGCACGCACAAGTACGACACGCACACCCCCCCCAAGCCCACGCGAACACCCCCACCCGCCAACGGCCCATACCAGTCAATCGCACGCACAAGTACGACACGCACACCCCCCTACGCGAACACCGCCAACGGCCAACGGCCCGTACCAGTCAATCGCACGCACAAGTACGACACGCACACCCCCCTACGCGAACACCCCCACCCGCCAACGGCCCGTACCAGTCAATCGCACGCACAAGTACGACACGCACACCCCCCCGACAAGCCCACGCGAACACCCCCACCCGCCAACGGCCCGTACCAGTCAATCGCACGCACAAGTACGACACGCACACCCCCCTACGCGAACACCCCCACCCGCCAACGGGCCGTACCAGTCAATCGCACGCACAAGTATGACACGTCACCCCCCTACGCGAACACCCCCACCTGCCAACGGCCCGTACCAGTCAATCGCACGCACAAGTATGACACGCACACACACCCCCGACAAGCCCACGCGAACACCCCCACCCGCCAACGGTCCGTACCAGTCAATCGCACGCACAAGTACGACACGCACACCCCCCCGACAAGCCCACGCAAACACCCCCACCCGCCAACGGCCCCTACCAGTCAATCGCACGCACAAGTACAACACGCACACCCCCCTACGCGAACACCCCCACCCGCCAACGGCCCGTACCAGTCAATCGCACGCACAAGTACGACACGCACACCCCCCCGACAAGCCCACGCGAACACCCCCACCCGCCAACGGCCCGTACCAGTCAATCGCACGCACAAGTACGACACGCACGCCCCCCTACGCGAACACCCCCACCCGCCAACGGCCCGTACCAGTCAATCGCACGCACAAGTACGACACGCACACCCCCGACAAGCCCACTCGAACACCCCCACCCGCCAACGGCACGTACCAGTCAATCGCACGCACAAGTACGACACGCACACCCCCCTACGCGAACACCCCCACCCGCCAACGGCCCGTACCAGTTAATCGCACGCACAAGTACGACACGCACACCCCCCCAAGCCCACGCGAACACCCCACCCGCCAACGGCCCATACCAGTCAATCGCACGCACAAGTACGACACGCACACCCCCCTACGCGAACACCCCCACCCGCCAATGGCCCGTACCAGTCAATCGCACGCACAAGTACGACACGCACACCCCCCTATGCGAACACCCCCACCTGCCAGCGGCCCGTACCAGTCAATCGCACGCACAAGTACGACATGCACACCCCCCCGACAAGCCCACATGAACACACCCACCCGCCAACGGCACCGTACCAGTCAATCGCACGCACAAGTACGACACGCACACCCCCCTACGCGAACACCCCCACCCGCCAACGGCCCGTACCAGTCAATCGCACGCACAAGTATGACACGCACCCCCCCCCGACAAGCCCATGCGAACACCCCCACCCGCCAACGGCCCGTACCAGTCAATCGCACGCACAAGTATGACACGCACACCCCCCTACGCGAACACCCCCACCCGCCAACGGCCCGTACCAGTCAATCACACGCACAAGTACGACACGCACACCCCCCTACGCGAACACCCCTACCCGCCAACGGCCCGTACCAGTTAATCGCACGCACAAGTATGACACGCACACCCCCCCAAACCCACGCGAACACCCCACCCGCCAAAGGCCCATACCAGTCAATCGCACGCACAAGTACGACACGCACACCCCCCTATGCGACCACCCCCACCCGCCAACGGCCCGTACCAGTCAATCGCACGCACAAGTATGACATGCACACCCCCCCGACAAGCCCACATGAACACACCCACCTGCCAACGGCACCGTACCAGTCAATCGCACGCACAAGTACGACACGCACACCCCCCTACGCGAACACCCCCACCCGCCAACAGCCCGTACCAGTCAATCGCACGCACAAGTACGACACGCACACCCCCCGACAAGCCTATGCGAACACCCCCACCCGCCAACAGCCCGTACCAGTCAATCGCACGCACAAGTACGACACACAACCCCCTACGCGAACACCCCCACCCGCCAACGGCCCGTACCAGTCAATCGCACGCAAAAGTACGACACGTACATCCCCCTACGCGAACACCCCTACCCGCCAATGGCCCGTACCAGTCAATCGCACGCACAAGTACGACGCGCACACCCCCCCCAAGCCCATGCGAACACCCCCACCCGCCAACGGCCCATACCAGTCAATCGCACGCACAAGTACGACACGCACACCCCCCTACGCGAACACCGCCAACGGCCAACGGCCCGTACCAGTCAATCGCACGCACAAGTACGACACGCACACCCCCCTACGCGAACACCCCCACCCGCCAACGGCCCGTACCAGTCAATCGCACGCACAAGTACGACACGCACCCCCCCCGACAAGCCCACGCGAACACCCCCACCCGCCAACGGCCCGTACCAGTCAATCGCACGCACAAGTACGACACGCACACCCCCCTACGCGATCACCCCCACCCGCCAACGGCCCGTACCAGTCAATTGCACGCACAAGTACGACACACACACCCCCCTACGCGAACACCTCTACCCGCCAACGGCCCGTACCAGTTAATCGCATGCACAAGTACGACACGCACACCCCCCCAAACCCACACGAACACCCCACCCGCCAACGGCCCATACCAGTCAATCGCACGCACAAGTACGACACGCACACCCCCCTATGCGAACACCCCCACCAGCCAACGGCCCGTACCAGTCAATCGCACACACAAGTACGACACGCACCCCCCCCCCGACAAGCCCACGCGAACACCCCCACCCACCAACGGCCCGTACCAGTCAATCGCACGCACAAGTACGACACGCACACCCCCCTACGCGAACACCCCCACCCGCCAACGGCCCGTACCAGTCAACCGCATGCACAAGTACTACACGCACCCCCCCTACGCGAACACCCCTACCCGCCAACGGCCCGTACCAGTTAATCGCACGCACAAGTACGACACGCACACCCCCCCAAGCCCACGCGAACACCCCACCCGCCAACGGCCCATACCAGTCAATCGCACGCACAAGTACGACACGCACACCCCCCTACGCGAACACCCCCACCCGCCAACGGCCCATACCAGTCAATCGCACGCACAAGTACGACACGCACACCCCCGACAAGCCCACGCGAACACCCCCACCCGCCAACGGCCCGTACCAGTCAATCGCACGCACAAGTACGACACGCACACCCCCCTATGCGAACACCCCCACCTGCCAGCGGCCCGTACCAGTCAATCGCACGCACAAGTACGACATGCACACCCCCCCGACAAGCCCACATGAACACACCCACCCGCCAACGGCACCGTACCAGTCAATCGCACGCACAAGTACAACACGCACACCCCCCTACGCGAACACCCCCACCCGCCAACGGCCTGTACCAGTCAATCGCACGCACAAGTACGACACGCACCCCCCCCGACAAGCCCACGCGAACACCCCCACCCGCCAACGGCCCGTACCAGTCAATCGCACGCACAAGTATGACACGCACACCCCCCTACGCGAACACCCCCACCCGCCAACGGCCCGTACCAGTCAATCACACGCACAAGTACGACACGCACACCCCCCTACGCGAACACCCCTACCCGCCAACGGCCCGTACCAGTTAATCGCACGCACAAGTACGACACGCACACCCCCCCAAACCCACGCGAACACCCCACCCGCCAACGGCCCATACCAGTCAATCGCACGCACAAGTACGACAGGCACACCCCCCTATGCGAACACCCCCACCCGCCAACGGCCCGTACCAGTCAATCGCACGCACAAGTATGACATGCACACCCCCCCGACAAGCCCACATGAACACACCCACCTGCCAACGGCACCGTACCAGTCAATCGCACGCACAAGTACGACACGCACACCCCCCTACGTGAACATCCCCACCCGCCAACGGCCCGTACCAGTCAATCGCACGCACAAGTACGACACGCACACCCCCCCGACAAGCCCATGCGAACACCCCCACCCGCCAACAGCCCGTACCAGTCAATCACACGCACAAGTACGACACACAACCCCCTACGCGAACACCCCCACTCGCCAACGGCCCGTACCAGTCAATCGCACGCAAAAGTACGACACGCACACACCCCTACGCGAACACCCCTACCCGCCAATGGCCCGTACCAGTCAATCGCACGCACAAGTACGACACGCACACCCCCCCCAAGCCCACGCGAACACCCCCACCCGCCAACGGCCCATACCAGTCAATCGCACGCACAAGTACGACACGCACACCCCCCTACGCGAACACCGCCAACGGCCAACGGCCCGTACCAGTCAATCGCACGCACAAGTACGACACGCACACCCCCCTACGCGAACACCCCCACCCGCCAACGGCCCGTACCAGTCAATCGCACGCACAAGTACGACACGCACACCCCCCCGACAAGCCCACGCGAACACCCCCACCCGCCAACGGCCCGTACCAGTCAATCGCACGCACAAGTACGACACGCACACCCCCCTACGCGAACACCCCCACCCGCCAATGGCCCGTACCAGTCAATCGCACGCACAAGTATGACACGTCACCCCCCTACGCGAACACCCCCACCTGCCAACGGCCCGTACCAGTCAATCGCACGCACAAGTATGACACGCACACACACCCCCGACAAGCCCACGTGAACACCCCCACCCGCCAACGGTCCGTACCAGTCAATCGCACGCACAAGTACGACACGCACACCCCCCCGACAAGCCCACGCGAACACCCCCACCCGTCAACGGCCCCTACCAGTCAATCGCACGCACAAGTACAACACGCACACCCCCCTACGCGAACACCCCCACCCGCCAACGGCCCGTACCAGTCAATCGCACGCACAAGTACGACACGCACACCCCCCCGACAAGCCCACGCGAACACCCCCACCCGCCAACGGCCCGTACCAGTCAATCGCACGCACAAGTACGACACGCACGCCCCCCTACGCGAACACCCCCACCCGCCAACGGCCCGTACCAGTCAATCGCACGCACAAGTACGACACACACACCACCGACAAGCCCACGCGAACACCCCCACCCACCAACGGCCCGTACCAGTCAATCGCACGCACAAGTACGACACGCACACCCCCCTACGCGAACACCCCCACCCGCCAACGGCCCGTACCAGTTAATCGCACGCACAAGTACGACACGCACACCTCCCCAAGCCCACGCGAACACCCCACCCGCCAACGGCCCATACCAGTCAATCGCACGCACAAGTACGACACGCACACCCCCCTACGCGAACACCCCCACCCGCCAACGGCCCGTACCAGTCAATCGCACGCACAAGTACGACACGCACACCCCCGACAAGCCGACGCGAACACCCCCACCCGCCAATGGCCCGTACCAGTCAATCGCACGCACAAGTACGACACGCACACCCCCCTATGCGAACACCCCCACCTGCCAGCGGCCCGTACCAGTCAATCGCACGCACAAGTACGACATGCACACCCCCCCGACAAGCCCACATGAACACACCCACCCGCCAACGGCACCGTACCAGTCAATCGCACGCACAAGTACGACACGCACACCCCCCTACGCGAACACCCCCACCCGCCAACGGCCCGTACCAGTCAATCGCACGCACAAGTATGACACGCACCCCCCCCCGACAAGCCCATGCGAACACCCCCACCCGCCAACGGCCCGTACCAGTCAATCGCACGCACAAGTATGACACGCACACCCCCCTACGCGAACACCCCCACCCGCCAACGGCCCGTACCAGTCAATCACACGCACAAGTACGACACGCACACCCCCCTATGCGAACACCCCTACCCGCCAACGGCCCGTACCAGTTAATCGCACGCACAAGTACGACACGCACACCCCCCCAAACCCACGCGAACACCCCACCCGCCAACGGCCCATACCAGTCAATCGCACGCACAAGTACGACACGCACACCCCCCTATGCGAACACCCCCACCCGCCAACGGCCCGTACCAGTCAATCGCACGCACAAGTATGACATGCACAACCCCCCGACAAGCCCACGCGAACACCCCCACCCGCCAACGGCCCATACCAGTCAATCGCACGCACAAGTACGACACGCACACCCCCCTACGCGAACACCCCCACCCGCCAACGGCCCGTACCAGTCAATCGCACGCACAAGTATGACACGTCACCCCCCTACGCGAACACCCCCACCTGCCAACGGCCCGTACCAGTCAATCGCACGCACAAGTATGACACGCACACACACCCCCGACAAGCCCACGTGAACACCCCCACCCGCCAACGGTCCGTACCAGTCAATCGCACGCACAAGTACGACACGCACACCCCCCCGACAAGCCCACGCGAACACCCCCACCCGCCAACGGCCCTTACCAGTCAATCGCACGCACAAGTACAACACGCACACCCCCCTACGCGAACACCCCCACCCGCCAACGGCCCGTACCAGTCAATCGCACGCACAAGTACGACACGCACACCCCCCCGACAAGCCCACGCGAACACCCCCACCCACCAACGGCCCGTACCAGTCAATCGCACGCACAAGTACGACACGCACGCCCCCCTACGCGAACACCCCCACCCGCCAACGGCCCGTACCAGTCAATCGCACGCACAAGTACGACACACACACCACCGACAAGCCCACGCGAACACCCCCACCCACCAATGGCCCGTACCAGTCAATCGCACGCACAAGTACGACACGCACACCCCCCTACGCGAACACCCCCACCCGCCAACGGCCCGTACCAGTCAATCGCACGCACAAGTATGACACGCACCCCCCCCGACAAGCCCATGCGAACACCCCCACCCGCCAACGGCCCGTACCAGTCAATCGCACGCACAAGTACGACACGCACACCCCCCTACGCGAACACCGCCAACGGCCAACGGCCCGTACCAGTCAATCGCACGCACACGTACGACACGCACACCCCCCTACGCGAACACCCCCACCCGCCAACGGCCCGTACCAGTCAATCGCACGCACAAGTACGACACGCACACCCCCCCGACAAGCCCACGCGAACACCCCCACCCGCCAACGGCCCGTACCAGTCAATCGCACGCACAAGTACGACACGCACACCCCCCTACGCGAACACCCCCACCCGCCAACGGCCCGTACCAGTCAATCGCACGCACAAGTATGACACGTCACCCCCCTACGCGAACACCCCCACCTGCCAACGGCCCGTACCAGTCAATCGCACGCACAAGTATGACACGCACACACACCCCCGACAAGCCCACGTGAACACCCCCACCCGCCAACGGTCCGTACCAGTCAATCGCACGCACAAGTACGACACGCACACCCCCCCGACAAGCCCACGCGAACACCCCCACCCGCCAACGGCCCCTACCAGTCAATCGCACGCACAAGTACAACACGCACACCCCCCTACGCGAACACCCCCACCCGCCAACGGCCCGTACCAGTCAATCGCACGCACAAGTACGACACGCACACCCCCCGACAAGCCCACGCGAACACCCCCACCCGCCAACGGCCCGTACCAGTCAATCGCACGCACAAGTACGACACGCACGCCCCCCTACGCGAACACCCCCACCCGCCAACGGCCCGTACCAGTCAATCGCACGCACAAGTACGACACACACACCACCGACAAGCCCACGCGAACACCCCCACCCACCAACGGCCCGTACCAGTCAATCGCACGCACAAGTACGACACGCACACCCCCCTACGCGAACACCCCCACCCGCCAACGGCCCGTACCAGTTAATCGCACGCACAAGTACGACACGCACACCCCCCCCAAGCCCACGCGAACACCCCACCCGCCAACGGCCCATACCAGTCAATCGCACGCACAAGTACGACACGCACACCCCCCTACGCGAACACCCCCACCCGCCAACGGCCCGTACCAGTCAATCGCACGCACAAGTACGACACGCACACCCCCGACAAGCCCACGCGAACACCCCCACCCGCCAATGGCCCGTACCAGTCAATCACACGCACAAGTACGACACGCACACCCCCCTATGCGAACACCCCCACCTGCCAGCGGCCCGTACCAGTCAATCGCACGCACAAGTATGACATGCACACCCCCCCGACAAGCCCACATGAACACACCCACCCGCCAACGGCACCGTACCAGTCAATCGCACGCACAAGTACGACACGCACACCCCCCTACGCGAACACCCCCACCCGCCAACGGCCCGTACCAGTCAATCGCACGCACAAGTATGACACGCACCCCCCCCGACAAGCCCATGCGAACACCCCCACCCGCCAACGGCCCGTACCAGTCAATCGCACGCACAAGTATGACACGCACACCCCCCTACGCGAACACCCCCACCCGCCAACGGCCCGTACCAGTCAATCACACGCACAAGTACGACACGCACACCCCCCTATGCGAACACCCCTACCCGCCAACGGCCCGTACCAGTTAATCGCACGCACAAGTACGACACGCACACCCCCCCAAACCCACGCGAACACCCCACCCGCCAACGGCCCATACCAGTCAATCGCACGCACAAGTACGACACGCACACCCCCCTATGCGAACACCCCCACCCGCCAACGGCCCGTACCAGTCAATCGCACGCACAAGTATGACATGCACACCCCCCCCGACAAGCCCACATGAACACACCCAACTGCCAACGGCACCGTACCAGTCAATCTCACGCACAAGTACAACACGCACACCCCCCTACGCGAACACCCCCACCCGCCAACGGCCCGTACCAGTCAATCGCACGCACAAGTACGACACGCACACCCCCCGACAAGCCTATGCGAACACCCCCACCCGCCAACAGCCCGTACCAGTCAATCGCACGCACAAGTACGACACACAACCCCCTACGCGAACACCCCCACCCGCCAACGGCCCGTACCAGTCAATCGCATGCAAAAGTACGACACGTACACCCCCCTACGCGAACACCCCTACCCGCCAACGGCCCATACCAGTCAATCGCACGCACAAGTACGACACGCACACCCCCCCACGCGAACACCCCCACCCGCCAACGGCCCGTACCAGTCAATCGCACGCACAAGTACGACACGCACACCCCCGACAAGCCCACGCGAACACCCCCACCCGCCAATGGCCCCTACCAGTCAATCGCACGCACAAGTACGACACGCACACCCCCCTATGCGAACACCCCCACCTGCCAGCGGCCCGTACCAGTCAATCGCACGCACAAGTACGACATGCACACCCCCCCGACAAGCCCACATGAACACACCCACCCGCCAACGGCACCGTACCAGTCAATCGCACGCACAAGTACGACACGCACACCCCCCTACGCGAACACCCCCACCCGCCAACGGCCCGTACCAGTCAATCGCACGCACAAGTATGACACGCACCCCCCCCGACAAGCCCATGCGAACACCCCCACCCGCCAACGGCCCGTACCAGTCAATCGCACGCACAAGTATGACACGCACACCCCCCTACGCGAACACCCCCACCCGCCAACGGCCCGTACCAGTCAATCACACGCACAAGTACGACACGCACACCCCCCTATGCGAACACCCCTACCCGCCAACGGCCCGTACCAGTTAATTGCACGCACAAGTACGACACGCACACCCCCCCAAACCCACGCGAACACCCCACCCGCCAACGGCCCATACCAGTCAATCGCACGCACAAGTACGACACGCACACCCCCCTATGCGAACACCCCCACCTGCCAGCGGCCCGTACCAGTCAATCGCACGCACAAGTACGACATGCACACCCCCCCGACAAGCCCACATGAACACACCCACCCGCCAACGGCACCGTACCAGTCAATCGCACGCACAAGTACGACACGCACACCCCCCTACGCGAACACCCCCACCCGCCAACGGCCCGTACCAGTCAATCGCACGCACAAGTATGACACGCACCCCCCCCCGACAAGCCCATGCGAACACCCCCACCCGCCAACGGCCCGTACCAGTCAATCGCACGCACAAGTACGACACACAACCCCCTACGCGAACACCCCCACCCGCCAACGGCCCATACCAGTCAATCGCACGCAAAAGTACGACACGTACACCCCCCTACGCGAACACCCCTACCCGCCAATGGCCCGTACCAGTCAATCGCACGCACAAGTACGACGCGCACACCCCCCCCAAGCCCACGCGAACACCCCCACCCGCCAACGGCCCATACCAGTCAATCTCACGCACAAGTACGACACGCACACCCCCCTACGCGAACACCGCCAACGGCCAACGGCCCGTACCAGTCAATCGCACGCACAAGTACGACACGCACACCCCCCTACGCGAACACCCCTACCCGCCAACGGCCCGTACCAGTCAATCGCACGCACAAGTACGACACGCACACCCCCCCGACAAGCCCACGCCAACACCCCCACCCGCCAACGGCCCGTACCAGTCAATCGCACGCACAAGTACGACACGCACACCCCCCTACGCGAACACCCCCACCCGCCAACGGCCCGTACCAGTCAATCACACGCACAAGTATGACACGCCACCCCCCTACGCGAACACCCCCACCTGCCAACCGCCCGTACCAGTCAATCGCACGCACAAGTACGACACGCACACACACCCCCGACAAGCCCACGCGAACACCCCCACCCGCCAACGGTCCGTACCAGTCAATCGCACGCACAAGTACGACACGCTCACCCCCCCGACAAGCCCACACGAACACCCCCACCCGCCAACGGCCCCTACCAGTCAATCGCACGCACAAGTACAACACGCACACCCCCCTACGCGAACACCCCCACCCGCCAACGGCCCGTACCAGTCAATCGCACGCACAAGTACGACACGCACACCCCCCCGACAAGCCCACGCGAACACCCCCACCCGCCAACGGCCCGTACCAGTCAATCGCACGCACAAGTACGACACGCACGCCCCCCTACGCGAACACCCCCACCCGCCAACGGCCCGTACCAGTCAATCGCACGCACAAGTACGACATGCACACACCCCTACGCGAACACCACCACCCGCCAACGGCCCGTACCAGTCAATCGCACGCACAAGTACGACACGCACACCCCCCCGACAAGCCCACGCGAACACCCCCACCCGCCAACGGCCCGTACCAGTCAATCGCATGCACAAGTACGACACGCACACATAACGGCAACACCCAAACCAGCACAAGGACTTTGCAAACAAGTCGCACAACAACACTGAACATGTCTCCTGTGTACACACCATACAGAATCAATGTCCTGGTCACAGCCAAACAGAGGTCAACACTAACACCCACCCCATATAACACACACACACAACCAATTCAAATTAAGCCACACCCACAATTTGACCAATAAAAGGGTCCTAACATACAACCCATCATCCTTTGCAACATACCCATTCTTGCGAAGAAACAGAGAGCACACCAACTATTGCAGCCACATACCTTCACACATACACCCTATCACATCTACACCCACACCACCCCCTTCACAATCACAACCACACACCCTCATCCATACACACCATCACCCCCTCAATCACATACACCCCACACAATGACCACACCCAAGAATCCAAAGTTCACTAACCCGGAGATGGAGATACTTACAGATGAAGTCATCAGAGTCGAGCCACAGCTGTTTGGCGCATTGGTCAGACAGACCAGCATGGCAGAAAAAACACGCCTGTGGGAGAGGTTTGTAGACCGGGTCAATGCTGTTGCACCCATCCGGCGCACCAGGGGGGAATGTCAGTCCAGGTGGTATGATCTGCGGAGGATGGCCAAGAAGAAAATGGACCAGGACTACGCCTCTGCACACCAAACTGGAGGTGGTGGTCCCCGCAGACCTCCTGTATACCATCCCTGGGAGGAGAAAGTCATGGCCCTGCTGCCACCGGTGGGAGTACATGGAATAGAAGGAGCCGTTGAGTCTGGTGAGTGTAAAAAAACACATGTTACATGGGTAGACCAACAACAGTGCCCAGCAGCATGGGGTGGGTGGCCATGAGTCCTAGCAGGACACAATTAAAAGTGGTTTGTTGCAAGTGGGAGCCACAAAGGGTGGAAGGCGGAGGGTAGGAGGCTGCTCTCATCCCATATGCCCCAGGGCCTCACCCAGGCACCATGCCCAATGTACAGGGATAGGGAAATATCACACAAGATAGTAGACCACAGCTCGTAAACAATTTCATGTTGTGGACACACCTTCCGGAGATACAATATTTTGTGACACAGTAAGGCAGTGTAGCAAGTGAGCAAGCACAAACAACCTGTCTCCATCCCTGTCTCCCCCTCCCTCTGTCGCCCTCTCCCACTGTCACCCTCTCCCTCTGTCGCCCTCCCTCCCTCTGTCGCCCTCTCCCACTGTCGCCCTCTCCCTCTGACACCCTCCCTCCCTCTGTCGCCCTCTCCCTCTGTCACCCTCTCCTTCTGTCGCCCTCTCCCTCTGTCGCTCTCTCCCTCTGTCGCCCTCTCCCACTGTCGCCCTCTCCCTCTGTCGCCCTCTCCCTCTGTCACCCTCTCCCTCTGTCGCCCTCTCCCGCTGTCACCCTCTCCCACTGTCGCCCTCTCCCTCTGTCGCCCTCCCTCCCTCTGCCGCCCTCTCCCTCTGTCGCCCTCCCTCCCTCTCCCTCTGTTGCCCTCCCTCCCTCTGTCACCCTCTCCCACTGTCGCCCTCTCCCTCTGTCGCCCTCCCTCCCTCTGTCACCCTCTCCCTCTGTCGCCCTCTCCCTCTGTCGCCCTCTCCCTCTGTAGCCCTCTCCCTCTGTCGCCCTCTCCCACTGTCGCCCTCTCCCTCTGTCGCCCTCTCCCTCTGTCGCCCTTTCCCTCTTTCGCCCTCTCCCTCTGTCGCCCTCCCTCCCTCTGTCGCCCTCTCCCACTGTCGCCCTCTCCCTCTGTCGCCCTCCCTCCCTCTGTCACCCTCTCCCTCTGTCGCCCTCTCCCTCTGTCGCCCTCTCCCTCTGTCGCCCTCTCCCTCTGTCGCCCTCTCCCTCTGTCGCCCTCTCCCACTGTCGCCCTCTCCCTCTGTCGCCCTCTCCCTCTGTCGCCCTCTCCCTCTGTCACCCTCTCCCACTGTCGCCCTCTCCCACTGTCGCCCTCTCCCTCTGTCGCCCTCCCTCCCTCTGCCGCCCTCTCCCACTGTCGCCCTCTCCCTCTGTCGCCCTCTCCCTCTGTCGCCCTTTCCCTCTTTCGCCCTCTCCCTCTGTCGCCCTCCCTCCCTCTGTCGCCCTCTCCCACTGTCGCCCTCTCCCTCTGTCGCCCTCCCTCCCTCTGTCACCCTCTCCCTCTGTCGCCCTCTCCCTCTGTCGCCCTCTCCCTCTGTCGCCCTCTCCCTCTGTCGCCCTCTCCCTCTGTCGCCCTCTCCCACTGTCGCCCTCTCCCTCTGTCGCCCTCTCCCTCTGTCGCCCTCTCCCTCTGTCACCCTCTCCCACTGTCGCCCTCTCCCACTGTCGCCCTCTCCCTCTGTCGCCCTCCCTCCCTCTGCCGCCCTCTCCCACTGTCGCCCTCTCCCTCTGTCGCCCTCCCTCCCTCTGTCGCCCTCTCCCACTGTCGCCCTCTCCCTCTGTCACCCTCCCTCCCTCTGCCGCCCTCTCCCACTGTCGCCCTCTCCCTCTGTCGCCCTCCCTCCCTCTGTCGCCCTCTCCCACTATCGCCCTCTCCCTCTGTCGCCCTCCCTCCCTCTGTCGCCCTCTCCCACTGTCGCCCTCTCCCTCTGTCGCCCTCTCCCTCTGTCGCACTCTCCCTCTGTCGCCCTCCCTCCCTCTGTCACCTCACCGCATCTCCCTGGGCACACACACAGTTGCACCCAAGCACTGCATAGGCCTTACAAACACCATAGAGCAGAATGTTTAGGGATGTCTCCTAATTACCAGCAGTCATCTACTAAGTGCCTGCAACACACACACCATTTCCAGGCAACACTGTACTGTGTCAGGACACACATATCGGAAAGCTCTGTAGTACACAATGGCCACAGATGGAGGCAGCACAAGTCCCTCCTGTGATCACTGCAAACACAAACACCAGGACAAGGTCACACACCCTGTGCATGAACACAAAACCACAATTATGCCAGCATGCTACATCAGGGGGCAGCCAAATCATGAACGATGGACGCTTGCAAATCACACGCAAACTACTAGCATGGTCTATCATACACCCGCCTTACAGAAACTCATCCCCTGGGGACAGGCTTTGGAGTGCAACACTGTCCCAATTGTCATGTACCACAACAAAACACTCACTCATATGAATACGCATACTACTCATACATGCACATTGCAGATGCTCAAGTCCATTGTGCCGCTCAAACAATGCACGTGCCCCATCTCATGAACGTTGTGGATGCACTGAAGTACCAACATGGACATGGGTATTGACAAGGTAATGCGTCTTACAGAAGTGCCAAGTTCAAAAGCCATGATCTATAAGTGTGTGTACAGGTCCAGGGGTGTTGGCATTGTTTGGTCATCACGGTACAGCAAAAGACATCCAAAGTAGTAGATGTCATGCTAATTAATGATGCTCTGTCTCTTACATCAACATGCTGTATCTAAACTCTGTGCATGCTTGACGCAGACATAAGGATTTACACCGTATCCTGGATGTTGCGTGAACATGACCAATGCTTTACATGTGTTGTGCCGGCAATACAAGACACAGCAATGGCTGTGTCAGTCATTGTCAAGAGAATGGAAGAATGAAAATACCCCAGAGTACATGTCAATTTACTACCACTACATATACAACAGAACAATGTCAACAATGTAAAGCTTGTGGAACTGTGATGCTCATAATGGATAACTAAACAAGATGTCACTTGATAGTGCCTTAACAGTGTCTGTCTCTCCCACACACAGGGGAACGTGTGGTGCCCCCCCCAACCAGGGGGCAGAAGGATCCCAGTCCCAGGCTCAGCAGGACCCAGACCCCACCGACAGCGACGCCACTCAATGCACTGTGGATGACCCCAACCAACCTGGTTCCTCTGGTTCCCAAACCCCTGCAGCAACTGTACCAGCTACATCTCAGCCAACCACCGGACCCATTCCCACCACATCCCAGCAGACAGGTCAGAGCCCTGCCCATGATCCACAAGAGAGCCTGTCTGAAAATGAGGGACACCCTTTGTCGGGCGCCCCTGAGGTTGCTGACGACCTCCACCCTGGCAGCACTCGGGGGGCCCGTCGATTGGATGTGCCCACAAGCGCAAGCCGTGTTCGTGTGGGTCAGGGTGGTGGGAGTGGCGGAAGGCGGAGGCGAGATTCTGGCCAGTCAGCTGCAGCACCCGGTATGCCTGAACTCGCTAACATCCTGGAGGCATACCGGCGGGACACCAGGGAGATAAGCCAGCTTGCGGAGGCCCTCAACCAGGTGAAAGAACAGCAGGCAGAGCAAATAGCCATGCAAGACCTAGATTATGGACGGGTGGAGGCAAGTCTGGCTCAGCTCTTGACGGTGCATCGGGAAATGAGCCTATCGCTACGTCAGATAGCTGCCAACATGCAGCACCCTCCCTGTGTCACAAGGCCATCAACATCACGGCAAAGTGTGACACCAGCCACAGGGAGGGAGGAGGAGGAGGAGGAGGAACTCTCTGACGTAGCATCCCATGCATCGTCCAGGCCTGCACCTGAGGGTCCCCCAAGGAAGGTGGGTCGTCCACGGCTAAGACGTTGAGGGGCAGTGGGCCATGCACATCTCCCAGGACACTGGACCTGGCATATTGCCCCTGGGTGCAACAGCATCCCCTATGAAACTCTCCCACATGGACTTGCTGGTCACAGTCTGCCCAATGATGCCAAGCACTGTGGCCTGGACTCTGTTGACTGAAACTGTAAGGCATCTCATCTCCAGCAGTAAACTTTGGATTCCACCCCTTTCTGTACAGCACCTATTCACGTTTCCTGCACAAGATTTCCCAATAAATATACTAATCCTCATACGCATGTGGTGAGTTATCTTTGAACCACAGCATAAATTGATATGTGTGTGCAAATGTATGATATGCAAGGGTATCCAACAAACAGCAGCCAACCACACACTTGGATCAGAATCTGAGTGTGGAAACACATTGGTCAGAAAATCCTAACAACTAGATACATGGATGGAAAGACACACCTGTGTGGGATAGTAAATGCTGGAGGGGGGTTTGGATCCCAAAACTGCTATCACAGGCAGGCCCAGGAGAGTCACTTTGAGGTGTACAGATCAGTGTGACAAAACTAGTTGTCCACGTAGGGAGTACCTACAACTGTGTCCTCAGGTATGTGAACTATCATCTGCATGATGCAGTACTGTGGATGTGATGAATGGCGCACAGGACAAGGGTGGCAGGACAGACTGTGGGCAATGGGCTCAAGCACTCTACACAAGCACACCTGAATAGGTGACCTACCCCTATGTAGCTACAAGTACTATACTACTGTAATGGGAGCAACGCTTACAGAACAACTACCCACATCTGATATATACCTACACCAGAACGTGGAAATCACACCACACCCAAGAGACGTGGTCATGGTGTGTGTCCCCTGTGGCTACTTGACTGACTGTGACAGCTATGTTTTTGCTGCTGTGGCGTTGACAAGGTAACACTGTACAATATTGTGCCTATGGAAGGTGTGTGTGTGCTGTACACGGCACATGACCTGGTGGTACATAGACCCAATGTCATGTGAATCTGCCATAGTCGTGCCAGTATGTGTTGCACACACAGGCATAGCAGCTGCAATGGCTGAGTTTGAAGCATTGTGATAGCAGGAGGGTGAATGTCTGGTGTTGTCTGTGTGTAGGGTGGCAGGAGCATGCTCTATAAATGGATGGAAGGAGGGTCATCCTGTAGGTCTCTGTGTCCCTGGATAATGTGCGCTGCATGGTAGCTGTGTATGCAACAGCAGCAATGAGTGGAGACATGACGGCAGGAGGGGTGTGACAACTTACAAAACAAGCACATACCACAAGGGCATTGGCAAGCCACAAAGTGACATGTGTATGTGAAGGCAGGAGTATCTGCCTCACTCAGGGTCACTGCAAATAAAATGGCACAGTAATCACCAAAGATCACAGTCACTGGATCAGGGCCCTTACGGACAAGTGGGGCACAAGTCACACAGCGTCAGCAGCGGTAGACTACAGCTAGTGTGTTCAAAGCTAAACAGCAGCTACAAAGCCATCTACCTCAGACACAACATAGTATTCTAGCCTTCCACAACACCATGCGTGTGGTCACTTTACAGGTAAACACATAACAAGCATAAGCTAACTTCATGCAAAATAGTATACATGCACATTAGAAGGACATGTGCGTTGACATCAAGGCGGCACAATATTCTGTAGAAGTCAGACGTCATGCACAACATGATTATTTACATTGTGAGCCCATAGAGCATTATCAAACATACATGAGCATCGGCAAGAACTCCAAATAACACTATTAATGATGTCACCTGTAATGCAGCAGTACTATTGGCTACAAGCCTGTCAAGCACAACAAAAACATAACTGTCAGGAAGAATATCCAAACTGATACGGAAGGACTGGTATAAAAATAACTTCATCAACAAGAGAGTAAGGGCCGGAAGGAAACACTCTCATGCCCCTCATAAATCCATATATCAAACAACAAGAGAGTGTTAAAACGAGTAACAAACACAGTAAGTAAGCAAATTTCTATTCAGGACGCTACTAAACCTCAGAAAAAGCAGTTGTTTGCAGTAGGAAAATTGGGTGCACGTGCTCAAAGATCTAGCTAAAAGAACCCTCAGGCTCCAATGGAACATTGGTAGCCAGTTGTCTTCATTGGGTCCTCTTTAATAGCTAGAGAGATGAAAGTGAGTTAAAAAGAGTGTGGACCACTTCTCAAAATTACTTTAATAAGAGGGTGGCTCTAACTCTCTTAAAAACAGTGATTGAAAAACGTTATTATTTTTCTGGACTATAAGAAGGTTTATTCAGTGAACCATTTAGTCCAATACAACAAGTGAAGGAGAAGAATTAGTAAAAACTAAAAAATACGGTCAACATGTTTCTGCTATAGGAGCGATAGTTAAGCTCAGCATTCTTCAGGACCAAAAAATACAATACTCTACCACTCAATTGTCAGAGCACGCTAAAGCGCTCAGACCTGAGCAGTGAACATAGGGAACCATACGACCTGCAGTTGTCGAAGCTCCTTTTAGGAAAGTCTTCCTCAAAATCATTAACCTCCTTATTGTAGGGGAAACGATCAGAATCTACAGGGATGAATAAAAACAATAAAGTGTCCAAATTACGAACTCTTGGAAACATACATCCACTCTAGTAGACTCATAACACGTGCACAACTATACTTGATTCAACTCATTTGTAAGTTGAGGGAAATTAATCCTTTTGTAATTAAACCAAAGGAGGAACAAACTGATGATAACGCTGTTTGCATTTCAAAGCATGTTCTATCATTAGGCATTGTGTACCAGCTACCTACACAGAGTAAGTAATTGCATAAAACGCAGTGCTCATTAAACCAGATGTGTTAAAACACTTGGGATAATCAACCAAGAAGACACCTTTGCAAGGAGTATACGCAGCACAAAACACTCCGAAGAAGGAGCAATAAGTCAGACACTTACAATGTTTTACGAAGTGGTGTGCCCCATGGGCATAGCGGCAGAAGGAAATCTTCACGTTTGGTCTCTAAACGAAGTAAACCAAAGGAAAGAAAAGGGACTGGGTAAATAAATAAATAAATAAACCCTCTCAGTCCCGCTAGATGGTAATTGCTAAACCCGCGTTAGAATTGATGTTAAGAGACTTACTTGTCTCCAAACGGCTCCCCGCTGGAACACCTACAAGCGACCACATCCGCCGCCCGAATCGGTAAACGCGGAAGTGGAGCCGCGAGTAAAATAAACGTGAGAGACGCGTAATGCGTAAGGGGCAGTTCTAAAGATCACGTGTCTAACGTGGTCATGTCACATTTGTTAAAGGCGTCCGTTTATTTACAGACGCATTTCAAAACAAAAGATTTTTTTGCACATCTACAACATGATGGAAGGAATACCTCTTTCGGACGTGTCAACACCCTAAAAGTGTCCATGCAATTGTCGGCGCGATCCCGGGCAACAGTTGCAAACAGATAGGACACGAAAGGGAAATTGATCGTGTGGTGGCCAGACATGTTCGGTTACTCCCATGGTACAGGAAAAGACCAAACTGAAGCAGATTGCACTGGGGCCATAGATAATAAAGTATTAGGGGTCTTTGTTGGGACCAATCATGATTAATTAAGCCTTTCACCCACATCTCAGGGAACACATGGTTATTATTCCCATAATAGTGGGAAGGAAAAATCATGGAACACGGAAGCAGACAGGATTCATAAGTTTACCAAAACGGGTAGACCGTCTATCTATGCATGACTGATCCCCACGGGATGTCATCATTTAAGCCATTATTATAAGTAGATAGACGGTATACCCATCGCTGCTCCTTTTCATACAATTTACCCTCATCAACAGTACTCAGTTGTTCAATTATTACCCATCTGACATCATTAGGGCAATGGGCTTTCTCAAGGAAATGGGTAGTCAGCTTCGTAGTATTTCTGCCACACCGGATATTGCTGCGGTGTTCTCCTATTCGTGTTTTAATTTTTCTGGTGGTCATCCCTACGTATCTTAGTCCGCAGGGGCATGTAATCAAGTAGATGACATTAATTGAATTACAATTGGTATGGCCTCGTAAGTGCCATATCTTGCCTTCTTCTAGTTGTAGTATTTTTGTAGGGGACGTAAGGTGGCACACACTACATCCCCCGCAGGGAAAATGACCAGTAATGGGGGGCAAACCCCAGGCATTCAAAACAGTATCATCATGTTTAGGTTGGTTAATTCTTGGGCGGGTGTGCACCAAGGCATCTTGCAAGCTTCTTTCTTTTTTATACGAGAATAATGGTTTCTGCCAGTTTCTACCGTTGCTCGTCAGGATTTGCCAATGTTTTCCAATGCAACGACTTACAGAGTTAGATATGTTACTATAAGTAGTAACACAGGTCAGGGGAACCTGAGATTCACTTGCTTTCACATTGTCTTCCAGCAGTGCTTCCCTATTATTATTTCTAGCTCTCTTCCGACTAGTTTGTAGGATTTTTCTGGGGTAACCTCTATGTTCTAGTTTTTTTGTGAGGTCATCCGCTTGTGTGTTAAAATCCGCAACACTACTACAATTTCTACGTACTCGTAGATATTGCCCAAATGGGAGATTTTCACGTAATGAACGCGGATGAAAGCTGGAAAAGTGTAGGAGGCTATTCCTGCTTGTTGGTTTATAGTAAGTTTTACTCGTTAGTCGATTCCCAGTTTTAGTGAGTGTGACATCAAGGAAGACAATGGAATTGGAATCATATTGGTGTGTGAATCTTAAATGGGGATCGCAGGTGTTGACCCAAACTTTTCCTACTGCAAACAACTGCTTTTTCTGAGGTTTAGTAGCGTCCTGAATAGAAATTTGCTGGTATAAAATAGACAGACTCCTGCTCTGACACGCTATTTCCGAGTTGTGGAACGGGATATCCAAATGAAATACTGCCTTCTTCGTCCGGGAGCGCGAATTGTCAAAATGTTTTTGAACTCCTCAGTCCTTTAGAGTTATGGGAACATCCCTCTCATGTTTTTGTTGTGATTGAACTCCCTGGTGGGTTGTTCCCCTTATCCTTTTATTAGGTTCAGGGTCCCTTTCTGTTTTTCATATTACAAGCCTGTCAAGGACTGGCGGTACCTTTCTTCATCAGAGTGGTGTGATGCTCAAAGGGTTCCACCTCCAAATAGCCCCTTGGTCTGAGTACAAACGACAGACACAAAAGGGTGATCAGGCGAGGGAAGGAGAGGATGGGAACTGCTGGGAGGGAGACCTGAAACAGAGGTAAATAACCATTAGGAGTACATTCTCATGTCACTGACACTTCAAAAACATCATTAGCTACACTGTACCAGTCACACAGGTGAAGTGTACTGACTGGAGACAATTTTTGATGAGTAATCATGCTATCACATGAGATCCGATGCTATGACATGGACACATAAAACCTAGGACAGTCTGTCATCCATTCGAGTCATGTGTAAAGCTCACAAGTGAGCTACCATGCAATGAGATCTATGTTGTTAAAAATCATTCACTGGCTCAGATGAGGGTGACCTTACAAACAAATGGAAACATATGGCAATGCTACTTATGCTAACTGTAATGTCTGTATGTGATTATGGGTACCCATAAGGGCCATGTACACAAACTTGACTTCACCCACAACAGCTGTGAGTATCACATATGATGAGGAAGCTAATGTTCTACATGCAATGAAGGCACTCAGTAGCCAGTCTTTTGATCTGTCAAGTTTGCATTACTATGCTAAACATGATATGCAGGTTGAAGAAATATAAAGTGCAAGTGATGTTGATCCAAGCCACATAATGAGACCCTAGCATTGCACAGTAATGCTGCACGGGACTAGAGATTCATGTGAATGACCGCACTCCACTGGTGCTACACAATAAATCACATATGCATCATCCCAACATTGTCATTTCTCATGCTAAACATTCATGGCATCATGTGAATCAAAACAGAACTGCTACTCACTGTGAAGGCTGGCGTAGCAGTATTTTTGACCTGCACTGCGGTAACGACATGACAGTGACATGATATACTGCAACAAGGGGCAAAGCATCCATGTAAACAGAATGACAGGACAGTTATCTCAACATATGGAACATAGACTGTGCCACACCTACACCACATGGTTTGATGGTAATCAAACGGGACTGGCCCACAAGCTGGAGGTGAGGATCCACTCACATTCTAATGCACACAGTGAGGCTGCAATCCCCCACAGAGTCCGTGGTTGTGACCTCTGACACAATGTAAAGCCACGGTATATGCAATGTTGCAGTGTCAATGTCTACACACATAGATGCATTCACCAGAGTCTCTAACTACAACAGATGACAGTCAGATGGGGTGACTATCCTGTCATGGGAGTGGGCATACATGTAATAAGTAACATTTTGTTGTTGCATGTATGCATGGTCTCACTACATGCACATGAACATGTACCACACGTTTCAAAACATACCAACGCTAAACAGCCTCATATGAGTCCTTACCCAAATTGACTTCTCCACATGTCCATGCATGATCCGTTGATTTGGCTGACGTTGCAATCATGATGAGCAATAGCAGGATTACCACGATGACCCCAACGGACAACAGGCAGGGCGAGCTGTGGATGAGAGTGGCACACAAGGGGTCAAGTTCTGTATAATGTCATTTTGACAATGTCCTGTTGAATATCCAGATGTTGTAGTACACCTGTACATTCAAAATACACACATAGCACGTATGTGTGTTGCATTACATCTGCACCTGTGTGACACTGCACAACAAACATCCAAGTGACCTTGCATACAGTCTGTTGCATACACAGCATGCTACCCATGCAACTCTATAGTACATGTTTCACATTACAGCTGCTATGACTCACCATTATGAAAAGAAGTTGCGGATGAGGTGACTCCGGATATCATCTTCACCCTCCTCGTCGCTGGCATCCTGGGCAAGGCCTTCATCCTCAACGGGCGGATGTTCCAGCTCATCAGGATCAAGGTAGAGTGGCACGGCCTTCTCCACTGAATGAAAAGATGAGAGGAGCACTCGAATTTTACACTGTAAAACCTGCTTTATGGTTTTTTTCTCTTTCTTCCTCCAAGCGCGCTGCCGAGGTGGCACGTTTGTCCTGACCGCGCCAAAACTTAAAACCTTATCTTAAGTGTGAGGAACATTCCAACATTCCAAATCTTTCACGTAGACGACTTGTCTTTAATACATTAAAGACAAGTCGTCTACGTGAAAGATTTGAAATAATCAATTTTTGATTTTATGTATCTGTCTAACAATGTATTGAAAGCAATAATACATCAGACCAACATTGTAAAATGTTAGGATTGATTTTCTGTTGAATGTTACTTGATAAACATTTTCTTTGAAGTTTATAAGTTGTGAAATGTTTATGAATATATAGCGGTGTGATCTCTAGGGAACCGCAAAAAGCAACAGTGCGCAGAGGTTAAGTGTTCCTCACACTTAAGATAAGGTTTTACGGCCTTCTCCACTGCCATGTTGTGTAGCATGCAGCACACGGTGAAGATGTCACACACCTTGCGTGGGCTGTATTGGAGGGCTCCGCCTGTCTTGTCCAGGCACCTGAACCGGCTCTTCAGGAGTCCAAAAGTTCGCTCGATCACCCGCCTGGTCTTCCCATGAGCATTGTTGTACTGCTGGTCTGCAGCTGTCCTGGGGTTGCGTAGTGGAGTCATTAACCACGGCATGCTTGGATATCCAGCGTCTCCTGCAAATTGACATCATGGAAATGAGTGTGTAATATGATGCAGATCATGAAGTTGTGACATACTGACATACATAGCTGACAGGGTATACTCACCAACAAGACATGCCCGGTGGTTGTGCAGCTGCAGCATCATCTGTGGTACCCTGCTACGCCTCATGATGAAAGCATCGTGGCACGATTCTGGAAAACGTGCACAAACATGTGAGATAATCATGTTGGCAAGACACACCACCAGGGCATTTATCGAGTGGTAGTGTTTCCTTGCTCCTGAGTCTGTGGTGGCACCAGAGAAACATGTGTACCATCAATTGCACCAATTACATGTGGCATGCGGCCCAGGGCATAGAATTCCCCCTTGACATCTGTCAACTCTTCTGGAGTAGGGAATGTAATGAATTCATCTATGTGCAGCAACATAGCTGCCAATACATCACCCAATACCCGGCTAAACATTGTCTGAGACATCCCTCCCACATCAGCTATGGTGAATTGGAACGTACCTGTGGCAAAGAAATGGAGGGCTGCCATCACCTTTACCTTGGGTGTCAGCGCAGTTGGATACCTGTGGCGTGGTTGTAGGTGAGCCTCCAGCCTGTCCGTCAGGTCCTTGATCATCTGTCTGTTGAAGCGATAACGACGGATGCAATTCCGCTCCCTCATGGCTTCCAAGTCAGGCAACGGCCTTTCCAGAGGGGGTGCCCTGAAATACACAATTTATCGAAAATGTCTTCAACTGTCTGACTACGACAATAACAATGTACATGGCACAAGCAACACTGCTTCAAATAATCTAGACCATTTGGAGTGTGGCGTGGGATACACACTGATGTAACATGTGCCAGCTCCCAGCCACTCCTCCGTGAAAAGTAAAAGACCTGTGGTGTGTGGAATGGATATGACATGCATACAAATGATCGGATGGAAAGGTCTTAGTGAGCATTGACAGTGTATCATGTCAGTGACACACGTCATGTGAATGTCAGTAGGAGGTTGTCTGCACATCCAGACAGCTGACAGCAATACACACACACACACCACATGTGCCATCATTTGCACAGTTCTGCCTTAGTCATGTTGCGGCGTGTACTTTCCCTAACTATTACATGACCATCATCATACAGCATAAATCTTTGATTAGTGACAAATGGTCTGTGATGCCATCACAGATATGAGCGGGTAATTAACACACGTAGCATGGTGTGCGTACATTAGAAACCAGGTCATCATGCCGAAGGGCACAACATAGATGCTCCTACAGCAGATGTACTGAACTGTATGGACTAGTTACTTACCTTTTGTAACAAAATATCAGTAAGGAACAGTAGTTAGTAGCATAATCCCGACTTTGAATACATGACAAGCTTTTGACAAATTTCCCTCCCTGGATGCCAGCGATCTGCCCAGTGAGTCGGGGCTATCCAGGCCACACCGGCAAAAAGACAGTGTCGCTGATTGGCATCCTACAAGGGCATGGCCAAGTATTGCCCATACCTACAACGCACACTCTGCCAGCAGTTACACAACCATGTCCCACAGAGAGTGTGGGTAGCGGACAAAGAGGCATGTGATGTTGGAAGACCCCACTCCCAGACTCAGGGAGGATGATGACATGTTTCCGTTGTGCTCATACCTCTTGGATACCCTCTACAGCGGAGCTAACGGGATTGTGGTCTGTGATTTGGGGGCCTGGATGCCCATGCTCTCTGCGGTGGGGTGGGAGAATAGGGAACATGGTCAGCCCGGGGAGGGGTGTGGGCGTCTGACAACGTGCCTATCTACAGCCAAACATGCAGCGTGCCTGTACATGCTGGCCAATATAGATACAGTACATTCCTGAAGATAGGCCTGCAGAGGCTCAGCGGAGCGTGAGTGGAGTTGAAGGACCTCAGTGAGGAGGTTGGTCCTCACGGTGGCAACGGGGAGATGAAGGGGCAAGGCTCCGGCCGGCCACGTAAACACTACGCTGTACGTTGCCCGCTCATCCAAAAACACGTTTGGAGTAGAGACATCACCAGTGTCAGGCTAGGTGTCCAGACCACTCGCATCCCCCAGTCCACCTGTCCTGTCGTCTTGGGACACTGGAGCCGTACAGTGTGTGGTATCGGGGACAGCAACACCCGAGAACGGCACCAAGGCTGACACCTGGGGGACTGTTGCCAGTGAGGTTGTGAGGTGAACCAGTGAGGACCAGGATGACCATTCACATCCTGTCTGTCCCAGCGGTTTCGGGATGTATGCGCGACCTGCGTCAGAGACAAAGCGAGTGATGGCGTCAGGGGCAATTCACCAGACGCGCTTGTGCCCCCAGAGTGAGGGACATCATGGACATGAGGAAGTGCACTGACTCCTCCTGCATCACATGCAGGGCAGGGCCCGGAGGTCGTGGTGCAGGCTACGACGGCTGCAAATCTGACAGAGCCGCGTGGGCGGTGTCACCCGAATCCCATGCAGCATTGCACGTGCATTGTGGGGATTTGGAAGTGCGATGACATATCTTTGACTTATTTGGGATACCTGACGACTCAGCCCTGGAGGACTGATGTCTAATTCAGGGGCTCTGATGTCTCAACACCCACGCCCAGGCACTCGTCCTACGTCTAGACCATGAGCTATAGTGGTGCAGGGCCAACTGCTGGAGTCTGAGCGGCTTGTGGGTCCAATCACACCTGGATTCATATGTGTGTTCCCGGCAGTCGGAGCAGCTCTTGTTGTTGTGCTTGACGTGAAAACAGTGGAGACACCAACGGTGAGGGTCAGTCACCAACATGAGTCGTTGGCATTCCTCACAGGCTTTGAAATGGACATCCATATTGGCACCGTCCGGAGTCAGGCAATCCAAGTTAAATGGTCAGAAGTGAACGTACTATGATTTTGGTGCAAAAATGAGGAAGCTTACACTCATATGGGACCGGCGCTTGTGTTGTGAAAAAAGAGTTTCTGACGTGTGCACGCAGAGGTGACGTCTGAGTACTCAGACAACGTCATCACGGCACACACAACGCCAACAACACATGCATAGCCGTAGGACATGCCTACCGACACACAAGTGTAGTGCTGAGCGGAAATTGCCATATCCAGGATGACACTTGGGGATATTCAAAGGTGAGTAATATGATACTGACCTGTAAATTTCATATGCTAACAGCATGCACAATGTCGCACATGGCACACACATGACGTGGTCACACAGGGTCATGCTGTGCGGCTATTACACCTCTGTGACAGTGGGCATGTTGCTGTCATCATGTGCCAGTTCCCTGTACTGAATGGTGTGCCATTCCAGTGTTGATGTGCATCACAATATGTTGCAGACTTTACTCCGGTGTGAAGTGTTGAATGCATGTGATGCACATGTGCAATATGGTGGATGACATGTCTCGCCAGCTCTTCACACATCAACTAAGTCACAAGGTCACAGTCCCTGTGCTTCTTCTATGTCTACCACACCTGGGGCATGCTGATGTATGGATGCCATGCTGATGTATGCATCCACATCCTCGACATGAGTGTAGACTCTATCCCTGCTATGTGATTTCCTGGAGTCACTCTCCCAATGGTGACATGGAGGAGGACAGGGACGCAGCCTACACAAGCGTTCACTTGAGCATGTCTGACGCACTCTACCCCAATGGTACGTGCGTGTGTTTGCCTCGTTTCCCTATTGCATTTCAGCCATAAGCGAGCCAAGCGTACCCCAATGGTACGTGCGTGTGTTTGCCTCGTTTCCCTATTGCATTTCAGCCATACGCGAGCCAAGCGTACCACAATGGTACGTGTGTGTGTATGCCTCGTTTCCCTATTGCATTTCAGCCATACGCGAGCCAAGCGTACCCCAATGGTACGTGCGTGTGTATGCCTCGTTTCCCTATTGCATTTCAGCCATACGCGAGCCAAGCATACCCCAATGGTACTTGCGTGTGTACGCCTCGTTTCCCTATTGCATTTCAGCCATACGCGAGCCAAGCGTACCCCAATGGTACGTGCATGTGTACGCCTCGTTTCCCTATTGCATTTCAGCCATACGCGAGCCTAGCGTACCCCAATGATACGTGCGTGTGTACGCCTCGTTACACCATTGAATGGGTTGCATACGCAACGGCAATGTCACCGTACTTGTGTGGGTATTTGAATAAATACATAGCCAACATCTAGGGGAACAATTTACTGATCAAAATGCAACCAGGTTGTCATGGATACAGAGCAAGCATGGGCGTAAAATCCGCTCCGCTCGCGTATTTTTCGGATTTTCGGCAAATTCGCAATCCGCGAACTCTCGCGAATTTGTCGAAAATCCGCGGCGGATTTTTTGCTTGGTTGCGGCGCGCGGCGTGGTGCACGGCGTTCACTTTCCGTCATTAAGCGTTTGCCGAGTTGTTTTTCTCGATCATATTTTGCGAGTGCCGCGCCATTTTGGATCTTGCTGCGTGTTCCCGCGGGAGTTTGGCGCCCGCGAATACGTAATCGCGGCTTGCCACCTTGCACAGCACACCTCGCGAGAGTTCGCAATTGCGAACACGTAGTTGCGGCAAAAAGGAACAATCTCGCACTCGCGAAATAGAGATTTTGCAATTCTGCACAAGAAATCCACCAGCAAACAGGATAAACCTTCAGAAAATGATGATTTTTATCAGAATCACTCCTCAAGTTTACATTTGCATGGCCTTTTTTTTGCAAGGAGTCCATTTTTTGGGGGGGGGAGGGAAGGAAGTGCCCCACAGTCTCCAACTTCCTGTTCCTGTCCAGCAGGCTCCTCCCAGTGCTTTGTCCATCTCCTGGTCACTTTCATTTGGATCTGGAGCTGGAAGGATTACTTTTTGTGGGTGCTGCTGGATATTTGGATTTGAGGCCTTTTTGACTTTCTTTGGATCACTTTTGGATTAGAAATAAACTTTCACAAGTAAGTTTGTTTGGGGCATTACAGTTGCTGCAACTACAATTTTGGAACTTTTTCAGAACATTAAATAAATTATATTGTGGGTAGCCACAGTATCCAGTAGGACCAGGGTTGGTTATGGGTGCATGATACAACTGTTTTGTTGAATTTAAACACCATTGAGGCCATGGATGGGCTGGGATTGTGCTGATTTTTGTTGTTTTTGTCGTTTTTTTGGGGCTGCTGGTGGGGCCCTTTGCCCAGGGGTGGTGAGTGTTGCATGGGCCTAGTCTTTCTGTGGGGTGTCTTCTTGAATTTAAACATCATTGAGGCCATGGATGGGCTGGGATTGTGCTTATTTTATTGTTTTTGTCGTTTTTTTGGGGCTGCTGGTGTGGCCTTTTGCCCAGGGGTGGTGGTGCATGGACTGAGTGTGCCTGTGGTGTGGTCTCACTCTCTTTAATGTAAACATCATGGATGGCATTGGATTGTGGTGATTTCTGGCTGTTTTTCTGTTTTTTGGGGGTGTACTGTTGATGTGGACTGACCATGTGGGTGGTGGTGGTGGCCATCTTGAGTGCTGGCTGGTACAGGCAACATGTGCTTGGGGTGCAAGGGGCCATTTTGAAGAGAGGCAGTGTCTGAGGCCTGCACTTACTTTGCCTACTTTTCATCCATTATGCCCAGGGGTAGTGAGTGTTGCATGGGCCTAGTGTTTCTGAGGGGTGTCTTCTTGAATTTAAACACCATTGAGGCCATGGATGGGCTGGGATTGTGCTGATTTTATTGTTTTTTGTCGTTTTTTTGGGGCTGCTGGTGGGGCCCTTTGCCCAGGGGTGGTGAGTGTTGCATGGGCCTAGTCTTTCTGTGGGGTGTCCTCTTGAATTTAAACACCATTGAGGCCATGGATGGGCTGGGATTGTGCTGTTTTTTGTTGTGTTTGTCTTTTTTTGGGGGCTGCTGGTGTGGCCTTTTGCCTAGGGGTAGTGGTGCATGGACTGAGTGTGCCTGTAGTGTGGTCTCACTCTCTTTAATGTAAACATCCTGGATGGCATTGGATTGTGGTGATTTTTGGATGTTTTTCTGTTTTTTTGGGGTGTACTGTTGATGTGGACTGGCTTGGGGTGTAAGGGGCCATTTTGAAGAGAGGCAGTGTCTGAGGCCTGCACTTATTTTGCCTACTTTTCATCCATTATGCCCAGGGGTAGTGAGTGTTGTATGGGCCTAGTCTTTCTGTGGGGTGTCTTCTTGAATTTAAACACCATTGAGGCCATGGATGGGCTGGGATTGTGCTGAATTTTGTCGTTTTTGTCGTTTTTTGGGGCTGCTGGTGGGGCACTTTGACCAGGGGTGGTGAGTGTTGCATGGGCCTAGTCTTTCTGTGGGGTGTCCTCTTGAAGTTAAACACCATTGAGGCCATGGATGGGCTGGGATTGTGCTGTTTTTTGTGTTTTTTGTCGTATTTTTGGAGCTGCTGGTGTGGCCTTTTGCCAAGGGGTAGTGATGCATGGACTGAGTGTGCCGGTGGGGTCTCACTCTCTTTAATGTAAACATCCTGGATGGCATTGGATTGTGGTGATTTTTGGCTGTTTTTCTGTTTTTTTGGAGTGTACTGTTGATGTGGACTGGCTTGGGGTGTAGGGGGCCATTTTGAAGAGAGGCAGTGTCTGAGGCCTGCACTTATTTTGCCTACCTTTCATCCATTATGCCCAGGGGTAGTGAGTGTTGCATACTTGCATGGCCCTAGTCTTTCTGTGGGGTGTCTTCAATGTAGATATGGGATTAGGCGGGGCACAGCTGTTGTTTGTAGCGGTAACAGGAAATGTGAAAGGTTACGTGTGCACTCTTGGGTCGTGTTTCCGTCGAAGCACGTACTAATTGATGTACTGTCGTGTAGGCATGGTTATGCAGCTACATCCCCAATGGAGGCACAACGATGTGGTTCAAAACAATGATTCAAAAGTTTCGGTTGTATATTTCAAATGTTTATTTTAAGTGCTTTTCATTTTCTCCATAGATATTTAATTCATATCTAGTATCAGCTTAATGAAGCATGGTAGAAAGCGGGGAACGCCTCCGATGCATTTCGGGCTGGGTAGCCCTTTGTCAAGGAGCGCTGTAAGGAAGACGAAAAGGCGCTGTGAGCACTAGGGTATTGTGGCTGCTAGTACTTTGAAATATTTAATGGTGCCGATCAATGGGGTGAAATATTTAAGCAAGTGGAAAGGCGGTGAGGGAAGTGCAGCGTCTAGCGTCAGCGCGTGACCGATCCGGTAGGTAGTGAAGGGTGGGATGGTGGAGGGTGGGGTTGTATTGGGGAGCCGGTCTCAGCGGTACTTACTTCGCAGGTGGGTTCGAAGAACCTCTAACGCTTCCAGTGTGGGTTCGAGCGAGGTGCTTAGTAGGAATGAGGACGCGGGAAGCTTTAAAGAGACGCGAGGTGACGAGATTAAAAGAAGGACTAGGGTTGGGATCTGAATACTGTGTGGGCGCCATCTTGGAGCGGTGTTAGGGTTTCAGTTTGGGGTGAAACGCAAGCGCGAACAATGCAATAACAGGTGTATAAGAAAACGGTACAACAATACAAGAAAAAAATATGAACATGGTAAATTACAGATGACAACTAAATTCAATACGGTCATTAAGACCGTGAGGCTTAAGGGTATGTAAACAATATATCCAGTACAGTTCTCTCTGGAGTAGGAATTTCCGTATGTCTGTTCCTTCTTTCTTTGAAACAGTTTCCAAAACGATGAATCGCATTTGAGCGATAGAATGTCTGGCTTCTGCGAAATGCATGGCAACAGTGGATTTCTCATATTTCAATCTGATGTTCGATTTATGCTCGTTTAGGCGTATTTTGATTTTGCGTTCAGTCTTACCTATGTATAATTTGCCGCAAGGGCATTTGAGGGCATAAATTAAGTTCGAGGTGTCACATGTGGCGTTGACTTGAAGTTTTATAGGATTGCCTTGCATGGGATGTCTGATGGTGTTTCCTCTTATGATAGAATTACAGTGACTGCAATTCAAGCACGGTAATGTGCTTTTATTTACAGTGAGTTTGGGAGTCGGTTTGTTGAGTATTTCTTGTATATTCTTACTCCTAGAGTATGCAAATAAAGGAGGTTGTTGGAAAATGTCCCGAAGGTCTGGGTCCACTTGTAAAATAGGCCAGTGCTTGAGAATTATTTTCTTGTACATCGTACTTGATGTAGAAAATTTGGAGACAAGTACGTTCCTTTGATTGTCTGGTTTAGGTTGTTTAGATAGAGCTTGTTCTCTAGTGATGTTCGCCACTCTGGTTTGTGCCTCGGTGAGGATGGATTCCGGATATCCTCGACTTGAGAAACGTTCTTGGGTTTCTTTTATGCGCTCAGAAGCGGTCAGTTCATCGGACACTATGCGTTTAACGCGTAACATTTGTGAATATGGCATGTGTTTTTTGAGAGCTCCCTGATGGAAGCTGGAAAAATGGAGAGTGTTGTTGCGATCAGTTGGTTTTCTGTAGAGATCAGTGCTGAAGCCTTCCGGTGTTGTGGTGGCATTCACATCAAGAAATGGGATGGTATGATTGCTGATGTGCCAGGATAGTTGTATGCGTTCATCCTTAGAGTTCAAATCAAGTAATGCCGCATTGAGAGATTGTTCGGTGTTACTCCAAATGAAAAAGAGGTCATCAATGTACCTAACGTACATAACAGTATTGTCTTGGAAGGTGGCATTAGCATAAATGTGACGTTTTTCGAAATGTTCCATGAATATATTAGCGTATGTGGGAGCTGCGCAGTTTCCCATCGCCATTCCGGATAACTGCAAGTACCATTGGTTGTTGTTTTGGAAGTAGCTGTGGTATAGGGTGAAACCCATAAGTTCCAAAATGAATGTTTGCATCTCGGGGTCAATATCACTGTTGAGAAGGGCCGCTTCTATTGCTTCAATGCCTCCTTGGTGTGGTATAGAAGTATAGAGTGAACTGACGTCAGCCGTACATAAGACATAGGACTTTTGGTCTTGTGTGTGGATTTTAGATAGTTTGAGCAAAAAGTCTGTTGTGTCCTTAATGTAGCTAATAGATTTGGTGACAAGTGGCTGAAGGTATTTATCTATAAATTTGCCTGTAGGTTCGTGTAATGATCCTCTGGTCGAAACGATGGGCCTAAATGGCGGGTTCTGTAGATCCTTGTGAATTTTAGGACTCATTTGGATGGACGGGCTTCTAGGAAATTCTGTTAAGAGGAAGTTTTTGGTTCGTTCTTCAATGATACCATTGCGTTGTGCCTTGATTATAATTGCTTGAAGTATGTTATAGAATTCCCTTGTGGGATTGGTGTCAAGTCGCATGTAAATGGAGGTGTCTAAGATATGCTCTTGGAGTCGTTGGATGTACATTGTAGAGTCCATTATAACCAGGGCGCCGCCCTTGTCTGCCTTGGTGCACTTGATCGAGGTGTTGTTGGCTAGAGATTGTAAAGAGTCTCGGTCTTTAATGGTCAAATTTTGGTATTTAAACTTTTTCTTAAAGTTCATTTTCGACAGGTTGTTACGAACAAGATTTTCAAACAAATCTATATTTTTGTGGCTACATGGAGCCTGAAAAGTGCTGATAGGTCTTAATCCTCGTAATTCGTCAGTTCGGGATGTGTTGGTCGGTGGTAGGACGTTTTCAAAGAAGTTGCGTAGTCTCAGTTTTCTAGTGAACTTGAATGTGCTCACTTCAAGTTCCAATAAGTTGGTAGTGGTTACTGGAACGAAGGATGTGCCCTTCTCAAGAAGATCAATTTGATGTTTGGGTATGTCGATACTAGAGATGTTGATTACGAGACGTTCTTTTTGCCTTTGGTGTCTTTCTTGGTCACTGTGCTTCTCGTGTTGGGAGGGATTGTATCTTTTTCTTTTGATCTTGCTCCTCCTGAGTCTTCGGCTTGGGTTGGACCTGATTCTAAAAAAGGAACCGCAGAGGATGTGGCGGTTTGTTCTCGATCCGATGGGATGGTAGTGGGCTTATGTGGAGGTCGTGCTGAGAGATCGCTGTCTGAAGATGAAGTGTCGGTTTGAGCGTTTGGTGGTCTGTTGCGTCGACGTTGAGCGTAGACGTCTGCCCACGAGTATACCTCATCAAGTTTGTAATCGAGTGTATCTCTTCTAAATTTCCTTAGTTTACGCTCATTAATTTCCTTGCGATGTTTATCAAGTGTATTTTTAATATCCTCTAGGGTCTGATTTAGTTCCTCAGCAGAAAGCATGTTTTTTAGTTCGTCATCCACTTCTTTAATATCCAATTCTAGTTCTTTGAGTATTCCAGACAGTTCTTCTACAATTAAAAGAATCAGGTCAAGGCTGCATTTGTTAAGAATGGCGTCCCATTTGTCTTTAAATGATTTGGAATTCTTACACAGAGATGGTCTTAGAGAAATCCTTAGGCCGCGTGGGATCCTGAGAGCTCGGTGATATTTGAGTAAAGTGCTCGCGTGGAGCTTCTGATTAATGTGTCTTTTGGACAAGTAAAGCAGTTGCTTGATGCATTGTTCTTTGTTGCGTGTGGTGGAGGTAGGGTTAACGTCTTCCTCGATCAGCGAATAGATTCGGTTGCGTTCTTCATCATCATATGCCAGAGTTTGGGCTCTGGCTTGGGTACTTTTGCTTATTTCATCAAATTGCATTTTATGATGCGTGCTCCCACCGTGTTGGCGGAAAAGATTCAATGAAGATATGGGATTAGGCGGGGCACAGCTGTTGTTTGTAGCGGTAACAGGAAATGTGAAAGGTTACGTGTGCACTCTTGGGTCGTGTTTCCGTCGAAGCACGTACTAATTATTGTACTGTCGTGTAGGCATGGTTATGCAGCTACATCCCCAATGGAGGCACAACGATGTGGTTCAAAACAATGATTCAAAAGTTTCGGTTGTATATTTCAAATGTTTATTTTAAGTGCTTTTCATTTTCTCCATAGATATTTAATTCATATCTAGTATCAGCTTAATGAAGCATGGTAGAAAGCGGGGAACGCCTCCGATGCATTTCGGGCTGGGTAGCCCTTTGTCAAGGAGCGCTGTAAGGAAGACGAAAAGGCGCTGTGAGCACTAGGGTATTGTGGCTGCTAGTACTTTGAAATATTTAATGGTGCCGATCAATGGGGTGAAATATTTAAGCAAGTGGAAAGGCGGTGAGGGAAGTGCAGCGTCTAGCGTCAGCGCGTGACCGATCCGGTAGGTAGTGAAGGGTGGGATGGTGGAGGGTGGGGTTGTATTGGGGAGCCGGTCTCAGCGGTACTTACTTCGCAGGTGGGTTCGAAGAACCTCTAACGCTTCCAGTGTGGGTTCGAGCGAGGTGCTTAGTAGGAATGAGGACGCGGGAAGCTTTAAAGAGACGCGAGGTGACGAGATTAAAAGAAGGACTAGGGTTGGGATCTGAATACTGTGTGGGCGCCATCTTGGAGCGGTGTTAGGGTTTCAGTTTGGGGTGAAACGCAAGCGCGAACAATGCAATAACAGGTGTATAAGAAAACGGTACAACAATACAAGAAAAAAATATGAACATGGTAAATTACAGATGACAACTAAATTCAATACGGTCATTAAGACCGTGAGGCTTAAGGGTATGTAAACGATATATCCAGTACAGTTCTCTCTGGAGTAGGAATTTCCGTATGTCTGTTCCTTCTTTCTTTGAAACAGTTTCCAAAACGATGAATCGCATTTGAGCGATAGAATGTCTGGCTTCTGCGAAATGCATGGCAACAGTGGATTTCTCATATTTCAATCTGATGTTCGATTTATGCTCGTTTAGGCGTATTTTGATTTTGCGTTCAGTCTTACCTATGTATAATTTGCCGCAAGGGCATTTGAGGGCATAAATTAAGTTCGAGGTGTCACATGTGGCGTTGACTTGAAGTTTTATAGGATTGCCTTCCATCAGGGAGCTCTCAAAAAACACATGCCATATTCACAAATGTTACGCGTTAAACGCATAGTGTCCGATGAACTGACCGCTTCTGAGCGCATAAAAGAAACCCAAGAACGTTTCTCAAGTCGAGGATATCCGGAATCCATCCTCACCGAGGCACAAACCAGAGTGGCGAACATCACTAGAGAACAAGCTCTATCTAAACAACCTAAACCAGACAATCAAAGGAACGTACTTGTCTCCAAATTTTCTACATCAAGTACGATGTACAAGAAAATAATTCTCAAGCACTGGCCTATTTTACAAGTGGACCCAGACCTTCGGGACATTTTCCAACAACCTCCTTTATTTGCATACTCTAGGAGTAAGAATATACAAGAAATACTCAACAAACCGACTCCCAAACTCACTGTAAATAAAGGCACATTACCGTGCTTGAATTGCAGTCACTGTAATTCTATCATAAGAGGAAACACCATCAGACATCCCATGCAAGGCAATCCTATAAAACTTCAAGTCAACGCCACATGTGACACCTCGAACTTAATTTATGCCCTCAAATGCCCTTGCGGCAAATTATACATAGGTAAGACTGAACGCAAAATCAAAATACGCCTAAACGAGCATAAATCGAACATCAGATTGAAATATGAGAAATCCACTGTTGCCATGCATTTCGCAGAAGCCAGACATTCTATCGCTCAAATGCGATTCATCGTTTTGGAAACTGTTTCAAAGAAAGAAGGAACAGACATACGGAAATTCCTACTCCAGAGAGAACTGTACTGGATATATCGTTTACATACCCTTAAGCCTCACGGTCTTAATGACCGTATTGAATTTAGTTGTCATCTGTAATTTACCATGTTCATATTTTTTTCTTGTATTGTTGTACCGTTTTCTTATACACCTGTTATTGCATTGTTCGCGCTTGCGTTTCACCCCAAACTGAAACCCTAACACCGCTCCAAGATGGCGCCCACACAGTATTCAGATCCCAACCCTAGTCCTTCTTTTAATCTCGTCACCTCGCGTCTCTTTAAAGCTTCCCGCGTCCTCATTCCTACTAAGCACCTCGCTCGAACCCACACTGGAAGCGTTAGAGGTTCTTCGAACCCACCTGCGAAGTAAGTACCGCTGAGACCGGCTCCCCAATACAACCCCACCCTCCACCATCCCACCCTTCACTACCTACAGGATCGGTCACGCGCTGACGCTAGACGCTGCACTTCCCTCACCGCCTTTCCACTTGTTTAAATATTTCTCCCCATTGATCGGCACCATTAAATATTTCAAAGTACTAGCAGCCACAATACCCTAGTGCTCACAGCGCCTTTTCGTCTTCCTTACAGCGCTCCTTGACAAAGGGCTACCCAGCCCGAAATGCATCGGAGGCGTTCCCCGCTTTCTACCATGCTTCATTAAGCTGATACTAGATATGAATTAAATATCTATGGAGAAAATGAAAAGCACTTAAAATAAACATTTGAAATATACAACCGAAACTTTTGAATCATTGTTTTGAACCACATCGTTGTGCCTCCATTGGGGATGTAGCTGCATAACCATGCCTACACGACAGTACATTAATTAGTACGTGCTTCGACGGAAACACGACCCAAGAGTGCACACGTAACCTTTCACATTTCCTGTTACCGCTACAAACAACAGCTGTGCCCCGCCTAATCCCATATCTTCATTGAATCTTTTCCGCCAACACGGTGGGAGCACGCATCACAAAATGCAATTTGATGAAATAAGCAAAAGTACCCAAGCCAGAGCCCAAACTCTGGCATATGATGATGAAGAACGCAACCGAATCTATTCGCTGATCGAGGAAGACGTTAACCCTACCTCCACCACACGCAACAAAGAACAATGCATCAAGCAACTGCTTTACTTGTCCAAAAGACACATTAATCAGAAGCTCCACGCGAGCACTTTACTCAAATATCACCGAGCTCTCAGGATCCCACGCGGCCTAAGGATTTCTCTAAGACCATCTCTGTGTAAGAATTCCAAATCATTTAAAGACAAATGGGACGCCATTCTTAACAAATGCAGCCTTGACCTGATTCTTTTAATTGTAGAAGAACTGTCTGGAATACTCAAAGAACTAGAATTGGATATTAAAGAAGTGGATGACGAACTAAAAAACATGCTTTCTGCTGAGGAACTAAATCAGACCCTAGAGGATATTAAAAATACACTTGATAAACATCGCAAGGAAATTAATGAGCGTAAACTAAGGAAATTTAGAAGAGATACACTCGATTACAAACTTGATGAGGTATACTCGTGGGCAGACGTCTACGCTCAACGTCGACGCAACAGACCACCAAACGCTCAAACCGACACTTCATCTTCAGACAGCGATCTCTCAGCACGACCTCCACATAAGCCCACTACCATCCCATCGGATCGAGAACAAACCGCCACATCCTCTGCGGTTCCTTTTTTAGAATCAGGTCCAACCCAAGCCGAAGACTCAGGAGGAGCAAGATCAAAAGAAAAAGATACAATCCCTCCCAACACGAGAAGCACAGTGACCAAGAAAGACACCAAAGGCAAAAAGAACGTCTCGTAATCAACATCTCTAGTATCGACATACCCAAACATCAAATTGATCTTCTTGAGAAGGGCACATCCTTCGTTCCAGTAACCACTACCAACTTATTGGAACTTGAAGTGAGCACATTCAAGTTCACTAGAAAACTGAGACTACGCAACTTCTTTGAAAACGTCCTACCACCGACCAACACATCCCGAACTGACGAATTACGAGGATTAAGACCTATCAGCACTTTTCAGGCTCCATGTAGCCACAAAAGTATAGATTTGTTTGAAAATCTTGTTCGTAACGACCTGTCGAAAATGAACTTTAAGAAAAAGTTTAAATACCAAAATTTGACCATTAAAGACCGAGACTCTTTACAATCTCTAGCCAACAACACCTCGATCAAGTGCACCAAGGCAGACAAGGGCGGCGCCCTGGTTATAATGGACTCTACAATGTACATCCAACGACTCCAAGAGCATATCTTAGATACCTCCATTTGCATGCGACTTGACACCAATCCCACAAGGGAATTCTATAACATACTTCAAGCAATTATAATCAAGGCACAACGCAATGGTATCATTGAAGAACGAACAAAAAACTTCCTCTTAACAGAATTTCCTAGAAGCCCGTCCATCCAAATGAGTCCTAAAATTCACAAGGATCTACAGAACCCGCCATTTAGGCCCATCGTTTCGACCAGAGGATCATTACACAAACCTACAGGCAAATTTATAGATAAATACCTTCAGCCACTTGTCACCAAATCTATTAGCTACATTAAGGACACAACAGACTTTTTGCTCAAACTATCTAAAATCCACACACAAGACCAACAGTCCTATGTCTTATGTACGGCTGACGTCAGTTCACTCTATACTTCTATACCACACCAAGGAGGCATTGAAGCAATAGAAGCGCCCCTTCTCAACAGTGATATTGACCCCGAGATGCAAACATTCATTTTGGAACTTATGGGTTTCACCCTATACCACAGCTACTTCCAAAACAACAACCAATGGTACTTGCAGTTATCCGGAATGGCGATGGGAAACTGCGCAGCTCCCACATACGCTAATATATTCATGGAACATTTCGAAAAACGTCACATTTATGCTAATGCCACCTTCCAAGACAATACTGTTATGTACGTTAGGTACATTGATGACCTCTTTTTCATTTGGAGTAACACCGAACAATCTCTCAATGCGGCATTACTTGATTTGAACTCTAAGGATGAACGCATACAACTATCCTGGCACATCAGCAATCATACCATCCCATTTCTTGATGTGAATGTCACCACAACACCGGAAGGCTTCAGCACTGATCTCTACAGAAAACCAACTGATCGCAACAACACTCTCCATTTTTCCAGCTTCCATCAGGGAGCTCTCAAAAAACACATGCCATATTCACAAATGTTACGCGTTAAACGCATAGTGTCCGATGAACTGACCGCTTCTGAGCGCATAAAAGAAACCCAAGAACGTTTCTCAAGTCGAGGATATCCGGAATCCATCCTCACCGAGGCACAAACCAGAGTGGCGAACATCACTAGAGAACAAGCTCTATCTAAACAACCTAAACCAGACAATCAAAGGAACGTACTTGTCTCCAAATTTTCTACATCAAGTACGATGTACAAGAAAATAATTCTCAAGCACTGGTCTATTTTACAAGTGGACCCAGACCTTCGGGACATTTTCCAACAACCTCCTTTATTTGCATACTCTAGGAGTAAGAATATACAAGAAATACTCAACAAACCGACTCCCAAACTCACTGTAAATAAAGGCACATTACCGTGCTTGAATTGCAGTCACTGTAATTCTATCATAAGAGGAAACACCATCAGACATCCCATGCAAGGCAATCCTATAAAACTTCAAGTCAACGCCACATGTGACACCTCGAACTTAATTTATGCCCTCAAATGCCCTTGCGGCAAATTATACATAGGTAAGACTGAACGCAAAATCAAAATACGCCTAAACGAGCATAAATCGAACATCAGATTGAAATATGAGAAATCCACTGTTGCCATGCATTTCGCAGAAGCCAGACATTCTATCGCTCAAATGCGATTCATCGTTTTGGAAACTGTTTCAAAGAAAGAAGGAACAGACATACGGAAATTCCTACTCCAGAGAGAACTGTACTGGATATATCGTTTACATACCCTTAAGCCTCACGGTCTTAATGACCGTATTGAATTTAGTTGTCATCTGTAATTTACCATGTTCATATTTTTTTCTTGTATTGTTGTACCGTTTTCTTATACACCTGTTATTGCATTGTTCGCGCTTGCGTTTCACCCCAAACTGAAACCCTAACACCGCTCCAAGATGGCGCCCACACAGTATTCAGATCCCAACCCTAGTCCTTCTTTTAATCTCGTCACCTCGCGTCTCTTTAAAGCTTCCCGCGTCCTCATTCCTACTAAGCACCTCGCTCGAACCCACACTGGAAGCGTTAGAGGTTCTTCGAACCCACCTGCGAAGTAAGTACCGCTGAGACCGGCTCCCCAATACAACCCCACCCTCCACCATCCCACCCTTCACTACCTACCGGATCGGTCACGCGCTGACGCTAGACGCTGCACTTCCCTCACCGCCTTTCCACTTGCTTAAATATTTCACCCCATTGATCGGCACCATTAAATATTTCAAAGTACTAGCAGCCACAATACCCTAGTGCTCACAGCGCCTTTTCGTCTTCCTTACAGCGCTCCTTGACAAAGGGCTACCCAGCCCGAAATGCATCGGAGGCGTTCCCCGCTTTCTACCATGCTTCATTAAGCTGATACTAGATATGAATTAAATATCTATGGAGAAAATGAAAAGCACTTAAAATAAACATTTGAAATATACAACCGAAACTTTTGAATCATTGTTTTGAACCACATCGTTGTGCCTCCATTGGGGATGTAGCTGCATAACCATGCCTACACGACAGTGTCTTCAATGTAAACATCATGGATGGCATGGGATTGTGCTGATTTTTCTGTGTTTTGTCGATTTTTTGGGGTGTATAACTGAACTGATGTTCCTCTGTCTTCCATTGCTTTTAGGTGCACAAGACTCAAGAGAACCACCAGTGCCAGGAAGAAGTCCTGCAGCGGTGTGTGTGTGTGCAGCATAACATCACGCGAAGTCACGTCTGGACACAGACAACTCTGCAACTCGTGCAACTGCTGCCTGCTGTTCTGACCTGCTCTGAAGAAGATGGCCCCAAAAAAAGTTACCCGTAGCTCCTCTAGCAAGAAAGGTGCCAGTAAGGAGCAGAAGAAGCAAGTTACCAAGGAGACTGGTGTGCCGGCCGCCCCTTTTTTTGGGAGTAAAAAAAAAAGTATGCCTGCAGCAGCAGCGGGATCTGCTGGGGACCAAGCTGGGAGCAGCACCCCCACTCCATTGGGCTCAGTGCCACCACCACCACCACGCCAACTTAAGTCCAAGCCCTTGAGTGCTGCAGAGGCAGCCAGTATAGTTGTTCAATCACCATCGACCAGTGATGTTGGCTCATCGCAAGAAAGCAGCAGCAATGTCCCTCAATCAACACAGGTTGTTGTAGCTCATCTGACGAGTGTTGAACAACCACAGCCGCAACAACTATCACATGTGCAAGTACAAGCCCAAGTACATGTGGAAGGAGAGGCAGCGCAAGGAGATGCGCAAGCAGAGGTGCATGGAGGGTCACAAGTGCCCACAATAGTTGTTCCTCCCGAAGTAGGGGCACATCAGGAAATCGACAATCGAGGCGAGGTATCATTTGAGGAAGACACTCCTCCTGATGATCATTCATTGTCTTCCACACCCCTAGCAAGGAAGAGATCAAGGGTGGTGTCTACATCTTCTTCAAGCACACCTCCTTCTGATGATACGGATCAAAATTGGGAACCAGCACCACTGCCGTCTGAGAGTGAGGCACACCATGATCTGACAAAGGTAGTTAAGCGTAAAAGGAAGCTCGTCCAAAGTCTCAGAGTTATGGAGTGTGATGATGAGGCTCAGCAAGAAGGGGCGGATACTGCTGCTGATGAAGACTCTGACAACGATGACCCAGTCATCATAAAGGTCACTGCAGCCCCAGCGGGCATGCAGCAAACAGACATTTTGACCCTAGCCCGAAAAGCTGCTGAGCGTGATGATGATGATGTTGTCGACGAGGAGGCAGTGGAAACACCACCACAATCATTGGAGTTAAGTAGTACACCAACTCGTACCGCTTCCATATTTCTTTCTGGCAAGAAGGGACCTCCATCCACCTCGACCTTAATTAGTGGCGGTGAAAGTGCACAACGTACAAAAGTTGGGCAATCCAGATCCTCCACTTCATCTGGCATTAGCAGCATGACCACCACCACCAGTATCGCCGCCTCCTCCAGGCCCCACAGACACTTCAAGTCACAAGTTTGGGACTTCTTTACTGTTTGCCCAAAAAGGGAAAAGTTCGCCATTTGTACCCTTTGTAAGGTTGCAGTTAGTCGTGGTAAGTCAGGTACCAACTATGGTACCGGAGGCCAGAGAGGTCATCTTAAGAGACAGCACACTGTCCAATGGTTTGCGCACCTAAAGGCGATCAAGGAAGCCCGAATTGGAAGTCAAGAAAACGTTGATGTTTCATCTGATGATGACGAGGAGGAAGAAGACGTGTCAAACACTTCACTTACACCCAGTACCCCTGTCAGCAGCACACCCCATGAGAGGCACACTAAGAGTGTTGGAGCGAGTGAGACACCAACGCGCAAAAGTTCACCAGCGAGCATAATTGCGTCAACGAAGTCATTATCATCCCGTAAATGCTTGGTCCAGGGCAACATTAGAACCATGTTTTCTTCAGACGCGCCATATGAACGCAACCACCCACTGACGCGTCTGTATAACACTAAGCTGGCTAAAATGCTAGCTGTGGACCTTCTCCCTTTTTCTTTTGTAGAAGCGGTAGGTTTTCTAGAATTAGTGGCAACACTCTGCCCTAAATGGAAGGTTCCTAGCCGGTTCTATTTTGCCAGAGTTGCGGTTCCAGCACTACATGAAGATGTGCTGGAGGCGATTGGGGCAGCTTTGCAGAAGAGTGCTGTTCACACTATACATCTGACAACAGACATGTGGACCAGTGGCGCAGGCGCTGATTACATGTGCATCACTGCACACTGGGTCTCTTTTTCAGGTGTTAAAGCAAAGCTAAACGCAGGTGTTGACCTGGACCAAGTTTTTAAAGCTGCTCGGAAACATGCAACACTAGCCATGTTTGGCTTGGAGAAAAGTCACACAGCAGAAAACATTTTGGACGAGTTTAACAAAAAGGTCTTTCACTGGCTGTCCCCAAAAAAACGCCAGATTGGTTATGTTTCCACGGATAATGGCGCCAATGTAGTTAAGGCCATGGCGATGGGTGCATATTTCAGAGTGCCGTGTTTGGCGCACTGTATCAACCTGGTAGTTCAAAAATTCTTGAGTGATAGAGACAGTACAGCGTTCGAGGTAATGGCCACCTGCCGCAAAATGTGCAACCATTTCAGCCATTCTTTTAAGGCCCGGAAGCATCTGAGGAGGCTGCTACTTGAACGTCGAATGCCAGTGAAAGCACTCATCCAGGAGGTGGCAACACGTTGGAACTCAACCTTCTACATGCTTGAGCGTCTGTATGAGCAGTATACGGTACTCGATCACTATTTCTTAACAGAGGGTACAGCTCAGAAGGACCTGCGGATGGGTGCGGCGCAATGGGACATAGTTAAAAGCCTGACAGACATGCTTCGTCCTTTTGAGTTCTTCACGCGTGCAGTCAGCCAGGAGGACTGTAATTTGGGACAAGCTATCCCATTGTTGTGCATGCTGGAACACCAACTGAAGGCGGTGTCTTCTGAGTTAGAAAAAGATGAAAAAAAAAAATACCCTTTTATTTTGTCGGAGAAATTATTAGACCGCCTACGTGGTGATGAACGTCTTAAAAAGATCAACTCAGAACAGCATTACATTTGTGCTACTATTCTGGATCCACGCTACAAAAAGGCGCTGGCAGGCCAAGCATTCTTTCCTTTTGCTGATGAAGATGTTAAAAAGTACAAACGTTGGCTAGCCTGGTCAGCCAAGAGGTTTGAAAAAGAACGGCAGGATATTGAAGGAGCAGGCAGTACATCAGCATCAGCATCAGCAGGCCATCCCCAGTCAAAAGAATCCACTTCTGCACCTGTGGCTGTGGCACAAGTGACCTCTCAGCCGTTAAAGACACCGGCAACCGGATCATCTGCACCACACACAACAGTAACAGTGGCTGCTGTAGAGGATTGGCTAACTTTGCTTGGGTATGGTTCTCGAAAAAATGTCACAGGCACAGCAAAAAGTAAGCAAAGTGGAGGAACCATTGAGGACCTTGAGTCGATGGTGCAGGACTATCTGAATGACTCAACAGAGGTCTTTCTTAATGATGAGCCATTGCAGTATTGGCATGGGAAAAAACAATTGTGGCCACAGCTCTCCAACCTGGCTATAAACTATTTGTCTTGCCCACTCGCAAGTGTGTCTTCTGAACGTGTTTTCAGTGCTGCTGGTGGCATTGTAACTCCCAAACGGAGCCGCCTCTCGCCCAAAAATGTGGAGCGGCTGACAATGATCAAGATGAATCAGCACCTCATACCACCAGATTACAAAGTACGAGAAAGCACGCCGCATGAAGACGAGGAGGACGGCAACGTAGATGAGGGGATTTGTTCTCTGTTCGGTGACACTGACCTCATCCTGCCTGAATTCGCAGAGTATGATGACGAAATCTTCTTCTTATTCTCTGACACCGAGCCCTGAAAATGAGACAATGAATCAATAACTTTCTTTTTCGTCCTTATTCACTTTTATTCCTGTGTGTCTGTCTTTCTTTGTTTTCCACAGTTAATTTAATTCAAACTTTAATCACCTAATCCCAAAAACAAGCCCATCAGCAGAACTGTCTTCACTTGTTGGCTTATTGATATGAAGGTGCCGCAGTCTACATTCCTCAGGTTCACAAGTTCAGAAGAACATGCTCCTCTATCCTCCTCCTCCTATTTCCCTCAAAGCAGAGGGCTGGATTACACCCAATGAAGAAAGACTCAGCACTTGTGGGGGTGTTCTACTTCTTTGCGGGTGAGTTGACGGCTCTGGGCCCATTGCTGTGAAGCTCTAATAACGGATAAAAGTGTTTAGGACCAAATATGAGGCGGAAATTTCTTGCCGTTTTTGCTGACTTGCTTGCCTTTGAGGTGCTCTTTGGCGGGGTTCCGGGTGTTTGTGGGTGAGTTTTGGGGTCTGGGAGCACTGCTGCGACAGTCTAATCTTGATTGCATTTCCTTTTCAGGAAATCCGTGGTGGAAAACAGGAGTTATGATGATGATGACCTAGCTGCACAGCGCGTTTGGACCGAAGGCCGAGAGATATTGTAAGTATGAGATTTTGCTTTTTGGCTGTTTGGGGGTGTTGTCGCGTGCTTTTTTGCGGGTGGGTTGGCGGGTCTTGGGGCATTCCTGGGAATGTCTAATACCGGATAGAAGTGTTTTGGATAAAATCCATAAGGAAAAGCCTTTTTTTTGCTATTTCTTCTGACATCTTGCTCAATGTAGCGTTTTGGGGGGCTTCCTGGTTTTTGTGGGTGGGTTGCGGGGTCTCTGTCGAAGCACTGCTGCGACAGTCTAATCTTGATTGCATTTGCTTTTCAGGAAATCCGTGGTGGAAAACAGGAGTTATGATGATGATGACCTAGCTGCACAGCGCGTTTGGACCGAAGGCCGAGAGATATTGTAAGTATGAGATTTTGCTTTTTGGCTGGTTGGGGGTGTTGTCGCGTGCTTTTTTGCGGGTGGGTTGGCGGGTCTTGGGGCATTCCTGGGAAGGTCTAATACCGGATAGAAGTGTTTTGGACAAAATCCATAAGGCAAAACCTTTTGGCACTTTTTGTAACTTAGGGTTCGTTAGGGTTAGCCCTAGCAGCAGGATTGCATGTGTTTCGGGGTGTTCTATTGCAACTCAGTTCTGGGGTTTTAGAGCACTCTTGGAGCGATGCTGGCTATGGATACTTTTGCTTGCTTGCAAGTGGTTTGAATACAATCCACGGTGGGTAAGGGTGTATTTGGGCCTACTTTTACTTTTAAAGTACGTTTTGTCACCATTTTTCTGCTAGGCCTCGTTTTTTGAGATCTGATTGGGGGTCTTCTACATTTGCGACTGGCTTTAGTAAGGGTCTTGGTGGGAGCATTGCTGGGAAGGTCAAATTTTGTTCTAAAACACAGTTTACAGTACACCTACCTTGAGGGGAAAGATCCGCTATAATATTTTGGCCATACTTATTTATCCTTAAAAAGGTGACTCAGACAGAGTACGCAATTTCAAAAATATTGTACTGTCTATTAGGCAAATCAAAGTGTGACTTTTTGCACCACACAGCGTACATACCTTATATTTATTTATCAGTGGTATTGTAATAGCACTTCCTGTTTTCCGTTCAATAATTACAGGCCTGGTTTCAGTCAACAGCCGCCAGGCAGGCAGTGGACAGGGTGTCTTCTGTCAGTGGTCACCAACATTGATGGACGAAGCGTCAGCTGGAATGGAGGAGTGCCGCTAATAAGAGGAATTGTTTGCTGCATGCAACTTACTTACCAAATTCAACAGGACAACTCCAACAACATACAGAATACAGATACAGTATCCATTGTTTTCTTCTATGAGTGTGACTGCATGTGGTTAGCTTTAGTTTGTACTCAAAGATTTCTTTATCTTCAATTATTGTTTGTCCATGCTGTGCTTTTTTTTTCTTCTCTCAACAAAACCTATCCAAAAAGAAACCCCCATTCCCATCCATTTTCCAAACCCTAACCCTCTTCCCCCGGGCTGTGTGGTTTTGCTTGATGTCTGACTAAATGACATCAATAATTCCACACACTTGCTGGGGAGGATAAGGTCATAGCAACAGGCTGGTGAAGGAATACGAGGATATATTCTAGACTTACTCAGCTTCAGTATTATTTCTTGTAGTAGTAGGAGCCAATGTCAAATAAATTCTACGCAAGTACTAGTTATACTTGCAATACTTTACCATTTGTTAGGCTACATTGTGGCACTGTTCTAGTGTACTGTCACCTGCTATATTCTCGAGTGTACCGTAACCGTTGTAATGCTACAGTAAGGACAAACCAGGTTTCGTTTTCTTTTTTTCCATAGGCATGCAACTGCCACTGTGTCACACCACTAGTACCACCGCAATGAGGAAATTTCATCCGCCCAGGATTGCCAACCTTAATCCCAATTTCACGTGGAGCCAGCCCTGGGCCTAGCCCTAATTTCTAACACAAATTACAGGTAAGATAAGCGTTTGGTGGGAGGTAGTATAATGGAGTATTAGGACTAGACGAGAGATTGACGGTAGTACTACTAAAGTCCTAGGACTCTTCAGGAAAACAAACTTACTGTTACACCCCCACCCACCAGACTGAAAAGCAGTAAAAAACAGGTATGGTCAGATAAAGTTTAAAAAAGTATATTTATGTAGCCCTAACCAAATTATCTCCCTCAAGACCCTCCCTAACCCCAACGATTGTCTTTGAAAAGTCCCAAAAAGCACCCAACTCCCAAATCCCACCCCCCAAAAGTCTCTAAAAAAAGGGCAAGGGACACTCCACTACTGGAGGGTGCTGGTGAATTTTGCGGCCATGGCATCATACTCCTTGCGGAGGGTGGCATGCTCGAAGCGGAGGCCCTCCACCAAGTTCTTGTACCTATGGACCTCCTGCTCCAGGTAGGACATTCTCACTCCTAGGCGGCGCTGGCGTGCCTTGCAGCTCCTGTGGGGGGCAGCTGGTCTTTTTGCTGCTTGGCGGTGGTGGTTGGCTTTGTTAGCCCGGCTCCGTACCGCTGGAGCACTGCGCTGGCTGGCAGCCCGTGGGGTCACGGAGGAGGATGCAGCTGTCCCAGTCGAGGATGTTGTGGTTGCACCGGTCGACTGCGTGTCCTCCGACTCCTCCAGGGCCACCAGCCGCCGATATTCCGCGACAGTGGCATCCAGCCTCCGTTGCCGGGCCATTCGAGCCTGCTCCCTCCGTGATGTCGATTTGGAAGGAGCAACTATATGAAGAAAGAAAGACATAGTCTGTAACCAATGCTCCTTAACATTAATAACACAAAGTGATTGAGCCGAAAGTTGTGTCACAGTACAAGTAGCAGATTGAAAGCACAGTACATAACTATTGAGTACAGTATCTATCTAACCTCCCACTTCTGCATCCTTGCTCTAACATTAGTGGTAGTTTAATGAACAAATTCTACGACCACTATGGACTTCCATTACAGTCAACTATGACAGTACACCAGTCTTATTCTTCTTCTTCTCTCTTGTTTCGGAAAATTGGTACGTTATCTTATGCAAGCCGGCAGAATGCCAGCGCAGTGAACTTGCACCCGAGAAAAACAGACGGACACCATGATGAGTGAGACAGACTTGCGTTACTGTACCGGTCCAGTACATACAGGTGGTGAAGCTATTACTTTTCTATTACGGGTGGCACTGAGAATACTCGGTTACAAGGGCTACTGCTTAATTAATTTACCTTTCACCCTACAGTGCAAATGAGTAGTAGAAAAGGAAAATGAAGAAGCTAAATAATTAGATTATCTATCACTTCACATGGGATGTATTTGATGACATATGGGATGACTTTAGGTGGTTTGCTTATTATTGAGTGAACAGTGATACACCCACACATGAATGACGTACTACTACTAAACTAAAGTTATTAAGAGAGGTACGGAGTGTCAACCGTAATAACCGGATATATGCTGTGCTTGCAGTTGCAATACAAACTATTGCTACTATTCATGGTAGTATTGGACAAATTTACAATTTCTTTTCCTTGCCTTCCCTACACTGGAACGGACGTTCGGGTGCGGTGTTACATGCTCTTCAAGGTAACACTTAGTTCATCCAGTGACCATCTACTCTCTCTAGATACACATGTGCTATCTAAGAGTCAGATAATACCATGCTCCAGGCATCCATCCATTCAAAGTATATGCACACATACAGTTTATGTTTCACCCACCCAGGCTGTTGTCCTTCCACCCATCCTTGCTTCATCATTGACCCAGCCATGCACCATACCATATTCTTTCCTTCCCAGCCACCTCGGGGGCCAAGCAAACACATGTCATTCTTCTTTGCCAGCCATCATAAAATTTCTCGTCCTTCCACACTTACTTACACCCTTCTTTCGCTTTTCGAATATATAGCTTACCTGTGCCCGCCACCACCGTGTCAACCCTCACAGGCACATTGGTGTCGTCCGGCACTCGCACCGCCTCCTCCCCAGAAGTGTTGTCCTCCTCATCCACCACCTCCGAGCTGGCCCCGCCACCAGATGTTCCACCTACAAAGTACATTTTTAGAATGTTAGAATACACCACTCACTACTGTATAATATTTGGTCTAGGAGGAATAAAGAAAGTTAAAAAAAACGAAATACAATGTAATAATTTGTAACTGTATACTCTACACTAAAAATGTCCCTTTTTCCAGGGAAGGCTGTTGTCTTGCTGCACTTTTTGGCACAACTGATGAATGCTTGCTTTTTATTTTTAACACACAACACTTTTTCTCCTAACAGAAGCTTGACTTCTAAGAACACGATCAGGGTCAAGCTCAAGTTCAAACCAGGTGAGAGCTCAGCTCGACCACAAGAAATGTGTCCAATTAATCGTTAGCACTAAGCACTTTTCCATTTTCAGTTAAACGTTTACTTTTATGACAAAGTTGATTTTAATAAATGTGTTTAGTTTTAATAAAGCTTTTAAACTTAAATAGACTCTGTGGTTTTTGGTCCTCCAGACTAGAGTGGATGAGCTAAAGGTTTTGGAATTTTTGCAAGCATGAGTGCCTCTGACACTTCTTGACTGTGACTCTGTACTCTTGCCCTGCGTAGGATAATCTAATGATCATTGGGGATCAATCATCGGTGACTTAGGGAGCTAAATGACTCTGCCACACTATCTAGTCAGTAAGGAGATTGGGGGTTCTTCAAAGTCTGATATCACTGAGGTATGTGGAAAGAAAGTCTACCTGCGCCTATTATAATTGATAAACAATGCACTATTTAGTGTTCATAGTTCGGTTTGTGCAGATTTGTCCCTGCAACAGTAGTAGAATGGATTGTCCTCCTATCCAAAACAAAAGTAAAGTAGTATCTTATTCTTTCTTGGTGGTCATTCACCTTTTTATTGTTGGCAATTGTCAAAGCATAAACATTTAGAAGACTTGAAAAGACATTATGGACAATCCCAGAGGACTGCACTCAGTGCATAGAGCTATTGCTGACTAGAATGGGAGTCCAATGGAATTGCCAAATGTGCAATCTTAGTTAGCTACACACACAGACTAATAAGAATAATCTAGTAATACCACAGGGAGTCATAGTCGAGGCAGGATAAGAATTTAGATCCAGTCTACAAGAAGATCAAAGACGATTTAGAAAAAATCGAATGAGGAACGCTAGGAAAAAATAGGTACTCTTTATTAAAATTAAAACTTACTGGGGCCAGCAAAGGAGCCCTCGCCTGCCCGCTCCTGGCCTGCATCCTCCTGAACAGCACCCTCCTCCTGTGTCCTCTTGCCCTTGGGGGGAGCTGATGTACAACATGAAAGAAAGAAAGACCAGAAAACATGGATGAGATTTGTCAACCAAATCAAACATTTCAAAAGAACTATAACAAAATATTTTGGAGAAATAGCAAATAGATAGACAACTATTCCACGGGATATATTGACCTATCTCATGTGGTATACTACGTTATTCGTATTGCCTGATTTGCGGACCGTTGACTTTCAAAGTTCCTATGTAACTCAATAAACAGACTACTAAAAAGGTTTGCCTAGGCCTGGCAGGCAGAAGTACGCAGCACGCAAAGTGACAGACAAAGTCCACCCTGCTTGCAGATCAGTGAATACTCAAACTATCAATCCACCGACCACCACCACTATTTCTTCTTATAGCCATGTGTCTAAAGGAAGGACTGGACTTCAGTCTGTTGGGGCTGATTTAGAAGTCCCTTGCGGCTCATTTTCCTCCATTGTTGCGTGACTTTTGTGACGCAGCGGCAGAACAAAAGAGTCGCCATGGTGCGACGTATATATTTTAAAAAAACGCATATGGGAGATGCATCACGTTGTAAAGCCCTGCACCATCAGGGGGCGTTCCGGCGCAAGGGAGGGCGTTCCTGCGCAGGAACGAATCCTAAAAGTGGCTGAGGGAAATCTACAAGATGTCAATCAGTTACTTTTAGGACAATGATGCGTGACTCAAACCCTGCGCCTGCTTGAAGCCGACGTACGGCTTGATGCAGCATTGGGGAGATAGGGCACCCCAGAGCATTGCTGGAGCTGCGCCATCATTGGCATGCAACTCCAGCAATGCGCCGCCTTTACGCCACAGATGCGTAAGGCTTCTGTGACGTTTTGGGCCAATGGGTGGTGGTGGCATGGCGCACAATTACTGCCGCATCCCTGCTACTTTGCAGGGATGCGCCGGTAATTGAAAATATGACCCTTAGTGTCTAGCATTACGCAGTTCTTTACACTACACTCATACATAATTTCTCAGGCCAATGAAATGAACACAAAATACAAAACAAATAGGCATAGTAGCAAGCAAGGCTACTGAGAAGGAGAGCAGTGCACCTGAAATGCATAGAAGATTTTGAAATATAATTTACCTAATGTAATCGGCAGCATTATTGCTCTTGGTAAAGAACAAACATTTGCAAATAACAGAGCCGGATAAAACAGATTAGTGATGAAATAGCTAGAAATGGCTACTACTACTCACCAAGCCCGGGGACCTCTACGCCGAGCGCGTCCAGCAAGTCCCGTTCCCGGTCCATGACATCCGTCCAGCGGTGGGTGGCCTGGTTATAGGTGCGCCGGACCCCAGAGAGCTTAAACATGGCCCGGCACACCTTCTCCCACCGCTTCCGGCGCTCCCGGATGCCATAGCCGGTTGCGATCTTGCCGCCTCCCAGGATCGTCTTGGGGAGGCGGCGCTGGACGTGGAAGATGAGTGCGGCCACCTCCTCCGTGCTAAAGATCTCCCGTGGCATCACTTGCTCCCCCCTCAAACGCCCGCACGGGAGCCGGGCACGGGATGCGGGACTCTTCCCCTTCTCAGGGTGCTTCCCGGCTCCCTTTACCATGGTCTGGGCAGAAATTAGTTAAATAATAAAGAAGAAATAGAATAGGGAAGAAGAAAATAAAAGAGTTTAAAAAAGTAGTTTAAAATTAACAAAAAGTAGCAGAAAACACAAAAATATAGAGCTAGAAAAATAGAGGGATGGATAATAAGTAAAATAGATCAAATAAACTTCAAAAAAGCAAAGGATGGCAGAGATTCAGAGAGGATACAGAAAGCATGCCCAGAACCATAGCAATGAATGAGAAACAAGATGGCCGCGCCCATTCACGACCGCGTGGGTAAGTTCGTGCGAGATTTTCCTCGCGATCACGCGCGAAATTGTACTAGCGAGCAGCACACTTAGCGAGATTACACATAGCGGCCGGAAACGGAATTACGTCACGCAAACAAGATGGCCGCGCCCGTGTACGATCGCTAGGGTAACTTCACAAACGTATAGCTACAAGCGCCTTGCGAACACGCAAAAAATCACGCGAACATACACGCCGCAAAAAAAAATTGTATTCGCACGGATTCGCGCCCCGCAAATCGCGCGAAATTGCAGAAAAACGATTTTTGCTAAACTGAAAGCAATCAGCAGGTGCAAAAGTTCAAACTTAACATTAGTAACCATTCACTCTAGTGCTTCCTGAGGGGCCCCTCCAGAGTTCAGTTGCCTATTTGCAACTATTCCATGACACTGCTATGACCCAAACAGCAGGCTCATAGAAAAGCTACAAGTAGACCATAAAGGTCCTGTGAAAAAAAATTGCACTGCAACAGAAAGCAAATTACAGATAAGGAAGGAAGCAGGTGCCAGCCAGACTGGAAGTTTCAAAATTACTGACACATTAATCACCCCCAAATTAATTCATGGCAGTTGAAGAAGGGCAGGTGTGCTTGCTTTCACTGCAACAGAAAGCAAATTACAGATAAGGAAGGAAGCAGGTGCCAGCCAGACTGGAATTTTCAAAATCACTGACACATTAATCAACCCCAAATTAATTCATGGCAGTTGAAGCAGGGCAGGTGTGCCTGCTTTTTTTCACCCCCATAATCTACAGTGATAAACAAACCTAATGGGTGGCAGTGAGGATGTACCAGAGAGTGGCATGGGTGTACCAGAGGGTGGCAGTGGTGAAACAGAGGGTGCTGTGAACCTGTGATCGTAAACCAGACGTAGAAACAACATAGTCGCGGCCGTTGCGAGCCGAAAAGTAAGTTCGCAATTGCGAAATGGTCCACAAATCCTCGCGAACGCTCGCCAACACAAAAAACGTAAAAATCCGCAAATCCGCGAGAGTTCGCGTATTTTTGCGGATTGCGAATCCGTAAATTCGCAAATATGCGTACGCGAGATCCGCTAGATCCGCCCATGCTTAATACAGAGTTTGTTGAGCCTCCTACAGGTGTTCTAGTAAATTCAGTTGGGCAAAAGTATACAATGTTGCAAATGTTGTTGTTCAGCTCAGGCTCAGTTTTCAAACCATGCATATGTGTGTAATGGCCTTATGTGTGATGTGATGGAACATAGGATGCTAACTATGGTGGCCTATCACACACTACTCCTTGGACTCACACAGTGGCGTCACTGGGGTTGGTGTCACCCGGTGCGGGTAACTCATGGAGTCACCCCCTCACGACTTACCGCATGGACCACCTCTGTCAGAATTGTACGGTGCTAGGTACTGTCTTACTCCCTCTAGCTCCCTCTCTCTGTCTTACTCCCTCTAGCTCCCTCTGGTTCCCTCTCTCTCTGTCTTACTCCCTCTAGCTCCCTCTGTCTCTGTCTTACTCCCTCTAGCTCCCTCTCCCTCTGTCTTACTCCCTCTAGCTCCCTCTCTCTGTCTTGCTCCCTCTAGCTCCCTCTCTTACTCCTTCTAGCTCCCTCTCTCGCTGTCTTACTCCCTCTAGCTCCCTCTCTCTCTTTCTTACTCCCTCTAGCTCCCTGTCTTAGTCCCTCTAGCTCCCTCTCTCTGTCTTACTCCCTCTAGCTCCCGCTATCTCTCTCTTACTCCCTCTAGCTCCCGCTCTCTCTCTTACTCCCTCTAGCTCCCTCTCTCTCTATTACTCCCTCTAGCTCCCTCTCTCTCTGTCTTGCTCCCTCTAGCTCCCTCTCTCTGTTTTACTCTCTCTAGCTCCCTCTCTCTCTCTGTCTTGCTCCCTCTAGCTCCCTCTCTCTGTCTTACTCCCTCTAGCTTCCTCTCTCTCTGTCTTACTCCCTCTAGCCCCCTCTCTCTTACTCCCTCTAGCTCTCTCTCTCTCTTACTCCCTCTAGCCCCCTCTCTCTCTGTCTTGCTCCCTCTAGCTCCCTCTCACTCTGTCTTGCTCCCTCTAGCTCCCTCTCTCTCTTTTACTCCCTCTAGCTCCCTCTCTCTGTCTAGCGCCCTCTAGCTCACTCTCTCTCTGTCTTACTCCCTCTAGCTCCCTCTCTCTGTCTAGCTCCCTCTCTCTGTCTTGCTCCCTCTAGCTCCCTCTGTATCCCTATCTCTGTCTTACTCCCTCTAGCTCCCTCTCTATCTGTCTTCCTCCCTCTAGCTCCCTCTCTCTCTGTCTTACTCCCTCTAGCTCCCTCTCTCTGTCTAGCTCCCTCTAGCTCCCTCTCTCTGTCTTACTCCCTCTAGCTCCCTCTGGTTCCCTCTCTCTCTGTCTTACTCCCTCTAGCTCCCTCTGTCTCTGTCTTACTCCCTCTAGCTCCCTCTCCCTCTGTCTTACTCCCTCTAGCTCCCTCTCTCTGTCTTGCTCCCTCTAGCTCCCTCTCTTACTCCTTCTAGCTCCCTCTCTCGCTGTCTTACTCCCTCTAGCTCCCTCTCTCTCTTTCTTACTCCCTCTCGCTCCCTGTCTTAGTCCCTCTAGCTCCCTCTCTCTGTCTTACTCCCTCTAGCTCCCGCTATCTCTCTCTTACTCCCTCTAGCTCCCGCTCTCTCTCTTACTCCCTCTAGCTCACTCTCTCCATATTACTCCCTCTAGCTCCCTCTCTCTCTGTCTTGCTCCCTCTAGCTCCCTCTCTCTGTTTTACTCCCTCTAGCTCCCTCTCTCTCTCTCTGTCTTGCTCCCTCTAGCTCCCTCTCTCTGTCTTACTCCCTCTAGCTTCCTCTCTCTCTGTCTTACTCCCTCTAGCCCCCTCTCTCTTACTCCCTCTAGCTCTCTCTCTCTCTCTTACTCCCTCTAGCCCCCTCTCTCTCTGTCTTGCTCCCTCTAGCTCCCTCTCACTCTGTCTTGCTCCCTCTAGCTCCCTCTCTCTCTTTTACTCCCTCTAGCTCCCTCTCTCTGTCTAGCGCCCTCTAGCTCACTCTCTCTCTGTCTTACTCCCTCTAGCTCCCTCTCTCTGTCTAGCTCCCTCTCTCTGTCTTGCTCCCTCTAGCTCCCTCTGTATCCCTCTCTCTGTCTTACTCCCTCTAGCTCCCTCTCTATCTGTCTTTCTCCCTCTAGCTCCCTCTCTCTCTGTCTTACTCCCTCTAGCTCCCTCTCTCTGTCTAGGTCCCTCTAGCTCCCTCTCTCTGTCTTACTCCCTGTAGCTCCCTCTGGTTCCCTCTCTCTCTGTCTTACTCCCTCTAGCTCCCTCTCTCTAGCTCACTCTCCCTCTGTCTTACTCCCTCTAGCTCCCTCTCTCTGTCTTGCTCCCTCTAGCTCCCTCTCTTACTCCTTCTAGCTGCCTCTCTCTCTGTCTTACTCCCTCTAGCTCCCTCTCTCTCTGTCTTACTCCCTCTAGCTCCCTCTCTCTCTTACTCCCTCTAGCTCCCGCTCTCTCTCTCTTACTCCTCTAGCTCCCACTCTCTCTCTTACTCCCTCTAGCTCCCTCTCTCTCTCTTACTCCCTCTAGCTCCCTCTCTCTCTGGCTTGCTCCCTCTAGCTCCCTCTCTCTGTTTTGCTCCCTCTAGCTCCCTCTCTATCTCTGTCTTGCTCCCTCTAGCTCCCTCTCTCTGCCTTACTCCCTCTTGCTTCCTCTCTCTCTGTCTTACTCCCTCTAGCCCCCTCTCTCTTACTCCCTCTAGCTCCCTCTCTCTCTCTTACTCCCTCTAGCTCCCTCTCTCTCTCTTACTCCCTCTAGCCCCCTCTCTCTCTGTCTTGCTCCCTCTAGCTCTCTCTCTCTCTGTCTTACTCCCTCTAGCTCCCTCTCACTCTGTCTTGCTCCCTCTATCTCCCTCTCTCTCTCTTACTCCCTCTAGCTCCCTCTCTCTGTCTAGCGCCCTCTAGCTCACTCTCTCTGTCTTACTCCCTCTAGCTCCCTCTCTCTGTCTAGCTCCCTCTCTCTCTGTCTTGCTCCCTCTAGCTCCCTCTGTCTCCCTCTCTCTTTCTTACTCCCTCTATCTCCCTCTCTCTCTGTCTTACTCCCTCTAGCTCCCCCTCCCTCTGTCTTACACCCTCTAGCTCCCTCTCTCTATCTAGCTCCCTCTAGCTCTCTCTCTCTCTCTTACTCCCTCTAGCTCCCTCTCCCTCGGTCTTGCTCCCTCTAGCTCCCTCTCTTTGTCTAGCTCCCTATAGCTTCCTCTCTCTTGCTCCCTCTAGCTCCCTCTGTCTCCCTCTCTCTCTCTCTCTCTCTCTGTCTTACTCCCTCTAGCTCACTCTCTATCTGTCTTACTCCCTCTAGCTCCCTCTCTCTCTGTCTTACTCCCTCTAGCACCCTCTCTCTCTCTGTCTTACTCCCTCTAGCTCCCTCTCTCTGTCTAGCTCCCTCGCTCTGTCTTGCTCCCTCTAGCTCCCTCTCTTACTCCTTCTAGCTGCCTCTCTCTCTGTCTTACTCCCTCTAGCTCCCTCTCTCTCTGTCTTACTCCCTCTAGCTCCCTCTCTGTCTTACTCCCTCTAGCTCCCGCTCTCTCTCTCTTACTCCCTCTAGCTCCCACTCTGTCTCTTACTCCCTCTAGCTCCCTCTCTCTATCTTACTCCCTCTAGCTCCCTCTCTCTCTGTCTTGCTCCCTCTAGCTCCCTCTCTCTGTTTTGCTCCCTCTAGCTCCCTCTCTCTCTCTGTCTTGCTCCCTCTAGCTCCCTCTCTCTGCCTTACTCCCTCTAGCTTCCTCTCTCTCTGTCTTACTCCCTCTAGCCCCCTCTCTCTTACTCCCTCTAGCCCCCCTCTCTTACTCCCTCTAGCTCCCTCTCTCTCTCTCACTCCCTCTAGCTCCCTCTCTCTCTCTCACTCCCTCTAGCCCCCTCTCTCTCTGTCTTGCTCCCTCTAGCTCTCTCTCTCTGTCTTACTCCCTCTAGCTCCCTCTCACTCTGTCTTGCTCCCTCTATCTCCCTCTCTCTCTCTTACTCCCTCTAGCTCTCTCTCTCTGTCTAGCGCCCTCTAGCTCACTCTCTCTGTCTTACTCCCTCTAGCTCCCTCTCTCTGTCTAGCTTCCTCTCTCTCTGTCTTGCTCACTCTAGCTCCCTCTGTCTCCCTCTCTCTGTCTTACTCCCTCTATCTCCCTCTCTCTCTGCCTTACTCCCTCTAGCTCCCCCTTTCTCTGTCTTACACCCTCTAGCTCCCTCTCTCTGTCTAGCTCCCTCTAGCTCCCTCTCCCTCTCTTACTCCCTCTAGCTCCCTCTCCCTCGGTCTTGCTCCCTCTAGCTCCCTCTCTTTGTCTAGCTCCCTATAGCTTCCTCTCTCTTGCTCCCTCTAGCTCCCTCTGTCTCCCTCTCTCTCTCTGTCTTACTCCCTCTAGCTCCCTCTCTCTGTGTCTTACTCCCTCTAGCTCCCTCTCTCTCTGTCGTACTCCCTCTAGCTCCCTCTCTCTCTGTATTCCTCCCTCTAGCTCCCTCTCTCTCTCTCTCTCACTCCCTCTAGCTCCCTTTCTCTCTGTCTTCCTCCCTCTAGCTCCCTCTCTCTCTATCTTACTCCCTCTAGCTCCCTCTCTCTGTCTAGCTCCCTCTCTCTCTGTCTTGCTCCCTCTACCTCCCTCTCTCTGCTAGCTCCCTCTAGCTCCCTCTCTCTCTGTCTTGCTCTCTCTCTGTCTTACTCCCGCTAGCTCCCTCTCTCTGTCTAGCTCCCTCTAGCTCCCTCTCTCTCTGTCTTGCTCTCTCTAGCTCCCTCTCTCTGTCTTACTCCCTCTAGCTCCCTCTCTCTCTGTCTTGCTCCCTCTAGCTCCCTCTCTCTGTCTAGCTCCCTCTAGCTCCCTCTCTCTCTCTGTCTCCCTCTCTCTCTGTCTTACTCCCTCTAGCTCCCTCTCTCTGTCTAGCTTCCTCTAGCTCCCTCTCTCTCTGTCTTGCTCTATCTAGCTCCCTCTCTCTGTCTTACTCCCTCTAGCTCCCTCTCTCTCTGTCTCGCTCCCTCTAGCTCCCTCTCTCTCTATCTTACTCCCTCTAGCTCCCTCTCTCTGTCTAGCTCCCTCTCTCTCTGTCTTACTTCCGCTAGCTACCTCTGTCTCCCTCTCTCTGTCTTACTCCCTCTAGCTCCCTCTCTCTCTGTCTTTCTCACTCTAGCTCCCTCTCTCTCTGTCTTTCTCACTCTAGCGCTCTCTCTCTCTGTCTTACTCCCTTAGCTCCCTCTCTCTCTGTCTTACTCCCTTTATCTCCCTCTCTCTCTGTCTTACTCGCTCTAGCCTCCTCTCTCCCTTTGTTACTCCCTCTTGCTCCCTCTCTCTCTCTGTCTTGCTCTCTCTAGCTCCCTCTCTCTGTATTACTCCCTCTAGCTCCCTCTGTCTCCCTCTCTCTCTTACTCCATCTGTCTTCCCTGGATTTGTATAAACAAGAGTGCGAGAAACAGGTGGCACTGTAGTGAAGAGCAAGCTGAAATTTGGAACTGGTTCACTGGAAAACTTAAGACTGGAAGATACTGAAAAATAGGAAACCATGCACCCTCAGATGAGCTAGGCTGCTATAGAGTTGCCTTGTGAGCAAAGAAAATTGCAGTCATGCATTGCAGATCTCCTGCGAGAGTCAGACGCTGGCGAGTGTGAACAGCATGAGGATGGAACAAGCTTGCACAGGGAGAGACAGTAAAGGTGAGAGCAGAGGCGAGGCTGCAGTGCAGATTGGTGTCACCCCATGTGTTGGTGTCACCCGGTGCGGGCCGCACCCCCGCACCCCCCTAGTGACGCCACTGGACTCACAGACCCTCTGCAGCACAAATATAAGGCAGCATGTGGCTGTGGGAGGGCACTTGCCTGCACAACATTGGTGTGTTAACCACAGCTGCTGTCTCTGAATCCTGTGGACCCTGATTAGCTGAGCATGGAGAGGGCACCTGCATTCACTGATGCTGAGAACAAGGCCCTGCTGGATGCCCTCCTGCCAAACTACAGCAAGCTGTATGGGAGACCAGGGGATCAGGTGAGTGATGTGTGCAATACCTTGGAGTGTGCACCTGTTGTGTGTGTGACATTTCAGCCACTGTGTATGTATAGTGTATAGATGCAATGTTGTTAGGAGTGAGTGCCAAGGTGTACACTGTTGTTTCAAGAGGGTTCTTTGTTGTAGTGGGGTGTGTGACAGCGTGTCACGTGCTGCAGTGCACCCAGATGTAGCATACATTGCTCTGTGAGTGCCATGCTCTAAGAGTGTTTAGCACCCATCATGTCATCTGTAGCCTTTCAATGGCATGTAATGCAGTAGTGTTTGCTCACAGGCCACATACTCCTGGACAATGATGCTAATGTGTGGAGCCTACGGTGCCCTGTTGTCATCAAGCTTTTTGTGCACATATGTGTGTGTTTAGAACATGGACCAGGTGTACTGATGCTCTTTTACTTTACATTTGTGACAGGTATCTGCCTATGAGAAGGGTGAAATCTGGGTGGACATCGCCAGGGCTGTCAGGAGTGAGGGGGGCCTCGCAGGAGGCTCAGAAACATCAAGAAGAGGTGGCAGGACATCCGGTGCTGGACCTGCCACATCGCCAGAGTACAGCTGAAGCTGGAAGCTCCATGCCGGCATGGCGGCACCCGCCACCTCACCCCCCACATGCTCCGGGTCCTGGAAGTGGTGTTCCCAGACCTCCATAGGCAGTTGCAGGAGGGACAGCAGCAAGAAGGGGATAGGTACATGTCTGTTTGTTGTCATGTGTGTCACATGCTCCCTGCAGTGCTTCAAGGCATGGTAACACTCCCATAGTTTGAGTGGTGTGGTCAGACAGGCACTCCATGCATTGGCATTAGAATGTCCCAGTTTCTGCAGCTGCTACTTTACATGCCTTGCCCTACTCAACATTAGCCCTGCGCTTTGGCTGATGTTTGTTTTTCACATGTACTCCTATGGTGCAATGTCTCAGTATGCATATTCCTTTGCACATCATCATGTTGGAGGGGGGTCTGTGACACCTGTTGGTACATTACATGTAGCACCACATGTGCACTGTGTCTGCCATTCTTAATACTTTGGCACGGATCCTGAGTGTCAACATGTGTTTTCTGCACAAGTCAGCCTCAGTGGCCTTTCTCCATGGTACTCTTTCGAATTGTCATGTGTTGGCTACAGGTGCACAATGTTCATGTCCAACATTTTGGGCTTATGCATACTCACACTTGGCAGTGCGTGTGTGCATATTCGCCAATTAAGTAGAATGTTGTTTCTAACTAATAATGATGGTCAGCCATACAATGAGGCCTTGGGTGTCAACAGCTGTGATGCCAGTGTGAGGTGTTGTTACAGTTGGTTCAGGTCCAAGGATGGCATCACATTTCAGTTCAGGAAGGACTTTTCCCATGTGGCACAAGGTCTAAGCAAATCAAACATGTCCAGGTCTGGGTTTGGGTGGCAGGGTGGGTAAATGAGCATGTGATGCATCATCAGCTATCCTGTTGTCAGGCAGTGGATGATCATTGTGTCTCTCATACAAGTTTTTGCCTTGCCTGTTGCTTGTATCCTACTATACATTGAGCGTTGTGTCTCTCACAATTGGCCAAAACTAGACTTATCATTGTGCAGAGTTCTGTGTCATGTGACTCATGATGCATGCCATGTTTAGAAATGAGCCCAAATGATTTGTAGGTGATATGTCTGATGTGTACAGGTGACTGATATGTTTTTATTCTTCTCCTTGCCCACAGCATCATCATCTGAATCAGGAGGAGACACAGGCACGGACCAGGCAGAGGGACCCAGCGACAGTGCCACCTGCTTTGAGGGGTCAGAGGGAGGCAGTGGCGCGGAGGGTGAGGAGAGTCTGCAGGCCGGACGACATGTGACTGACACATCTTACCATGCTGACAACTCCGAGTCTGACTCTCAGGAGGAGGGGGAATATGCAGCAATGGTCACTTCTTCATCTTTGTCTGGCCGCCCCTCATCCAGTACCATCTCCACCGTCCCAGTCGTTAGTCTCCCTAGGGTCCGTGCTAGCCCCCGTGTCTCCTTTGTTCCCGGCACCGCAGCCCCTGCCCCTGTGTCCCCTGCTGCCCTCAGTGCTGAGACTGTGGACCTACTCCGGCAGATAGCAGTAGGTCAGACATCCATGCTGACTGTCCTCCACGGACATACACAACTGATTACACAGTTGGTGTCATTCATGGAGGGCATGTCATCGGCCCTGTCTGATCTACGTCAGAGTCTGGCTGCCATAGAGTCAACACTGATGGCAGCTCTGTACACTCACCAGCATCTGCCCCCCCCATCCTTCAGACCCATCCACCTCTGCCTCTCACATACCTACACAGCATACACGCACACGCCACAGGTCAGACACACCCAGCACACACACACAGCATAAGAAGCTCAACGCTCCACGCACCCAATCTCAAGGGGATGTAGGCACACCCACAGGGAGAGGGGAGACACCTCACACACGCATCCACACACCCAGGGGAACAGACTCACAGCCCTCTACCTCCACCCCCAATGTGTCCCCGGGTTCAGGTGGTAGTTTTTCCGCACTGGCTGAGGTGTGCAGCCAGGTTTTTGAGGCTACTTTCGGCGATGCACCAACCAGTGTGGATGAATCCACTACACCTGCACCCACTCCACCTGTCCTTCCCTCTCCTGTCCAAGCGGTGCCGGAGGATTCCACAGATGGTGCCCCCATAGTTCCCACAGCGGATTAAACGTCATGTGCAGGCAAGTTTGGGTGTGATCACACCCATGGAGGCACAAAATGTTACTCAGACTTATTTGGACTGGCCATTGGCCTTTAATGAGCAAGGACTCTTATTTGGATTTTTATTTCGAACCAGCTGAATAAAGCAATTCATTTCTTTTTCTGAACTTTAGTTTGTGTGATGATGTCTGTGACTGCTGTGTGCCTCGGAGCTGGTGTGATGTTCAAATATAGTAATGTTGACATGTGTCATTCTCATGATGGTAATGTGGTTAACAATGGTATGTTTATGATGTAAGGGCTGGGCACTGGTGGGCAGTGGTGGGGGTGTTGTCCACACACACACTCTGATGCTGGGCACTGGTGGGCAGTGGTGGGGGTCTCAGCCACACACACACTCTGATGCTGGGCACTGGTGGGCACTGGTGGGGAGTGGTGGGGGTGTTGTCCACACACACACTCTGATGCTGGGCACTGGTGGGCAGTGGTGGGGGTGTTGTCCACACACACACTCTGATGCTGGGCACTGCTGGGCACTGGTGGGCAGTGGTGGGGGTCTCAGCCACACACACACTCTGATGCTGGGCACTGGTGGGCACTGGTGGGGAGTGGTGGGGGTGTTGTCCACACACACACTCTGATGCTGGGCACTGGTGGGCAGTGGTGGGGTCTCAGCCACACACACACTCTGATGCTGGGCACTGGTGGGGAGTGGTGGGGGTGTTGTCCACACACACACTCTGATGCTGGGCACTGGTGGGCAGTGGTGGGGGTCTCAGCCACACACACACTCTGATGCTGGGCACTGGTGGGCACTGGTGGGGGTGTTGTACACACACACACTCTGATGCTGGGCACTGGTGGGCACTGGTGGGCACTGGTGGGCACTGGTGGGGGTGTTGTCCACACACACACTCTGATGCTGGGCACTGGTGGGCACTGGTGGGCAGTGGTGGGGGTCTCAGCCACACACACACTCTGATGCTGGGCACTGGTGGGCACTGGTGGGGAGTGGTGGGGGTGTTGTCCACACACACACTCTGATGCTGGGCACTGGTGGGCAGTGGTGGGGGTGTTGTCCACACACACACTCTGATGCTGGGCACTGCTGGGCACTGGTGGGCAGTGGTGTGGGTCTCAGCCACACACACACTCTGATGCTGGGCACTGGGGGGCACTGGTGGGGAGTGGTGGGGGTGTTGTCCACACACACACTCTGATGCTGGGCACTGGTGGGCAGTGGTGGGGTCTCAGCCACACACACACTCTGATGCTGGGCACTGGTGGGCACTGGTGGGCACTGGTGGGGAGTGGTGGGGGTGTTGTCCACACACACACTCTGATGCTGGGCACTGGTGGGCAGTGGTGGGGGTCTCAGCCACACCCACACTCTGATGCTGGGCACTGGTGGGCACTGGTGGTGAGTGGTGGGGGTGTTGTCCACACACACTCTCTGATGCTGGGCACTGGTGGGCAGTGGTGGGGGTCTCACCCACACACACACTCTGATGCTGGGCACTGGTGGGCACTGGTGGGGAGTGGTGGGGGTGTTGTCCACACACACACTCTGATGCTGGGCACTGCTGGGCACTGGTGGGCAGTGGTGGGGGTCTCAGCCACACACACACTCTGATGCTGGGCACTGGTGGGCACTGGTGGGGAGTGGTGGGGGTGTTGTCCACACACACACACTCTGATGCTGGGCACTGGTGGGCACTGGTGGGCAGTGGTGGGGGTCTCAGCCACACACACACTCTGATGCTGGGCACTGGTGGGCACTGGTGGGGGTCTCAGCCACACACACACTCTGATGCTGGGCACTGGTGGGGACTGGTGGGCACTGGTGGGGGTGTTGTCCACACACACACTCTGATGCTGGGCACTGGTGGGCACTGCTGGGCACTGGTGGGCAGTGGTGGGGAGTGGTGGGGGTGTTGTCCACACACACACTCTGATGCTGGGCACTGCTGGGCACTGGTGGGCAGTGGTGGGGGTCTCAGCCACACACACACTCTGATGCTGGGCACTGGTGGGCACTGGTGGGCACTGGTGGGGGTGTTGTATACACACACACTCTGATACTTACACTTACAATGACATAGCAGACGTATGTCCCACACGTCTATTACACTGGTGAAGTGCGGTGACGTACTTCGATGACGTAGGTGCGGCACATCTCCGTATTACACTGGTGTTGTGCAGTGACGTACCGTACCCCGAGGTCGATGACGTACCGTACCCCGAGCTGGATGACGTACATGCGGCACGTATTACACTGGTGAGGTGCGGTGACGTACTTCGATGATGTAGGTGCTGCATGTCGCCGTATTACACTGGTGTTGTGCGGTGACGTACCGTACCCCGAGGTCGATGACGTAGGTGCAGTACGTCTCCGTATTACACTGGTGTTGTGCGGTGACATACCGTACCCCGAGCTGGATGACGTACATGCGGCACGTATTACACTGGTGAAGTGCGGTGACGTACTTCGATGACGTAGGTGCGGCACGTCTCCATATTTCAGTGGTGAAGTGCGGTGACGTACTTCGATGACGTAGGTGCGGTACGTCTCCGTATTACACTGGTGTTGTGCGGTGACGTACCGTACCACGAGGTCGATGACGTAGGTGCGGTACGTCTCCGTGTTACACTGGTGAAGTGCGGGAGTGTGTGGACCAACGTACCCAGACATTACAGTCGTGCAATGGAGATGTGCGCGTGTGGCAACACGTACAGGTATGTTGGACTTCGTTGTACTCACCTTCTGCGCCGTCGTCGTTTTCTAAGTACGAGGTGGTGGCCGTACAGGATAGGGATGAGACGGACGATGGCGTTCATGTCCTGCTTGTTGCGTACCGGGGTGCGGTTCGTGCCGGAGTGTGGTTTTATGGTAGTTTTGAGCTCTCGTAGAAAAAGAGCCATACGGAGTGTGTTCTACACGGATCGTACTTCCTGTTTCGGGAGACGTGCTCTTTTTACGTTCGGACGTAGCGTCGAGCATCAGCCGACTGCAATTCGTATGGACTTTCGATTCGTACGGCGATTTTTACGAGCCGTACGGAGTGACGCTTAAGATTGTGATCGTACTTGCTGAATCGTACGGGGACGCCTACGGGTACGATTCATTTGGGGGAAAACGCTCCGAACCGCTAATCGGAGCGCTTTTTACCGGATCGGAATCAACCCCATTATCTCAGAAAGTACTCCTTGAGTAACACCTTAGCTGTTGTCAACGCTGTATTGTCCTTCGTGGGGTAGGCCTCTACCCATTTACTGAAGGCACACACCACCACTAAGACATACCTAAGATTATTACAGCGTTCAAGCTGGATGTAATCCATCTGTAGTACTTCAAATGGTGCAGTCGGTAGAGCGAACCCTCCTTTAGGAGTATAAGTCCCTTTGGCAGGATTGTATTGTAAACATATCAAACAGGTCTGCACTACTCTATTAGCCGTGCTGGCAATCTCAGGATGCTCCCAAACTCGTGTAAGCAATTTGGTAATTGCAAGAGCTCCAACATGTGCCAGCCCATGTGTCATTTGAACCATTGCTTGCAAATAAGCAGCAGGCAATTTCCATCTCTCCATATCTTTGCTACGCCAACAGCCCTCATCATCCAAAACTCCCTCTGTTGCCCAGCTTGCAAGTTCTGCTTCGGAAGCTGATTTCTGTATATCTAACATTTCCTCTCTGGAGTCATGCCATCGCTCAACCTGTGATTTCACCACATACATGGGAGAGACATTCTTTAACATTGCAGTCTCTCGCGCTGTACGATCTGCAAAGGCATTTCCTTGTCCTATTTTATCTGTCACCTTTTTATGTGCACTGCATTTAACTATCGCTACTTTCTTTGGACATAATAGTGCATTCAGGAGATCATGTACTAACTCTCCATGCATGATTTGCACTCCATGCAAAGTCAGAAACCCTCGTTCCTTCCAGAGTAGGCCAAAATCATGCACTACTCCAAAAGCGTAACGACTATCAGTGTAAATATTCACACATAATCCAGCACTTAGCTCACATGCTTTCATCAGAGCTATTAGTTCAGCTGCTTGGGACGATTTTTGCGGTATGCGAGCTGTCTCTACCACTGTCTTAAGTGTCGTGATTGCATAGGCTGCGGAAGTCGCACCATCCGGCAACTTTAAACATGATCCATCAACCCACAGTTCCCCATCTACATCTAGAAGTGGCGTATCCTGTAAGTCAATACGGCCCTTTGTTTGTTCTTCAGTCAAAAAAACACTATCATGTTGTTTTTCCTCTCGGGACTCAGAAACAGGAAATGGCAGTAAAGTAGCAGGGTTCAAAGTGGCGCACCTCTTCAGTGTAATATGTGGCACCAACAGTGTTACCTCGTATCCTGTTAAACGAGCACTAGTTAGATGCTGTGTTTTCGTTTGGTTCAATAAGGCGTCTGTTGGACACGGCCTCGTGGCGTGGTCCGGCCCCGTCCGCATGGAGGGCCCGGGACGACATCGGCCCTCCATTCACCGGCTATCGACCCCCCTGACACGCACCTCCATGAACCATCGGCGCGAGCGCCTCCCGGGCCACCTACAGCTCTCCCCCTCCCTGGTACCCCGGCAGGACCTGCTCGCCAACGCTGCCAGCCTGGCACCCTGACCAGGCCACCCTTTCCGGCCCGACTCCATCTTGGGTCCCTCACGCCCGGAACACGTGGCCGCAGCCATCCCGGGCCCGACCCCAGCGAAGCCCAGACATCGAGGCACCAGGATCCTCCCAGGTGGTAAAGTGGTCACTCGACCAGACCCCGGAGGAGGAGAGTCTCGATGGGCCTGCCACCGCCCCGGACGCCTGGTATCGATCACTCTCCCGGCTCCCTGGGCGCTGGCTCCGCCCCCCTGCTGGGTGTCTGGACACCGTCATCCCGGTCCCTCTGACCCCCAGGCGCGAGGGTCCGGACATCAAAGCCCTCCAGTCCTATATCTGGGCCAGCCCCGGATCAAGACAGCAGTTGTATCTGGAGTCGAAGCCCTGCTGACCTCGTCGCGGCTGATCCTGATCGTAACTCCTGCACCTGGAACTATCTCCGAGGCCCTGCTGACGCCGTCGCGGCCTGACCAAGCTGAACTAGCTTCGAGGCCCTGCTGACGCTGTCGCGGCCTGTCCAAGCTGAACTATCTTCGAGGCCCTGCTGACGCTGTCGCGGCCTGTCCAAGCTGAACTATCTTCGAGGCCCTGCTGACGCTGTCGCAGCCTGTCCAAGCTGAACTATCTTCGAGGCCCTGCTGACGCCGTCGCGGCCTGTCCAAGCTGAACCACCTTCGAGGCCCTGCTGACGCTGTCGCGGCCTGTCCAAGCTGAACTATCTTCGAGGCCCTGCTGACACTGTCGCGGCCTGTCCAAGCTGAACCACCTCCGAGGCCCTGCTGACGCTGTCGCGGCCTGAACCCTTGAACTATCCACGCACCAGTGGGTGCCGAGACTGTCCCGCTACCCCCTTTCCCCCGAGACCACGACATTACGGATCCCTCGATCCTTGCCGCTACCCTGCCAAGAACTTGCTTTGAAAACTTATATAAAGATTCTTGTGAACATCCTTCCTGTGTGGTGTCTATCTGTAAGTAGTGTGATTGCTCTGCTGGTACGATTGTAGGAGAGGAGCCTCGCCCAGGAGGCCTCCCTACGGCGCTCGGCCTATTCCATACAGAGAGGTGGGCCTCGGGGCTGACAGTCAGACACCCTCTGTCTCCCCTGGGGTCGCCTTTCCAACAGCGTCTACCGCATGGGGCACTAACACCAACAATTTGTGTGACAAAACTATTCCCTCACTCTGTCGATAGACACTGCTGTCGCTGCAACTGCTCGAAAGCACCCAGGTAAACCTCGTGCTACAGGATCAAGTACTGCTGAGAAGTACGCACAAGATCGCTGTTTGTCTCTGTGGGTCTGCACTAAAACTGATAATGTGCACCCATCCTTCTCGTGTACATATAATGTAAAAATCTTTGTATAATCTGGTGTACCTAACACTCGTGCAGAGCAAAGGGCCTGTCTCAATTGTTCAAAAGCATTCTGACATTCATCTGTCCATTCAAGAGGAGTCGGTGTATTTTTGGACAACAACGCTAACAAAGGTTTTATAATGTGTGAAAATCCTAATATCCACTGCCTGCAGAAAGACGCCAGACCTATGAAGGCACGAATATCTTTCGGAGTACAAGGAAGTGGTGTGTCTAAAATTGCTTGAATTCGATCTGATGTCAATGCACGTCCTTCCTTAGACAGAAGATGACAGAGGTAGGTCACCTTCGGTCTACAATATTGTAATTTCTTTCTCGAAACCTTGTGATTATTCTCGGCAAGGAAAGAAAGCAGGGAGAGAGTACTCTACTCTCATTGTTCATGCGTATCTGCTGCTAACAAAATATCATCAACATATTGAATAAGAGCCACTCCAGACTGTAGCTTACAAGAATCAAGCTGTCTTTTCAAAGCCTGACTGTAAATACTAGGACTTTCTGTATAGCCTTGAGGAACTCGACAAAATCTGGATGATCTATTATTTAAAGTGAAGCCGAAGAGATATCGGCTGTCAGGATGAATGGGGATCGAAAAGAAAGCGTTTTTTAAATCAATGACAGAGAAGGTGGTGGCTGTGGGTGTTACCAAAGTAAGTAAGGTAGTAATATCGGACACCACAGGATATTGGGGCACCACTATCTTATTAACTTCCCTCAAATCAATAATAAAACGGTAAATCCTAGTGTCTGTATATTTCTTTAGAATCGGAAGAATAGGGCTGTTGCAAACATTATAGGGAACTTCCTCCACCACTCCTACAGCAATTAAGTCATTTATTATATTCGTCAAAGCAACTTTACCTTCTCTAGGAATTTATACTGTGGTACACGGGGCAAAAGTGCTCCCTCCTTTACAATGATGTGTACGGGAGGGATAATCATCTGTCCTACATCAGTATCAGAAGTGGCCCATAAGGTACTTGGAAGAGGGCTAACGCATCGGCTATCTGAAGAAGACATGATCTCTCAATCTCTGGGTAATTCTCATTCAAAATAACCCGCACTCCTTCAGGGGCGCAGCGTATGGTTGCTCGAAAATACTTGAGCATATCAAGTCCCACAATATTATCTGGTGTGTTTGGAGACAACAAAAATGGACATGGGGCAGTGAACTTATCAATGTGAAATGGAAGGGACTGAGACAATGGGCTAAGGGAAGGTGTTCCATCGAACCCTATTGATGTAATCGTTTCGCCAGACAGGGGAGCCCTTGGAACCAATTGTTTGGACAGAGTGCTACGAGTAGCTCCTGTATCGACCAAAAACTGATCAGTAGAACCCAAAACATGCGCTGAAATATATGGACTCCTTTGATCTACTGGTACTTCAACAGATTCCATACCCCATCCTACGCAATCCTATGAGTACGTATTATCCTGAAACTCAGAAGACTCACCCTCAGCTATCTGATACTGATTCCGTCAATCAAAAGTATTATAGTCAGCCTGACCACGACCCCTAGCTTCAAACCTACCGCGATCACTCACTCCACCCCTTGGTCCTGAATAACTATTCCGAAACCTATTATTTCCTCGACCACACTGAATTCGCTGTTCTCGAAGCACCGGACAATCTGAAAGCCAATGTCCAGACTGTTTACAGTATGCACACTGATCTGCAGAGATATCAGAACGGGAAAAAGGCGGGCCAGAAGACCCACGTCTACCCCTATCATTTCCCCTCGGCTGCGTAGCGTAAACCTGAGACAACATCACCTTCTTCTTCAAATCTTTCGTCTTTTTATCACTACTTTCCTTAGCCTCCAATTCCTGTCGTTCATAATACTGAGCCATAGTTAGGAGAGAAGCAGGAGTTGCAGTGGTCCATGAACTTTCACTAGCCTTTAAACGCTTTTCAATCTCCGGTAGGAGATTAGCTACATACTTATCAACAAACAAATGCCTGCCCGTGTCCTCTGTTAATAATTGACCACAGTAATCATGAAACGCTTCCTCGAAGCGTGTAAAGAAATCAGAGACTGATTCATCTAGCTTCTGTTTTTCAAGAGGCCAACATCGTCCAATCAATCTTTTTAGGGGGAATGAGCGTTTTTAATTTATTCAAAATAGCCGCCGAGAGGTCTAAAATGAGTTGGCATGGCTTACACGCGGGTTCTCTATCCGAATCGGCCTGTACTAGATCCTTCCAATTTGCACCTAAAATCTGTTGATCATCAAACTTACGAATTGCCCTCCATATATCAGGAGGCAATATTAACCCAAAGAAAAGATCAATGTCAACTAATGTCATGACACATGAAGAAATAGCTCCGTCCACTCCCTCATAGAAAGCTGCCGGATTTTTGCGCGGGTCAGGTAAAGCTGTTTTAAGCGCCATAACATCCGCTCTATTCCAAGGAGTATAAACCCAATTATATATGAAATAACCTTTCGAATCCGCAGACAACCTATTATCATCTGCACCTTGACCTTTGGGAGGAACATACAAAGGCGCAGCTTCTCGCATAGGCATAACATGAACTGTATCACTCTTATCTGCTCCAAAGATAGGGCACTCCCTGGATTCAACCGTCGATCCAGACGCTGGCAAACCCGATGTCTTTTTCAACGTCCGTAGTCGTAATGTCTCGTCCCGTAGCTGAACCAGTTGCCGGAAGAAACCATCTGCTTCTGCGAGAAAAAAAACACCTTTACGTAAATTTTCACACCCAACTGCTATATCCTTAGATTCCAACTCAGATGAATACTTTCTAAACCGTTCAACAACTTCTTGCCCAAAATAGTCCAGAAAATACAATTTCTCTTTTTCAGACCACGTACGCATACAATCGTCAATGTTAGACCTGGCATCTTTGGCGTGGTTTCCCCCTATCTTTTTGCCTCTACCTCCTGTATTTTTGATGCTGTGCTGGATTTCGTTTTTGCTGGTTTAGATGCTTTGGACACTCTGCCACTGCTGATCAGTGCCAGAGTGTAAATACTCCCTATGTAAATTGTTATTCTGATTGGATATACATGTTTGGCATATTTGCGTCACCATGAAGTCCCTAGTAAAGTGCCCTAGGTGTGCCAGGGCTGGTGATGACAAATGCTACTAGTGGGCCTGCAGCACTGATTGTGCCACCCACAGGAGTAGCTCAAAAACAGTGTCTAAGGCCTGCCACTGCAGTGCCTGTGTGCAGTTTAGAAACGTCCATGTCCTCCTGGTCAGTGTCCCCACTGACCAGGCCAGACCCTTCCCTTTTTGTGCACATCAGTCACCCCTATGGAAGGCCCAAGGTACCCCCCTGGGCAGGGTGCAGTGTAGGTAAAAGGTAGAGTGTGTACTAGTGCAGGTGACATGCTCTGGTAGTGAATGGCAGCCATTTTCGTTTTTCACTATCGTAAGGCTATCTTGCTCCATAGATTAACATAGGGGAAGCTGGCTACAGTGGCTTCCAGTATTTCTTCCCATAGGAACAAGATAGGACATAAGTATCTAGTATCCCTGAACTCAGAATTTAATAACACATCTTTTAGGAAAGGTTGTTTTTAAATCCTGTGTTTGAGAACAGCACTTTTAGAAAGTTGCTGTTCTCTTGTCTAACCCTTCTGTGTGCCTGGGCCTGTTTGTGTATTGACTGTTTGGTTTGAGAGTGACAGGGGCTGGGGATTCCCCAGGATGCTGGCTGAGTCAGCCCTAGGCTGAAAGACTGCATTTGCAACTGGAGTGGTGGGAGGAGTTAGCACCTGGGCCTGAATAGGGCTGGGCCTGCCTTCCACAATGCTGGCTCCACCTCCTGCTGGGCGGCTGACGACCCTGCCCCTCACTTTGAAAGGAAAGAAGAAGCCAGCAAAAACAAAGTACTCTGGAAACACCCAGAACTGGTTCAGACCGGGCTCAGGGCCCACATGCACAGAGAGAACAAAGACTTTAGGGTTATAAGTACAGGACCCCTGACAACAGAAAATTAGATCATCCTGGAATCAAGAAGGAACCTCTGCCAAGGATAAAGCTGAAACTGAAGAAGAAAGACTGTCCTGCTGTTGCTCTGCTGGACTGACCTGTTGCTTTGCTGCCAAGGAGAGAGGAAGGACTTTGCTGTTGTGCTGTGTCCCCTGTCTTCAAGGAATCTCCAAGGGCCTGAGAAGAGCTGGCTCCCTGTTCTGAAGTCCCAGGAACAAAAGGACTTCACTCCCAGCTTCCCTGAACTCTGCTGAGAGAGTTCTGTCCTTCCTAGAGTGCTTGATCCAGTTGTGGGGCCTCTGGAAGTGGTACCTGTGCTGGGAAGCTTGAAACTAAGCTTGAGAGACTTTTGAAACTGAAAAGTGTCACATCGCTCGCTTGCGGAGCACATCCCTGACAGTGCGAGAAGTTTCCTGCCGCTACGGAGGTCGAGATCGTCGCAGCACCTGACGCCGCTGCCAGAGACGTTGCATCCTTCGTTTGCGGGACGCACCAGACCGGTGCCGGAAAATCGAACATCGCTGGGTGAGATCGCCGCACCGCTTGCGGACCGCATCACGGCCCTGCAAGCATCATCGCAGAACCATCGCATCGAGGAGTTGCGAGAGAGAGGATCACCGCTGGACTGCGCATCGTCGCCCCGGAGATCGTCGCAGCCCCTACGAGATCGTCGCATCGTGCCTTTGCGAAAACAAACTTCCTACGGGACCTACGCACCGGAATCCATACAAGTGGCCTTCCTCCCCATACAGACCGGATTCGTCGCAACACGCCCGCTGCTGCAGCGGGGCTGTTGCATCGCCTCCCCAGGGTCTCAGGAGCAACGCATCGCTTGTTTTCCACCGCACCAGCTTCTGCTTTTGGAACTTTGTTGCAACTAAAAGGTACTGTGAGTAAACGTGACGCATCTGTGAACTTTTCACGCATCAGTAGAGAATTCTATCGCAACGTAGAGAATTCTATCGCAACGTAGAGAATTCTATCGCAACATAGAGAATTCTATCGCAACCTAATGAATTTTAATGCAACCTTAAGAACTCTTTTGAAACCATATTCTTGAACTGTGTATGTTGGATTTTTGTCGTTTTGGTCTTGTGTAGTTTAGATTAAAATACCTTTATTTTTCTAAACTGTTGTGGAGTCAGTTTGTGGTGTTTTCACTGTGTTACTGTGAGTGTTGGTACAAATACTTTACGCATTGCCTCTGGTTAGCCTAGACTGCTCGTGCCAAGCTACCTAGAGGGTGAGCAGGGGTTATCTCAGAGGGTTATCTCCTTGCCCTGACTAGAAGCAAGGGTCCCTATTTGGACAGTGGTACCTACCTCTGCCAACTAGAGACCCCCAGATCTAACAGTCAACCTCTGAAATAGAAATAGCATCAACGTTAAGTTTACGAGCCATCCCACGTAATTCCGCAGATCGAGCAGTAGTAAGCATAGAACGGGTATCTCTTTTTTTATCCTGGTCCGTAGGTGAATCAGAATCCACATCCGGAGCCGTAGGCATAATATACAGAGGCGGGCAACGATCTAACAATGAAAAATCATCAGATTCATTAGTAAGGACAGGATAAAGAGGGCGTTGAATAGGAAACTGACCGTTAATCTGTAAATTATGCTCCCGTATCTCCCTCTCTTTCTGGTCCTGTAGTTCCTTATCCTGTAGCTGTAAAGCTTTAACGTGGGCAGCCTTTCGCTGCTCCTTGTCCGCCAAGGCTTGTTCACGCTTCATCCGTTCACGCACCGCTTTCTCCCACATACGCACACAATCAAACATATCCTGTCTAGACCTGCGCTGAAACAAACACTGCTCCACATACTGAACCTTTCGTAAATCAAACGACCCATGTAGTGGCCATTGCAATTCAAGATCGGCCTTAGTATATTTGTTCCATAGTGTACTATACATAATAGGGGGGAGGCCAAATTTTATGTACATTTCACGATTAGGTGTACCTTCGGGGGGAGCCGGCCTAGATTAATTTAATCGATAACTGGTACCATTTCCAAGACAGCACATTTCTCGGAGCGTGCTAAAAACAGGCATGAAAACGCGATATTATTACACTAAGTGGCACTCAAAATGTTTTACACATAGTGCGCCGTTCAAACAAATACAAAATCAGAGAAATATCTCTACATTACCTGCCTATGTGAGGTGCACTCTACATATAATACAAATCACAGATCCAAATGTTAGCTAACTCAAACAGATCCAAAAAGCCACAGTAAGTGTCAGTAGACTACCTTACCAATCCAAAGCTTACCAAATATTCCAAACGTCCAGGTTTCAACTGCCAAGTTCTCGAATCGGCCAAACGGTCACTGCACGGCCACCCAACAATCAGGATCTCAGTCGAGGACCACCGGAACCACCTGGAAGGTCACGTCGGAAGGAAAGGAAAAAACACTGTGGGTGCCAAGACTCGGGTCACTCAATGGCAGCGCGCTTCTAAGGGCGAGTTTCCAATCCTTCATCACGACCAATCCTTCGGGCATCCGAGTCGCCGATGAGTCCCTATGCGGGCACTAATTTGTGGTATTGGGTTTCAACAGACCTACATACTCTGCAAAAACTCTCGATACCTTAGAATAGAAGTTGGCACGGAAACTGAAAATGCAAAAGACACGTTTATTAAGACCCCATGGGGTGGAGGTACAACTTTGGCAATGCAAGAAGTATCACACTGAACATTGAATACGTAGCTTCTTTTATACAGTTTACAGGAATTTGAAAAATAGGCGGTACACACTTTATGCAACTTTAGGCACATATAAGGGCATTTTTGGAACACAGCCAGCTTGTGGGAGGAGTTTAGTACCACTGGTCAGTTTGGAGAACATTCCTAAGCAGTGACCGTTCATTAACCTTGAAAGCCCGAATAGGCATGTACAGGCTTGACCATTACTAAAAATAGCCTGTTGCTGGGCAGATCAAATGGCCATTGGGAGAGAAAAAGGACAAAAGGGCATGCTGACCACGAGGCAGCGCATTCACTTAAAATGGAAGTCAGGAATACAAAATGGCCTCCAGAATATAGTCAAGCTAACAGTGAAAGTTTGTGTAGCTGAAGCAAATGCTAACCCAGTCGCTGTCAAATTACGACACTTCCTCTGGATCTTGTATCCGTCAGGGATGGCGGAGGCGATGTCGGGGGCAGAGGCGGCGTAGCTCCAGGTTTCTGTGAAGAAGGCAACGTCTGACGAGAAGGTATCGAGGAGGTCCCAGATCCCTATGGCGTTTTTGTGCAGGGAAAGCACGTTGAGGAGATGCATTTCAGGGCTTCGATAGTGTTGGCGTCTGACGTGGGGGTGGTGTTCGTGGGAGTGCGTAGGGCTGCAGTGATGGCAGGAGAATTGACCATGGGTGGTGTTCCGCATGGACAGCTCGCAGTTGTTTCTTCCGGGGTTGAGTGCGAAGAAGACAGCTGAGTCATAGCGGTGGATGCTCGGAGATCCTGGGTCCGTGGGGCTGGTCGTGGTCGGGTCGAAGACGGGCGCAGATGGGCTTGCCATTGGCGTGCCTTTGGTGCCATTAAATAGTGAAGGGGGAAGGGAAGCTCAGCTGGGAGATGGGAGCGAGGATGGCAGGGGGGAGGGGCCGCGGGGGAGCAGCGGCGGCAAAAGGGTGACGAGAGATCGGGCACGTAAACATAAGGGCACAGACACGGATAACAGCACAGTAAATACAATTACAACTAAACTACTTACAAAAGACAGCCAAAGTCACAAGGGCAAAACGGGCACAATGAGCACAACCAGGTAGACTGGCAACAAAGTAGAGGCAAGGCTCGAACACCTATCAGCCACCTCTCAGCAGCAGCGGCACAACAGCGGAGCTGCTGAGTTGAGAGAGCAGGTCCCTGACCAGAGTTCAGAGGTCGAGCTAGCTCACCCGCGCAGCAGCCGCCATTAAATAGTGATGGGGGGGAAGCTCAGCTGGGAGGCAGGAGCAAGGACAGCAGAGGAGAGGGGCCACAGGGGAGCAGTGGCGGGAAAAGGGTGACGAGAGAACAGGCATGGAAAAACAAGGGCGCAGGCACGGACAGCAGAAAGGTAAATGCAATTACAATTACCTACTTACAATAGACAGCCAAAGTCACAAGGGCAAAATGGGCACAACGAGGCAGACGGGCAACAGAGCAGATGCAAGGCTCGATCACCTACCTGCAACCTCTCAGGGCAGCGGCACAACAGCAGAGCTGCTGGGAGAGAGAGCAGGTCCCTTACCCTCTAACTTCTTCAGTGTGCTCAAATCATCTATACTCCCACTTTGGACCAAGATAGTAAATGCTGCTCTACTTCAAAGCACGATCCTAAACTGCCTAAAGTCTGGGCAGGTTTCCCACATCCTCAAAAAACCCAAATTAGATCTCACAGACCTAAACAACTTCCACTCAATCGCCAACATCATGACTCTGGCAAAGCTCCTCAAAAATGAGTGCACATTCAACTCTTTAACCACATAAAACAATTCCGACTTTTAGACCAATTCCAATATGGCTTCTGTCTGGGTCACATCACCGAATCGGTTCTTACACACACAGTGGACGATTAGTTAAAAATGTAAGATCAGAACAAATCCTGCCTTCATATTCCTCCTCGACCTATAGTTTGCAATCAATACGGTTAAGTATAATAAACTATTAGGCCTATTGGAACATAGGATGGGGTTAGCAGGGTCTGTCCTAAACTGGTTCTCCTCAGCAACAGAACTCAAAGATTCAAGGTTAATCAGTCCCTCTCTAAGTTCACTCTGGTCACATTAGGGATTTCACAGGGATCCCCGGTCTCACCCACTCTCTTTAACCTGTTCGTGGAGCCTTTAACAGAAATTCTGAGATCATCCAACATCCACTATCACCTGTACGTTAATGGCACCCAATTGTTCCTAAAAGTCTCCTCCCCCAAAGACATCAGGTCCCTCAACTTAACTCTACAAAAAAATCCCAAATTGCATCAGATGCAACCTCCTCAAACTAAACACTCTCAAAACAGAATTCCTGCTAATCACCCCTCCTCAAACAGACACCCGTTATCAAGGAATGGATCAAGCAACTAGCAGCTCTTAACAGCTTGCCACATGTTATAGATTCCACAAGATCACTGAGAATAACTCTTGACAAGAACCTGAACATGCAGAAGCACATCAGTGCGCCCAAAAAAGGAGCGAACCTTCAATTGAACATCTTAAGATAAATACAATCCTTCCTCCCACTCATTTACTTTAAGTCTACTGTGCAAGTCCTAGTGATTACCAAGTTGGACTATGAATTTGCAACCCTCTGCGGACTGCCCAGATCTAAGGCAGCTCCTCTAAGGGTCTCTCTCAACTCTGCTGCAAGGCTCATCACAGAATCTAAAAGAAACAACCACATCACCCCTGATTTGAAATCTCTAAACAAGAGCAAGAATACAGGTAGAAATTGCCTGCATGACCCATAAAGCCATACACTTCAATATCCTGAAATACCTTGCACAGAAACTGGAAATCTCTGGCAGCTGTAAATCCTCTAGAAGTTCCATCACCTTATTGCAGAAACCACAGAAAATCTATAAAAAGAAAACTTACAACTGACCCTTCTCTGGCATATCCCAGAGAATTTGGAATTCCTTTCCCCCTGAAATCAGATTGAATCCCTCAAATGCATCTTTCAAAAATTTAGTTACAGTAACCGTAATTAACACATTTCTACCCTAAAACACAAGAATTCTACTTGCCGTGCCTATCATGGCTTGTTCACTATATCCATGTCTACTCTTGCTTGTTACGATTGTGTTTTGTATTTGTAGGGCTTGACATTGAGGTGGTCTCTCCCTCAACTGGGGAGCTACCACATCCCATATTGACCTTGATAATGCTATTGTTGATTCTGTATGTCTCTTCTCTTTGACCATTTGTAAAGTGCTCTGATACCCTTGGGGGTCATGTTCGCACTATATAAAACTTTTCAAATAAATTAATTAAAAACCCTCAGCAGCCATACACTCTGCCCATCCATGAACCCTGAAACCCTTCAACAACTTTACACTCCACCCATCCCTGAAACCTAAAAAAACCTCACACCCCTAAATACCACTCATCTGTGAACCCTAAAAAATACTCACCATCCCTACATTCCACCCATCTCTGAACCCTAAAAACTAATTTCTATGCCTGAACTCTATTTATTCCTCACAACTAAAAACGCATCATCGCCCTAACCATTACCCGTCCCTGAACCCAAAAACCCCATAGAGTCCTAAACTGCATGCCAGCTTAATGTAATGTTAGATTTTTTTTTTATTACCTTTCCTTTAAAATGTTTTGTTTCATTTTCGTTTTTTTTTTTAGTTTCTCAAAATTGTCTTTCCTTAAAATTTTAAAATTGGTTTTCTGTCATTTGGGTTCCTCCAATGTAGTTTCTCAGTTCTCTTTTCCATTATTCACAAACATCACCCTACTAGACAATGTCTTCAAACCTAGGAAAACTGCCTCACATGTAAAACCCTCATTGCCACATGCACCCTTCCCTCTTACATAACTCATTTTTAACTACGGCCAATTTTAATTCACTCTTGTATCAATACCCTTCCCCCAAAGCCATTGGAATCTAAAGGTCTCAGAAGGGTTCAGACAGCCGGCAGAGTTAGCAACATAGGCCTAGCACCAAACCTCTTCTCACTAAGTAGCCTTCTGTTGACAGCGCCTTAAATACCTGGGCTATTCTAGCTCCCCTTCCAGAACATGTCCCTAACGCAGAGTGTCCATGGTCTAAAATCAGGTTAAAACAAACCTCCTGACCTCTTTATGTGCACTTTATAAACTCACATATCTCGATGAAGCTGTCCAAAAAATTAACACCAAGCCCTACGACTCTTAAGTAGCAACCTACTACTCTAGTTAAGAAAATAGATTTTATATTCCTTCAAAAAACCGAAATATAGTGCTCAGTAGTACATTGAAAGGTAAACTTTGTATTCACTAATGAAATGAGCAATATTCTGCCCCAGAAACGAGGAGTAGTTTCTCTCATAGCTGCACATCTCTTTGAGCTGGTGATCTAAAATGATCCGCTCTAGACAAGGTCTCCTGTCGGTTTTATTATTGGATGAGTGGATGTCTTTTGTGAGAGATAGAAGGAATATGGTAGGCAGACTCCTCAATTGGAGGCTCACACAAGAGGTGTTTAGGAATTTTGTGAAGTCTAAGTGAATCTTGGCCTTGTTCAAGAGTCAAGAGATATTTCTGGATACTTATATTAAATTTTTTATAAAAAGGAGGAATGGGAGATACAGAAGTGACTGTCTCAAGTGGCAAGACTTGAGGGTCATTTCCAAATCACAGAGTCTTATTAATGACCAATTCTTGATCTAGCAGGCACTTGAATCCCTAAGATTGAGAGGGTGCATAGATTCTGCAGCAATGACACTGAACCGGCGGGACATGGGAAGCTTACAACGGCACTGAGCTGGTAGGATACTTACAACAGCATTGAGCTGGTGGGACTTGGGATGCTTACAACGACACTGAACCGGTAGGATACTTACAACGACACTGAACCGGTAGGATACTTACAACGACACTGAGCCGGTGGGACGTGGGGTGCTTACAATGACACTGAGCCGGCTGGACATGGGAAGCTTACAACGACACTGAGCTGGTAGGATACTTACAATGACAATGAGCCGGTGGGCCTGGGATGCTTACAACGACACTGAACTGGTAGAATACTTACAACAGCTTTGATCTGGTGGGACATGGGATGCTTACAACGACACTGAGCCGGTAGGATACTTACAACAGCATTGAGCAGGTAGGACATGGGATGCTTACTATGACACTGAACCGGTAGGATACGTACAACGACACTGAGCCTGTGGGACATGGGGTGCTTACAATGACACTGAGCCGGTGGGACATGGGATGCTTACAGCGACAGTGAACTGGTAGGATACTTACAACAGCATTGAGCTGGTGGGACACGGGATTCTTACAACGACACTGAGCCGGTGGGACATGGGATGCTTACAACAACACTGAGCCAGTGGGACATGGGATGCTTACAACGACACGGAGCCGGTAGGATACTTACAACAGCATTGAGCTGGTGGGACATGGTATGCTTACTACGACACTGAACCGGTAGGATACTTACAACGACACTGAGCCTGTGGGACATGGGGTGCTTACAATGACACTGAGCCGGTGGGACATGGGATGCTTACAGCGACAGTGAACTGGTAGGATACTTACAACAGCATTGAGCTGGTGGGACATGGGATGCTTACAACGACACTGAACTGGTAAGATGCTTACAACAGCATTGAGCTGGTGGGACACGGGATTCTTACAACGACACTGAGCCGGTGGGACATGGGATGCTTACAACGACATTGAGCCAGTGGGACATGGGATGCTTACAACGACACTGAGCCGGTAGGATACTTACAACAGCATTGAGCTGGTGGGACATGGGATGCTTACTACAACACTTAACCGGTAAGATACTTACAACGACACTGAGCCTGTGGGACATGGGGTACTTACAATGACACTGAGCCGGTGGGACATAGGATGCTTACAACGACACTGAACTGGTAGGATACTTACAACAGCATTGAGCTGGAGGGACATGGGATGCTTACAACGACACTGAACTGGTAGGATACTTACAACAGCATTAAGCTGGTGAGACATGGGATTCTTACAACAACACTAAGCCGGTGAGACATGGGATGCTTACAATGACACTGAACCGGAAGGATACTTACAACAGCATTCAGCTGGTGGGACATGGGATTCTTACAACGACACTGAGCTGGTGGGACATGGGATGCTTAAAACGACACTGAGTCGGTGTGACATGGAATTCTTACAACAACACTGAGCCGGTGGGCATGGGATGCTTACAACAACACTGAGCCAGTGGGACATGGGATGCTTACAACGACACGGAGCCGGTAGGATACTTACAACAGCATTGAGCTGGTGGGACATGGTATGCTTACTACGACACTGAACCGGTAGGATACTTACAACGACACTGAGCCTGTGGGACATGGGGTGCTTACAATGACACTGAGCCGGTGGGACATGGGATGCTTACAGCGACAGTGAACTGGTAGGATACTAACAACAGCATTGAGCTGGTGGGACATGGGATGCTTACAACGACACTGAACTGGTAAGATGCTTACAACAGCATTGAGCTGGTGGGACACGGGATTCTTACAACGACACTGAGCCGGTGGGACATGGGATGCTTACAACGACACTGAGCCAGTGGGACATGGGATGCTTACAACGACACTGAGCCGGTAGGATACTTACAACAGCATTGAGCTGGTGGGACATGGGATGCTTACAACGACACGGAGCCGGTAGGATACTTACAACAGCATTGAGCTGGTGGGACATGGTATGCTTACTACGACACTGAACCGGTAGGATACTTACAACGACACTGAGCCTGTGGGACATGGGGTGCTTACAATGACACTGAGCCGGTGGGACATGGGATGCTTACAGCGACAGTGAACTGGTAGGATACTTACAACAGCATTGAGCTGGTGGGACATGGGATGCTTACAACGACACTGAACTGGTAAGATGCTTACAACAGCATTGAGCTGGTGGGACACGGGATTCTTACAACGACACTGAGCCGGTGGGACATGGGATGCTTACAACGACACTGAGCCAGTGGGACATGGGATGCTTACAACGACACTGAGCCGGTAAGATACTTACAACAGCATTGAGCTGGTGGGACATGGGATGCTTACTACAACACTTAACCGGTAAGATACTTACAACGACACTGAGCCTGTGGGACATGGGGTGCTTACAATGACACTGAGCTGGTGGGACATAGGATGCTTACAACGACACTGAACTGGTAGGATACTTACAACAGCATTGAGCTGGAGGGACATGGGATGCTTACAACGACACTGAACTGGTAGGATACTTACAACAGCATTGAGCTGGTGGGACATGGGATTCTTACAACAACACTAAGCCGGTGAGACATGGGATGCTTACAATGACACTGAACCGGAAGGATACTTACAACAGCATTCAGCTGGTGGGACATGGGATTCTTACAACGACACTGAGCTGGTGGGACATGGGATGCTTAAAACGACACTGAGTCGGTGGGACATGGAATTCTTACAACAACACTGAGCCGGTGGGCATGGGATGCTTACAACAACACTGAACCAGTTTTGCATGAGATGCTTAAGCGCCAATGGTTGAAGTCTCCAGAACTGCACCAATGGTTGCAATGAGTATGGATGTTCGAATGGGGTGCCCGATAAACCCAATGAACCAGGGGGTGCAAATAACACTGTCCTTCAGAAATTTTCAATATTTTATTTGACCTTTAGTTGGAACTGAGACAACGGTGCGTTGCATATCATAAACTGTCAATAAAAAATAATACAAATATAGATGTTTAGGTAAACCAAAGTGTTTTTTAACGTTATAAAATATTAATATTTTGTTTCAACGAATAATTGTTTAATAATAGCGACGTAAATGAAAGTATACTTTTTATAGTTAAAAAAACCGATGCCGGTGATGCAGTAGCACGTAAAGAATACCCACGTATGACTGCCTCTGCCTATCACACTGAACTGTGACGTACCTGCCAGTTTCTCATTGTGTCCGTCGCCGCCTGGTCTCCCCGTCATGAGGATGCACCTTTACTGAGAACTTTATTCGGGAAGATAGCAGTTGTTCAAAACCCTTATCACCACCCCAACAACACAACCACCGTCCCCAAGCGGCACGTGTCACACACTGACTGACAGCCCGTGGGTAATAGGGGCTCTATACGCGCACTCCTGGGAGGGGGCTGTGCACCCTTCTCACAATGTGGCGGGGGCTGTGCACCCTTCTCACGATGCCGCAGAACCCACCTTTCCCCACCGCACCCTCCCGGAGGAGTGAGAAGTGAATGTCAGAATGAGTCTGTGCTCTCTGAGCCTCTGCCTACTTTACGCGCAGGTCACGTCTTTATCGTATTTGAGGAGATTCCAAGTGGCTCAACTTCTATCTCGTATAAAACGGAGAACCTCTCACCATTCATCTCACTAAAATATTAATAAAACTTTAATAGTCTGCCAGATGCTCTCCATCTACACAATTACTGCCCTGAAACGGCGAGGCAGCAGCAATTAACAGCGTGCAGGAGCGAAGGCAGCGACGTGGCGGGGACGGTCACGTGACCGCTTGGGTTGGGGGGCTATCTTTTAGTGTTGTTTATTAGGAGCTACGCACCCCCTGCAAGCCCTTCCACAGCCCAGGGGGCGGGAGGGGTTCTATACATTAGGACTATCTCACGCTAACACTAGACCCAACATTCCACACACAGGAACAACTTTACAGAAAAATAGTCACTTTTGAACCACAACAAAAAATCCCTTGAGCTCGGCTCATTTAAAGTCACTGCTCGTATTATGTGCCCAAGAGTGACTTTAGCGTGCTCATGAGCCTTGGAATAGCTACGCAGTGGATTTTTTTCATTCACACGCCAATCTCCAGTGCGGGGAAGCGCTTCTCCTCTACCTGCCGTTTTGAGACTCTTTGACGCGTGCATTATGTATGTAGTATGAATCGTATGTAGTGCAACATACATAGCACATACTTAGAGGGGATGTATTACACAACTATCTGGCACATGCATCAATGTAGGCTTTTGCGATTCCTTAATTGCGATTATTAAGGAATCGCAATTAAGGAATCGCAAAAGCATATGCATGTAGGAATCGCTATAAAAATAGCGATTCCTACACGTTCCTTAATTGCGACTCGTAAATTGCTAGTCGCAATTAAGGAATGCTGTCCCATTCATTCCTATGGGCCTCCAGGCCCATAGTAATGAAATGGAGATTGCATGAGCAATTTGCGAGTATCAGTAGGTACTCGCATATTGCTCATGCAATTTCAAGGGTGTAAGGGTGTCAAAATGACACCCTGTTGCAACCCTGAAAATGATCTGTGCACATATGTTGCACACACAGATGCCCTAAGGGCATGTGTGTGCGCAACATGAAACTTTGAAAAATGCGCAAAAGTGCATTTTTCAAAGTTTTTGCAAATTACCATGAAGTTCAACTTCCTGGGAATTTGCTACTCCTATTAGCGTAATCGCTAATTTTTTTACTTTAATGCATTGCATTTAAGGAATTTCAATTTGGGATTCCTTAAATGCAATCGCAATTTAAGGAATCGCAATTTAGAGATTCCTTAAATTGCAATTTTTGCATTTGGGATGATGCATCCCAAATGCAAAAATACCGGTCGCAAAGGGACAGATTCTGAGAATCTGCCCGTTTGCAACCGCTATTTCCTTTGATGCATGTGCCTGTAAGCGAGGGCAAATACGGTAACCCGCATGAAAAAATTAGCTACATGCCTGGATAGGGTGGGGGCCTGTACTTGTGCTTCTATATGAGTGGGTGAGGACAGAATGGATTCAGTACCTACCCCTTGAATCTAGAAATCAGTGTCAAGCCTCAGCAATGGCTAGCACCCCTTCAATGCCCTACTTATAAGACCGGGGGCCTGCTCTTGTGCCAGGCACTCCAACGGGCACAATGTAGTCGCAATCCAAGCCCTTCTCTTGCATAAGGTACCCAGCCCTCCCTTTGTAGCAGGCACCGCTGGAGTGGCCTTGTTGGAAGAAAACTCGCACCACGATCCTGCTTATGAAGTATGTACCTCACCCCGCAGTTGTGGCATACACCACCATGACCCTCAATAACAGGCTACCCCCTCCTGCCCGTGCAGCAGGCTGTGTGGTGCCCGGACATATCTTTGAGGAAGCCCCACTAGCTGACTTAAAGCTCTCCAGTCCCACCTTTATCATGTTACCTCAGCCCTGCTCCTGTTGAAAGATCCCTAATCCTCCCTTTGTACCCTGCACATCAACCCTGAGACTGCTGCTGGCTTTTCAGTGCTTTCTTTGTACCGGGCACCCCAGTCGTGCTTTCTAGCAGACAGATTGGTGCCCGGTCCTGCATTTGTAGCAGGCAACTCATGACGCCCTTATTACAGGCACCTAAGCCCTTCCTTGTTGCTAAGTACATGAGCCCAACCATTGTGTTAGGCACACAGGCTCTCACTTTGTAATAGCAGAGGGGTGAAAGCCCATTATGTCATTTTATTGTCTGGCTTAGAGACAATTTTTGCTGACTCATTAACCTGGCATACTAATAATATTAATTAAATACATAACAAATAATAAATAAACAATCCTATATACACAGAGGGACTTTGGGTCAGTCCTCATCTACTGGTGTGTTCATATGTCATTCACATTTTCAACCACACACAACAGACTAAGGCATGCATCAGCACACTTCAGCCTTTGGCTGTATTGCGTTTTAAGTGAAGACATTTTGCCTAATCAGATGTGCATATCCTCCCTAACAATAGTGGTCTTCCATTCACGGGCTTGTTATGTAAACTCCGACTCTGGCTATATAAGGTTTGCTTTCACACCCACAGGTGTCACAAGGGAACTTAGTTAAATGCCTGTGAGCAATCAGGTTGTTATAGACCCACACGATTCAATACATAGATTATGTGATGTTCGTGCTTTCTAGGTTACTAACAGTCCCTAAACAGGGATTCAGGGACACAGTGGTAACTTGAAAGCACACTTTCTTTCTTTACAATATCACAGAAAAGTAATGCACTAAGAAAAGACACACTGGACTGGATTCACAAAGATCCTCCACACTTGTGAATGAGCCTCCGCAATCATGGGGAATCCCCACAATAAGATTCCTCCTCAGTTGCGGAGACTTCATCATGACTATGTAGCCTCCGCCACGAGGGAGGAGGCTCTTTGTGAATCGGGTCATGTATGCTTAAAAGTGTCAATTTCAACAGGCTCTCCCTGTTGGTGAGCACATCTAAATAACCACACCGAATATTTTAAAACAGCACTAAAGCATGTTGTGAGCAACAATGACAATACGAACATTTCTACCTTCATGGAAATATCATCTAGAAACCTAACACTCTAATGGGTAGATGCATCATTGTTGCCGTTTGCGATTCCTAAATTGCGAAAATTAAGGAATCACAATTTAGAAATCGCAAACGGCAATGCATGAACAATTCGCATTTATTTTTGCGATTCGGTATTTTTCCTTAATTGCAATTCACAATTTGCGAATCGCAATTAAGGAAAACCCTTCCCATTGATTCCTATGGGCCGAAAGGCCCATAGGAATCAATGGGAAGGCAATCACATTTTGCGAATTTCAAATTGCAATTCGCAAAATGTGAATGCAATTTCAAGGGTGCAGGGGGGGGGTTCAAAGAACCCCTCCCTGCACCCCTGAAATGTAATTTCAAATGCAATTTATACACACACATGCCCCAAGGGCATGTGTGTGTGTAAATTTAAACTTCCAAAAATGCAATTTGTGCATATTTGATAGTTTTAGGTAAATTAGCATGAAGTTCAATTTCATGCTATTTTACCCCTTCCAAACTGCGAAATCGCAATTTAAAAATAATCATGCATTGCATTTAAGAAATCTCTAATTGCGATTTCTTAAATGCAATCGCAATTTTAGAAATCGCAACATGGTTGCGATTCCTAAAATTGCGAAATGCATGATGCATTCCAAATTAGTCAATTGCATTCGCAAACGGCCGAAAAATGCGATTCACACCGTTTGCGAATGCAATTCTGTTTGATGCATCTAGGCATAAATCCTACTTCTATGCGCTATAATATGAGAGCATAGAGTAGGGTAACGTGCATCTAGAGTTTCCTAGGGAGAATCAACACACTGCATACCTCTTTACAGCAAGAAGCTGTGGTTGTCAGTAGCCAGGAGAAAGTGTTCCCTCGAAAGGAGAATACTCAGCAGCATCTGCTTTTCTCCTCCCATACTTTGCTTGGTATCAGCTTTCAGTGTAGAACAGGATGTTGCAGCATCACAGCAGTCTGGCAGTCTCGATCAGGACCTTCTGGCTGTAGCTTGCACAATAATCTGGGGCGGAGGACCTCTCCTCCTAAGTGGTTGCTTGATGGGCCTCTCATTCTGTGGCGTATCTGAAATGGTAGTTTCTGACATAACCGTAGGAAGGTTAAAATCCGCATTGGAGAACACAGAAGCAATGTGAGATTAAAAAAGAACACAACGAAATTATGTGCCCATTACGTTGAAGCAGGCCATACATGTGACGACCTGAGGTGGACGGTCCTTGAGATGCTTCAAGAAAGAGACACGAATGCTGAACAAATCCTTTTCGAAAAGGAACAAAGATGGGTGAATCAACTGAAGACCCATGTGTCGGGGATGAACGATAATATTCCTTGGCATCATTTTTACTGATCCCCCCTTGTTCCTGGTAATAGCACTACCACGCATAGCACAGACACCATCATTACCCTTCCAATTTGTCTGAACTTGGGATTTAGATTTAGCACCTTATGCCTAGTGCCCCTTGAGAGAGGTGCAACTTAACAGACAGTGGCCATATGTAAAGAAATGTCCTGTATATCAATGGAGACACCCCTTCCAGTTTAATTTAATAATAAAAATCGGCCCTTTTCCGTAATAAATTTCTTAAAATGTCTATGAATATAATTGGCCCGCTTTAAGCGTTTCGATCTGTTCTAGATAACTTTGCACAAATTAGCGTACTGTCTAGAATCACGACGCTAGTCGGTTCTCCACGCTATAGACCTCGTCTATGTTTAGCTTAATTAAATAAATTTAATAATACAAATCAGCCCGATCTCTTTAGTATATTTCTTTTAATTGACCTAAAAATTTCAATGGCCCGCTTAAAGCACCTCTATCTAATTTCAGTCAGACCAAGATAACTGTGCACTAATTAGTGTATTATCTATAATCACGACGCGAGTCTGTCTTTCACATTACAGACCTCGTCTATGTCTATTTTGCAACGTCAAAAGGTGCCGACCTGCCCGCGCTCGGCGCTTCCAGGGGCAGAGCCAGCACAGTAAATTTCGGCACGTTCACGTGGGTAAGTGAGAAACCTTCGAGCGCAGTACTCGCTGTGCTCCCCAGGCTCACTATGATATTTATATATCGTTTCTATTACTTGTAGTCCAGATCACGATTAATAGCGACTCTAAGCACCCTGAAGAGGAGGAACTCTCTAAGCAATCAGGTATTCCATCACATTGACCCTACTGTAACCCTAATATGTCTGTGGTGCATTGTACTAACATATAATGACTATCATCGGGCTAAGAAGGCATTGAAAACGTAAAATACTTATAAATCGCCCTATGAAAAAATTTGGGTATTGTTTACAACTATAATCGATGTCCTTAACGTACAGCTTGGAAGGCCCTTGAACTAAACCTAGCTGCACTGGATTCATGTTACTTATGACGCCAGAGCAGCACAAGTTTATCACGAGCTTTACAGTGACATAACATACAAGAGCATCCTTGAAGCTCGAGTGGTCGCGTTCTGACCGAGACCTTTGCCACTTTGTTGTTCTCTTTCCCACCTTTTCACCGCTCGTTAACAGTTTGAGTGCATTTAGTATTATGCACCCTTAAAAACGGCACTTATCAACTAGAATTTTGTGCTAGAGACTGTGACACAAATGAACAGTCAAGTATGCCTAATATACATATGTGAACAATATGATGTTTTGTTTTTTGTTTCCAAATATACAGGAAAATGAATCTGTGATTGCCTGTAAGCACATGAATACTGCACAAGTTGTGTAAGTAAATCCCCCCCTTTGTATTTGTCCTGACGAAAGCTCTGTAGACCCGGCTGGGCCATCAGGAGCTGAAACATGTCGACATTTTATCAATATCATATATGATAATCCCGTCACACGATTATCGAATATACCCAGTTATTTTAGTCAACAGTACTCACCCTTTCTAATAAATTTGTCGTGTTGGTGAACATACTGTTTTTTATATTTACCCTCGTAGTTTGGCCTTTGGACCCTTTCCATCTGGAGGTGTCATTTGATCTCTGGACACTTCTACATTCTCCAGAGGTGCCTCGGGTGAGGCAGGCATACTTTACCTTTGACCACCCAATGACTATGCCATGACGCTAGATGAGGGGCGGAAAAACAAATATACCGCATCGTTACAATCTTCAGCGTCTATGAGGGTTGTCAAAGAGAACCAATGGTTTCTGTAGATACAAGTGTCCTTTTCTTATTGATTACTAAGATATTGCCCTTGGGGAACTGAACGGGACAAGAATTCCTCATCCCTCTTCTTTGATGAATAACCGTAGGAATGTCTAACATAACCTGTGAGCATGAATATGTTAGTCATATATGCTCTCTTATAAACAGACAAGGTAAAAACATGTCAATCCAGTCTGCATTGTTCATGTTATTATTATTGACTGACCTTGAAATAAATTTAACAAGGCACTTGTCCCAGAATGGTGTTCCATCAGGTGTCATATCAATGTCATTGTCTGAGTGCCTTGACACTTTCACAGGTACTTGGAAAGACAAGGACAGATGGCCACTGCATCAAAGGCAGCCATGCCAATGATTAGGTGAAAATAGAGAAAATGTAGTCTCAGCCTGCTCAAGATGAGTTCTGGCCTTAGGGACTTGACGTCCTGCTGGTGACAAGCCCTTTACTTTTCAATTGTCTTCTTTTATTTGTTTATGTTTCAAAATATGTTTTACCTTTATCAATGCTTTGTTTTTAGGGTTCAGCTGCTACCAATACACTGCTACAAGAACACTTGCTAGGTGCACTGCTGTTAACAGGGTGTTGTATTCTGCCCAGCCACTGCCTAGGATGGCCATCTTTTTTAAATTGTTTCCTGATACAGGCAGCCATCTTTTGAATTGTCTCTTTTAAAAAAATGTGTAGCCATTGCCAATGGTTTTTTGGAGAGGGTCAAATCCCACCCCACCACTGCTTTAGGTGGCCAACTTTGACTGGTATTAGCTATACTTTAGCATTGTTTTACCATTCTACAATAGCCACAAAATTTAGAAGGAATATTTAAATCTGTGAACAGTACAAAAAGTATACGTTATGCAGTGTTACATTTATCACGTGGCTATCTTGGAATGGTATTGTGCTTAGTGTGTCATTGCTGTCCCATTCCAAAATGTCCAGCATGCTGCTTGTAAACATGGAGGCCATCTTACACACCTTATAAATGTGAGCAATGGCAAGTTTGGACAACACCATTTAGAAAAGGACGTTCGCTGAGCTTTTTCTTTTTTCTTCTTTCAAAATGAAACCCTGTCCATCAAGAGGGCACCCCCCCCCCCCCAAATACAGCTTTCTGCCACTGTAGTGGCAGCTACCCCAAGAAGCAGCCTGTGGCTTCACCCACTCCCTGCCCAACTGGAAAGAAACAAATATTTTACTTCAAATAGTATCTCTCTCAGTTACGAGAATGAGACTAATACATCCTCAGCTTCCCTTGCATCTGTGAAAAAGTAAGTGTGCCCTCCCTTAATAACTTTTAGCCTGGCCGGTTCCTGCAGATATGCTTGTCCCCCTAGAGCCTTGAATGGGTCAATTAGCTTGCGTAATTGCCACCGTCTGGCCATTGTGGCCTTACTAAGGTCCGATTTGACGAAAAAGGACATTTCACCTACCGTAACTGGTAGATTGGGCCTTGCTTTTAAAGTAACGGTCTACATTAACAAATAATTCCCGAAGTGAATTAGAAATGGGCGAGGGAATTTATTTTGTTTATTTCTCTGGGTTATTGGTAACCTATGGACTCTCTGTAACTGAGAGTCCCAATCCCAGTCGGAGAGATCTGTGAAAGCCTTCTGTAGTAACCCTACCATAAATGGAGGAGGGAGGGGGCAGGAGGGATGGGGGTGACTGGGGAGGGGGGTAGGTGGAGGGGGGGTTGTTTGAAAAAAGCATCACAGGAAAATGAAAATTCAGAGCAGCTTGAGAGAAGTGTACTATGTATTATAATGTTACAGATTGATAGGATTGACAGGATGTATGTAATGTTTTCTTTTATTAAATGCTTCAAATAAAATGTCTGGCCTGGAACGTTGCTGGCCTGAATAGTAAAAGGAAAAGACGTTTGGTTCGGGAAGAAATAACTCTGTATAAGCCTAATTTTGGTTTTTATCTGAGACACATGTTGCCTATGCAGATAGGAACATTTTGGGACACCTGGGGTATGAGGTGATAACTTGCTCGACATTTAATGCATCAATAAGGGGGGTTGCTATCCTAAAAGATAAACGTTTTAAGGTAGAAGTTTGAAAGACCACTTGCGATAAGAAAGGGAGGTGGGCCATTGTTCAATTATTGATTGAAAAAATTAAATATGTCTTCTGTATAGTCTATGGGTCAAATTTCGATGATGCCTATATTTTTGATCAGTTGAATGTAGAACTGCTGCAGTGGGTAGGCGAATGAATTATAATGGGTGATTTCAACTGCATAATGGACTACAAGATTGACACCACGAGGGGCAATGCCCTTCATCGAATGCGGAGAACTCAGGCAGCCATTCTAGAGTTAGGGCGCATTCACAACATTAAAGATGTTTGGCGATGCGTTTTTCCTACTACGCCTGGCTATACATATTACTCTGCCCCTCACAGGCTCTGTTCTCGTATTGACATGGTTTGGGCATCGGACAGAGTAATGAGCATTAGTACTATTGAACTTTGCCCTAGAATTAACTCTGATCATAATCCTATATTACTAATTTTCGACACCGAAAAGAACCACACAATACCTCGTACATTTTCTTTTCCCAGGCATTTATTTATCAATACTTTATTTATTTCACAACTTAAGTTAGATATTGTAGACTTTATTAAGCTTAATCTTAACTCCACGACATGCCTTATGATATGGGACTCTTGCAAAGCAAGTATTCAGGGTTTTACCCAGCAATTTCTTTATCACCAAAACTCAGAGCGCCGTAAAAAGAATAAAGCTTTGGTTAACGATATACTCTCTGTCGAATTGCTACTGGCGGAGGCTCTTTGCCGACATGGCACGAATATAACAGAATTGGAATTACACCTAGGACGGCTGAAGTCTGCCCTAAAAACTATCTTCTGGGATAAGAGTAGCATAAAATTACATAAATTACAAGTGACACATTATGAGAGCGGAGACAAAGTTGGAAAGCTATACAAAATAGCTGACGAGCGAGCTAATACTTTGATTAAAAATCTAAGAGGCCCTAATAACACTATAATTGACCAACCAACCCAAATTTTAGAACATTTTGCCACATTTTATAAAAAACTATATACTCCAGAAAATCATCCGACTGTGGCGGCTATCCAGAACTATCTGGATCACTCTTTAGAAATGCCTGACTCTCTTGAGCAGGAACAACTATCCAACTCTATTAGTGTACTTGAAATTAGAAATGCGATTTCTTTCTTGCCATCTGGGAAAGCTTCGGAAGAAGATACGATTCCACTAGAAATATACAAGTTATGTGTTGAGGAGCTCATACCTCTCCTTTATCAAGTCATTAGCTTCATCGGGGAAAGCAGGGAAGCCCCGAGGTCTTGGAACAAGGTAAAATTGGTTTTCTTTTTAAAAAGGGGAAACCACCAGATGAGTGCCGTTCTTACCGCCCTATTTCGTTAATTAATGCGGATGCTAAAATATTCGCAAAAGTGTTAGCCACCCGTTTAGCACCTATTATACCGAAAATAGTTAGCCCAACTCAACATGGGTTTGTAATGGGTAGGGACACCACAGCAAATGTAAATGTAAATGTACAGGAATTTATATAGTGCAAATCACCGAGCGGTTTCTAAGCGCTTGCTTAGGGAACCCGTCCTGGTATTCCCCTGTGAGATAGCCCCGGCAGGGTATCTGCAAGGTGAAAGCCAGGCATCCCACCGCGAGGGGCCGTTGTGGAGATTAAGCAAGCTATTGCCCAGAGTCGCAGAGTGTGAACCCGTGAATCGAGAAGGCACCGGAGCGAGAATTGTCGAGTCCATGGACATTTTAGGACTCAAGACCCCGCCGAGCCGGGAATTGAACCCTGGTCCTGGGCTGACCTCTGCTTTCAAGTCTGCCTCCTCTAACCAGTGAGCCACACTTCTCCACATGCACACTTCTCCACAGCACATATTAACATAGCTGTGACAGCCTTTGACATAGCTGAAAAGGAATCCACCCCACTCGGTATGATTATGCTAGATGCAGAAAAGGCTTTTGACCGAGTGGGGTTGGATTACTTGTGGCTAGTCATGACTGGCCTTGGCTTCAGGGGTAAATTTTTGAATTGGATACAGTCACTATATGACAATCCCATGGCCAAAATTAGTTATGCTGGTTTAATATCAGCCTCTTTAACTATTGCCCGGGGAACCCGCCAGGGGTGTCCCGTCACCTCTTTTATTCGCATTATCAATAGAACCATTTCTTCATGCATTACAATTAGAATCTGCTATTACTCCTTTTAAGTTTGGCCCTCATTTACTGAAGCTCACAGCTTATGCTGATGACATCGCCATCTATTCAACTGATATTGTAAAGGCGATGCAGGGCATTACAGTAGAAGCCAGTAGATTCGGGGACGTCTCTGGATATAAATTGAATTTAAATAAAACGCAAATAATTGTTAATTATAAACCAGGGGGCCTAACTACTGGATTGTGTCAGACGGCAACATATTTAGGGGTTAAGCTATCTGCAAATATTAAGGACTTAATTAAATTAAATTACGATGATTTAGTCAAAAACACTATAATTCTGTTAAAAAAGTGGCACAAACTTCCCTTAAATATTATTGGTAGAATTAATTTGATCCGTATGATAATCTTCCCCAAATTTCTTTATCTTTTCCGCTCTATTCCTTTGGCATTATGTAATTCTTTCTTTAAAAAATTGGATGGGGTCTTCAGTAGCTTTATTTGGGGGTATCGCAAAGTTCGTAGATCTATGACTCTTTTAAAAGGGGCTTCTGACGCAGAAGGGCTGAACTTCCCGGATTTTAAGCTATACTTTTGGGCAACATTTGTAGGTGCTTACGACATTTAATTAATTCTGAGGGCGCAGATAATCGACCTTATTTCCTTACATTTATGTTTAATTTGGATGTGAAAATGTTTTTTGTGGAGGATCAATGATCCCAATTACTACAAAAGGGTGCGTTTTAAGACAGCTAGAGATTTAGTCAAAATTTGGCGTAACATTCAGGCCTTCTGCAAGGTGACCTTTTTTCATCCTAAATTGATTTTGTGGGGAAATCCTGGCTTACCGGGAATATTTAGTGATGGATTAACTAATATATGGTTGGCGCATGGAATAAAAAGTCTTGGGGCTCTGTATGGCGCACAAGGGCTCTTGAGCTTTGAAACACTTAGGACACTCTACAATATCCCTGACTCTACGAGGTTCAAGTATATGCAGATATATGATTTTTTTATTCGTAAAATGAAACTACAGAATATCTCTGACTCTAGCATATGGTATAGCCTCTATTCGCAGAAAAATAAGTCATTAATTAGTGGCTGCTATAAGTCTTTCAATACTTACAGAAACACGGACTGCAGTACTCTAGCAGAGAAGTGGAGTAGGATGCTAGGGAGTAATATTACTCCGGCTCTGATTAATTCATCTTTACGTAATATTGACAATGTGGTTTCTTCATCAAGCTTAAGATTGCTACAATTTAAAACAACTTGCATGCTCTACCACACTCCAGAAAGAATATCTAAATGGGCTTCGAACAGTATATACAGTGAACGAACTAAATGCCCTAAGTGCGCGTTAGCTGCAGCAGATCTGGTGCACATGCTGTATACCTGCCCCAAGATATCAGAATTTTGGACATCTCTCGAGAACATAATGACATTGAAGCTAGGGGGCTCATTTTCTTTAGATTCAGCGCTAGTTCTGTTAGATACTAATGGTAGGAGCACTCCACAAAGATCCCTAATCACTATTATGGTATCGTGCGCCAAACTTATAACCGTGCGCGCCTGGATCTCTCCTAACTCCCCACACATAATGGAATGGTGGTCACTGCTTAACGAAATTCATTGTATGGAACTGGCGCTGGCTAGGCTCAGGGGTACTAAATCTCTAGCTAAATTTGATAAGATCTGGGGGTCTTTCCTACTTTAGGTGAAAATTATTTATTATTCAGATAACTGTTGATTTATGTCGTATACCAGCAACGATGCACATATTTATTTTGCTTGGATTCAATCAGAACCTGTCAAATGATTTAATGTCAATTCTGTACATGTTTAGACTACCCCCTTTTTTTATTATATTGTCTCTCTCCTCATGTTGCTTGCTTTGCTTTGTTTGTATACTTTTGTTTCCTGTGTTGCTAATAAAAAACTACTTTAAAAAACAAACAAAATGAAACCCTGTCACTTTTAGATGCAGCATTTTTACTTGTCTTCTTTTTATCTTTTAATTTCTATTGCATAACCTTCCCAAAAGTGGTACGTTTGCCATGATCAGACCTCTTGGCAACAGCTGTTTATTATTTGGTGCATTGATTCTCTAACGCCACTGATTTTAAACAAATGCAGTTGCGTTTCAAGAAGTTGGTGCTGGGAATGGAAGTGGCGCACCTTAGCCCTCCCCTTCCTGTGGTTGCAGTGTGCATGCCATGGGGCCTACTGGAATATGCATGTAATGGTGATTCCCATTCAATAAGGAATGCTTGTCTATCTTGGATGTGAGCGTCCACTCCTGCATGGCGCGTCCTGCCGTTCCTCTTGTTGTCTTTGGAGGCATGGGACGGTGCACTGAGGTAACCCAACTATTGTAAGCGAGGTAACTATCCAGTGACGTAGCTAGTGCTTTTGCCGCCCAGTGACAGCTGGTGCAGGTAAGGGAGGGGTTGAGGCGAAAGACGACGATGAGCAGGGGGGAGGTGACAGACGACAACTAGGGAAAATAAAATGTAAAAAAAGAAAACTTACCTTGCTCTCGCTGCTGCCCCCCCAAAAAGTGCCGCCCGGGTGGGATCGCCCACCACCACCCTCAGCTACGCCACTGAAAATTGCCCCATTGTTGCTCCTCAGCAGCTGTTTGTGAACGAAATAGTTTTTTAATGCTACATGTAAACTCAAAGTTCTATGACTGACCCCATTCACTTTAACCCACAGTTTTCACTTCCCTTCCCCACGCGCTTCTCTCCCTTATATTGCAGTTGTTACTCTCCCATTCTACCAGAATGGTGCACACTCTTTTACAATCATTCTGTACATATGTTGTCATGACAGTCACATAACAATTGTGAGTAGAAGAGTGCAAGAAGTGGTAACTGGTAACATTGATCCATTTTATTCACCAGTGTACGCTTTCAGGATAAAAAGTGCACTACATGCATCTGCAGTACTTGCAATATGATGGAATACTTTGCATATCTTTGCATATGGTCATGGAGGTCAATTCACCGAAATACCAGGGGAATCGGAAGTGGCATCATACGTCCTTTGACCTTCACTTTCACATACACACTCATTCACACATACACTCTCTCACATAAACAGACTCAATTGCAAGCATGCACACAACATATATCAAGGCATTTATTTACTTAACCTCAGCAGTCAGGAAAAAAAGACTTCTTCCAGCTAATAGTACTCCATTTTTATTACACTAATAGTGAACAATGTAATATTATTCACTAGGGCCCAGATGTAAGTAAAACTTATTTACCGATTCTTATTTACCGAATTTTACCGATTCGGTAAATAAGAATCGGTAAATAAGAAGGGGGGGTATGTAGGAACATCCAGATGTTCCAATTTACCGATCGGTAAATATCTGTATTTACCGAATCGGTAAATACCGACCGGTAATGCTCCATTCATTCCTATGGGCTTTGAAGCCCATAGGAATGAATGGGGCATTACCGGTCGGTATTTACCGATCGGTAAATACCGATTTTGACAAGGGTGCAGGGGGTGTCACTTTGACACCCTCTGGCACCCCCAAAAAAGGTTCGGGGGCCATATGGCAGGCAGACCTGCCCTAAGGGCAGGTCTGCCTGTCATATGGCACAGGTGTGCATGCACACATGTGCATGCACACCTGAATCGGTATTTTAACATCAAATACAATTTGATGGTAAAATACCGATTTTGTAGGCCTTGTGGGACTCAGAAGAGTCCCACCTACATATCAATTTTACCGGTCGGTAAATATACCGGTCGGTAATTTTACCGGTCGGTAAATATACCGGTCGGTAAATTTACCGACCGGTATATTTACCGACCGGTAAAATTACCGATTTGCAGCGTTACAGTCCCCCTACATCTCGGTAGCCAAATACCGGTCGGTAACGGCCGAATTCGGCCGTTACCGACCGGTAATTGGCCACCTACATCTGGCCCTAGAAGTCTAATAAAAACTATATAGAAAATAAGGAGAAGGAGCCCCAACGGAAACCCATTTAGGTGAGCTGGCACTGTGCCAGCTCTGATGCCAGGGGTCACAAAGACAGTGCCTGTGTTCACAAGAGGCATGCAGGTGTGTCCCCTAAATGACGTTCATGCATATGGTGGTGTTATCTAGCCGGTTATGTTATGCACATCTGTATAGCGCCAATCACATGGCACGTTTGAACACGCATTAACACTGCACCACCACACATGGAAGGATAGGGCCCCTAGGTTGACTGACTTGTGCATGGAGGTGAGGGGTGGGAGACCTCAACCATGCAGACATGCAGTACCCTTGCGTATCGGGACCTAGGAGAAGGTCCCCCATTAGAGAATACCAGGGAAAGCCTGCTGAGCTCTGGGTGTACCCGACAGGCGCGCTCTTGAGTTGTGTATATCTGGTCCTTAGATTAAAAGATCCTCTGATATGTAATATAGGATATAATACCGTTACCACTTCCAGCTCTGCAGCCCAATTTAGGCACTACATTTAGACCCTACAGCTTCTTATCCAATGTCTTAGGAAAGCTGAAAATGCACCATGAAATAGACCATGAGGAGTTTCCCCTTTCTTAAATAAGTTTCACTGGACATCATTGTGTCAAAGGGAGATGGCCTCATTCTCACTGACTCCTCTCTCGCTGGCTTTAGATACAGAGATTTTTTGGGTATTTTTTCCCCAATCTGCTTGGATGGGAATGTAATTCCTGAAGTCAATCTTTGGCTAGACCTCTGTTGCCCCTCAAGATTCTGCAATTCTAGGTCTGGGGAAGCACATTCCATCTCATATCGTATGTTAAATAGAAGATTGCTGTCAGGTCAAAGTTAAAGAAATTAGTCCGCTAGTTTAGATGAACTGAGATGTGGACAGGCGCGCCACCAGCTACTTGACTCAGTGTCATTGGACTGGCTCCTACCACACCCAGCCCTCCTCTTTAGCTCTCCTCAGATGGTGAGGAAACCTAGAAATAGTCCGTTTTCAGTGACCTGCCTCCCCCGCCGTAAAAAAGCGACGAAGCTGAGGTCGCGATGGAAACATGCACCTGAAATGTGCCTGTGTTTTCATACATCGCATGAGAAAGGTGAACATGCCAGTTTGAGCAAAGAGTGAGCTTATGTGAGGAACATATTGCACGTGTTGTTGAGGAAGAGAAGGGTGCTGCTGCTGTGTCTAATGGGCCGATTCACACAACAAATCTAAAATGTATGGACTGACCATTCTTGCTACATTTGGAATAATTTGCCAATCTTTAGACATTCACAAAGGTTTCTGGGAAACCCCGAGAAGGTTTATGACAAAGGGGCATATGTAGGTAATTTCCATTTTGCGATTCCCAAATAGCGATTTTTAAGGAATCGCTATTTGAGAATAGCAAAATGGAATGTAGGTAAAAATTCGCAATTTTTTTGTGAATCTCTAACATTCCTTAATTGCGATTAGCAAATTGCGAATCGCAATTAAGGAATGAGTGTCCCATTCATTCCTATGGGTTAAGAGGCCCATAGGAATGAATGGGGATACATTATCAAATTGCGATTTTCTATGAGAAAATCGCAATTTGAGAATCACAATTCTAAGGGTGCCAGGTTGTCCAAAGGACACCTGTTGCACCCCTGGAATGTGCCTCTAAGTACATGTGGCGCACAGACATGCCCTAAGGGCATGTCTGTGCACCACATGGCACTTTGAATAAAAAAAAATGCATTTAGAAAGGGAATTGCAAAATACCATCTACTTGGAGTAGGTGGTATTTTGCGATTCCTTAAGCCAAAATCGCATTTTAAAATTCACTCCTACATAGCAATTAAGGAATCGCAAAATTGCGATTCCTTAAATGCTTGAGCAAAATATGGAATCACAATTTTTGCGATTCCTTATTTTGCTAATGTGCACCTACATACCAAAGCACCGTTTGCGATTCGCAAACGCCGAAATTCGCCGAATTTTGGCGTTTGCAAATTGCAAACGCCTACCTACATATGCCCCAAAGTGAGTGCATTCCTACTTATGTCCATAGTCAATATTTACATATGGGAAAATGTCATAAATTAATATTATTGTACTTTGTGCAAGGGGTTAGGGTTTTGATTGCCCACGAACAAGTATGCCTGTGTATGCTGCCTGCCTTTCAAGGGAGTTCCCACCACGGAGTGCCCACTCCCTGTCCCTGGGGACCGGTTTACTCACACACAAAAAATATGTGGAGTAAATCTTATTACGAGTCTTAAACCACGTGTTGTGAATCACAATCAAGGATACACATACCGAAAAAGGCTATTTTAACACGCAGGATGAACTTACACTTGCAAACGCCTTTGTAGAACATGGCCCGAGGTGTACGCTCGTGCGTGCATCCAGAGACTGCAGCGCCCGCTTGATGCTTTGCCTACGTGTACGTACCTACGTAGACGCTTCACGTCCAGCACGTGCCAGCCGCTCCGGCTCCTGATGCTTACACCAGGAAATCTGGCCCTGGAAAGCCAGGGGCTCAGTGGTGTCCAGTATCCTGCCTCCGCCCTCCCTCTGGACCTCCTGCAACCCAGCCACCACCTCTGGAGCGAGGAGGAGAAAACAAATCCGGTACGTGTTTCACACCAATAATGGAATCCAGAGCTGTGCCGAAATTAGGCTTAGATATTTTAAAACGAGAATTACGGCAGTTGCCTGTAGCCAGATATGTTTACCTTTAGGAGAGGCAGGCTGGCTAGTGAGTAAAAGTAGAGTTCCCCAGGCATGTCTCTTTCAGGCCTGTAGGTCTGTGACAGAGTCCGCTGCATTTCTGAATCTTTGTTGTGTTCAACTCGCCCCAGTCCTACTGGCCTCTATCGGCCACATGCATCAATGTTCTTTTTTGCGATTCGTTATTTGCGAAAATTAAGGAATCGCAAATAACGAATCGCAAAAAGCTATGCATCATGTTTTTCGCATTTTTCTTGCGAATCGGTAAAAATCGCAATTTTTACTGAATCGCAGGAAAAATGCAAATTCTTAATTGCGAATTCGCAGTTTGAGAATTCGCAAATTGCGAATTCACGCACATGATGCATCTCATCTTAATCTCAGCCTGCAAGCTCTGCAAGCAATTAGACCAACCTGAGGCCCAGTTTGAACTGCTGGAGTGGCTTTTGGCAGTTTGTACTCAGTCTGCAGCAACAGTAAGAGGCTCTCTGTGTGGTGTGCTTTGAGAAATGGCAGAAAATGTTTCAGAGGCGCAACATGGAAGGAAAAGGAAAGTTAAATTCAGTGAGCAGGAGCTAGAGATTTTGATTGAAGAAGTCACATCGCACAATGAGCAACTTTTTGGAAAACAGTCCCTGAAGGTCCCTGAAGGGGTAAAAAGGAAACTTTGGCTTGCTATACAAGCTAAAGTTAATGCAGTAGGTGTTGCTCACAGAGACATTAATAACCTTCAAAAGCACTGGTATGACCTGCGGAGTCGTGCTAAAGAAAAGATTGCGACACACACCAAGTCTGCCAAAAAACTGGAGGTGGTACTCCCAGGGACAGACCAAACACCCCTCGGGAGGACCTGGTAGAAGGAACCCTTTCCACTGAAGCGGTCATTGGAGTCATAGACATTGATACTTCAGATCAACCTGGACCCTCTCAAGGTAATTAATTAAATGTCTAATTTTAAAGTGAATTTGGTGTTAGCATGACACATTAAACTTTGCTGCAGTTGTGCTTTTTACAGGATATCTGTATTAACAATGAATTCTGCAGTGGTAGAAGCAGTGCATCATGGGTGTTGTAGTTTTCTTTACGTTAAACTGACATAAATCCTATTTTGTAAAACAAAATAAGCACTGACCAAACAAGATTTATTTATATGAAATGATTAGCCTTGACATATGATTTTTTTGGTTTGATTTTTTATTTAAATGACACAACAAGTGCAACACTTTAGTACTTACAAGTTGTTTCCACTCTTTTAAATCTTAGGTGCAGAAGTGGACACTGATTTCATTGAGTATGCAGAGTCATTTACTCAGGATTTACTGAACTCTGCTGAAAGGAATTCAGGATCACCTTCACCCACAGCACAGCCTACAAATTCACTGCGCAGAGTGCGTCATATTCAAGAATCAGATAGTGATGAGGATACAAATGTCCCTGTTGAAGTGCAAAACTCTGTTGAAACCCCCGCTCCTGTTCAAAGTCAACTGGGCAGGCGACATAGGATCCAGCAATTTGTGAGGCGAAGAGCACGTCCTTCAATGCGCAGAGCAGCCATAGATGGTGACACAAGTGCCAGTATAGTTGAGATGAAGCTGCTCAAAGTGCAACGTCTGCAGGGAAAGGACCTAAGGGTGATGAAGGGAAAATTTAATCAGGTCACTCGGGACATCAGTGCCATAAGCAGTAGTCTCTCTCACATGACAAAGGTCTTTGAAAAAGCACATTTGGTGACAGCAGACAAACTGGACCGCATGGCAGGTGCCATGGAAGCAATGGGCACCACAATGCAGTCTCAGCAAATTGCAAATGCCAAAAGATTTAGTAGATCACTGTTAAGTACACAGGCATGCTGTAGGTCAATGAATAGGATGTGCAGCACCAATGCTCAGCTCATTAAACCTATCTTGACCATGCAGAAGGATTTGTCACATTGCTGTGGGGACATATCCAGAGGAATGAATGCACTTGAAACCATTGCAAATGACATGCAACTTTGCAAATCAAAAGGAATGTGAAAGGAAGGGTCACTTATTGATGTTGATCCAAGCAAGAGTGTTGAAGGAAGTACCAGTAAAATTGGGGAACGCCGTAGCAATAGAAAATTAGGCACAGCATTTTGTAAAGCCATTGGCACAGCTACTGTAACATCTAAGGCTTTAGGTGTGCGTGGTAGGAATAAATGACATTTCTGCTCTTTCCAGATCATTCATTTACATCATAAGAAGTAATGATTTAATGAAAATTAAGAAATTAATGCTTAATACTTTACATTGTGGATAAACAAAACAGATGTCAACATTTACAAGATTTACTTTTGATTGAGAACTTAATAAACATAACATGTAAGCACACTCTAACCATTGTAAGCGTCATACCTCTGCTAAAAGTAATGTTGTGTGATCTCGGCCCTCCTTCTCCTCCCCTCTGCTGCGTCTGGTCCATGAACTCTTGCAAGAGGTTGTTGTGGTTGGTTGTCAATGTTGGGAAAATCTTCCTCTAAATCAAGTTCAAGGTCTCTCTTGGTAGCTACATTGTGAAGCATGGCACATGTTGCAACAATCTTACAGCATACATCTGGTCTATATTGCAATGCTCCTCCAGTTTTATGAAGTATGCGAAATCTTGATTTCATGACACCAAAAGTACTCTCTATGACATTGCGAGTTGCAATATGGGCATGGTTATACTGCTGCTCTTTGCGGGTAGATGGATTGAGATTGGGTGTGAGTATAAATGATCTCACAGCATATGCACTGTCACCTTTGGGTTTAAGTAATAGAAAACACAATGCATGAATATGACCATATAGTAACATGCTATGTTCATAAGTATAAAAAAATTGAAGTACTTACCAAGCAAATAGCCATCATCAAACTCTCCAGCAAGCAGTCGCCTATGGATGGCACTATGTCTGAATATATACGAGTCATGGGCACTACCAGGGTAGCTAGCTACTAAATCTGTAAAAAAATTTTGGCATTACAAATTGCTTGAATGTTCATGGAATGGTAACATTTCCTATTGCGGAAAATATACTTGTTTTCAGAAGGTGGACATATGGGAATATGTGTGCCATCTATACAGCCAATTACATGTGGAAAGTTTGAAATGTTGTAAAAGTCTAACTTAGTTTGCCGTAATTCCTGCTGTGTACTTGGAAAGGTGATGTAATGCCTGATCCTTTGTAGCATGGCATTCAAAAAGTTGTTGAGAAATCTAGAAAGGGAACTCTGTGAGACTCCACCAGCTATAGCAATGACACCCTGGAAAGACCCTGCAGCAAGAAGGTGAAGGGAACACAGTACTTGTGCATGAGTGGCAATGGCTTGTGTCCTAAGTGTTTGTCTTTGCAAGATTGGTTCCAAATCTGCTATGAGCTCTAAAATAGAGTCCCCATTAAGCCTGTATTTGTCATAAATTTCTGCCTGTGTCTGCCCAAACAAAATAATGCTCACTCTAAAAATCCTATCATTTATCATCCTTCTCCCCCTTGCAGCAGCTCTCAACCTCCTCCTACGTGCCAATGCAATGACAGCAGCCATTGTGGAAAAACGTAAAATGAATTGTAACACCCCTTTTATGTATTTGAAATGAGTTTCACCTGAATTCCCCTAGAAAAAAAAAATACCACCTGGTCAGAGTGCTTCTAAAAATAAGAATTGCAATTTGCGATTTCTAAAGAAATCGCAAATTGCGATTTTTCATGCATGCACTTTTGCACCACAGAAATGCGAATCCTTAATTTTTGTGAATATTTTAGAAATTCGCAAAACATATCTGCGATTCCTAAAAGTGCGAAATAACTTAAAACTTCATGCATCCCAAAACATGAAATTGCATTCGAAAACGGCCGATTTTAGCGATTCGCACCGTTTGCGAATGCAATTTCGAATGATGCATGTGCCCGTATGTGTATTACGCCTGTCGGGGATTCTCAAGGTTTGTTTACAGGCCAGTACACCGCTGACTCAAAAGTGAATACTTAAATCAGCTTCACATATTAAACATCATGAAATGAATAATATGTGCTGGTCCATTGGTTTATCGCCTCCTTTCAGACAAAAGCCTTATTTTCATGGAATTTAATTTCACAAATTAAAATCAGATTTACATACTGATAATTTGTTGTTTCATGCGTTCAGTGCTTGAACTAAACAAGCTGTGCTGATGAAAACAGGAAACGTTTTGCATGTATTTGTATTTATTTGATGCCTACGATTCTTTACAAGATGCTGTACAGAAATACGACAAGCGCTCCAGGAAACAGGAAGATGAGGACACGCACCTTAACCAGGGAGGAAGGAAGCACATGAGGGGGGCACATGGTATGCCTGTGCCGACTGGGAATCGATAGACCTTGTTACTCATTGAAATAACATTGGGGCATATTATCAAGAATGGCGATGCAATTATCGCCGCTTTAGCGGCAGGAAACTGCCGCTAAAGCGGCGATAATGGGCTTGATAATATGCCCTTGTGAATTCCCATAGCAGCCCTGGTTAACACCAGAACCTAGGGTGCTATGGGAATTCACAAGGACATATTATCAAGCCCATTGTCGCCGCTTTAGCAGCAGTTTCCTGCCGCTAAAGCGGCGATAATTTTATCGCCGTTCTTGATAATATGCCCCATAGTCCCCAAGTCACAGCATGCTCTTTTAAAAATATATTTTCCATGGTATTAATTAGCTAAAACACACTAAAGCATATTTATTAATGAAGATAATAACAAAGATAGGCAAACAAGTATATATTCCTAATGCCACGTCAAGGACTAAATTCATAATTAATTAGAATATTATCAGAGATTTTTTTGTCTTTAAAAACATAAAATAAGTGTTCTGAGAATGATCATTTTTGTCAAACTAAAGCTGCAGTATCACCAAACTGCATTCGAGTAAGCCGTCCGTAAAAACTGGGATTGATAATAAACAGAAAAATCAAATTAAATATTGTATTCGATCTTTTATTCCCCAGTTCGTATCGTATCCATAACAAAGTGGTAGCCGAAGGCACACTTATTTAGCTATGCTTCATGTATCAGTAGGGAACAGGAATATAATCCATCAAATGACATAAGAATCATTGATGCAGATGTCACTCCATCTGACAGACGTCCCTCGTCCGTTGATCTTCTTCGATCTAGCATAGAGGAAAATAAAGATGGATTGCCGGCAGGGGCTTGCAGTGAACCTCAAAGCAATGTGAGATGGCTGGCCTGTGCATCCCACCAGTTACAGTCGGTGACAGAATAGGTGGGCAGGAATGGCAATGGGTAAATCAGAATTGTTTCCATAATTCTGATAGGCAGTCATCAGCCAATCAGAAAATGTCTCAATAGTTAATCCTTCCCATTGGCTAATGGCAGCCAGTTTGCCAGAACTATGGGCAGCCTATACCTCTTTGGAACATTCTAAAGCCCAGAAAAGCAGGGACACTCTAACACAATCACATTTCCTGTTTTTGAGATCTGAATCTTCCATTTTTCAAGTCTAACAGTATGAGAATATTTGTTTAGCCCTGATACATTGCACAGGATCAAAATGATTATTCTGCCAATTTAATTGAAAACTATTCCCCGCCCATAATGTGCTCCCCCTATATTGCATAGAGTCTGTACCCCTCCATGAGGCAGTCGTTTTGTAGTAAGTCAGCACCACTACCACAGCTGACATTTTGTGTGGAGTCGAGGCCCCTACTTGAGGACCCCTCTTTCCCTTCCTGATAATTTGATCAGAGTCCATCCCTAGACTGATCTGCTTATGTATCTTCCATGAGCAATGAGCATGGCCTAGAATACACACGTGCTGCTTCAATATTTGCAGAGGTTTGGTAAAGTCACCAAGCTCCAGGGGTACTGGGAATGAATGCCTAAAGGACAATTGATCCTCACCACCATCCAGACCATCAAAGTAGAGATGATTTGGGGAGCAGCAGAAGGATGTTCAGCCTTTGTCCACCTCCCAGCACCTCATCCGACTATATAGGGGTGTTGGTAGAGTACTCTACTCCAAAGACAAAGCCATACACTCCAGACCTGGGAACAGAAAGAGTCCTTTGGTTTTCCTTGTCCAGGATTCTTTGGCTCTTGTGTTTTCTCTACAGAGCAGAGTGTTTCAAGTTTCATAATGCACAAAAACTGACTACACTGACGCGTTCTCCTTATGCAGGGCTCAGTGCTCAGGCCGCTCTGAAAAAATCAGATAAGTCCAATCAGAAGTTTTACTCAGTGCATATCCATGTACATGCATTTGTTATTCATGCCCTCTGGGTAATAGAACTATGAGTTGGGGCAAGACCTGTTTCTGTGATTGATGTATACCCAGTGCTTAATTTTGAGGCAGTGGTCTCAAGCGCTCAGCACCGGCACTTTGTTACAAACACCAGCACTTATGACAGTCTGCCACATGGTAGCTTGTTTGTCTAATTTAGATATTAGCACAACAACTGTTGTGTATTGATTCAATATGCATTAAAAATGACTGACACCTGCCATCCAAGCCTTTCGTATAGTTTTGGGGGCCTGAATAGTCTCTGTTGTCACACTTTTACCTGTGTGATGGCAGTAGTTATGTTAACATTATAATTGGCAGTTTTGGCAGGGGCAATGGGTGTCATGTTATGTTATGTAAATCATGTCATGTTATGTTATGTTTATTTGCATAGTGTACAAATTGCCAGAGGTGTAGCCCTTCAGCACTTGTGTGTGTCTAAGTATCGAAACAAGCGTACACTTGCATCTTATCGGTTTGTGACTGTATAGCTGGAGAACACAAGGCAAGACCATGGCTTTCACAAAGATATGTTTTTGCAAAATGTAGAGTGGATGTACTGCTGTGTCAGTATAGGAACAACTGCACAATATTCAACGCTTGCACAATCAACTGTCTGCTGCTGACCTAGGTTACGCTTCTTGAAGGTAGGATTTGATCATAAAAAATGTGAATTAAACATTTATATATATCTACATGAAGGAATTCGGATCTATATAACCAAATGAAAATAAATATTAAAAACGTCCGTAACCAGGCTGCTAGTGTGCAATAAATTGGGGTTGTGTACTTCTGTAAACTCCAGCAAAAATTCCATCAATGCTCCATGATAACATATGTAAATAGAGTTGTATATTAAATAATATTATTAACATTGAGCAGGTTTGAGACTTTGAAATAATGCACAAATGCACATTTCCAAGTAAGTGTGCTTTTTCTTATCGGCGGCCTAAGTTAGGGCAAGGTTAAATTTGCGATTTCCAGACGTGAAGTGATATATACCTGTCATGAAGTTTTGAAAGGTAGAAAACATCAACAATACAATTGAACTTGTTAAGTCCTTGTGATTCCACAATGAGAAGCAGGAGTCACTAAATATGATTAAACGGTTTTATCTGGATTACCAATCAATCCAGTAAATATGCAAGCCAACTGGAAATTCAATAAGTAGATTAATACAATAGGCAAAGTTAAATATCTCACTTGGTTGAGACGCAATAAACAGAATGGGTTACAGAATTGTGACAGTCGCAATTATACAATAACTGATAACAGGGAGCAGTTGCTCCATAAAGAAACTTTCCTTCTCTACTCTAAACATGGGTCAAATATGGAGGCATCTATCAAGGGTTTCTAATTCAGGAGCATAGAATAAGATTATGTCAACACGATCAGACATCAGTAGAAGTCCAAAAGAAAAGGAAATACATGTTTAGCATAAAACTTCACACTAACAAGAATAGGACAAGCAGATACGTCTTTACCACTCAAAATCTAAAGGGGATCTCTCCTAACTCAAACTATGGGAACACCAATATAAATGTAACGTGAGATTCAAAAACATCTTATCTGTCTCACACCACCAGGAAGCAATCAGAGCACCACATGAGTGCATATGCAACACAGCTCTGAATTCCTAACGTATTGAACTAAGGCTGCCATTCTCAGCCTTAAACTTCTTGACATCATGGTACTTGATCAAAAGAAAGCTTCTTTCAACCATTCTTCCTCCATGTCCTCTGCCAAGTCTTTCTAAGGCCTCTCTATCAGTCGTCTAATACAGACAAAAAGCTTTTCTCTAGCTAATGAAGTAATAAACCTGCAACAAAAGAAAAGCATGCTGGTAAAGAAAAATACATTTCAACTGAGGCCTGTATTCAGGCTAACTTAGCTAAACATTCAATGTGCACTTCGAATATACGATTATTCATGCACATGTGTAACTTTAAAAGAACCGCAAAACATGAGTTAAAGAACACATTTTTACATATGCAAATATAACTTGAAGTGTAAGTGTAAAACACAAATAGAAAATACATGATTCATGTTTAAACTGAATATTAACGCACACATGTATATAAATCCCTAGTTTCCACAGTGAATACATTTCAGTAATGTGTTTAAATCCTTCACTCATGTTAATAAAGTTCAGGCACACAATGAATATAATGTCTGATCCACACGTATAGATGCATTTCTGTGGCATTTAAGGGTGGAGCTAAATTATGCTGTTCCACTTGTGTGGGTTTTTCATGGTGTTGGCACTTGTTTCAAGCCATACATGCATTCATTAAGTACTCAGCTTTGATATTGCCATTACAAGGAAAATACAATTGTAGTAAAGAGCCCAATTGTAGCACCTGAGGCACATATTATAGAAAGGAAATGGTAGGCTACCCGCATGCGACATCGAGGGTTTGCTTTATTTTGGTACGTGAGGTACACACACCTCTGAGAGTTTATGTTTGCGGCAGGCATGTCAGAAATGTTTTCAGGGAATGGATTATTTATGTCAGAAGATACAAACACTTGATTGCAAGTATAAATCAGTTTAATAAAATGATCTCCAGAGATACATGGTATCTAAAGATCTGGTGCCATTTAGTGGTTTATCTGTGGCAGCTGCATTGTCTTTCAATAAATATAAAATGATAGGCTTACGTCTATAAACAGATTTTTACGCCTAGCGCAGGGTCACAAAAATGTGCAGAGCCTGGAGCGTATTGTTCCTTCTGCCACTCCCTTGTGAGAGCCCTGGTTTAACCCCTTCAGCGCTAATGACGAGCTGAGCTCGTCATGAGTTGTGCCGCTCGCACGCTGATGACGAGCTCAGCTCGTCATGTAACGCGGCTTTTTGAAAAAAGCCGCGTAGCGCAAAAATAGCCGCCGCACGCATGCGGTTAAGAGCCCTAGCACTGTTCTAGAGCAGTGCTGTTATGGTAGCTCAAAGCTGCCAAAGAACATTGCCCCAGGACATCTAAATAAAGAAAAAGCCAGTGTTAACCAGGCCTGTCAGGAAGGTCTGAATTGTTCACCAGCGTCCTTCGATCTACATGGAACCAGCTGTCAAAGTGCATTAAAAAGTATGAGAACTGTGATTCTGCACACAATAGGGGTGGGGGAGTGAGAGTAGGGGCGGGGTCCAACGCGCTGCAAAAGAAACAAAAAATTCTGTAACTTTTTTTGGTCTTTCATCTCCAGGCATCCACATATTAAATAATGCACAGCTTATACCACTATAGTTAAATCAATGCAGAGGTCTATGTGTATAACAAGAGAGCCACAGAATTGAAACCTGGTTGGGGCAGTAGGGAATAGTGACGTGTATGTTTAGCGCTACTAGGTCTGTCTGTGATAAAAAGCACTGTGAATACGTAAATCTTAAATTTAAACTTTCATCAGACAAATTATAAAATAGTCTGCTACAAAATGGGCAAAAAGGTTTAAGATAAAAAAGTATTACCAAAATATTTTAGTACTTCCCAGACTGTAAGTAGCGCAATTTTTTAATGTGTTTTTTAAAAGCAAACACTTCACAGATTGGCTGGTAGCTCCCTTACAATAACTCTCAAAAAGAATAAATATGGGCCAACAGGAAGCTTCATGTAATTCCCTTAATTAACGCTAACACTGGCTTCCAAGCACCCTTTACATTTGCTGACAGTTGTGCACATTTACATTTCTTGTATGCAATAAGGCACCCTGGCAAGAAGGCTTGCTTAGCTGTCTGCCCCTCCTTCGGTTTCACAGCACAGCAGACATCCTGCCTTGCACTTGAGCGGACGCATTGAAACTCTTGGAATTAGCTGCCTTGGGACGGTTGTCTTTTCATAAAAAGCTAGAGAACTGAAAAGTATGGCCATGTCGTTCCCCTCAGATTCCGCCCACTTCAATCACTGCATAGAACAGATGCTGTGGTATTTGCCTCGTTGCAAAGACTCATGGAAAAAGAGGTCTCCCACAGCTGTCATCTAAAGGAAACAGATTTCTCTCATGTATCTTCTCATATATAGTCAAACAACAGATGCCTGTCACAGACCACCTGCATCACATTGTTAAACATTCCTTAAACTATCATATGTAAAGCCATGTCTTAAAGGAAGCTGTCCCCGATATTAGCTTGAATTGCCTGAACTTAAAAGATGTCAAATTCCAATATGGCGCCCTCCCTAGAAGTGCACCGAAAGAAGTCAATAACTTTACCTTTCCAAAAGATGTTCTTGCGTGGCTCTGTACCATGAGCATACCATGGGGCATATTTACAAGGAAATGGCGGAGTGTGGAGCTGTGGCAAAACTTGCAGCGCTGCACTTCACCATTTCCAAAATGAGGGGTGCTCCATATTTACAACAATACGGAGCACCCCTGTGTTTGCCCTAGTGCTAGCGCCAACGCAGACACCCTTGCACCATAGTGTAAGCATGCCTGCGTTGCAGGGAACAATTGTTTATGGGCAGGAAGGTATCCCTTCCTGCAACTAAGCAATCAATAATGGTGATTTATTACTTTTATGTGGGCTGCATTTTGCAGCACACATAGAAGTAGCAAATTGTCAATATTTAATGATTGCTATGTGCAGGAAGGGATACAACCTCCTGCACATAAATAATCATGTGTGGGTTTTGCTCTTTCAATGACTTTAAACTTATAACTAATTTCTGAGATCCATGAAAGTTTCATTGGTGAAGGTCTGCTGATACCCTTAAGTAAAGGTGTCTCACAATGTAATCCTGATGACATCACCCATTCAGAACAGAGGCTTTGAGTTTTTGGTGCATATTCTATTGACATTAAGAGTACCCTTGGCCTTTATTATCTTACATGGTGTTAAAGCTTTCTACGCCATTTTTATGGAAGTGTGTTGACTTAAAGTACAAAGTTTTACAAAGTTCTACAGTATCCCTAAGTCCATACAGGTGCTATAGTCTGTGACATATGCCATGTTTTGCTTTTCAAAATTGTGTTGAAGTGATCTACTATAGCAACCGTAAAAGTTTGGTACCCCCCAAAAAATGCTGCACGCTAAACTATTTAAACGAAGCTTGTAACATTTTATTTACCAGCACCGGTTATTAGACTCTCAGCACTCTTCCTCTGCTAAAAATCCTTTCAGAGGCTTTGCGCATAATCTCTTCCCTCTTGTCTTTCAGGACCTGCACAAGCATGTATTTCGATGGCACATCCAGCAGAACATATAATCTGGTCCATCTTCATCCTCTGAAGAGTTTTTCAACACAACCAAGCTGGTAGCCACTGGCTGTCTGGACACTCAGGGCCTCATTTACTATAGCTTGGCATAGGGCAGTGTCACACGCCTTCCTGCTATGCTGCCCTACGTAAAATGAAAAGGGCAGGAAGGCACCATATCAAAGAGATACTGCACCTTCCTCTCCTCTTCCACAGTGCTGGTGCAAAAAATGCCTGCCATGTGCCAACACAGGCACTCTTGCACCATGGTGCAAGGGTGCCTGCATTGAAATCAGGTTGCTTTTGCGGGGGAAGAGCCTTCCCTCACAAAAACAAACCTTATACTACCCCAGGAGGGGAGTAGGCATTTGACACACTCCCAGGTTTACAGCTAGTTGTACATCTGGGAATGTGTTAAATGTCATGGGTGTTACGTGGGAACACCCACAATAATGCCCAAGGCATGGCTCCCAATCGCAGTGTGAGGCAACATAGCAACTTGTGCTGCAGTGCCTCACACCGTATCTATGAGGCCATGAAAACCAACACAGGTTGGCTTTCCGTGGCCTCGTAGACATAGGTAAGCCCAGTGTGCCACTGGAACGTTATTAAAGGCGATGGTCCAGCTGCACACTGGGCTTGTAAATAAGCCCCTCAGAAACTAAAGCCGCACAGAGCAGCACTTTACATCTGGTCTATGTAGGTCAAAAGCATCATGATCATAAAGACAACTGCTTACAAATTCAAACTATGTTATATCTTCCCAGCAGCCACGTGATGGGCTAAAAACTGTTGTTCGCGCCCAACACGCAGCGCAAGGTTGCATTTGTGTGTTGCTGCCTCTGCATATTTTCAGAAGACATGTGAGTTGCTTTAGATCGCATTACATTAAGCCTGCTTCCAGTGTTTACATGTTTGGCGAGAACCCGTGTAATACACTGCAGCAATATATATATTTATATATATATGTATGTATATAACGCCTTTTGGTAAAGCAAGTCACATAGGCTGTAGTAGACACAGGAATATACTCTGATTAACACTAAATCTGAATGATTGTTTAAACAGGTATACAAGACCTGTGCAAACATTTCAAAACTAATTGTAAAGGCTGTATTTCTTGTCTTCAGCACTCATTGAAAATTATTTGTACAAGGTCGGGGTTGTGCATACAGACCATAACCCTAAGTTAATTACAAGATCCAAGGTAAGCATTTGAAATGTGCTAAGCTTAGACAGTCCTTTTTCAAACAGATCTTCCTGGAAATACTGTCTCATACAAGCAGAACTATAGATATCACAAGAGTGAGTATCAACACCTAACTTGTAGAGAAGGGGCCTCATTGAGGGTTTGGCAGGTGGCCTGCCAGGTCTGCAAAGACTATGGCCTCCACTCCTCTGGCCTAGGACCACATGCCACATTTAAATATGCGCACTAAGCAGGTGAGGATCCAAGGCGGATGCTGCTATGGCTTCAAGGAAGGCATTAAAGCTTTGGTGAGCAGGTTACAGGTTTAGGCACTTTATTGGGAAAGTGTTTTGTTTTCTCAAAATATCGCCTTCTCACAAAACAATACAATGGCACTGATGAGCAGGGAGGCTTCTCCATACTGAGAACCACCCCAGAGAAATTCCTCATAACAGGTGCGTGGATAACTCCTTTTATCTCTCTGCCCATCTTCAACAAAGAAAACAAAGAGTAAACAAATGGTTCGGTAGACAGAGTTATGTTGGCGCACTCTTAGTAAAAAAAAAGTCTTTCATCAAATTTCTTAACCCCTTCCATGCTCATGACGAGCTCAGCTCATCATGCAGTACACTGCTTGTGTGCTCATGACTAGCTGAGCTCGTCATGAACAATGGGAATCTAGTATCTGCAGCACAGTAGAGAAATATTTAAAGCATCCTTGTGGTTAAAAAGTCTGTATAGGGTCGATATTGGGAGGAGCTGTCGCTGCAACCTATCACACTCTCACATCACAACGGCCTTGTCTCAGCACTCTCACAAAGTGTTTCACACAAGTCTTTTGTGCCCCCAGACAAGCTGGGGCCAGGGCAGGGAGGCAGGAAATGTCAAACACCTTTGGTGTGGAGCCCTCCAGAACCATCTTCTTCTTCAAAGCTGGCACCAAGTATAAATATTGGACCCTTAGACCCAACTCTTTAGTAACCTCTGGAGCTGTGGAATACTCAGAAGGGCTGCTGTGCTGCTCTGCTACTCTGCTGCCTTACTGCCTGCTGCCCTGTTGCCTGAATAAAGTGGACTGAACCCGCATCTTGAACCCAGGACCACAAGATTGGCGCCACAGCTAGTTGGCTGGCCTCCTGAACAAAACCTCAGGATAAGAAAAAGCTCAAATCCCTTTGAACCTGGCTCTGGACTCTGTCTGCTGTAAGTCTTCCCCTCCAAGTGGTGCCACCCCAGTCTTGGGCCATTGGAAGTGAGAGTGAATGTGCTCTGCCAGCCCATCTGTGGTCTTTTTGGCAGAACAAATGCCCCGCGATGCATCACCTCGAAGAGTGCATCGGAACTGCCACTGCACAACGTATCCCTGATGCAGAGCATCACGTGACAGCCCACAGCTCATCAGAATCAGCGCTGCACAGCACATTCCTGATGCAGTAGTTTGCATCGCAAACCTCAGTCTATGGCATCCTGGACAACAATGCAGGACCTCGCATTGTAACCCTAATTGTTGGATTAATCAGAAACACCGCTGTTCAAAGCATCTTCTATGCAGAACCTCACAGTGCCACCTGCAGCTCTTTGGAACTGCCACTGCACAACGTATCCGCAATGATCCCTAACCAGGATTTAAGGTACGTTGCTCAGCGGGCCTAACTTGGTCCCCGTACCCAGCCCATGCTCCATCACGGTCAGCCTCAACTTGTAACTTTGTACCAGTCCAGCGTGGCCAGATTAGCACAGTTGGCACTTTGTGCTTTTAGGCACTGTTTTCACTTAAATTGTTAAAATTGCCTATCTCCCGTCCTACTGAATGGATTTTTGTTATTTTGGTCTCAAATAAAATTTACTTTACTTTTCTAAATTGGTGCAGGAGTTTTCTTGTGCTGTGGTTTTACTTTATTACTGATTGAAGTGTTGCAGAAATACTTTACACATTGCATTTAAGTTAAGCCTGACTGCTTTATGCCAAGCGACCAGAGACTTAATCACACTTTAATTTTGGGTTTGCATGTGCCATCACCCAGACAGGAATTGTAGTTGCTATTTGAGCAGGGTTTCATCTCCGCCCCCCAACCAGTAACTCAATTTACTACACCTTTGTAAATTATACTAAGGTGCAATTAAAATAGCAAACTTAGAAAACACATAAAAACAGATGTTTTTCATGATTGTATTTGTTTCAAGATGTCTATAAAGTAGAAAATATATTGAAAAGACAGATATGTTCTGGCTAGCATGAAAAACATGTTAGGGGAGTCAAGGTGATATAACGCCTGGCAAAACACATGTTGGCTTGTTGGCTAGAGTGGTTTGAATGAAGATTGAGACTGTGTTTTGGAAAGAAATCCAGAATATCTCTTTGATGAATAATAAGAGGGACCTACTTCAATCTTTTGGTGTGCGTGTGAGAATTTTCTTCTATGAGTTAAAAACTAAGGTTAATAGCAGGTCTCTATCTAGAGTGACATGGTGGGCAAAATTACAGTGCTCTGAAATGCAGCCCTGGCATTCAACAGTGGCTGATATTAATTCAAGCATTTCTTCCATCACTTTGTTTTTGTTGAAATTGACACCCTATTTGTGACAGGTATTCCCAAACATGAGTCTCATGCTTACTGTAGCACAGGACTCAAGCTATGCCTCACTGACAAGACGTAAGTAGGTTCAAACCCTTGTGGTGTTTTTATTCCCGTATCGAGGGGACCAGGTCTGGCAGCATAGATTGGAACCTATGTACTGGAGCAAGGTGACTGCTGATTTTTATTGGTCAGTCTTTGTCTAGAGTGGCATGATGGGAAAAGAACAATAGTGTGAAATGGTGCCACAGTGAATGCCAGTGGCTCAGTTAAATTGAAGCTTTCCTTCCCATCACCTTGTTGTATGTTGAATCCGACAGCAGTGGAGTGTCACGTCGACTGTGAGATGGTGGACTCATAAGGAGTGGAGGAGTCCCATTACCTATCGCGAATTTCCTTGTGGCGTGGTGTGTTTTCCCGGTTACATTTTATATGTGGAAAGGCCCCGGCATACATAAAGTTATTACAGAAAGGCGACGCACAAAAAGAAGGAGTGTTTGAGTCACTAGTCATTGTGACCCACCAATGCATGGACGGGATAGGGTTTCCTTCCTGATCCCCTCATTGATGTGTATAACCCTGTCCTGAAGAGGCCAAAGAGGATAAGGCTGAAAGGTGGTCACGTCGACATTTCAATTGGAGGGATCTGCATAAATTATAAATACACTGATTCGTTTTGTGCCAGTCAGATTTACTGAATTGTATAGTCATACTAAGGCATACTGGTCAGATTCCCTCTAAGTGTTCTTCCTGGATCTGATAGGGGGACACTTGTTTGTGTTTTATTGTGGGTTATGGTATATGTGTTATTTTTATTTTTGCATTTTTTCTATGTATGTGTAAATATTTGTATTGACTGGTTTACTTCCACTGCTGATAGGTATCAGTTCCCGTGTTGATGTATAAGATATATTCATGATGAACAAATAGTCATCTTTAAGAGAGTAATTAAAAGTACTCGACTTATTTATATATTTCTTTGTATTTTTTCCTTTGATACCATTTCTTGTTTGTATAACAGTATGTTGAATCTACGACAAGAAGCACAGCGAAGTCCTTCAAAGTACGGCTGAAAAACCTATGTTGAAATCTTGTGCATTTTTCAGATTTCTCCTCTGTTAGAAATGGGGATCTCTAGTTGGCAGAGGTAGGTACCTTTGTCCAAATAGGGTCCCTTGCTTCCAGTCAAAACCAGTTCTGTCCTCTCTGGTGCAGCTTCCTGGCAACAGGTGGAGACAGCATTGTGGAAGGCAGACTAGGCCCATTTAGGTGAAAGGAAATATCCCCCCTACTCTAAATGCAACCCAGCTCTATTCAGCCCAGCCCTGATTCATCCTGACTCTCAGAAGCCACTGCACTCCATAGCCAGACAGTCAATACACATCCTAGCAGAGACAAACGGGATGGCTAAGCAAGAAAAATATCCACTTTCTAAAAGTGGTATTTTCAAACACAGAATGTAAAAATCACCCTCACTAAAAGAAGCATTTTAACATTCTGAGTTTAGACATACTGAACTTTATTTTCCTACCTTGTTCCCAGGGGTAGCTATGCTAATAAGATGTTATAAGCAAACTCCCCATTCTATCCTATAGGAACAGGTAGCCTTGCAAAAGTGAAACACGGAATTGGCAGTATTTCACAATCAGGACATGCCACATACACCAGGGTTTGTCCTACCTTTCACATACACTGCCCCTGCCCACAGGGGTACCATGGGCCTACCTTAGGGGTGATTAACATGTAAGAAATTGGAAGATTAGGCCTGGCAAGTGGGTGCACTTGCAAAGTCGACATGGAAGTACCAGACTGCACACAGACTCTGCAATGGCAGGCCTGGGTTACATTAACAGGCTGCTTATGTGGGTGGCACAACCAGTGCTGCAGGCCCACTAGCAGCATTTGATTTACAGGCCCTGGGCACACACAGTGCACTGTACTCTGGACTGACTGGTAAATATCATAAGCCAATTATGGAAACACCAATCCATAACAACAATTTACGAAGGGAGCACTTGCCCTTGGCAGTGAACAGCAGTGGCAAAGTGCCCAAAGCATCTAGACCAGCAAAACGAAGTCCAGCACACAGCAAAAACACTGGAGGCAAAGACAAAAAATACAGGGAAATCCCACGCCAATTATGCCAGGTCTAACATCCTATATTCTACATTTCTATGCAGTCTAACTGTACTGAATAGAAATACAGAGAAATCTATATTGCGAGAGAAGACCCTGCGCTTCATTTCTGTGAACACCTAGGATGTACTTCTAAGATAGCTTCTATAGGATATGAAAACCTACGGTGCACCCATGTGCTATCCTTGTGAAAGGGATATCACCTCTGAAGCAGAAGGACCTGTCACAGATTGCTTTGTCAACATGGAGGGATATCAGCTACAGAGAATCAGACCCCTCTGGATTCCTACCCTGACCTCAGATAGACTGCAGGGAAAGCTTCTCTTGGAGCAGAAGTTCTTGCAGTGCTTTGCTGCACACCTCAAATGGACTGCAGCCACATCTAATCCAGAGCAGAGCACTAGGTCCTGGACTCCAGTAATAAATCAGAGATAACCTGCAGAAGAGAAGACTTGGGCATTGACACCCCCTTTCCCATCCAGTACAGATGGCTAAAGTCTGTAATGGTGGAGCGGACAGAACTGGGTATGGACAGCCACTGGCAGGTAAAGAGCAGAGATTGATGTCTTCATAGCTTCTTAAGCACTCTGCAGGCTCCATTAGCTTTAAGATGGATTGGGAGAGGCTGGGAGACTGTCAGGGAGCAAACAGCAAAGCAGGATGTCAAAACAAGTGGGAGCAAACTGATATCTAGGAGAAGTAAACGAAGCAGCAAAGACGCAGAACAGCAAGCAAAAATAACACGAATTTACCACATTTAGCAGTGCATTGAGGCTTAAATAGGGATATACAGCCTGATTCATGAAAACCCAAATGTGCGATTCCTAAATAGCGATTAATACCGAATCGCTATTCAGAAATCGCATATTGGGATTCATCAAAAACTGCGAGTAAATAAAGCGATTCGCAACCGCCCGCAAAAGGCGATAGCGAGTTTACAAATTCGCAGAGAATTCGATAAATCTGTCCATTTCCGTGTAGGAATAGCGAACTCGCAATTAGCGAGGAATTGCGATCTCGCTAATAGCGAGATCGCAAAAACGGGAAGGCGCATATCGAGCACAGTGATGACATCACAACCAGGAAGCAGGCAGTTCCCTCCCCCATTGAGAACACTGAGGCAGAGATTGAAGCAGCACCACACAGAGCTCCTCTCAAAACACCTCCAGACTTGGATATTTGGGATATTGCAGACTGCCGCTATGCCAGAGGATGCAGCAGCAGGGCCCAGTGACACCGGGCGCAAGCGCAAGATAACATTTTCAGAGCAGGAGCTGGAGCATCTAATCGATGGAGTCTGCCATGACCACAACAAACTTTTTGGCAAGGACTCCAGGAGGGTGCCTGAGGCCGAGAAACGGCGACTGTGGCTGGGCATCCGCGCCAGAGTCAACGCAGTGGGAGTAACACAGAGGTCCATAGACGACCTCAAAAAGAGGTGGTACGACCTCCGAGGTCGTGCCAAGGAGAGGGTGGCTGAGAGGCTGGGTGAGAGCCTTGTCACTGGAGGGGGAGATCCAACAGTCCCTCCCAACACCCCCTTGGAGGATCGTGTGGAGGACACACTGCAGCCTGAGGCATGTGTTGGGGTCATCCCTCTGGACTCATCCCGACCCACCCAAGACAGCCAAGGTAAGTGGCATGCGACTGCGACCTTGTCCCCTGACAATGGCCATGACCCTATAGCCTCCCATGATCAACCCCAGTCATGCAGCCCATGCACATAAGAACATGCCCTATTGCATTGTGGGACATGTAGTCTGCCCACAACTTACAAACACTCCAATGCAGCCAGACATGTCCCAATGTCCGCAATGCAACAGCCAGCCAGGGAATAGTAGCCAGCATGCGTGTACCAACTGCACATGTCAAAGATACATGCAATTAATCTACGTCCACTTCCCATCACAGGTGGCGCAGAAAACACCAGCAGTGACAGCGAGAGGCTGCAGATAGATGAGGCACCAGAGGAGCCTGAGGGTGAGGAGGAGCAAACATCCACACAACCAGCTCCATCTGCCCAAGCACAAGTGCCACCATGCAGCAACGCCAGCTACATCAGGCACAGCACCAGTGCCACCATGCAGAACCCCACCAGCAATGCCAGCTACATCAGGCACAGCACCGGTGCCAGCTGCAAGACCCATCCCAGTGGCGCCATCAACATCAGGTGCTGCTAGACCTGCGACACAGCGCACACCCACTGTGGGCAGCCAGCACAACAGGCATGTCAGGGAGCCGCAGCAGAGTACAGCACGCACCGGCAGGAGGGCGATGGCTGTGCATATGCCAGGGCTCAGTATTGAGCGCCGCATGCTACGCGTACACCAATTGCAGGCACGACGCCAAGGTGCCATGCATCTGCACCTCCACAACATAGGCAGAAATGTTGCCAATGTGTCTGATCGAATTGACCGGATGACAACTGCCATGGAGGCAAACACTGCGGCCCTCATCAGCCAGCGCAACATCGGACACCGCCAGCTACTCACGCGCCTCACGGCCTACACACGTTCCAACTACGTGATAGGAAATGCCACCTCCCAGCTGTCCCGTCGGTGTCTAGCAATGCAGCTGCAGATGGTACAATGCAGCGAGGACGTTGCACGTGTACTTGAGCATTTGACCACTGCTGTACTGGCCCTACAACCAACTGGCACAGCCAATGCTGGTGGGGATGACACAAGCGAGGGGACATCGAGTGTCAGCAGCCTGTCTGCAACACAGGTCGGTGTCCTACGCCGCAGCAGCAGGCCCAGTGTGGGATCACGTGCCCTGTGGGAAGAGGAGCCTGAGAGGAGACTGGGTGCTGCGCGCCGGAGTCGCACATGACATTTCAATCCATGGGCAGGGACATGCTGCTGACATAAGCATGTCGTGTCTATAGCATTGAGCAGTATGGTGCAATACTCCTCACATGTAAATCATAACAATTGTTCCATATTATTGTGCTTTCAACAATAATATTTATTCAAGCATTGAACATCGGACTCCTGTCATTATGTCCATTGTCATGCATTTGTGAAGTGTTGGGTGAGGGGAGTGGGTGCACTAGAAACAGTTCATAGTGATGTGGTTGCGCCGTCTGTGTCCTTCAGCTGGATGTTCCCCGCGTGCATGACGCACATGCGCAGGTGGCCGGTCGTCCCCTTCCGACTCACTGCCAGATATCTCTACAGGAATCCGACGCTTGGTAGCAATGTTGTGTAGTATTGCACACACAGCCACAATGCGGCAGCAGATATCAGGACTGTAGTACATGGCCCCACCAGTCTTGTGAAGTATGCGGAATCTGCTTTTCAGTAGCCCAAATGTCCTCTCAATGCAATTCCATGTGCGTATGTGTGCTACATTGTAACGCCGTTGCTATGGTGTAGCAGGGTTGAGGTATGGGGTGAGGAGGTATTCACGGAGAGCGTAGCCACTGTCACCTGAATGAGAGGAGCAGAGGGTGAGTGCCTGTGCAGCGCAGCTAGTTCATCACAGTGTAACATTGTGGGGCAAGTGTACTTACCAAGTAGGTGTCCTTCACCAAAGTCTCCCCTGGCCAGTCGTGTGTGGAGGCCGCAGTGCCGGAATATGAATGAGTCATGTGTGCTCCCTGGGTACTGTGCCACTATGTCCGTGATGTAATTCTTTGCGTTGCACACCATCTGGATATTGAGGGAGTGGTAGGACTTGCGGTTGCGGTACATGTATTCCGTTTGTGCAGGTGGGCAGATGTGGATGTGGGTACAGTCAATGCATCCTATCACATGTGGAAATTGCGCAACATTGTAGAATTGATGCTTGGTCTCATTCAAGTCCTGTTGGCTGGTGGGGAATTTTATGTGCTGGTGTAGCTGGGTCAGCATTGCATCTAGGAAGCTCCTTAAGGAAGCGGGACATGGTGGGCTGGGATATCCCCCCAGCAGCGGCAACTATCCCCTGGAAGCTTCCAGAGGCCAGAAGGTGCAGGCTGCACAATACCTGGACATGTGTGGGCACGGCATTGGTCCGCCTTGTTGGGTGCTGCATCAGGGGGTCCAGGTCCTGGATTAGCTTGATGATCATTGGCCTATTCAGGCGGTACTTAGCGTATATTTGCTCTCTGGTTTGGCCCAGCAGGGTGACCCGCTGGCGGAATATCCTCTCCTGGATCCTGCGTCTGTTCCATGCAGCTCGCTGTAGCCTTCGCCGCCTGACCACCATGTACAGTCCTGGCATTGTGAGAGTCCTAATGCTGCAGCTGCTTCTCCTTAAGTGTGTATGGTCAGTCCAGCACCTGTTGCTGATTGGGTAACGGTTTTTCAAATTTTTTTTTTTTTTACTTTGATGGTTACCACCTGCTTTGGGTTGTCCTTAAATTGCGCCTCGCAAATTGCGTTTTTTGCAAATTGCGAATTTTGTTGAATACCGATTGCGATTGTATAGCTAATTCGAATACTTATTCGCTGAATCCGTGGTTTCTCGCATTTCCTGACTCGCTATTGGGCTACTACCAGGATTCTGCGAATTCTATTGCGGATTCGCTATTTTGTGTTAGCGAATTCGCTAATTTATTTCTTGAATACCTTTTTTGGGAATTGCGATCGCAATTGCTTTTTCGCAGCAATTGCAATCGCAATTTAGCTTCATGAATCAGGCTGTTAATGTTTAATAGGTGAAATACAAATCATGTTAGCGACTGCAGAAAGAATGTATGCTTAAGCAGCAACATGCCCAAACAAAAGAAGTGCTTTTCACAACCCTCTGGAACCCTCATATCTCAGGTGCAAAGTGAATCATTTGGCATCATATCAGGCTGGTACGCGAGTTCAGTAGATTGAGCACCCTCTGTGAAGATTCATGTGTATCAGTGTGCATGTTATACTGACTTTATCCTGCAGGTCAGACAACTGCATCCTGGAAATGCAGTGCAGCAGGTTGGGGTGCCTGATGCTGAACTCTTTTAGTAGCCTTTGGATCTCAATTGCACCCTCAGAATGGCCATATAATCTTGTCGCATGCAGTGTGTGATAACGCAAGCACAGTTACAGCTGGAATAAGAGCATCTATTAGCTACTTTGCTGAGGCACCCTCTGTTGCAGGTCACACCAGGGGCTGCTTCAACCAATTGAGCTTTGAATCTCCAAAAACAAAGAAAGAAAAAACGAACTCAAGAAATCAATTATTTGCCCTGTGGAATGACACTCTATAAAATGCCCTTCCACAGCTCTGTTAACCGTGATGAAAACACTCAAGACCATCCTCTTCTCACTTCAGCTCCTTAGCATAAATCCCTCCCACATCCATTCGAGCATTGTCGACAAGAAATGCACTGACGGCTCTATGCTCTATAGCCCATACATACTGTGCATTTTACACCTAGGTTTTAGTGCTTCTATTTTTCTCCCTCACTGTGAAAGACCATAAATCGGCCTTTTGTAACATGACTATGATATATTTTTGAATTTTATATTGTGCTAGTCGATATTTGCATAGCTCAGTTTTCATCAATTAATTGGTCTCTTGGCGTTATAATCGCCCAGTATGCAGAAGCATATACTGCTCTGTCCTTGACTCTGGGCACTGGAAGAATGTTTACAGTCCAAGTGATTGAGCTCTGGCCCCTTAAACATGGTGACGTGCTTCACTCTGATGTGCATGCCTACCTCTTTAACAAGGCTCAATAATATGAAACCGAAAGTGCACAAATGGTATAAAGATCAGATGTGAAAGGTGTGGCTTTATGACACGGCATGAGTGACATTAAAAGCCGGGCTTCGGTAATGTCATTGTAGCCCTGAATTGCTGTCACCAAAAATTACAGCCAGTACTTCACAAACACTGTGACAACAGCTGTTTAAATCTCTTCTATTTTTATCATGTGCTTGTCTGTAGACTCTTATCTCTTGCTGTAAGGAAGTGTGAAGTGTAGACACGTGCAGAAGTGTTAGCATTATGTCCGCCCCTATCTAGGTTGGCATAGTGTTGTTTATTATGTAATGATCACTGACATTTTAATATCGACACTTAGTGTAGGCTAAAATGTCTACACATGAATTGAGATGAGAGACGTCTTATGGGGACTTTAGCATCTCAGAACTTCTAACCGTAAGCTAAAGATTGGCGATCAGGTGCATTAAAACACATTGGGCCTTATTTTATTTATTTTATTTAGAAAGTTTTATATAGCGCAAACATGACCCAAGCGGGTATCAGAGCGCTTCACATAATGACGAGGATAACAGAGAGGGAGACAGGTGGGCGAACAACAATTTGACAGTGAAGGATAAAGGGGTAAACAAGAGTACTGCGGTAGCAGAGGACCACAAGAGCACAGTAAATACAGTAAATGAGCAGACGTGCGAGGAGGGGGCCTCAGCACATTGTTTCCAAGGAGCATAGGTACATTACAGGTTCAGAAGGTATGCATAAGAAGTGCTTTGACTTCTTTTTGAAAGAGGACGTTGAGGGATTCAGTATGATTTCCGGAGGCAGGGCATTCCAGATCCTCGGGGCAATATCGGAGAAGGCTCGGTTATAGGTTTTCTTTCTTTGAAATGTTTGTAGTTTTAGCAGTAAAGTGCTAGAGCTCCTAAAAGATCTGCAACCACTCGAGAGTTCCAGTTTCCGGGAGAGTTTGAGAGCAACCCGGTGCTTTGAACAAAGGCGACACGATTAAGCCCAGGTTTTCTCATTGAGAGTGCAGATTACCCAATAAAGTACCTGATTACTACTTTGGAGACAGCTTTCACCAAAATAGTAATCCATTCACTCACAGTCATATGTTAAAAGACAGGGCAGTGATAAACGGCGCAGGAAGAGCAATTAAAAAAAGTAAAAAGCAAGGAAGATAAAAATGATTTATAATTTTAACTTGCAGAGAACATGCATTAGCATAAGAAAGCATGAAATGGGATTGATATATAAATATAGTACAAAGTGAGTCACCTGTCTGCACCGGTTTTGTTCGAATTTACCAATTCGGGCATATTTAATCTGATGCTCTGAGAAGGCTGCCAGCTTCAGCATTGTCTACACCTCAGCATCAGACATGCACATTTGCAAAGACTGGTGTTTCTCAGTCTCATCTTTGCCTGTCTGCCGAGACTTCAGACAACAGCGCTGCGTTCCGGGAATGCAATGACTGCGCTTAAATGTAGAGAATGCGTCTACCCACCAGGGAATAAAGCGACTTTCATAGTTAAGCCGATTAGATAGCTCTGTGGGTTAATCACCTGCTGCTGAGATCTGAAGGAAAATGCATGTCAAAGAGTAGGACCCAACAGTGCTAATTAAATCTTTCATCCGTCCGAAGTAGTGCTGCTGAGGTGGAATATTATACTACCAACCAATAGAGTGTTTTGTCTTTGCAAGCCCATGACAACAGGTGCCATATAAATGCCACCTTATAATATCACAAACCCCTGAACCTGGGCGCCGTCTAGGTTAAGGGAAGGCTAAGCCTTTGGAGACATTCTACCAGCGCCAAGAGTCAAGAACAGAGCGCTATGTTCTGCCGCACAGTGGACCTTTATAACACCAAGAGGCCAATTAATTGAATGCTGAGCTATACAAATATCGACAAGCACTATATAAAATGCCAAAATATAACATATGTTGAATCTAAGGTCAAGGGACAATCGATATTTGCCCGGCGGTATCGCCTCTTTGACCCACAAATTATTAATCAATGAAGAGGCAGGCGCTGGAGACGGGAAGGCAAGAAACAAGGTTTATTCTCTCCGGAGGAGAACACAACAATTCAGACAGCAGGTATCGTCATGAGGTGCTCTACCCGCATCTCTGAGGCCTGGCCTCTTATACACAAGTTTATTACTTTATTACATATTACATATTCATGGCAATGCTTTGATGTACGGAAAGACATTCTCGGAACCCCCGCTCCAAGCCCGTTCCCACACACATATACAGCAGAAGTCCCACCCCGGTCACAACAGGTGATGATTATCGCGCAGCTGGACATTCCGCCGATTCATGGAACGTGGGGGTTTGATCGGATCTCTTAGGGTGGGGGCTTTGATCGATTCGGGGGTCCTTTGAGGAGGGAAGCTTTCTACTGTACGGGGAGGGGCAATAAACAGTATCGGCAGGGCTAGGTGTCGGCCTGGGAACGGGGAGGACAAACGGGCACACAGGAAAAGGGGGTTTGCATCAAAAGGGCCTGGGACCATGAAAGGAATGAAGGGAGGTGTCGTGCTGGGAACAGGATGGGGTTCTGAGGCAACGCTGCGCTGAAGAGGGGTTTATGACCCAAGGCATGTGTGAGCGGGGGTTGGTCAGGGTGCGGGCTCTGTGAGGGAGGAGGGCTATGCCGGGGGTCCGTGGCATGAAAAAAAGGGTTGTTCTGATCGAGGGTGCGCACGACAAAAAGTGTGGCCTCAGGGGAAGAGGCAAGATGGCGCAGATAATGTTTACCAAACCGTACTAATTTTCCACAGTCCTCCCTTTAACATATCCAAGACATCTTGCTGGCCTATTTCCAATTCATGTCGACTGTGGTGATCCTCGGAAAAGAAGTAGGTACCCAGGTGAAGGAGTTATATACATTACATTTTGAAATCTTTCATCTTAGGAGGCGGGTCTATCGATAAAAACTCGTTTGCAGGAGAGTCGTAGTAATGTGATAATAGACAAAAATGATTCTGTAGTGAGAGCATTGAGTACATTTCATAGTTGCTTATAGTCGTTTGGAATGTGAATTGATAGGTCATTAAATATGTGAGTTCTGTTCATGTTACAATGGTGGAGCATAATTAATACAATGGTGGCTGGGAGAGAAATGAGACGTAGCAGAAACGATGATTGAGGGAGTCAATGTTCGAAGTTAATGAGTTCTCAGCATTCTTTGTCGTTTTTTGTTGGCGCTGTGGAGCACCGGCGGTGGAGCCAAGGGTCCAGCTCTATTCGAGGTCCCGCGTTGCAGGGCACGACCTTTTCCTCGCGTTTCTGGTCAAAAAGGTCCTTTTCGCCCTGTGTCCTTTGAGTTGATTGTCAAAAAGGTTCAGATGGAAGAAATGTGCGTGTGAGCAGTCCTTTAGGGTAGGTCGGAGAAAAAGGGGGATGGAGCAGGGCCAGATCGGGAACAGACTAGGGGGACGGAAAAACTTCAGATAGGCGGGCTCATGACCGAGTTTTGAGAGCGGGGACTTTTCTGCATACATTAGACATCGAGCAGGGGCATCAGGTCAGCCCTTTCCTCTTATCTTGTCGAAAACAGTGCCTCGTCCTGCAGCTCCTTACTGTCGCGGTCTCGCCTGGCCAATGTTGCAGATGTTCCATAGTCTGTAGTCAGGCCACGTGCTCCCACATCCGGTCCTTCTTTCCTCCACCAGTCGTACCCTTAAATGAGTTTGAAAAGACAGTCTTTAGAGAATTGGCAGAGGAAGGTAATCACATAAGTCTATTTCTCTCCCAGCTCCAGGTAAATGAGAACGCAATGGTGTTTTCTGCCTGGTCATGGTACGTGATCTGGTGCCTTTTATTGCATTACAGTTACGTCAGCTCTTCTGACGGAGACCCACCTTCCTAGTACGAGCCTTACAAAGCTATACCGTTCTCCTGGGCTATATATCAAAAAACGCAATGTGCTATCACCATGGTCTGATAGGTATCTTTCTGAGAGATGAACATAGGCTAAACATTTTTCATTCTATTAATGCATCCTGCCTTTCAGCTAAACATTTTACTTTCAACAGGGTTCATTGCAACGATTTCTTCACTTTGGTCTAATCTTAATTTTGCAAACATCGTCCTAGTTCCTACATAGCCTCCTACAACCTGACTACTTAATTAAAAAAAAACGGGGTCTTGTGGAAAACAACTAGGGACATAGAAAAGCTGTGGTAAGGGCGTAAATCGACCCATCTCTTACAACCGGGGGTGAGGGGCAGTTTAAATCTCCCGCCGGGGGGCAGTTGATACGAAACTGGGGGTGTTCTGGGAAGATGGGGATGTTTCGATCACCTTTACTGTTTGGGTATTGCGACAATTCGGGACGGGGAAGGTCGCGTTATCTGAGGCATCTTTTTATAACACAGGAGCCGCTGACATGTAGTTTCCTTATTTCGGGTCAGATTAGGGAACCTCAGTCGTCTTACCTGTCCTTTCCCTCTTGGCCAAATCTCGGTTTCATCAATTTAGCAGAAAGGAGAGGTAGTGACACGGCGTCAGGGTGATTTTTTTCTTAGGACAAATTTTGAGCAAATACTCGTGGTATTTGGGGCCAATTGGTGGGGCACTAGGGGTGGCGGTTTGCCAATTTAGGTGCTTAGTCGTTCGGAAGAGCGAGAGAGAGAGAGAGAGAGAGAGAGAGAGAGAGAGAGAGAGAGAGATGTGCAACAACAGGCTAAATAGTACACGTGCGACATGGGGAGTGGCCGTGCATTAAGACAGGCTATTCAGCGCATTACGCAACATAAGGCATTACGGGTCTGTGTTAGAATTTTGAAAGCACGCAGTTTGGGATGGACGAGCATTAGGCCGGGTACAGGGGACATGCATCGAGGGAAAAAAAAAAAAAGGGCACCAGTGTCGCATTTCTTGCATTCTCGGTCCGTTAATCAGTTAAGTCAACGCGTCAGTCATACACAAACGTCATCTCATAGTTTCAGACATACGTGACAGGTGTCCATTCACGCAACATGGATCAAGGGTGATCGCTTTTATCATGTCATAAACTCTATTGGCTCTTTTGGTAAAAAGAGAGCAGTTTGTGGGTGTGTTTAGGTGCCACCAGGCAGTGTTAGTCCGCTTCGTATATCAGACAGGGCGAGGCTTCAGATCTTCACCATACTTTGGTCACGATTCCGGTGTGGCCTGTAGAGGGGAAAAAGAGGGGAGGGGAGGGGGACAACATTCGAGCATATCAAAAGCACGGGTACGAAAGTCCTTTACTTACCTCATACTCGTCTTATCCCCTCGGGATAGAATCCCTGGGGTTTTTGGTTTCTGGAGCCAAGGGGGGAATGGGGGCAGTGCGATTCATAGGCTGTGAGTAGGGAAACGTTAAAGAATCAGAAGCACTTAGTGCGAGGTTTCCAGTTGGTAGGTGTATTTAGCTATTGGGGTCCTTAAACCTCTTTCAACGTTGTGATGTTCTAAGGTTTATCAGCTCTTCGGTCAACTCTGTTCCCTAGTATCTTTGAGTGTCGTATCTTTATAATATTTTATCATTTTACATCGTTTCATTTTACCCAACCTTTATATTCCATCTTTTACACCATTTCGCTTTTACCCATCCCCAGAAGTCGAGGTCTTTCTCCAGGCGCGAGTCCCTGAGTCAGTCGCATATTTGACGGCAGAGTGTCGTGTCTCAGATTCGATCCTCCATCCGGGGCAGGGCAACCATCTTCTATTAACCTTAAAGAGAGAGCAGAGTAGGGTGCACAGAAAAGAACTCTCCCGCCGATCCCATATTTTAAATAAAGCATGCAATATCCGTTCATAGTTCGAGAAACCTTTATTTTGCAAAATCATTCAGATCTATGAAGGTGCAGTCGTACCTGGCTGGACACGGTAATGGCTAAAGTGCGTACAGTAGGGGGTTAATTTGCAGCATTAGAAAACATTAGAAAGGTTTATTCATTCATTCGTAGGAAACTAAAAACGTCTATAAATTGGTCGGGGGATCGGGGGGCATTTATTTCATAGTTTAGAAGCACCGTCAGACTAGTCGCAATCAGATTTCCTATATGCATACCGTGTATGTGCGTCATGAGCGAGGTTATACATCAGCTATAAAAAAATATAATACATCGTACATTTGTAATCAACATTTTTTTTTTTTAACGGAGTCCCTTTATATGTTCGTCGAGTGAATTCTCTTTCTTTCTCGTTAAGCGTACAAAGGGTCAGGTACATGTCTCAGAAAATCAAGTTTTTCTTTATTAGCAAAAAGAAGACACCACGTGGCGTTCGTAAGTTCCTATTGTCACCGGCGCCATTTTGGGCGGGGCCGGGTTAGTCCGGAAGTAGCATCAGAAAAAAATGTTTCCTACAACCGGCAGTTAGACCAGAGTCCTTTTCGGCAGTTCTAGAATTCATGCTAACAGAAAGAGTGGCAATGTCATGCTTGTTTTGTTAGCGATCGAGGCAGTTGTCCCTTACCGGAAGCCTGCAGGGGCCGAGGGCTCCTGGGACGTTTGTAGAATCTTCAAGGCTGTGGGGGTGCTGTCGGAGGTGGGGGCTCGTGCTCCGGTGGGCAAGCGCCCGAGTTACGTTGCTGTTCACAGTTACTCTAGCGGCCGAGACCCGCCTTCCAGGGGGCCGAGACGCCATTTTGAGGCCTGCAGCGGCCGCCCTTCGTCGAGTCTGCAAGAGTGGAGGAGACCTTTTGGAATGAACCCATGTCCAGTGTTGCGGAAGTATGGCCACCTGCGGTGCATGTTCGGTGCTGTGCAAGTATCGGCACCGTTGCATGTTCGGTGCTGCGCAAGTATCGGCACCGTTGCATGTTCGGTGCTGCGCAAGTATCGGGGCGCCACCATGGTATGGCTGGAGGAGTTCGGCGCTGGGCCGGGGGCTGGGAAACCTCCTATCCGTGGAGGTGGGAGAGGCTCGTCCGCGTCGCCTCTCCCTCCCAGCCCGACCGGGACTGGAGGTATGTACAAGACATCCCGCCGCCCAGAGTTGTCGCGGCCATTGTTCAGGACAGAAGTGGCGCCGGGCGTGCTGCTGCGGCCATTACGGAGGGGAAAAGAAAGAAGTGTCCTGTCCTTCTCTGGACCGGGCTTCCGGCGGATGTCGGCCGGACACCCCTTGCTCTGGCCCCATGAACGGGTTCTTTGGCTCATCGGCTGCAGCCGGATCCAGTTGGCCCCGGTCCCTGGCCATTGGTGGCCGGACCGGGAAGACATGTGGCGGGACTACCTAAAAACTCCCATGCCCCACCGTGGCCGGACCGGGAAGACATGTGGCGGGACTACCTGCAGCTATCCAGGGCCGCTGCGGCCGGACTCCGCTGGCCCCTGCCTCTCCTCCGGCTCCACTCTATGTTATGATTTCCTGACCGGTTGTTGGCAGCAGGGCCCGCCTTATATGGGTTGCCGCCGGCTGGGCGTAACCGTAACCCTGCCCTACTTTGGAAGGTTCCAGAATGGGGGGGGGGCGAATGTTCTGTTGACTTTCATTTTCTAGTTTTACCGTTCTTGTTTCAAACGTTTTCTGTTGTTAGGGCATTATTAAGTGTTATTATTACATATTGTTATTTGTTTCTTGTTCGTTATGTTAAATAAAAGTTCAAGTTCAAAAGTGGCCTATGGATTTCGTTTTCTCACTCCTTTCTTTCCAGGTTGTTCCATACTAAAGCTTCTGTTAACAAAAGTTTAAGTACCAAGGTAACACAGGCAGAGGGATGACGCAGATTCATGCATTACGTACACACAAACTCAGACGGGGAGACAGTACAAATATTATATAAAAAGACCCAAGACAAACATAATACAGTTATTGGCCATAATTATCTCACTTTTATATGCTGCGCATACTTTTTGTTGGAGCAATGGAGCAGGCTTCAGTTATATGCCTATAAGGACGCGGAAGAAAAGGAGGTAGTAGGTCTTCAGACATAGGCAATATCCCTAGTCCTATCGGCGAAGGATACTTGTGTAACCCTTACCTCGAAATACCCTAAACTTTTGGATCTATGAGGACTCGAACATGTCGCTGAAATTGGCTTGGCGAAATCTGTGCCATCGGGCATATTCAAACGTGGTGGTTCTATCTGGCCTGTTCAAGTCAGTCTGATTCATCTTTGTCTCGCGCCTTTTCTCTTTCTGCCGGCCTGTTATTCCTGTCGGTCCTCTGCTCCTATTCACGCTCAGTAGAGTCGGGCATTGGGCTTTCCAGTGGCCGGCATATCTACAAAAAGCACATTGGTTTTGCCCTAAGTCTGGCCGTCCTGTGCGTAGTGTCGGGGGATTACTTTCAGGACGTTGTGTTCTGAGGTCGTCCTGTCGATATGTTCCTTTACCTGCTCGGTCCTCGTCTCTATTCTTTTGTTGCATTGCTTCTTTGCGCCACATACCGAGGCAGTCAAGCATAACGGGCGTTGTCTTATTATCACGCAGGGCTATTTCTAACGTTTCTATTTTATCAAGGTCGAAGGATCCTATCAGTGGCCACTGTTTCTCTTGGCTTTCTTTGGTATACCTGTGCCACAGTTTACTATAGGCTATGGTAACTAATCCATAGTTTACGAACATGTCTTTATTAGGGGTGCCTTCCAGCGGAGCTAGATGATCCACCTCTAATAAACGGTCCGGGCTGAACCAGCTATCGACCAGTGGGGAGAAGACAGACATGACAGCTCACGACGAGGGACAAAAAGTCAGCACTGCCTATCTTATCACTGCGCGCAAAGACTAGACAGAATATTTCTATTCTACGTTGTTTGCAAGCAGTGAATACCTCATGAACCAATAACAAAAACAACCAATAAAAATAAAATAAAACCAGTGGGGAGAATAAGTAGGCACGTAAAAGTCTGCGTCCTCTACCCTTTCACTATCCGTAAAGAGGAATCTGTTATTTCCTGTTTGCAGACAGAGAATCTCCAGAAAACAATCCGCGAACAGTAGTTCGGGGCCAAAAACAGTTAATCAGTGTGGGAGAGGGAGTCTCCCGAGAATAAGCCGTCAAATAAATAATAAAACCAGTGGGGGAGAAAAATAGGCACGACGGCTGCGTTTCCTATCCTTCACTGTTTGCAAAAGGGAAAGAGCCTACTGTTTCTCCGTGTGCAGACAGTGAATCTCCAAATGAGTCAACAAAGAGTAATACTAGTATTTTCTGAACAATCAACAATTATTTTGTGATTCGTCGTGTCTACACGACCTTACCCGGACCGTATGGACAGTTTCTTGTCTTCCGAATCCAGCGCCCGATCGTCCTCTTGTCTTTGTATTCCTCGCAGCACTCCTGATGGTTCCCAGTCAGGACCGTAGATCACTCGAGAGAGGTCTGTTCGGAACCAGTGAAGTTCGGATGATCGGCTGCCAGACGAGGGTCTATTGGGCAAGAGCTCTCCCGATCGTTGCAGTCGTTCACTCTGTCATCAGGACCTCTCCCACTGGATCCACGAGTCGCTGATGGGCCCCACGCTTGGGACGCCAATTGTTGAATCTAAGGTCAAGGGACAATCGATATTTGCCCGGCGGTATCGCCTCTTTGACCCACAAATTATTAATCAATGAAGAGGCAGGCGCTGGAGACGGGAAGGCAAGAAACAAGGTTTATTCTCTCCGGAGGAGAACACAACAATTCAGACAGCAGGTATCGTCATGAGGTGCTCTACCCGCATCTCTGAGGCCTGGCCTCTTATACACAAGTTTATTACTTTATTACATATTACATATTCATGGCAATGCTTTGATGTATGGAAAGACATTCTCGGAACCCCCGCTCCAAGCCCGTTCCCACACACATATACAGCAGAAGTCCCACCCCGGTCACAACAGGTGATGATTATCGCGCAGCTGGACATTCCGCCGATTCATGGAACGTGGGGGTTTGATCGGATCTCTTAGGGTGGGGGCTTTGATCGATTCGGGGGTCCTTTGAGGAGGGAAGCTTTCTACTGTACGGGGAGGGGCAATAAACAGTATCGGCAGGGCTAGGTGTCGGCCTGGGAACGGGGAGGACAAACGGGCACACAGGAAAAGGGGGTTTGCATCAAAAGGGCCTGGGACCATGAAAGGAATGAAGGGAGGTGTCGTGCTGGGAACAGGATGGGGTTCTGAGGCAACGCTGCGCTGAAGAGGGGTTTATGACCCAAGGCATGTGTGAGCGGGGGTTGGTCAGGGTGCGGGCTCTGTGAGGGAGGAGGGCTATGCCGGGGGTCAGTGGCATGAAAAAAAGGGTTGTTCTGATCAAGGGTGCGCACGACAAAAAGTGTGGCCTCAGGGGAAGAGGCAAGATGGCGCAGATAATGTTTACCAAACCGTACTAATTTTCCACACATATGCACATTAAATGCTATCTCCTCCATCCTCGACCACCCGTGGACTACTTTGCAACCCCTGATATTTATGTTAATCAGTTGGACTGCTACTGTTGTAAACTCTCATGTTCCTTTAGCTTTTGCTAGTTTGAGTAGTTGCATCAGAGTGCATACTACCCATCACTGATCACTGACATGCTGCAGTCTCGAATGCAAATGACCTGCCATCAAAGGTCATGCAATGTCAGTTCCGCAACCCCCATGTTACAGGTGAGGTGTTGCCAGTGCTCTATGGCAGCTCATTTCCTACCAACCCCAGCTGGAATCGAATTGTGGATCAACGGTGGAGCAGTTCTAAACTCGAAATTAATGTATAGAGATCCCTTGGGGTCAACTAAAGCAGAACTATGACCTCAAAATGATGCACAATACTTTACCAACACTCAAGTCACCAATTTTACATCTGTGTCCAGGATTATATGTGTCTTCAGGAAAAGGAAGAATTTTAGAGAGAAATCAGCTCCTCACTCCATTTCACAAGAGGTTCAGCAAGTAGTGTTTGTGGTGTCCTGCATTGACCTTTTACAAGCAACAACAAGTAGGGCTACCCCTATGTCACAACTGTGCAACCTCCCAAAGAATGATCACAGAGACGGACATTATTATTAAAATAGGTGTGCCATGAATAAAAAGTGTGCACCTTTTATTCCAAACAGGTTCCCATAATAAAAGGACAACCTGCGGCCTAGTACAAATGTTGCCAATTTTAAAACTAGGATGCTTAAAATGGAATATTGGTTTCTGCACACCAGCTTGCTATGTGACCCTAAGCCAATCACCTTTGTGTTTGCCTCAATTGCTTCACCTGCTTCGACCCCCACGCACCCCACCCTACTAATGTTAAGCACCAAAGACAATATGTCAGCTTCAATAATGCCAAAGATGGAATTCGCAAGTAATAATGCAACCCCAAAGCTTCTCCTTGTGCTTTCATTCGGAGGTAAAACTTGAGATAAAAGATGGAACCAACCTAGGGGAATAGTTATTATCTAGTAATATAAGTGGATCGCTTGTCTTACTATTGTTTCACTTGGCACATTCTTGAAAGTGTTTCACTTTAATTCACAAAACAAGAACTTGTGTTTTGTGGTTTTTGGAGCTGATACTGCTTTCAAGCATCAAATTTAATATCCTCAAAGATATGATGTATATTATTTGTTCACAAATCACTGCACTCCAACTGGTGTTTTTTCAGTTGAGTTGACTGAACACAGCCTGTCGCTAAAGTGCAAATAATTTTACACAGTATCCCAAAGAAAATGACTTACCGAACCGTTCATAGCCACCAAAAATTACATGATTGTGTATCTACATAGCGTAAAAAATGTGTTGCGGGCCAGGATACAGCAGATGAATATGAGGTTTACATTTTTACATGGGTACATTTATTGTGTTCAAATGACTCACTCTATTGTCTTCACTATATATTTGGTTAATAGATACACTAACATGTATGTCAATAAATAAGTATTAATAAGCATATAAGTGACATATATTAGAAGAAATTGTGGTCCTCTACAGTTCTAAGATATCTGTTGTTTTAAATTACACTGTGATATATGTTTCAACCCACAAAGCTAATTGTTTTAGTCTTAATCACGATACGATCCAAGAATGAACATTCACATGTCTGCTTATATTCAACCCACAAAGCTAATTGTTTTAGTCTTAATCACGATACGATCCAAGAATAAACATTCACATGTCTGCTTATATTGGAACCAAAGATCCTGTTTCCACTTCTATTTCATCTTCTGCACATGTTTTTATAAATATTTTATAAATAGAGTATTTTTCCCCAATTATGGTGAGCTTCTTTTTCAGGCATAATTTCTAAACCAGCATGTTTCTCTAAAGACTCTTTGAGCACAATGCATTACATTTCCACTCTAAAACAAAATAATTATAATTTATATGATAAAGTATACCCACAACAGTCAATTTCATGGAAAGCAGTTTCCAGCTCAGCAATCAGTTTGTTACATTGCAGTTAAATCTAGACAAATATTTATATGAATAAATTCACAGAGTTACACAACACCAGATGAGTAGATAGCAAGACTGTGTAAACGATATTTTAGAGAAGGGAAAGAGACTGGGTAGGACAGATGGAGAGATAGAAACTGTGAGAGGATAAATGAGCATGTTGACTAGGAAATAGCAGAGAGCAAAGAAAACTAAACACAGTATGAAACAAATGTTGATGTTAGTATCAGATGAAGGGTAAAAGAAGGTAATCTACAGATCCAACAAAATGGTGTCAGTCCAATATGATGTAGGCAAATGTATCCCTGGTTAAAAGGGGAAGAACAATCATTGATAAGGAAACAGTAAGAAGTAAACAGTTATAAGCAAAGTAAAAAGGATAAAGAGAAGCTGACAGTCGAAAACATAGGAAAGAAAAAGAGAGGCATTAAATTAGAAAGAGGGAAAGACAGTGCAGGGAAGAAGGAAATGAAAAAGAAACAAACAAAGAGAAAGAGAGAAACAAAGAAAGAGAGAGAAAGAAAGAAAGAAAGAAAGAAAGAAAGAAAGAAAGAATGAATGAATGAATTAATAATAGTGGCACAGAGAAAGTAAAAGAAATCCCCAGCACGTCATGCACTAGGCAAAATTACAAGCAGACCAGCAAATAGTTGTATTGTATTGCACTGTATAGTATTGTATTGTATTGCAGCATTTACGTGGCACTTACAATTTGGGGCACAGATGTACTTGCCTACATAGGTAGCACGCTACACTGTGCAAGGTACGTGGCTGGAAGGATCGTGTCTTTACTTTGATCCGAGTTGGGAAGTGTTTCCATGTTGTGTGTGATGACCACCGGCGTGCGGTTATTGTGGTATGAGATGCAGCATGTAGCGTTTAATCTCCATCAATGAGAAACGTGATGTGCTCCTGGTGGTTTTTACCACGAGAGTCTGCAAACAAATTCTCATGAACGAAGGCCAGAGGATTATGTCAGATTAGGCTAAGCTTTCGGCACTAATTAACCTTCCCCACCTCAGAAAAAGGGAAAGAAGGGGGTGGTGCTGCTTTCTCTGAAAGGAAAGCCGCGATCAGCTGTGAGAGCAGTTTGAAGAATGTAAAGCTGGCGCATCCATCAAGGGTTTGGTGATTATTTTCAAATAGACATGTATGTTCCATCGAGTTTCAGGTCCGGATATTCCCTGCAGTTTACTCCGGATTGCTGACGATGTCCTTCTCAAGGGGCATGAGAATGAGATAAGAACAGGCCCTCAGTGTATATACCTCCTCGTCACTGCTTCCTCCCTCTCCTTCTCCTTACATCATGCGTTTTATCCACAATCTGGAGGTCAACATCCCACTTCCTACCTAAAAGAAAAACATTCAAACTCCTCCCCCTCAAGGTGTGCTATACCGGTACCTAGAAACCTCTTGATTTCTCTGTCAGACTCCCTGTGCATCCTGATTCGGGTTGGAGTTCATGCTTATGTTGTAGACAATTATAGGCCTTTTTTGCTGCCTGTTGTTTTTTTAATTCTGGCAGGGCTGGGGATTTCTCTTCTGTGTGCTGAGCTCTGCCGTTCTGCTTTGGATGACTGTTGGCTCTGCTTCTCGGTGCCCCTTTGTTTTACCTTTGGTGCCTATCTTGGGCTGGTGTGCTCTTATGCAGGGTGTGCTCTTGGGCCGGGTGTAGGGTGTAGAGCTCTCCATGCACTCTCTAGGATTCTTGTGGTTGGGTTTTTTTTGGCGCCTCAGTCACAGATCGGGGCTTTCTCGTATTTTGGCTCTACTGTTTGTGCACCCATTCTGGGTTGGGATTGGTGATGGACTCTCATCTATTTATTAAAATTTGCTTGGGTTAGGGTGGCCCTTTAACTTAATGGTCTTGTGCTGTTGCCTTTGTACTCCTTCTGGTTCTCTATCCCTGTGCCACTGGTTGTGGCCTCACAATGTTGCTGTAGCCTTCTTGGCTCTCCTGTTGACTCGTGTTAGTTGTCAGCGTGGTCAGCCCCTCTTTTGGAATCCAGCTGCTCTTGGTGTCCTGGTTGTGTCATCTGCCTTTTGTCCGTCTGGCTCTCATTGCATTACATTGGCACTATCACGTGGGGCTTTGCTGACCTTCAGGGATCTATCCTTCCTCTTTTGTGCCTGATTTTGTTTTTTTCTGCCTGGACACTTTGCTGAGTGATTGATGCCAGTCATGCCTACTTTGAAGACCTTGATGTAATGACTGGGACAAGGAAGTGATGAGGAGGTAACACTTTCATTACATACTGGTAATCTGATTACTCCAATTCTACTCCCTAGTCCCAGTGCCTATGGGTCTTCTTCCCAGCTGTGTGTGGCTTCAATCTCGGTCTGCTAAACTGCAAGGGTCGTCGACTCAGAAGGTTTCTGGGTGGAAGTGGTCCTCTATAGGCACACATAGAGGGGGAGGACTTTTATTTTTTATTTCTGAGTGGGCAGTAGATGTCTCTCTCCAGGGTGCTGACACATCTCATGATGTAAGGACTGGGACTAGTAAGTAGAATCAGAGTAAAGGCATTACCCATAACTAACCAAAGAACATTAAACTAACTTTCTGCCCTTCCTGGGTTGGTACTCTTATGCTCTTGGAAAAGCTTTCCAATATTTTAAAGTTATTTTTGTTATTCCGGAAAAGTACTCTATTCTAGAGATGTCCCAAATCTCTGAGCGTGCCTTGCCAGAAAATTCTTTGGCGTCATCTATATGTATATATGTATGTATTATTACCTTTCCAAGAAATAATCTCATAGATGTCCAATTATCATACAATACAATACATGGTAAAAGAGAAATCACATACTGCTTAATAAAATGACATCCCTAGCAAGAAGGAAAAAGTGCTAGCATATATAGACAATATATTTTCCTCAAATATAGAATTCAAATGAGCAAACAATGCAATAAACCAGCTCCCACCAATTCATCAATAGGTGATGAGTAAAGTATTTTACAATGCGCAGAGCCTTCCAGTAAAGTGACACTAAACCATAAGCCTACCATCTTAATAATTGAAAATTAACTTAAAAGACAACACATAAATATTAAATAAAGATTCTATTTGAAACAATTTTAATGTAACGCCCAAGGCTGGCATGAACCTCAAAGCAGTGTAAAGAGAAGAATATGCTTGGAGTTTCCTGTCTGGGCCGACATCCATATTTTTAAGTATTGGGGGAGGGATATCTTACCTTTGCTATAAAAAGTGGTGACAGTCCAACAGGATGTGTTCAATCTTATATTTACCATTAGTTAACAGAAGCAATGGCCACCATTCACTAAAATCTTCATCCTAAATCTTTTAATTTACTAGGCTGAGTCACTCCCAATTTTGATTCAATAAATCAATCAATCAGGGATTTGTGAAGCGCGCTACTCACCCGTGAGGGTCTCAAATCGATGGGGGGGGGGGAGAGGGAGGGATGGTGGGGGAGAAGAGGGAATTTGTTTTGATTTCTTAGATACCTTTTTGGAATCTCTGTTAAATTAGCAAAGGTGTTCTAAGCACAAATCGAGTGGGGAAGCCAACCACTAAAATTTTGTTGGCAAAATAGTCTTTGTTATTAGCCCTGTTGATTTGTAAAACCTTCTCATACTATGCATTTCAGCTTACCAAATTTGCCAAATGAAGTAATTCACCTCCAAGACAGAATGTTCATTTGTAGAGCCAATGGCTTTCAAAAAGTCACAAGTTCCTGCCATCTAAGCTCTCCAGGTAACACATGAGAGGTCTTCTCATAGAAGCTCCTGTTTAATTAATACAAAAATTGTAGACTACAGATGAGTCAAGGAAATTCCAAGTAGACAACTCAAATTCGTGTCTCAAAGCCTGGATAACTGAACTATGGGGCAGAGAACACATTCTTTAACATCTATTTTCAAGGCAATCCCAATCAATACAAGAGGCTAATAAGAGCAATTTGGAGCTGTAAAGTGCTTGGGTATTAGCTTACCTAAAATAACTTTTTTAAGTAGGCATGCAAATATCTTACATGTTTATAATCAAAACGATTTAAAATTTGAACTTTGGCTAAAAGAGGAGAATTTAAAATGAATAAATGTGTATCTCGACTAAGATTATCAGCAAAGTACTTGCCAAGGTGTTTATCATTTCTTACCTCCTCTAGTGGAGATTTGTCATGGTGCCATTGAAATGTTTTAGATCTCTTAGAAACAAAATCAAGGTTTTAGTTTTTTAGACATATGATAGCTAATTTCAAGGAGCAGGGTTCTCCAGAGTCGGTCCTGGAGGGCTGGATCCATGCATGATTTTTAGCATATCCCCATTTAGATAAATCTAGTTATCTTAAGACTGTGATTTTGGAGAACCCTGCCTTTGAGTAACAATTGGCTCTTATGGCATTAGTTTTTCTTTTAAGACCTATCACAGTATAATCAAATACAATCTGGCCATTGGGACACATTAACCATGAAATGTGCTCTTTTTCAATTTTGAAAGAAAGGGAATTGGCTTCTGAAATAAACTTGGGGAAATCTGACAGAAACAAACTAAAAAGGAGTGGAGCAAGTATGCACCCCTGCCTAAAACCATTTTCAATTGGAATTTTCAGCGACAGGGTTCTACTGTCATTTAGATCCATTTGCACCTAATTTTGTTCATGTAACAGGAAAATGTAAATAGTGCTTAAGAGACCTTGGTGCATCTTATAGTCGTGGAGCTCAGACTGTAGCAAATTGTGATCAACAAGGTCAAAGGTCGCCCGTAGATCCACAAAACACCAGCAGAGCTTGCCAACTCTATCATTTGCCTATTTTGATAAAGCGCAGAGAAAAATACAATGGTTAACTTCTGGCCAAATTGTTTAGCATCATCGATATTTGCAAGAATGAGCATTCTTTAAAGTTGCAAGATTAACACCTGCACAAAAAGGTCTTGAGGGGTCTCCTCACTCCTTTTCCTTCATTCTTCCTCGCTAGTGTGTCTGGCTTCTAGTGTGCCCCTACTAAAAAGGTACAGCTCTACCAAGACTGTATCAAGAACCACATTGGAAATAAACCCATCAACAATATCAAGAATAATACAAAAAATGATTATGATTAGGTATGTCAGTTAAACACAAAAACCAATTAAAAAAATCAAATGATGTCACAGATTTATTCCATTCATTATTACAATCAGAAATGTAAAACAATTTTTACACATAAAAACATTTCATCATAACATTTTAGAAAACAAGGTCGGTGTGGCGTTTCGGTGAGTAGACAGATGATCACCTTCTTCAGGACAGTTTTCTAGATAATGGAAACAATTTATTATTTACACATTTATGTGTTACTGACGTACCAATATAACTACTAAACATCATTGTTGCCCTTTTCCACTCTAAATTTATAATTATTAAAAAAAAAATTTAAAAGGACAATAAGACCTGAGCATAACTTAGTATTTTATATATTGTCCAATCAATATTTTTTAACAAACATGACAACCATAACAAGATACTCATAATTCATGTCTTTTTTTCTGCAGTGTATCTCCCACTGATTATTATTAACACAACACAGTTAGCATATATATTCCCTACCTCTAGTGTAAGGAAGGCTGTTTTTCTTCCTTATCGGTCAGTATTTAAAAAGAGGCAGGTGGTATTGATGATGTCCCCAACTTTAAAACCTATACATCATACAAAAACAGAAACAAAACACAGAGGTAGAAGAATTACTTTAAACTACCTAGTTACATCATCAGTCTATTCTTTAATTTGCAGAACTGTATTACATTTACATACCGCTAGGCCAATGCCCAAAGGATGTAAGCAATGTTCGTTGGAGCCACCATCTAGTTTTATTAAAACTTGACTCTCTTGTCAATAGACAAGAGATTATTCCCATTTGTGCTAATCTCCATAGTAGGCACTGAAATTCTCTTGTTCGCTCTCTATTTTGCACAACTCTTCTTGATTGACTCTGAACCTTTTTTCATTTTTGGGTTAAGGTTGAACTGTACACGTCAGGCAGATCTCAGCTACTGCTATTATCTTCTATCTTCCACACAGGTTATCTTTCTTGGTAAAAATATTTTTGTCAGAACAGATTATTCATGTAATTTCATATACATTGTTGTTTATACAGGGGACTCTTTTAAACAATTATCTATATGTCCTGAAAATGGACTGATGGACGAATATGCCACAACAGACCGAATCGTCGACTGGTACGTCTATTTCCCCGTCATTAATTGTCCTTGAGGAATTGTTATCTATTGTTTTAGATTCATTTTCCCTTGATTGAGTTATTTGGAATAGATTTATACACTCATGATTTGTAGGTTCTTTTATATTTCCTCCATCATGGTGTTTTACTGTTTTGAATGTACCCTATTGACTTATGATTACATTATATTTGTACTATTCCAACTCCAGAGAGTGAAACAGTAGGGAAAGCGTTGGATAGCGTAGGGGTAGAAATTACTATTCCAACTCCAGAGAGTGCAACAGTAGGGAAAGTGTTGGATAGCATAGGGGTAAAAATTACTACTCCAACTCCAGAGAGTGAAACACTAGAATAAGTGTTGGATAGCGTATGGGTAAAAATTACTATTCACACTCTAGAGAGTGCAACAGTAGGGAAAGCGTTGGATAGCGGGTTGGTAAAAATTACTATTCCCACTCCATAGAGTGCAACAGTAGGGAACGCGTTGGATAGCGTAGGGGTAAAAATTACTATTCCAACTCCAGAGAGTGAAACAGTAGGGAAAGCGTTGGATAGCGTAGGGGTAAAAATTACTATTCCTACTCCAGAGAGGACAACAGTAGGGAAAGCGTTGGATAGCGGGTTGGTAAAAATTACTATTCCCACTTCATAGAGTGCAACAGTAGGGAACCCGTTGGATAGCGTAGGGGTAAAAATTACTATTCCAACTCCAGAGAGTGAAACAGTAGGGAAAGCGTTGGATAGCGTAGGGGTAAAAATTACTATTCCTACTCCAGAGAGGACAACAGTAGGGAAAGCGTTGGATAGCGTAGGGGTAAAAATTACTATTCCAACTCCTGAGAGTGAAACAGTAGGGAAAGTGTTGGATAGCGTAGGGGTAAAAATACTATTCCCACTCCAGAGAGTGCAACAGTGGGGAAAGTGTTGGATAGCATAGGGGTAAAAATTACTACTCCAACTCCAGAGAGTGAAACACTAGAATAAGTGTTGGATAGCGTATGGGTAAAAATTACTATTTACACTCCAGAGAATGCAACAGTAGGGAAAGCGTTGGATAGCGGGTGGGTAAAAATTACTATTCCCACTCCATAGAGTGCAACAGTAGGGAAAGCGTTGGATAGCGTAGGGGTAAAATTTACTATTCCAACTCCAGAGAGTGAAACAGTAGGGAAAGCGTTGGATAGCATAGGGGTAAAAATTACTATTCCTACTCCAGAGAGGACAACAGTAGGGAAAGCGTTGGATAGCGTAGGGGTAAAAATTACTATTCCAACTCCTGAGAGTGAAACAGTAGGGAAAGTGTTGGATAGCGTAGGGGTAAAAATACTATTCCCACTCCAGAGAGTGCAACAGTAGGGAAAGCGTTGGATAGCGGGTGGGTAAAAATTACTATTCCAACTCCAGAGAGTCCAACAGTAGGGAAAGCATTGGATACCATAAAAATTAAATATAACATACTTATAAATTATTTTTTTATTTAAATGTATTAATATTTTAAATTTTAAATAACTAAACATCATTTAGAAATACCCATTAATAATAAAAAAACATAATTAGAATTGAATAATTAATTAACAATAAATTAACAATTAATACCAATAAATATTAATTAATAAATATTAGTTACCAAATAATAAATATTGAGCAATAAAATATTTTAAAAAACAAAAACAATATTCTTTATTAAAAATTGATGAGCAATTACAAAACATTAAACAATAATATTATTTGTATACCAAAAAAGACTTTTTATAAGACATTAAATAACAATTATGAAAAAATAATTTCCAATACAAAATGAATAAATTACCAAATAAATAAATTAATTACCAATTACAAACATTAATTACCAATTAAATAAACTAACTACCAATTAAATAAATTAATTACCAATTACAAACATTAATTACCAATTACAAACATTAATTACCAATTAAATAAATTAACTGCCAAATACAAATATTAATTACAAATTACAAACATTAATTACCAATTAAATTAATTAATTACCAATTAAAATATTTAATTGCCAATTAATAATTAATTAAAAATACATAAATTATCAATACCAATAAATAAAAATAATTCATTACTTAATTACAATTAAAATACTTCCCACCCAATTCCCCTAGAAACCCACTACCCGCTACAGAACTTAAATGCAAAAATTAATTAAAATTAATTTATAATTCCTTAAAAATAATAATTAATTTAGTATAATTAAATTACTTCCCACCCTATTCCCCTATAAACCCACAACCCGCTCCGGCACAAAAACATAAAATTGACTTAAAAATAACATTATAAATATATGAAAATAGTTCACATATAATTTAAAACAAGTAAAATACTTAACAAAAAACATATAACACATACATATTAAATACATATTAAAATGCATAACAATATTACAAATATCGATATTAGTAACATCAAAATTAGTAACATCGATATATTTGATATCGATATTACTGACTTCGATATTACTTACATGGAAAGAAAAAAAAATCGATATTACTTACCTTAGTGTCGATATTCTGTCCAAAGAAATTCTTGACATCGATATTCTTTACCTTCGATATTTCTAACTCAATATTTCTGTAGGTCGATATTTACAACTCGAAATTTTGACTCTTTACCGTATTTTATACACTAAAACTAACACAGAAAATGTGTCCATTCATCCTGAAAGAACTTCGAAAAACAGTTGTTACCTTCCTGATCCTGCCCAAGCCGGACTTAGGAAATGCTCTCTTTATTGGTATGCAGAAAAAGGTGCGACAAAAACCTCAAACACTACAAAATGCGGCTGCCCGACTACTGGCCTGAATTCCCAAACATAAACCAGCACTCCAAACACTGGTCAACTTGCATTGGCTACCGATAGCAAAACATCTCAAGTTTAAGACACTATGTGTAACTTTCAAAGCACTGTATAACTCTGGGCCATGCTATTTTCGTGAAAAATTAGCCTGGTATTCCCCAGGCAGAAAGCTCAGATCCTCTGACGCAATGTTACTTTCCCCCAGAGCAAAGCTTACCACCTGGGGTGGTAGGAGCTTTCTACTGAAGACAGCAACGCTTTGGAACGCCCGACCCCTGTCAATTAGGAAATGCTCTGATTTCCTGAGTTTTCGGAAGCAAGTTAAAACCTTGATTTTCACAGGTCCTTAACCAGCAGCATCTACCTTCCATATAGTACTACACATGTCTGTAATAGCGCCAAGACATCTCTGGGCATTCGAGCGCTTTACAAATCCAAAATCAAATCTATGTTGCAATTTGTCTCCTCTTGACAGATCCCTTCATGTCCAGGTGTGTCTGTTTCCATGTCTCCCCATGTTCGCAGTGCCGGTGTCGTATAGTACCTCCCAGCGTCCATATCTCTTAGTGACCGTTTCTCCACAGAGTCTCCCAGGTTTTGTTCCTCCTCCTGCCGGGTGGTACGACAGTAGCTCATGACATCCAGCCACCATTTTGTCTATTCTGGCATACTCTATGCATTTTTTAATCCCCAGAAACCTCCCCTCACAGAGTGCCAGTCTCCGCCAGCCTGGAGACTGCCCAAAAGTGCACACAGACCCATTGCGCGGAGTGACTACTGCCCCATCTGAGGGCTACGCGGAGACATTGGGTTAGTTGTAGCGGACTCGTAAGAATGAACAAGAGCTTGTTCGCTGGTACCCTCAGGAAGGAGAGATGTTTACTTGCTCTCTCTGTAAATCTGTGCAGTGTTCATAAGTGGGAACCCGTAATTCCTTACCATTCTATAGTTTGTGATTGTGCATACATACGCATTAAATACGCATACAATGAGGACCATGTGCAGTATCAATGGGGCCATATCCGACAGTACACTGAGGCTCACATGAAACGTTATTTCCTGTTCCCGTAAGGCCAATGAGACTCCACTGTCCACGGAGGAGGCAGAGACGTTTTAATGTATGGGCAAAGTGGGTTCTGGCCCCAGCCATTTAGGAGGCCCCAAGATAGAGCCAGCTCTCTTCTTGCCCTAAGGACCTTGAATAATTATTTAACAGTATGTTGTAAATAGCATTTTATTTTAATTTATTTTTAATGCGGGCGATGTGTGAGAATCTATTATAGATATTTTGCAGATAAATCTTGTGTTTATGTTTCATACAACATCCATAAAAAAAGTTTATTTTAGTTCAAAACAGCACCTATATGCTGCAGTGTTACAATATTGAAAACACTCGCCACTGTCCCTTAATATTAGATGTAAACACATTAGAATTTGGACGATTATGCTTGAGCACTGTTAGCGACCTGACCAAAGATGGCATGAAAGAGCTGCAACTGGATCATAAAATCAAAGTGTTCCGAACGGGGGGCCCCAAAATACGTTTGGTCTAGGTCCCCCAAAATCCCTAAAACATCCCAGCACGAGGAGCTCCTGGAGCTGGACCACAAACATCCCAAGGGAGATTTATTCATGTCCAACTTCGGGAATCTAAAAGTCCCATTCAATGGAGATAGTAAACAAAACTGTAGGATGAGAGTGACATAAGAAGGGTTCTGAGGTCAGTCAATAACTCAGCCCCCTCGCCCTCCACACAGAATTGCATTGCCCCAAAAAGGGAAGGATTTTACCATGTAAGTACTATAAGGCAATGGAGTGGAGGTTGTAATCTAGCCACAAAGATGCTAAGAACGTCTGCTTTTTGTTTAGGATTCGTTATTTAAAACAGAAAATGTAAAACAGTGGGAATGAAGCGTTCTACACGAGACTATTAAATCTATGCTGCAACCAGGGACCACATCACACAACACAGTGGACTAAAGTTTGCAGCAAAAAAGGTAGCTTATAGGGCATGAAAATTATGAGGTATGTTATTTTACGATTTTCAAATTATGTAGCACCGTCTGTGATATTATTATTGTTCTGTTATTTTGACAATTTTGCACACATTGATATGGAAAAAATCCATTGCTGCAAAAGGCAAATTTCCCTATAAAACTACACGCATTCAACAGATGCTGTTTACCAACAATTAATACTGATGTCTGGCATGGAAAAACAGGCGTGCCAACACATGAACACTGTCCATTTTTGTACCTCCAAATGATGATAATTTGTAAAATACAATGTTTTAGTCAGCAGAAAAAGTGTCGATGTACACGTCCTTTAATGAAAGATGTCCTTCTTTTATTCTGCACATTCCATGTTTTAGATTTGCTTTTTCATTTCCAAGTACTCAGTCCCCTCTGCATCTAGTTCCATTAAGAAGCAGCGCTGTAGAACTGTGCTGAGCATTGTATATGTATTATTTACCTGCCTGACTGGTGGCACTTTAAGCAAAAGTCCTTAAAAAGAGACAAAATGTTTAGCATTCTTCCGCTGAGTGCACTCTTTCAATTCTAGATGCTCTGAGAATAATAGCGGTTGCTTTGTGATCAATGTATATCCTGTCAACATGAATTTGTATGAACAGTGAAAATATCATAACAAAATAATATTTTTCTTTCTATGCTGTTTGAATTACATCCAAGTATATGAGGATTTTATTTCCTTCCCAGGCAACTGGGGATAGTAACCCCATCTGACCAAAACTGTCACAAGTTTAAAGGCCAAACACAGTGATTAACATCTGAATTATGACTTTTCAATTCGAAGGTGACAGGGACTGTGTTGCATACAACGTGCATTTGTTATACATGTAAGTTGTATTGTATTTGTGTTGACATCTGTAAATTCTGTAGCAGATGATGGTTAATCTGACAAGTGTAGCAGATCTATGTTTATAATGAAAAACTCCTTAATTATAATGTTCTTGTCAATAGTGTTTGAAAGATATAACTTCGACTGGACTGTGAACTTCACTGAATATTATCATTTTTGGCATACATTATCACATTTTCCCACCATTAACATTTTCTAAATCAAGCCAGAAGTGTTCAATCACACAATCGTTATCAAATGTAGGCCCAAACAGCAAAACTTGGCACCTATTAGCGCGGCAATAGTCCGAAGCTTTGGGCATCGGCAGTAAGTAACAGCTACTCAGCAGAGACCTGCTCAGTGTCTAACAGCATGGAGAAAAGTCCTGGCACTCAGGGGCTTCAGAGTCCGAAACTTCTCAGTCACTTCTTGTGTCTGCACCAGCTGGGATCGTCCCAGGAGCCTTATTTCTGTCAAAGCAGAAACTCACCTGAGACCTGCACCGTGTTCAGAAGAATGTTACCTCTGCAATGTGTGTGTCTCCTGTAGTGCTTTTGTGTGCCACTGTGTTCTTTCAAAGTGCCCCGCTCTAGGACTTAGCAGGTCCGCCTACCATTCTACACACATGCAAATACTGGATGCTCCGGGAACCAGCGTCTATGTGCATCAGTTCAGTGGCAGGGCCGGACTGGGAACCAAAACCGGCCCTGGCAAAGTGCTCGGCCGCCCCCCCCCCCCGCCCACCCGGGCGGGAGGGGGGCGAGCGCTATGCCAGGGCCGCTTTTCAGCCGATTTTGTTACAGGGCCGATTTTGCAGCTATGCTGCAAAAACGGCTCTGCAACAAAAACGGCCCCAGGGCCCAAAACCGGCCCCCACCCTTGCGGCCGACCGGGGGATTGCCCGGTGCCCACAACGGCCAGTCCGGGCCTGTTCAGTGGTCATGATGAGACGGGCCCTCTTACCACATGGTAGACAGTGTGACACCCAGGGAACGAATGGGAGTATCTATAGACAGACAGATTGCATAATGTAATAAGGGCTGGGCCCTGTACATCACAGATGCTACGAGATGCACTGTCTCTTGGGGCATATTCTCAATGAATCATCGCCGAGTTATCGTCACTTTATCACAGCCAAAGTGGCGATAAATTTATCACCCTATTCACAAGCTGGTGCAAACAGCCCATGACACCAGTTTACCTGGAAGAGCAGCCGCTAAAAACATCGTCACAGATGACCCTGGCAACTATCGCTAATGAGAATCAGAGTAGGCGTTCCCGTGCCAAAAGCCGCGACAACACCACTCCGCAACATTCTCAATGACCAGCCAGATCGGCGATAATAACCCAAAACAGGCGATAAGGCACCTTAGCAGCAGGAAATCAACACTTGCCCTGACCTGGTGTAAAGTCGGACCACACCCTGCACCACAAAAGGGAGCCCAGGCCAGAGCCACACCTGAAGGGCAACAGATGCCATGGAGCCACTGATCATGCAGCTAGGAGCCCCAACAGGGCCACAACACCAACCGCCACCACCCGCAGGACCCCCACTACCCCCGGCAAAGACGTCACATCAACTTCATGAAATCATGTACAAAAAAAGTTGCCTGATGTTGCACAATCACAACATGTAACATGCATCTGCCGTCACAAAAATGAGCATCACACATTCACCTTCAAATTACCAAACGGAAATGTATTAAAAAAACTCAAAAGAACATTAATGGAGACTCATGGTTGGTCTCCTCGGGACAATCTGTAGGTCACAGCCTGCGAGACAAAAATCCAGATAAGAAGGTGTGGTGTATCATGCGCTCATCAAAGGACAGAGAGAGCGCGAAGGAGAGAGAGAGAGAGAGAGAGAGAGAGAAAGAGAGGTAGAGAGAGAGATGGAAAGAGAGAGAGGAAGACAGAAAGAGAGGGAGAGTAAAACGGAAAGAGAGGGAGAGAAAGATGGAAAGAAAGGGAGTGAGAGGAACACGGAAAGAGAGGGAGAGAGAGAGAAATATGGGAAGAGATGGAGAGGAAGACAGAAAGAGAGGGAGGGAGAGGATGACGGAAAGAGAGGGAGAGAGAGAAAGACGGAAAGAGAGAGAGAGAGAGGAAGACAGAAAGAGAGGGAGGGAGAGGATGACCGAAAGAGAGGGAGAGAGAGCGAGAAAGACAAAAAGAGGGAGAGAGAGGAAGACAGAATGAGAGGGCAAGAGAGGAAGACGGAAAGAGAAGGAGAGAGAGAGAAAGACGGAAAGAGAGGGAAGGAGAGACACAGAGAAAAGAAGAGAGAGACAGGGTGAGAGAGTGCCGACATTGCGCACCCAGGCCTCACTGCTCACCTGCTGCCACCGGTGTGTCTCCAACCACGTGCCGGTATGTACTGCAGTTCACCAGGTCCCTCATCTGAAATAGATCCCTCATCTGAAACAGAGTCCAGATACATGAATGGCAAAGTACATACAATTGCACATGCCATCATAGCCTGTCCGCCCCTGCTTACCCAGGCAGCTGCACCCTAGCCCCTACCGCCACCCAGTGGGGCATGCCCGCCTCTGCATACCCAGGTAGCTGCACCCCAGCCCCTCCCGCTGCCCATCGGTGCATGCCTGCCCGTGCACACCCAGGCATCACTGTTCACCTTCCGCTACTGGCGTGATGCAAAGAGGGCCCACCACGTGCTGGTGCAAGCCCGGGGCCCACAAACATGGCACCCTCCACATCATGCAGCCCCGGGCTGCGGGCCACCAGGTCTCACACTTGATTCTGGGTCTCGATTTTGCTATGCCAGAGGACATACCAGTGCACAGGGCATCATCACAGGCTGCATACCAGCTCAACACTTAAGGTGCCCTAACCTCAGTGCACCGAAAGTCACCGTCCCTTGGCGGTGTGCCTGTGCCGGCCACAGTGTATCCGGTGCCCCCAAGTCTGTGCCCCGCAAGTCATGAACCCTCTATGATTGAGTATTGTGGCGCGGATGTCAGCATGTCACCTCTGGCCCTAGGGAATGTGATGTTGCAGGGCCTAGGCCCTCATGCCTACATTTACACCACTTGGATACACCCAGATAGAGAGTGGAAATGGCATCGAGCACGTGTGCCCTGCCCTTTTTATTGGCAGGGTCACATGTCCTGTGACACGTGTGCTGGATGGGTGTGGTGTTGGTGTAAACCAGCAATGAGGGAGTGGCTGTGGCATGCTGACAACTAGACCTACAGGGAAGACATGGCACATGTTGCGTTGTTCCCCCCCCCCCCCCCATGAACAGAGTGGTCTAGTGTGGCATAAGCAAGTCCAGCATAAGGGGCTCTGGGTGTGGTTCCGTACTGGTCTGGACAAGGAAGTAACTAATGCGTGTATCCCTGCTGTTGTGTCAGTGCCACCTGGACCGCATTTTGCAATATGTCACCCTGTGACCCAAGTCCAACGACATGCACAACATGGACGTAAGGAGGAATAACTGATCCTACATTCATCCATACTTCCACACTTAAAAGATCATAGACATGACACATCTGTGTGATTATGAATGTTTAATGCACATTTAGTGGAGTGTTGCAGCTGGAGCAGTACAGGGCCATGCAAACCCCACTTTACAATGTTGGCCCAGGGAGGGCCAGCCGGAGTCCTTCACGGAATGACAAGTCCAAAGGAACAGGAAGAGTTCAGTCCGCAGTCTGATTGCTGTGTCATTGGCAATCAAACAGAATATGGCAATCCATTTCGAGATCCAAGGTGAGTGTCGCAGAGTGTATTGGGGGACAGTGGAAGGTGATGATGCAGAGGGCAGAACCAAGCAGAAACCGGCCATATGGCGGAGATGAATGCTACAGTTTTCTTCTTACCAGTATGGCGGTTTCATCAGCATCTTTGTCCTCTGCTGTTTCATGTGCCTTACGTGTGGGTGGTGGTGTTCTGTTTCCAGCACTGTGTGGCAGTGTTACCTCAGGGGCTAGAGGTGGAATGTCTGCCACACTGTGTGGCACTTACACTTCAGGGGGCGGGGATGTGGATGTAGTGGTAGCATCAGCATGCATCAGTGCCAGGCCTTGTGGCAGCAATGCCATGAGGATGGTCCTGAGGTCATTGAGAAACCCAGCTACCTCTCACTGGTGTGCAGACGTAGCAGTCACTGTTTCCGCCTGCGTCAGCTCCATTGTCTCCATTAACTTCCGCATCTGTCCCAACTCCCGGGTGACATCCTAGATCCACTCTGACTGGACAGTTGTCCTAGTCTCTGAGTCAAGGCTCCAGCCATGTCAGCCATGGTCAGTTGGAGAGCATGGAGCAGACTGTGGGTGTCCGTTAGGGACCGTGAGTGGTCCCTGATGGGACTTAGACACCCACATATGGCATCTAGTTTGGCTGCCATGCGGTCGAAGCCCACCCTCACCTGTTCAGGCAGATTCCCCTGGTACCCCAACACACAGCTTTGGAAGGCCATGTGTTCTTCGTGGGGGTCCTGGGAGGCAGCCGTGGTGGTGGGTGCTGCCTTTTGTGTGGTCTGTGCAGGGGGTGGGGTCTCCTCGTAGCAGCTGGTCTGCCCTGCTCCTGGAGGTGGGATACGGAGACTCTCCACGAGCTGTTGGAGGGCGTCGGAGTCAAAGGTGTGGTGGTCCTCTACATCATCAGAGAAGAGATGTTCGGGCTGCTCTGCAGGAGGTGTTGATTCTCTCTCTGCAATGTGAAGGGGAGATGCAGTTTAACAATGTGTTCACATGCATGTTGTTGCATTGTACATGTTTTCATACAGACTGCATGACTGCGAACATTGTGGCTGTTTGGGAGGAGCTGCCTATTAGATGGGGGACAGTGGACATTACAATAACATAACGGATGTGTGTTTGTACTTGTACAATATTTATTTATTTGGAGTTTTCTATAGCGCTAGCCAGACCCGCAGGTATTGGGCGCTTTACAACATTTGTTCATAACAGTTTATTACACCAAGAGTGACCAGGTAAATAGTGAGTCCAAGGAGGTTCATTAATCCATAAACATCTGGTAGTAATCGATGCAGAGTTGAGAGTTTGATGTTCAAGTAGGGGCGAGTAGTGTTCAGAATAGGGGAGGAAGTGATGTCAGGAGTGACTTTAACGTAACTGCTGGGTCTTCTGTCTTGTGGTTGGAAATTAAAGCAGATCCGTTGTCACTTTGTGAGGACTCGATTGAGGAAGAGCGCTTTGAGCTGGCTCTTGAAAACTTTGTAGGACGAGTTCATCCTAATATGCACGGGGATGGCATTCCAGATTTTGGGTGCATTTCCGGTGAAGGACCTAGATAGGGTCTTTTGTTTGCAGGTTTTTGGAGGGATGAGTAGCAGAGAGTTGGTGCTTCTGAGGTTTCTTGTCTGTCCCGCTTTTTTGAGTTTGGCAGCTAGATAGGTGGGTTTGCCAGTGTGTAGAGCTTTGTGTGTGAGGCAGGCGGTTCTGAAATTGGCTCGCAATTCTACTGGGAGCCACTTAAGTTCTGTTAGCGCGGGAGTGATGTGTTCATATTTCTTCACTTCTGACACCATTCTGGCTGCTGCATTTAGTGTTGTTCTGAGCGGAGCCAGGTGAAGTTTCGCCGTGCCTGTGAGGGTGGCGATCCCGTAGTTTAATCTGGATAGGACAAGGGACTGCGTGGCTTGTTTAAGGTCCGTTGGTGGGATGAAGGGTTTCATTTTGCTTAGTAGCTTTAGGTTGAAGAAGGCGCCTCTTGCGGTGTTCTTGATGTATTTGATCATATCCACATTGGGGTCTATAGTGATACCCAATGACTTCACTGAGTCTGCTGGGATGAAAGTACAATCGAGAGCATCAATAGACTTTATCCATTCCGTGATTTGCGGGGTCTTTTCCTTGCTGGCTATGAGAAAAATTTCTGTTTTGTTTTGATTTTGTTTCAGATGGTTAAGGGACAGCCACTTTTGTACTTCTCTTAGGGTGATGTTTAGTCTTTGCATGTCTGCTAGGGAGGAGGTTTCTAGGTAGATCTGGGTGTCATCGACATACAACTCACATTTACCTGCTATGCCAAATGTGATAGGCCCGTTTCTACACACATGCGGCACCAGTTGTGTCCTGTGTTCTGTTGTGGACGAGTTGCGGTTTGTACCACATCCGTGTCAATGTTTATGTGCTCTGCATGTTATGTGTGTGTGCTGTTTTGGGGGAGTCGCCCCTGCAGCTCTGATTTTGCTGCCTCTTATTCCTTTCATGCTGTGTGGCTTTGACTTCTGTGCTTATACAGTGCTGAGATGTTGCATACTTGGGTACATTGGTCTCTTGGTGAGAGTTGGGGGCTGGGGCATGGTTTGTCCGCAGATGTGCTCTATTTAATTGTACAGGTGTGCCGTTGTGCCCATCTCCCCCGTCCCCCCAGTCCCTGGTTGTTACTCACCCTGGTGCTGTTGTGTCCGGTCATGTTGAGCAGTGTCTGGTCCCCCAACTCCTGCCACCATCTCGCCACTGATGACTGTGGACACCATTTCCTCCATCTCGTCCAGCTCCTCCTGTGGTGCAGGACTCTCACCTCCAGTCTGCCTTGCTGCCTTCCGGTTGTTGGCGAGTTTCTGCTTCGTTTTGCGCTTCACATCATTCCAGCACCTCTTGACCTCTTCCATTGTCCTCTTCAGCACTCTGACTGCATTCACCTTGTCCACGATGGACTGCCAGAATCAATTTTTTGTTGTCAATGACACAGTGGAGGTGACGAACTGTAGTTGATGGTGTTCTACCACCTCCGTTATCAGTATCCTGTTTTCCTGCGGACTGAACTGCTTCTTCCAACTCTTCTTCTCCTTGCCCTTCCCTGACCCCAAGGTCCCAGGCTGGTCCTCCAGGGGGCTTGTGGGGTTCTGGTTGTCCTCCGTGCTTGCTCCGTCAACATCCATTGTGCTTCGCTATTGTTTGGCATTTGATTGTCTGTTTTTTTTCTACTTTATGGTGATTTTTCCCGCCTCACGTCTGTGAATTGCAGGCCTGTCGCTGGTTTTTGCAGATTTTTGTATCACAATTGGCCTAATCGCAACTTTTTTTGCGTTCGTGTTTCGCATTTCTGCGGCATCGCGTTGACTTTATCGCGGACATTTGACGTGTTATTGTGGGCCTATCGCATGGTACCGCCTTGTTATGAATGCCACATTAACACAGCGGTATTTTCCCACAATATACTGCGATAAGGAGAGTTGCATTAAGTTAATTTTGTGGTAATTATCACACGTTCTTGAGAATATCCCCCTTGGTGTTTACATAATTGGTGTTACTGCTGCCGAACTTAGTATTAGTCATTTTATGTTACCCCAAAAACTTATCAGCCCTTTCAGAAAGTCGATGTATGATTCGCAGATTATACACAGATATCTGTAGAGGGTGCAAAACTCATTAAACTATTTTAGAGAATTACTCCCAGGGCTGGGATAGACATTATGCAGTCTGCTTTATAATAACTTTGTCAGTCTTTGGAAATGGGCATACAACATATCACCAGAAGGAGAATGGCTTTTTCGTTCGGTGAAATTCTATACATTATCATAAATAAGTTACTGCCTAGTTGTTATGCTATAAAACTCTTCTGAAATAAATTACTAAGTAAAAAAAATGGAAAAGTAAATGAGGTATATATTTTAAGATATAAGACAAGTTTTGTTCGGAGGAATACATGCAAAATACCTTGATGTCTAATAAACTATAGCACAAGAGAAAGGAAAACACAAAAAAGTGCCTCACAAAATAGCCACTGGCAAAGCCAAAAGATGTAGTCTAGGAAGATGCACACTTTTGTAAACGTTATTTTTAAATATATGTGATGTTGTTAGAGCAATCAGCCTTAGGCTGGTCTTCCCCCAAACATTTGCCTTACTCCTCCTATTTTGGCTGAATTAATTTTTGTTGGCCTTAGGACTTGTGCTCTCTCCTTTAAACATGATGACATTGGCCTACACTTAATTGGCACATGTAGGGGCATATTTACTAGTAAATGACACAGCATGGTGCTACAAGCCATCTTGCTGCGCTGAGCTGCATCATTAGAAAAGTGCAGGGGTGCATCGTATTTACAGCAATACGATGCATCTCCGTGCTTTCCTCTACACTGGCGCACAATTGGCTGCCTAGCGCCAACACAGACACTCAGACACACAGACACTCTTGCACCATGGTGCGAGGGTGCCTGCGTTGCAGGAATCATTGTTTTTGTGCAGGAAGGAACACCTTCCTGCACAAAAACAATAATTGAATGCATTTTGCTCTTTCTATGTGTGCGGAGTAATGCAGCACACATAGAAAGAGCAAAAACAAGGAGAAATAAAGTTATTTCTCCTCAGTGAGTCACTTTAACGCATCCCCCTGGGTAGGTGTTAGAATCTGACTCATTCCCAGGTTTATGAAACCTTGTAAATCTGGGAATGCATCAAAATCCATGGGTGTTGTTTTGGAACACCCACAGCAACACCCATGGAACGCCCTTTTCATGCAGAGTAATACGTAAAAGGGGGCCATATTTACAAGGCCATGAAAAGACCCTCATAAGCAACTAATAAATTGGAGAAAGCTCAGTTGTCTCAGAAACCAGAACAAATTCTATACCTTTAATTTCCTTACCCTTAAAAATTAAGCAGGCCTTTGGAATATATAACAGTAAACCATTTAGAAAATGAGACCAAAAAACATTGTAGCGACGAGCAGTGATACCCTTAGTATTGTCACTGGTGAAGTCATGATTTTTGTCATCTAAGATGTCACTTACGATGTCATCAGTGATTTCATGTGATTTCAGAGGTAGCTCCAGGGAGTGAAGCAAGTTATGGTTCAAGCAGTCATGTCAATGGTGATGTTAAAGTGATGTCATCGATGATGATGTTGTGCGTGATGAGATTCTCAACACAAGGGGGAGGGGATAGTTATGGCTTTTGCACCTAAACCAGGCAGAACCCACCACTCTAGTCAGGGTAAGGGAGTTACACACCCAAGATAACCCCTGCTCACCCCTTTGGTGGCTTGTTGAAAGCAGTCAGGCCTATTCCAGAGGCAACTCACACCTGTGACACAATAAATACAATACAATAGAAACTCCGCACAGTGTTATGTAAAAATAGACGGTGTTCTTTATAAAACATTGACTACAACATCATAAATTAGTGATCACTTTGCCAACTAGGCATTGGTTAAAAACATCACAGTGTGTGCAATCAAAGAAAGTCTGTTATGCTACAAAACATCATGAAAGAAAACATTACTGTGCACATCATGAAGTCGCTAAAATAGTATTTGGTATTCTGCCAGTATAGGGCATAAAGACTACATACATCAATCTCAGAGCCTGATGTGCAGCAAGTAATGAATCATGCACAGGGATCACCACTTTCACTCTAATCGTGAAGATCACAGCGTGTCTGCTCTCTTTTTAGGGTTGCCACAGTCCATAGTACTAAATGCCCACCCTACCGGGCAACCGCAGGCTTCCTCGGGGCCCGTAGAGAAATATGAATGTACCCTGTGTCTCACAGTACCCGCACTCAGGTGTGCGCATGGCTCGGGTTCCAAACTGGGCCACTAATGCTCCAAAAGAAGTCCCTGTCGAGGTGTTGGTGAGTCCCTAGCCCTTCGTAGCGAATCAGACTAATTACTTGGATCTCTCAACACTGGAGCTGCTCCGACGCAGCTCTCTAAGTCCACCAGGACTTTTCATGAGAGCGCTGGGGCTTCACTACGCTTCCAGGCCCAACCCACTCCACACCTCTGTGGGTGTTGGATCCCCGTATTCTGGCGTTCTAAGGGTGGGCAGTGTCGGTGAGCCCTTCACCTTACTTATAAGGCCCCCGTTGCCCGCGCCACAGCGGGAGCCTCAGACATAGCTCTTGGACACTCGCCCAGCTTTCTGCACCTCCGAGGCCCCACTAGCAGGGTTTGTTGCAATCGGAAGCAGTGCCTGCTTCAGCTTGTAGGTTTCCTCTCTGAAGTGTCTCAACAGGTTGTCCGTCGCTGCACCCTTGGCTAGGGGGACAGTACGCAAATACCTGGTGTTTTACTGTCACACACACAGGGACAAGGGCATACAGCACTCAACACTAAGGGTGGGTGGAGTTTTTGGAGTGGCACAACGCGGAATTCCGATGAGTTGCCTACAAACTTTGTGGAATTCTGCTTCGCCCTATGTACTCATCAGACCTGAAGGGTTCCTGACCCCCAGACTGCCACCTGCTTTACGGCTCACCTCAGTCTGCCACAGCGGTGATTGTCTGTGTTTCTCTAGTCCTTCCAGGGCTGTAATGAAAGTGAAACCGCTTTGCTGCAGGACTTGCGACAACAGCGCATGCACGCACATGGGGAGTGGACACATTAACCCGGTCTTTACTGTCCATGCGCACACATGCGCAGTCCTCGCGAGTCCTGCAGTGCTGGGATTTTGCACCCCCGAGAATGAGGAGACAGGTGGAAGACAGCCGGGCACGGAGAATGCCGCGCTGAGAGCCAGGTAAGGAGGACTAGGACAGGAGTAGGGCTGTAGGGTGGGTGGCAGGTGCAAACTCTGCCATGCAGTGGAATTTGAGTTTTTTTCTAAACTCCACATTCCCAGCGGACCGCGAAGTTGGAGAAACTCGGCAAACTCCGCTTGCGGAGCTGAGTTTGCCACCCAGGGTTACTCAACACGCTTTGTAACCAGACATAAGAGAAATGGAGAGAAAGGAAGCACTAACCCCATGCTAGTCTTCTTAAGAAGCCCAACTCTATTGCCCAATGACACGCTCACCATGCTGACACCGTAGAAATTGTAAACACATGCAAGAGACTTTCTGGGCCCCTGAGACCCACCACAAGTGCAAGGGCAGGGGTGGCAAAACCACAAGCCCCCAAAAAGTGCCTCCCCACCAAAAGCAGGGTGCAGGCAGGCCAGCACAAGTGTGTCTGTAGCAAAAGTGGCAGTCCTTCTTTCAGCCCAACAGGCAGAAGGTCAGCACTACAAGCAATCAAGTCCAATGTGGTTCCTCCTTTGAGTAAACTGGATAGATGCAGCAGGTAGAGCCAGCAGTGTCTGGTTACAAGTCCCACGCAGTGTCTACAATTATGGGGTCAGAGCACCTGTACTCATACTCAAAATGTCTTTGATGTGGAGGTAAGTTCAAAAGAATTTTAGAAATGCACCACACCCTCCTTTCAACCCTAGCACTGGCTCCAGACATCAGTAGGGAGTAAACAAGCCCTTTGTGTGAGGACAGGACACAACCTATACAAAAGCATGTGCGCCCCGCCTCCCTCTCTTCCAGCGCAGGAAGACTATCAGTATGCAGATGTGGACAGACACTTCTCCTGTCCCACCCCAGCCCTTCCTGTGTGTGGCTGTCTAGAAAGTATGCACAAGACTAACTGTCACTCTACCCTAGACGTGGATTGTAGTCAGGCTGCAACACACAAGAGAGTCGTAAGCACAGTGAAATACCACTTTCTAAAAGTGGCATTTCAAAAATAACAATGCAAAATCCACCTACACCAATAACCAAGAGTTATCAACACTATTCCAAACATACCAGAGAGCACATGCACTTCAGCACTGAATAGCAGTGGTAAAGGGACCAGAGTCCTAAAGCCAACAAAAACAGGTCAGAAAAATAATGGAGGAAGACATATATTTGGGGATCACCCTGCAAAAAGGGCTAGGTCCAACACCTACTTTGTTTTTAAAAAACTCAGGACACGGAGACTGAGTACCCTAATCTTAAAATGGTGGTTTCAACATTTCCGTTCAGCCAATCAAATAGCTCTGTATCGTGGGACTGGTACCAATCCTGCGGTACTAAGGGGCCAATCGGAGAACAGCCCTATCTACCAATAAGAATTTCTTTATTTTTTTAATTCGCATTACCACAGGAGTACTGCGGTAATACCGTAGCAGCAACTGTCTTTATATCACTATATTCTGAAGCTTAATTGTTCAAAAATGTCTCAACAGATTTACAGCAACTCACAAAAAACACCCGTTCTTAGTAAAGATCTAGCTTTGGGACTCATTCAGTGTAATTCTGTTCAGCTATGTTTTTTCTGTGTTGCTTCCTAAACTTTCTATGGCCATTGCATGGGGGGGAAAGGGTTTTGGTACCCCCACCCCCGCCCCCCTTTTTCTTGGCCTGATAAGCTGATCACCCCAAAAAACCTTTTAGCTGAGGTTGACAAACCTGTTTTTTGGAAAGTTTTGTGAAGTGTCAAGAGTCACCAAACTGTGCCACAGGTATTAGAAAAACAAACAAATAACCTCTTCCTACTCTGACTTAAGTATAACTGCAGAGCGACAGGTACATTTGGGAGAAGTATATAGGCTTTATTTAAATTTGCCTGAAAGTTGGGCAGTGAATTCATTAGAGAACTGATTGTGGTTTACATATCTAAGTGCCTCTCTATTGCAACATCTGTTGTTGGAATATGGGGTACACAGGATTATGATGTCATCCTGAAAGTGGGAAACAGATTTCTGATAAGTGATGTGGAGCACTTCCACCTGGCTGTGTCACTTGGAACTGAGGCTGGATCATATCAATGATATTATCAGGCTTCGTCTAGCTCTCCTGTGGCTGTCTATCTGGATTAATACTCAAACTTCTCTCTCACTGCTGTTATTGAAATATTGATTGGGTCTGTATAAGGATATGAAAATCCTGTGTCTGGCATGTATTGAGAATGTTGTCGCAGTTTGAATATGCCAGAACTCATCAATAACCAAGACGGCTTGGTTGGTTCTTGTAAGAAAGTTTTAAAGGATGCATTTTTAGGTTTGTGTCGAACCCGGAGATTAAAAAATCTACTGTTAGTTATTATAGATTTCTCACCACTAATCCTTGGATCGATTCATATCTTGATTGGATCTCGTACAGTTCCCATAGGTATTGTTGGCACCATTAATGTTCTATACCGTGCAGTTTATGGTCGCTTTTCCTATGCCAGTTTCTCATTATGTGACTTTTTGCAAACGTTATTGCCATTCAAAATGTTGTGCGTGATGACGTCTTGTCTTGAGACGTGCTGATTTTAGACAATGCAGGGAACCTCTAGTTTTTATTCAAATGTTACCATTAATGCATGTCTAATGGGCGGTAGTAAAATATTTCCAGCATGCTATTAATTTAGGAAAAGATTTCAGATGATTCTCTCCTTGCTTTTTCAGATGCTGCTGGTTTAAATATATTAAATACAGCTGTGAGACTGAACTGTCTGTCTGGATGTTTTTTTTTACGATGTTATTATTGATGTGTGACAATCGATTATTCTGCAATTCTGTGATTCATTGGTGTATAAAAATGTGGATTTGTTAGTAATTTGTTATTTTATGAACACGAGGTAATTGATGAATTTTTAATGTGCCTTCGTGCCTTCTTGTAAACCGAATAAAATTTATACTGACTGACTAGTAGGATGGACTTTGATACAGAGGCCAAAAACAAGAACTTAAAGATTGCCAACATCAAAGATAGGAATATACTTATTTGAAGGCGTATACAGACATGACACAAAAGACATTCAATTAGTGTGAATGAAATAACAAAATCACCAAACGTATGCACGGGGGAGATGGGAGGCTAGAGGGGTTAATACTGGCCAAATACAGGGCCGGACTGGCCGTAGTAGGCACCGGGCGTTTTACTTTTGGGCCGGAAGGGTGGGGGCCGGTTTTGTTACTGGGGGCGAGTTTTTCAGCAGTGCTGCAATAAAGCCCCCTGAAACAAAACTGGCAGCAGTGCTAAAGCAGAAGCAGTGCTGCTTCTCGCTAGCAAACCACCCTCACCGACCCGACCCCCCCCCATCCCCCCTTCCCCGGGCCGATCAGTCAGAATTGCTAAGACTGGTTTGTGTTCCCAGTCCTGGCAATTGGAGAAATACATGTACCCACCAATAAACATGAACAATAGAAGGATGTATTTAGTAACATATGAACCAAGAGATTAGATATATGCTCACAATGGATACATGGAAACCTAGGATTTTGGATTACATTAAGGTAGAACAAGTCAAATAGCCAGATATGCATGGAAAGAGAAATAGGGTTATCCTTATTGCAAGTGGTTTTTGCTAAAGACTAACCAGCTCTTCCATCTGTCTATGGGACATGGCGAGGCTACACGTCAGCGCACTGGTCCGAGTGGCTGTTGACAGACGGACAACACAGGTCCTTCAAAGAATCCCATGAAATCATCACAATGAGTGCATTAGAAGGCTGGAGAATTGGAATATAAGTATATGCTGAGCAGAATGTGTCACAAAATCTATAAAAACATCAAATAACATGAGAATTGAAGTATGAGAAACCAAAACATACAAATCTCGTACCATAACACGCAGTATCATAGACATGATCATGACATACCTGTGTGTGGTTGGGTCATGTTTAGATGCGTGCCCTGGTTGTCGTGCTACCACAGTAGATTGTGACTGAGAAGTGGGAGATGTGTTATCTGTGAATGAGAGAAGAGTATGACATTCATGTGGACTAAAAACGTGATGGGAAAAGAGAGGGGGTTGGGTGCTTACTTAGTCTGGCTTTGGGATTTCAAGGAATAGTCATGGTGGAAGGGACATGTTCATTTAACACTGGATTGTCTTGCCATTCATCCCTACTGGAAAGCAGCAGGAATCTATGGAACTGCCTCCAGGAAGAGCCTTTGCCACCTGGAAAATGTCTTCACCAGCTTCTTCTTGCCAGCCATTTTCTCTTTAAATTCCCCATGGTGCGGACCTCCACCTTCCGATGGATCTCCTGCCACATGGATGCCTTCTATGCTCCACTGTATGGAGACAGACCATGAAGCTCCCTGCAAAGATCAACAAAAAAAGTAACTTCAAGGACTGTCTCCTCCTCAGTGAAGTTCCTTGTCTACTTGAGTATGGTTGGCTGCATCCTCCTAGCCGTAGCTGGTCTGTGGGTCTCAAAGTCACACAATCCAAGGGGTAAGAGGTACAAGGGTATGGACTTAATGCATGTGTTTGGAGGGTTAATGTTGATCGTGTGTGTGCCTGAGGTCAGATGAATGCGGTTTCCTTAATAATAATAATAATAATAATAGGGGCATTTGTAGAGCGCTGAGTTACGCACACCGGCGTGTCCCCGCGCTAGCGATGAGAGGGCATGAAACAGAGAAAAGAGGCTGCTAAGTGGACCAATTTATCTAACATAGAGGTGGGTTTTTAATTTAGCTCGGAACCTCGTTTCTACTGGTTCCAAGCGAAGATCTACTGGAAGTTTATTCCAGTGATTTGGTGCTAGGTGCCTGAAGGATCTGCCTCCCATGCAAGCCTTCTTCACCTTGGGGATCCTCAACAGTCCCCCGCCCGCAGATCTAAGCGCTCTGGCAGGTTCATAAGCTTCAATCAAGCTCTTCAGAGGTCGGGGTGCCCTGCCATTCAGAATCCGATGGCAGGTGCAGAGAGCTTTATACTCGACTCTGCTCCTCACAGGCAGCCAGTGTAGTTTTTGCAAAGCCTGCTTCGAGGACGCCCTTTTGGGCAACCTAAGGATCAAGCGTGCTGCAGCATTCTGCAGCACTTGAAGGCGTCCAACACTTTTACTCGATGCCCCCAGATACAGCAGGTTCGCATAGTCCAACCTTGCGGTCACCAAAGCATGTACCAGGGTTTGGCGAGCTTCCAGTGGCAGTAAGTCAAGGACTTTCCTCAGTCTTTTCAAGATCCCAAAACATACGCCGACCACACGATTGATCTGGGGCCCGAAGGTAAGACCCGCGTCGAACCATACGCCAAGATTTTTTGCCTCCTGACACGGGGAGGGGGCCGGCCCGAGACAGGATGGCCACCAGGCTGATGACCAGGCCAACTGGGCTCTCCCTACCACCAGCACCTCTGTCTTGCTGCCGTTGAGCTTTAAACAATTCATGGCCATCCAATCGGCCAGATCTTTCATGCACGATCGGGAGCCATCAGCAGCAAGACAGGGCGCGTGCGACAGGGAGATGACCAGTTGCGTATCATCAGCGTATGATACCAGTTGGAGGCCATAACTCTCCACAATGGATGCGACAGGCGCCACATACAGGTTAAACAGGGTCGGGCTCAGGGACGAGCCCTGAGGCACGCCCTGGCCCAAAGGTACCCCACTGGAGTAACAATCACCCTGCCTCACTTGGAAGCTCCTACCCGTTAGGAAGGCCTGAATCCACCTCAGCGCGGTGCCAGCGATCCCACCTTTGCTCAGACACTGCAGCAAGGTGGAATGTGCTACAGTGTCGAACGCCGCACTGAGGTCGAGCAGGATTAAGGCCATGGTATGCCCCTCGTCTGCACCCTGTCTCAGATGTTCAGTAGCCATGAGAAGGGCAGACTCAGTGGAGTGACGCGGTCTGAAACCGAACTGCGTATCGTGTAGCAAACCCACCTCCTCTACATGATTCATAATTTGGGTGTTTACCACCTTCTCAGCCACTTTGGACAGGAAAGGTAGTAGCGAGATCGGCCTCAGATTTTCCAACACCTCAAAACCGATGTGAGCTTTCTTTCGGAGGGGGAGCACGACCGCCTGTTTCCACCCCTCAGGTAGTAAACCTGACTCGAAGGAAATGTCCAAGACATGCCTTATGTAAGGCTCCAGGACTCCCAGGCTGTCCCCCAGCCGCTTAGGAGACACCGGGTCCAAAGGGGAGCCAGATTTTACTGAACGACATATCCTGACTAGCTCCTCAGGAGGAGGAGTGGTGAGATTTGTGAGGAGCCCCGGGTTCTCCATGCCATCTGATGTTACTTCAAGCTCAGTCCCCGTGGGAAAAGGGTTGGGGAAGGTCGAGTAGATTTTCTCGACTTTGGTGGAAAAATAATTGGCGATGCGATCGCATGTTTCGATCGAACAACTCTTCGGGTCTACAGACGAGTCAATAGTAGTCAATGACTTATAGATACAGAAGAGCTCCTTAGCAGAGTTTTTAGCCCCTAGAATTTGCCCTGCATAAAAGGCCGCCTTCGACTTTTTAATCAGTCTGTGATGCAGTCGCCTTTTCTCCAAAAACCTTTCCCTGGCCTGAGTGTCATAAGATACTCTCCAGACTCGTTCAGCACGCTTACATTCTGCCTTAGTCCGCCGCAGCTCTCCATTAAACCATGGAGCAGATCTTTCCTTGCGGCCGCCCGCAGATGTACGGCAGAGTGGTGCTGTCTGATCTAGGGCCTCTATAATGCGCCTGTTCAGGTTGAAAACCGCAGATTCAACGTCCTCACCTCTAGGCTGGCCTTCCCTTATCAGTGCTTCATTGAAAGCCTCCAAGGAGAATTTTGCCCACTTCCTTCTTAAATAGTTCAGGGGTGCCTGACTATGTTTTATAGGTTTGACGCTATTGATAGCAAATACCACCAAAAAGTGATCTGTCCAGGGGATCGGCTCGACTGTGGAGACCTGAACCCCTCCCCAGTTTGCAAATACCGGGTCCAGCAGGTGACCCTGACGGTGAGTGGGAATTGAGAGCTTGAGTTCAAGCTGAAGGGCTTGAATGTCCCTGCAGAACTCCTCCGCTCCTTTATCCTCTGGACTATTTAGGTGCAGATTCAAATCTCCCAGTAGGAGAAATTTGTCCCTGCGAAGCGCTGCCTCAGTGACACTTTCTAGCAGACTCTCCCTGAACTTAGTACAGGACCCAGGTGGTCTGTATATAAGCAAGCCTTTAATAGCCATCCCCCCATTTATTTGTATGGAAAATGCTCCCGCTTCGCTCCCCGCGACCGGGGTAGACTCCAATGAGCATTCAAGACTCTTCTTAAAAAGGATTGCTATTCCCCCTCCCTTCCCCACAGGTCTATCCTGCCTGACTATGGAGTAGTTCTCAGGCATGGCCTCAATAGCCTCCGAGTCGGAGAACTGGTCAAGCCACGTTTCCGTGAGGAATAACAGATCGAATTTTCTCTCCGCGAGCAGCTCGAATATGTCGAGTCTATGCTTCCGCAGTGATCTCACGTTAAGAAGACCGCATAATAGCGGGGCATGCTCCCTAGCTGTTATCAGCGAAGTGGTGAAGCGATACCGACATTGGCCGCATTCCTCGTCCTCACTAGACATACAGTGCCTGCGGGAGCAGATGGTCTCCGGACGTAGGCCAAGGAGCTGCTCCCTGTCCCAGTAGATCTTACTCCCAGGACCAGGGGTTGTCGCCCTAGCCCGCGGACGGGCGCAGACGGGCTCGACTTTGGCGACACTTAGGCGCGCCTTCGTCGCGCCCGCTGCGCCCGTCCGCTGCGCTTCCGGGGGAACATCCGCCCTTTGTATCCCTCAGCCCGTCTGCCTCCCAGCCACTAGACCGCTAACCGGCCCCTCGCGCAGCGGAAGTGACTGCCTCTCACCTCCACGCCCTCCGCTCAACGGTGCTAGTCACCCTGTCGGAACGAGGCGTGGAGGAAGGGTGGACAAGGCAGCCGCCCCTAACTGCGTCTGGTGAGTCTGGAAAGTACGGGGGGGTAGAAGCCTCAACCGCGAGGGTATGGCCCCACCAGAGTGTTCAAACAGGTGCCCTGCAGAAAAATAAAATAGATACGCTGGTATCCGACTTTAAAAATGCACGTTTGCACACAAACAGCAATTAAAATTATTTGCACGCTGGCGCCACGCAAGCAGCTGTGAGCCCTGCCACTGCCCACTCACCTTACCTGTTTTGCATACCACAAATCTCAGCCTAGAGGCACGAATATAAAATGTTGTCATAAAGTTACTTGCAGTAAATGTATGGTTGTAATTCTTTCATTAGAGTCTCCATCTCCTCGTGCAATGGAGTGGCAACTCATTAACCCTACTACTGGGTATAGATTTCCTCTATGTGTTTGGAGAGCTCCGCCAGTTGCGGCTCCTGTAAGTAAGTGTGGTGGGGCGGGGTATGAAATGGGGAATCCAACAGACTTCAGAATTGGGAAACTAAAATAAATAAATAAATCCTATTCTGTCGTCTGTCAACTCCCCCGTAGCGTGCTTGCTGGAGCCGTGACTGAGCTCCGCATATAGATTTCACTTTGAGAATCTGGCCCACTGTAAGCATGAACATATATATTTTTGTTAGGATTTTGTTTTGTGAAAAACCTAAGGTTAGCAAAACAACTCAGACTGTCTCTAGGGCAGTCCCAAAACAAAGAAAGAAGAGGCACTATGTGGCAAATGTCACAGCACAATTTCAAATTACCTAATAAAATTGTGAAATGGGTGAATGGAAAAGGGCAGTAATTAGGGGTTGCTCAAGCCTACAGGATTAGAGAGCAGAAAATGTACCGTCGTTATTAAAGGTTTGTTAATTTTACCACATTTTTCCAGGGATATTAATTCCAAGAAATGTTCTCATAGAATCACTGAATTGTCCAGCTGTGGTGTGAGTGAGTTATGTAATGCAGCGTTATATGTTATGCTTTGTTATACTGTGCGATTGTATGTTCTTCGCAGAGTTATATGACAATGTGTTAGGCTTTGCTTTACTAGGATGTTCTATTTTATGCTTTGTTGTGTTAATGTATGCTATGCTCTGCTATGTTGAACTAAGTTATACTTTGCTATGTTATATCACGATTTCCTATGTTATGCTATGCAGCATTCTGTGTTATGCATTGTTGTTCTATGCTATTGAATATTGTGCTTTGCTGAGCTAATGGCAATTTTAGGGCTTTCTATGCTATGGTTTTCTCTGTTAGACTTTGCTATGTTATGTTAGCTTGTATAGTGCTAGGGTTGCCATCTTAGCAGAACAATGCACGCACTGTGACTGATGGTCCTGAGTTGTCAAGCATAACACCATCCCGCCCTAGCTCGTCTGTAGGAGACATGATGTGGAGGATTGGGCAGAATTTTTGGAGAACCTGGAACAGGGAGTCTGGGAGGCACAGATGAAGTTCAGTCTTTTTAAGATCCTTCAGGTCTGGCACTGGACAACAATTGACAAAAAACAACCTAGGCAAACATAATTAAAAATACATATTAAAAGGAAACTATTAACAGAGAGGGGGCTACCGGTGTGTTCATCTTTTGATATTTATTCACATTTTTATTAAAAAAGACATATAGAGAAACATAAAATTTATATAACAAAATCAAAAATAAATCAATTAATCACTATGCATAAAAAACTAAATACAACACACAAATTATTGACTATTCATAAAAGTAATTCATGTATAAAAGTGGCACAATAATACCCACCGGTAGCCCCCTCTCTGTTAATAGTTTCCTTTTAATATGTATTTTTAATTATGTTTGCCTAGGTTGTTTTTTGTCAATTGTTAGCTATCCCTGACCTAGGAAACACAAATTCTATGCATTCAGGGGGTCCTTGATAATTATACGTCAACTGGACAACAGCATGGCTTCAGTTTGCAGGGTTGCTCCCTCACTCTGCCTGCTGGTGATGCGCTCGTGCACCCTGTGACACAGTTCATTTATCACTGGATTGTCTTGCCATTCATCCCTACTGGAAAGCACCAGGAATCTATGGAATTGCCCTCGTCACTTTCGGAACCCCAATTTGCATTAAATCGTGATTCTTCTTCATCACTATCATTGCATCCCACACAGTTTTCTCCCCCTTCCCTGCCACCCACATTACTATACTGGGGCTTCCCCTGACTGGCCTTCTCTTGCATGCTTTATAGTTTCGTTTTCCCTCTCTTCTATTCTTTACGCCCCTCTTCCCTTCTTCTCTTTACTTTCCTCCTTCTCTTGCTTATTTTCTTACCTTTCTCTTTCTTTTCTCCCTTTCTTATATATTAGCATTGTTTGTTAGTGGTGCATGTATCACAAGCAACATTTGTATCTCAATATAGATTCGTACTGGCCTTGCAGGTCACTGTTTATGCTGTTATTTTTCAGTACTTAATATATGCCAATAAAAATAATTGCTACATAGAGGGTGTTCACTTATTGTCTGCAACCCTGGCATCAATTAAGAAATGGGCCTGGGTACAAGCTGCACACCAGTAACTCACCGGGCAGCCCAAAGCGCTGCACCCAAAAGGCTCGCCCCTAGGCGCTGGTATCAAGGTTACCAGGCGGGCAGCGGGGCCAATAAAGGCCTCTCGAGCCCGAAGGGTTACTTAGCATCAGTTAAGTCACAAAGCGGGCTAATGAACATGACGCCGGGCTCATTAATAGGATTAGCAGCGCCATCTCGTCCAGGCTCTGCATTTCAGAGCAAGAGGCTGCCTCTGAATCGTAATGTGCAACTCCCCCTTGCCGCCACCAGGCTTTATCGCTTAATCCGTTAAGCACCAGTCTGGAGCGGCCCGCGCCAGTCTCGTGCTCCAGCGGCCCCTGGGAGCAGGGCATGCATCTGGACCTGGTGCGAGGACGGCTCTCGCGAGACTTCGGCTGACGTCGGGAGCGCGAGAGGGTCAGAGAGTGGATCATGGAACCTCCTGCGCAGCGCGCCTTGGGCCTAGATCTGGGAAACCGTCTTCCACGCGCCATTGTTCTCCTGTTTCATACTGCGCCTACATAACGCCGGAGAGCTCTTCGTGGCGCTGCATGGAGCTGAGTGTGGATCTTGTGGGCAGTCCCCAGTCACGGCACTCTCATAGCTGCCAAGGTTTTAGATTGCTATGTGTGACATTTTCATAATTGTAGTGGAATTATGAGTGACATTTCAACAAATATGAGTGACACTTTTTGCGAGCAAAATCAAGCAATGAAGATGAGGGAAACATATACATATCAAAAATTATACTAAAATATGAAAATGTCACACATAGCAACTTGAAACCTTGGCAGCTATCTAATAAAACTTCAAATCTAACCTTAGCATGAACATTTAAAATGGCAGCAGCTTTCATGTTTTACTCTTACCCAGTGCTTTAAATGGAAAAAAATAAGTGCAGGTACTCACCAAATTGAGATATGTACTAGGGGGGCGGGGCTTGGGGCGGGGCGATGGGGGCGGGGCTATGGGCAGTGTAATGGGATCCGGCCAGGGGCACACATTTAATGTGATTGAGATTTAATTGGTGTGCAGATGTGCATAATTATACGAAAGCCTTTCTGGTATATATTTGAATATTACATTTCCCTTATACGTACAAAAGGGTATATTTATTATTAAAGTGGGCTTCTCATGGTGCAACACCTAGATCACCTATGACTTGCACAACATATTTTCCTTAACATTGTTTTGAAAGGTTTAACTATCGTTAACCCTCCTTTTTCGTTGCCAGTTAACAGACATCACCCAGCCCCACCCAGGTGGCACAGCCTGGCCTCAAAGCACCTTACCTGCTGTAAAGTATGATTCCCTCTTTCTGGAGTTGGGCAAGCTGCTGAAAGCTCGAGCGAGGATGCCTGGCTTTGGCTCAGTTCCAGGTCCTCTTGCACCCTCAAGCCAAAAATGAACTGAACTGTGATAGTGCATGTGCCTGCCAAACTCTAATCTCATGTGCAAAGATTAAAACAAAATAGTGACCTTAATTGCAATACAGAAGAGAAAGAAAGATACAGCCATCATTGCGGAAATAGTGGTTGCCTGCGCCTCTTACAGTGATTTACACACACTCACAAGTGCTCCGATTAGGGGAGGTGGGAGGGGCTGCGCTCTCAGCAGTCGATGCTGCTATCAGTCAACTGTGGCACACCATGGGGGCCGGGATTAATTATCCGGATGTGCCGGGCGGCGGTAGAGTTTGCCATCATGTTCGGAGGAAGTCAGAGGAAGTAGGCGGCAGTAGCGGCGGGAGACTCATCTGAGTCAGTAGAGTACTGCACGAGACTCGAGTCTCTCATGGCCACCACCGCGCAATGAGCATGATCGATTGCGGCGGCAAGCAAGAAATAAAGTAAGTGTGCCATCGATGTGCACTCTGCCTCCAATCTTCACATCAGGCTGCTGGCACTCGAGTCGACTCGTCCTGGCCCGCCGCAGGAAATTCTGATTTTAAAAGTAAGTGTGCCATTGATGTGCACTCTGCCTCCAGTCTTCACCCCAGGCTTCTGGCACTCGAGTTGACTCGTTCCGGCCATCGACTCGAGTGCCAGCAGCCCGGGGTGAAGACTGGAGGCAGAGTGCACATCGATGGCACACTTACTTTTAAAATCAGAATTTCCTGCTCGCCCGGCCTCCAAGAGTTCATTGCCGCCCTGTGCCAAATTAGATTTTTACAGTGAAATGTGTCCAGATTGCCAGCAGCTGCCTGCGTCCAAGGAGTGTGACAGACTCGGGACCCATCCCCAGCAGTCTTTAGATTTTCCGCTGCAGCACTGTGACTCGCTAAACTTCTCTTACCAAGTTTAGCGGAGTTATAAAAGTAGTAGCCCACTCACCTATCTACAGAAAATAAAAATCTGTCATCTGCGCCTTACATGATGTTCTTAGCAGGAGATACTTTAACCCTCATGCTACCTTGATCCAAAACTGAAACTAAACAAAACACGATCTCTCCAGCAAATGCGGTAACCTACAGAGTTATCTTTCCATTATTATTATTATTCCCTAATATTTACTGAGCACACAAAGATCTCTGCAGCAGGTGCCTTAACCCCATAAAATAGTTTAACAGGCAAACTTTGCAACCAATTGAGCAGAACAGATTTACTGCCGTTTCTCCTTGTCGCCAATTTCTTTGTGACAGACTTGGGTGTACTAGCTAAGGCCCACCTTTTTCACCAGGGATTAGTCACTTTTGGCACAACCTTAACGGAAATGTAATTTGTTGCACCTCATAATGTACTTAAGTGCAGTCATGATAAACCTGTTAAACAGATGTGTGAGGTCTTATGATCTGATGTTATTCATGGTTGTGATGGCACTTCCTATGATGTCACTTCTTGTGATGCCACATGCAATGTCACAGACTGTGATGTCACATGCCATGATGTCACTTGCATACTGCCTAACGTGCTTACTCCCCCCCACATCTGTTTTTCAGGACTTGTGCCATGATCCCCCGGAGCTAACCCTTTAAAAAAAAAAAACATGTGTTTATCCCATATGTCATGACTCACAACCAGTATTCCCGGGCTAGAATTTTGCAATCAGTGTACCCCATATGTCAGTTCTTACCTCCAGTATACCACGGCCAACATTTTGTCATAGGTGTCACCTCCCCATATGATATGAGTGTCTCTTTATACCAAAGCTCACACGCAAATTGCTATTGCAAGAATGGTGCAATTGATGCCTACCCATTTAGCATTTATTCCCCCATGGTAAAAAAGAATTCAAGTCTGCAAAGACCAGCATTTTTCCATGACTTGTCCCTTCCATGTGCCCTGTCTTGTGCCAATAATTACCTTCAATATGTTAGCACTAGCCTTTTTGCCAAGAATTACCTGTAGTATATCAAGGCTTAAATTTAGGACTGTGCAGAATTTTGATTATAATTATGCCAGAGTAATCGGAGTAATTTGGGCAATTCCATGTTACTCTTTGACATGGAATTACTGATAATTAAGCAATTTCTCCTGATTGCATAGTTAAGAGAAATATGGAGGGGAACGTACCACTAAGGGAACATTTAGCAAGTATGAACGGCTGCTCGCCCTCTCTATTGGCGTTCTGCTGCAAGTGCTGTTTCTTAATGCAAAATGCATCCTCACATCCATTTTGGATGCAATGGTGCATTTTTGCTTAAAAAAAGCTAAAGGCTGGTAATAAATTGGGGGGAAATCCTAGTCCAAGAGCCTATTTAGTGAGCATAAGCTGTTGCTCGTGCACCACATTCCTACTGGCTGAGCAGCAGGGACTTGGAACACTGGGGAGGATGCATTAAGTTACAACAGTTCTCCCTTTTAAACATGTTAAACTTGGCCTACACATGATTATTATATCTAATTTACTCATAAGTCCCTATAATAAGGTGCTACATATACCTAGGACTTGTAAATTAAATGCTACTAGTGGGCCGCAGAACACCTCTTGTCACCCAGTGAAATAGCACAGTAAAACATGTCTCAGGCCTGCCACTGAACCCTATAGTGCAGCTTCAAACTGGTATCTCAGCCTGGCAAAATAAACCTTTTGCCAGGTCTAATCCTTCCTTTTTAATACTCATAAGTCACCTCTAAGGTAGGTCCCAGAGGCTCCTTGGGCAGAGTGCATAATATGTAAAAAGTAGGACACATATGTTTAAGTGTGCGTGTCCTGACAGTAAAAAACTCCTAAAGTCGTTTTTCATTGTGATAAGGCTATCTTTCCCATAGACTAACACTTGATTATCTTATTATACTTAACAAGTGATAACTTCAGTTGGGGAACAGATAGAGAATTGCCTCTTCCACTCATTGGAATTGAAATTTAAAATCCTCTTTAATGGTTTAATTGGATTTTAAGTTACTGTTCTGAAAATGCCACTTTTAGAAAGCTGGCACTTTTCTGCCTAAACCAAATGTGCTTTTTTGCCAGTGTCCAGAGTCACATGACTGTGAATGGCTCTCCTGCAGTGTGTTGTGTATTCCTTCCGGACATAAGAAAAAAATGGGCCTTGGGTGTGGGGCAGGGTGTTCCTCTCCCACGCAGGATGTCCAGTGGGGTGCTACACACCCTTCCTGAACTTCAAAGGGTAGCCCCAGTGCTACGCCCAACCCTTCCCGACGTCTAAGGGCCACCTTCTCTACCACTGACAAATGCAGCCCACACCTAGGTGTGCAGTGCCTTTGTTATCCTAAACAGTTTTGGGTGAAATCCAGGAAAGGGGGGAATACCCAGACCCACAGTCTGGCACTGGATATAAGAATAGCACCTTCAGAACCTCTCATCAGAACACTGTTGGACCTGTTGAATATTCAGAGGAAGGACTGGTCCGCGGTCTGGAAGTGACTCCGAAGGTCATTTGGCTTACCTACTGTTTGGACTACAGGAACACAACAAAAGCAAATGATCAGCACCAGCAGGGCCTGCCTGAGCCCTGCTACTGGCCTCTGCTGGAGGACCTCGGTCCCCAATAGGTGCCCCCCCCAGGTCATGGACCCTTGGCTGCAAAAGGACTGCTCGCTGTGAGCAACAATCATTCATGATGCCCACCAACTCGAACCTCCAGCGATGCCTGCTCTTCAGACTAATGCAAAAACAACAGTAGGTGGAAAGAATGCATAAACAATGTCATACATTCACCCAAGTACAGAGATCCGGGCCTAAATCCATCGTGCCCAGACATGGGTCCCTTGCTCACTAAGCCACTGGAGTCAAGCTATCCTGGCTAAAGACGGCTGATAGCCAGAAACCGGTCCTAGAATGCTTGATTCCGGTCCAGGGAAGACATGGCTTGGCAGTTCGGTCTGGACTGTTCCCATGAGGCACAGGGTCAAGACTGATTTGCATATGGCCATGTCTGAACTAGGGTGGCTTGGTGAGCAAAATAACGATGGATTAAACCAGATCTGTGACTGGGGTGAATGTTTAGCTATTGTGCAGCATTCCGTCCATCATCTTGTGTGTTTTGCTGCTCTTCAGACCAGCTAGGAGAAACTGCATCAGCAGCGACAGTCTACATCAATCGCCAGTGTGAAGCCCCTGCAACGATGTGCTCTTTGCGCCACAGCAGTGACTGTCCACAATGCCTGGCCAGCTCCTCGTACCAGCAGTGACCTTGTCACGGCCCCAGTCAACGCCATATTTCACCTGCAACTTCTCACATGGATTTGCACATAGGGAGGTAAACTATTCAGCAAGATGAATCTAGTTTCTCTATCTAATCCATGCTCCATAACAGTCTGCATGAACTTGTGACTTTGCTGGGTCCATTGTAACCAGATAACTGCGAGTGGCACTTTGTGCTTTTTGACGCTATTTTCACTGAGAAAAAAATCATAACTCAAGTTCTACTGATTAGATTTTTGCCCTTTTGGTGTTATTTTATTTATAAAATGTAATTCTATTTTTCTAAATTGACTTGGTATTTTTCTTGTGGTTTCACTTTATTACTATTTGAGTGCTGAATAAATACTTTATGCATTGCCTCTAAGTTAACCCTGACTGCTTTTGTGCCAAGCTATCAGAGGGCAAAGCATAGGTTTATTTAGCAACTTTTATGGTTCACACTGACAAGGATTGTGCTTGTTATTTGAGTGGGGCTTCTACTCCTTTCACATAGTAACACAATTTCTTACAACAGGTTTAACTTTTATTTGGAAACCCTTGGTATTTGAGTAACAGCACTGTAACTAGAATAGATTTGTTTGCAAAACTCCTTTGGACTGTCTAGATGTTTTAGCCAGCAACATTTTCCATTTTCGAATGCAACATTGCTGGGCCTGAAAAACCAGGCCTGACTGAGCATGCAACACTGGACCATGAGCCACCTGGCAACTATGTAGAAAGTATAAAAAAATCAAGTTTAATGTTGTGATTTGCAGCTTTTATTCATGAAACCAATACAAGTTTAATTAGCGAAGAGGTGAAAGGCCAGAGATTGCACCTCATGGGCAGCAGAAGTCAGAATTCTAGTGCCGATGGGCAAGTATTCATACTCCATAATGACAACAATGGCGCTGGCTAAAAACTTAGGGGCAGATTTACAAGAAACCAATGCATCTCTGCATTGTAGCAGAGATTCGTCAGTTTACTTGCGTCATGCAAAAAAACCTTTGCCCTCCGTGGATGCGTCGCACTTACAATCCGGTGCACCGTAGTGCAAGGATTAACAGATGCGTCACGCATCCGTTGGCGTAAATGTAACGCATTGCTGGAGCTGTGTCGCAAGCACAACTCCAGCAATGCTCAGTAATGCCTATTCCTATTGTGCTGCATCACTCCTCACGCCTGCTTCAAGCAGGCGTAAGGTTTTGACACAGTAGCGTCGTAGAAGTGGTGCAGTGAAACCTGGGGTGCTCGCCTGATAAAGCCTGCTGTCTGACCAAACACAGAGAAGGATATCAAAAGCAAAAAATTGGCAGGTCAAAAACACGGTGCAATACCACTCTGTCACTATAGAAACACCAAACAAACAATACAAAAGGCGTGGGAAAAACGGCACAGAAAATATTTTGGGCCAGGGTCCAAAATGTTCATCAACCACTAAGGGATGGAAGGAAGGGAGGATGGCTGCTGCACTGCCTATAAGGACAATTGCTATGTTTCACACCTGATCCTGGAGGTGGGAGAGGTGAGGACCTATGGAAGTGTTTTTATGACTGCCTGAAAAGATGCTGCTGGTTGGCCTACAACACCCATAGTCCCAAGCAGCCTTTGACATTGGCCACCTGATTGGGTTGTATGATTGAGGCACGCTTGGCTAAACCATGCATGCCTCTACAACCCTGCCCTAACCACAAATGTATCGAACAACGCATTCCTTTACCACGCATGCCTTTACCACACATACCTTTTCCACGCAATTTTGTGGTAAAGGTATGATTGGTAAAGGGATATGTATGGTAAAGTTCACACCGAACCCTCCCCCTGATCCATACAAATTACCCCAACCCCCCAGAGCCCTAAAAACTACCCAGAACCCCCCTGAACCCTAAAAACGACCCACACCAGCCCTAAAAACTACCTTGCCCCCAAACCCCAAAAACTACCCCGACCCTTCTGAGCCCTAAAAACTTCCCCGACCTCCCCTGAGCCCTGAAACCTACCTGACCCCCCAAACCCAAAAAACTAGGCCACCTCCGAAACCTAAAAACTAACCCAACCCCCCAAGCCCTAAAAAGTACGCCGACCTCCTGAGCTCTGAAAGTACCCTGATCCCTCTAAGCCCTAAAAACTACCCTGACCCCCTCCCCCAGCCATAAAAACTTCCCAGAGCCCCCCTGAGCCCAGAAAACCCCAACCCCAGCCTTAAAAACGACCGCAACCCTTAACAAGCATTGCAAATGCAATAGGTCTCGCATTAGAAAAGTTGGAGTTATTGGTCTTGTAAATGACATATTTTATTTATTTGTTGGTTTTTAAAATTGCTAAATTGATGGCTTTGTCATTTACAATGCCAATAGTTATAACTTTCGCGAATGTGACACCTATAGCATTTGGAATGCAACATGTTTTGTATTTACGTGACTTAGATGGCAGCTCTGGTCGTTAGGCCACATCTCTAGAGAGCAGGAGAGTGCAGCAGGGGAGAGAAGCACAGCAATGCAATAGGTCTCGCATTAGGAAAGTTTGAGCTATTGGTATTGTAAAGGACACATTTTTTATTTATGTGCTTGTTTTGAAAATAGCGAAATTAATAGCTTTGTTATTTACAATGCCAATAGTTTTATCTTTCGCAAATGTGACACCTATTGTAACACAATATGTGTTGTGAGGGTGAGTGAGGGTGAGGGGTTGAGGGTGAGGGGTTGAGGGTGAGTGAGGGTGAGGGGTTGAGGGTGAGGGGTTGAGGGTGAGTGAGGGTGAGGGGTTGAGGGTGAGTGAGGGTGAGAGGGTGAGGGTGAGTGAGGGTGAGTGAGGGTGAGGGTGAGGGGTTGAGGGTGAGTGAGGGTGAGGGGTTGAGGGTGAGTGAGGGTGAGGGTGAGGGTGAGTGAGGGTGAGGGTGAGGGGTTGAGGGTGAGTGAGGGTGAGGGTGAGGGTGGGTGAGGGTGAGGGGTTGAGGGTGAGTGAGGGTGAGGGTGAGTGAGGGTGAGGGGTTGAGGGTGAGGGAGAGTGAGGGTGAGTGAGTGGTTGAGGGTGAGGGGTTGAGGGTGAGTGAGGGTGAGGGTGAGGGTGAGGGGTTGAGGGTGAGTGAGGGTGAGGGGTTGAGGGTGAGTGAGGGTGAGGGGTTGAGGGTGAGTGAGGGTGAGGGTGAGGGTGAGTGAGGGTGAGGGTGGGTGAGGGTGAGTGAGGGTGAGTGAGGGTGAGGGTGAGTGAGGGTGAGTGAGGGTGAGTGAGGGTGAGGGTGAGTGAGTGTGAGGGTGAGTGAGGGTGAGGGTGAGTGAGGGTGAGGGGTTGAGGGTGAGTGAGGGTGAGGGTGAGTGAGGGTGAGGGTGAGGGTGAGTGAGGGTGAGGGGTTGAGTGAGGGTGAGGGGTTGAGGGTGAGTGAGGGTGAGGGTGAGTGAGGGTGAGGGGTTGAGGGTGAGGGGTTGAGGGTGAGTGAGGGTGAGGGGTTGAGGGTGAGTGAGGGTGAGGGGTTGAGGGTGAGTGAGGGTGAGGGTGAGGGTGAGGGTGAGGGGTTGAGGGTGAGTGAGGGTGAGGGTGAGTGAGGGTGAGGGGTTGAGGGTGAGTGAGGGTGAGTGAGGGTGAGTGAGGGTGAGTGAGGGTGAGGGGTTGAGGGTGAGTGAGGGTGAGTGAGAGTGAGGGTGAGTGAGGGGTTGAGGGTGAGGGGTTGAGGGTGAGTGAGGGTGAGGGGTTGAGGGTGAGTGAGGGTGAGGGGTTGAGGGTGAGTGAGGGTGAGGGTGAGGGTGGGTGAGGGTGAGTGAGGGTGAGGGGTTGAGGGTGAGTGAGGGTGAGGGGTTGAGGGTGAGTGAGGGTGAGGGTGAGGGTGAGTGAGGGTGAGGGTGAGTGAGGGTGAGGGTGAGGGTGAGTGAGGGTGAGGGTGAGTGAGGGTGAGTGAGGGTGAGGGTGAGTGAGGGTGAGGGTGAGTGAGGGTGAGGGTGAGTGAGGGTGAGGGTGAGTGAGGGTGAGGGTGAGGGGTTGAGGGTGAGTGAGGGTGAGGGGTTGAGGGTGAGTGAGGGTGAGGGTGAGTGAGGGTGAGGGTGAGGGGTTGAGGGTGAGTGAGGGTGAGGGTGAGGGTGAGTGAGGGTGAGGGGTTGAGGGTGAGTGAGGGTGAGTGAGGGTGAGTGAGGGTGAGGGTGAGTGAGGGTGAGGGGTTGAGGGTGAGTGAGGGTGAGTGAGGGTGAGTGAGAGTGAGGGTGAGTGAGGGGTTGAGGGTGAGGGGTTGAGGGTGAGTGAGGGTGAGGGTGAGGGTGGATGTGGTGGTGGATGTGGTGGTGGATGCAGTGGTGGTGGATGTGGAGGTGGTGGTGGATGTGGTGGTGGATGTGGTGGATGTGGGGTGATTGCGGCTTGCAAGCTTATTCCGCTCACGTTATGCAGTTTCAAACATGATTGCCACTATTACTCTCAAATTCACTTGGCAGCAAACTGGTGAACTAATTAAAAGAAAGTCGTATTCAGCATTATGGCCGGTACTTTATTCCAGCAAAGTGGCAAGCCAGTACACACCAATGAGCTAGTAAAGCTAAAAACACACCACATGGCACAATTGCTGGCTGAGCGAGCAGAAGTAAGCCAAACAGCTTTCCCGTAGCTAAGGAGAGCTGAGCTCTTTTTGTAGCAGCACGCATAAGAAAAGTCCCGTATTTTCACCAAAACACTCTCTGATAATGATCAGCCGAATTCAGAAGGCTTCCTGCCCTCATATATTCCCAAGAGAGCAGTAATCTTATAAGGAAATGCTGTCATCACACCTAAAGCTACGGATGAGGAGAGCTTGCTGGAAGACATTCAATTAATGAAAAAAAAAAAAAGAAAAGGAGACACGGCCGGCCGGCCGTGAACTGAAAGCACGGCCGGCCGGCCGTGAAAAAGCCTTTGATGCCGCAGGGGGTAATTAGGGGAGGAGAATGGCTGGGCTGAGGCACAGCGCCAAGCCTTTGATGCAGCAGGGGGCGGAGCGGGAAGAGCTGCTGGCGGCACTAAGCTGACGATTTGATGCTGTGCACGCGCATTTTAACTAATTGCGCTTGCGCATTGAGTTAAAAGTGCACATGCACTTCATCAAATCGCCAGTGAATCGCCAGTGTAGGTAAGCTTTGTTTAAGCCCCCATAGTCTCGCTCTGCTTAATGCGCATACGCATTGACAGGCGAGACCTAAAAATCAACCCAATGCCCCCAAAAGACGGCCCCAGCCCCACTTACCTCACCCCGTACTCTCCCTATCCTTCCTGTTCCTGGGCCCGCTTATTCCAGCATCTAGACTGCACATATTCCTTAACCATGCATATGTGTCGTTAAGGCTAGCGTGGTTGCACTTGCGGGGAAACAGCATGCATGGCTTAACCTGTGTTGTAAAGGCCGTTTTCCTCTGATTGCACTGTTGCTATTTTGGTGGTCTTGATATCCTGTGATGCAGGACGTGGGCAGGCCATCCTGCACCAACCCCGGCCAAGGATGGGACTTACAGCGGCCCATCAAAGACTGGGCACTCTCTCTTTGCTCTACAACCGCACTTCTTACCACTTACTTTGGAGTCTAAATTGCCCCAGTTAACTAATAAAGTGAGTCATCAGATTAATTCTAGTCCTGATAACTTTGTGGGTAATCAGGGTTCTCTTGCTGACGTTAGAATGCTTACAAGAACATGAGGATGAAAAGAGGGATGAAAAGCAGTAAGAAAAACTGAGTCTGATAATAAATGTTAGGCATGCTTACCAAGTTACACACCACTGCCATTGTTATAGGAGTAAAAATAATGCTTAGAACAACTGGTTCTTTAGGTTACTTTTATAGACCTCATTTTACTTGTTCCCACTAAATGTCTGCAAACAGGTCTAAGGCAGCACCTGCTCTGAGTACTGTTGAATATCCCATCACCTACGCCATCTGCCCCTTAGACAATAGATGTACTGTTTTTTCAGCACTGGAGGCCTTCGCCTGACCATTTGTATCCTCTTCTAATAGCAAAGTATCTTCAAAGAATTCATTTAATCTGCTTGCTTACTCTGGTAGTACTTTTATAATTCAGAAAGTGGGCAAGGCTACAAACATATTATCATGGAATGTTGGGGGTCTTCACTCAAAATGTCCTCCTGACATTAATTTTATCATACCATTTTCTTATATGACATGAAATATGGATAACTTATGCCCTCCACATTGATGAGTGCACAACATTCATAGCCCTTGGAGTATCTTCCTCAGGAGGGAGAGTGAAGGAGTGGGGGTTACTTATTTGGGTTTCTCCTGAAACAAATGACCCATAAAAGAATTTAACTCAAAGTGTCAAATATTCAAGAATTAGAATTGATTTGAGTAAATTCGGTTCCCTTTAATTATTTAACTTTTACAACGATAATTTCAATGCTGCTAATGTTAAAAAAAAAGGGAACGCTGTTCTCCCTATTTCATCAGGTAATTGACAATAACAAATAGAATATGTCCCTCACATCTTGCTAGTTAGGGATCTGACATCAAATTATATGTTCTTTTGAGTACGGCTATAGGATTGGATAAGAAGAGAAAGAATATGCTGAGACGGGACCCCTATTATGTTAAATGGTTTCAATGCCCTGCACTCAAACTTGCTTGAACGTCTGCTTAATTGGAATCTTTAAAATGTTGGCAAAGTGTGTTCTTCTAGCCTCGGTCCACCAATTTTCTCAGCAAGAAGCTGTATCAGCATTATTGATTATATATTTGCTTCTGATATGGTGATGAAATATATTCAATCCCTTGAAGTAGTGCCATATATTTACAGTGGTTAACAATTACCCACCATTAGCATCAATATGCCTAATGCTTTCTTGTGTTGTAATAAAAGAATCCACCTGTAGAAATCACAATAATAGCAGCCAATTGCATTGGAAATCTGTCAATCATGCTGTACTTTTGCATACTGTAGTTTATTTGGCTTTCAGGGACATTATGACCTGCTTGCATGACCCCCATGAGTACTTGTAACATTAGGGGAGCTTATGATTGTCAGTTAGTGTCATTAACAATAGTGAGGCAAATCATACTGGGGTCTGCTTTGAGTTAGGAATCTAGGAATCCACTGCTTGAGCAGATTTGCAAAATTTAGTATAAAACAGAAATTAGTGTTAGGAAGCCAATTGTACAAGAGAAGTCTGGGATGATTAGTGAATTGCTGCTATAGCGGGTGGCATTGTAGTCTTTGGAGGGTGATTAATGCACACTATTTTACCAGGGAGTTTGGAGATACTAGATTCCAAGCACTTGTCACTCTTGAGAAGTAGCCACAGCACAATAAATCAATCTATTGCCACAGTCAATCAAATGAGCCATTAGGAGCATGAGGACCAATCCTTAGGACGACAAGAGCTAATTTTAATTTTGATGAAGGGTTTTGGTATTGGAAAAAGCCGTGTAAAATAGCCCCTGGCCGAGACAGGAATCCACTAAAATATTTAAATCTAATATTGATCTATGTGCTACATTTTTAACAAACATTTTCAATTATGCAAGATCCACTAACATCCCCTCTTCATGGTCTACGTCAGTTATTGCTCCAGTTTTATTAAAGGGTGATAGGGACGATCTAGATCCAATAAAACTTTTTGGATCTATTGGATATATTGATTCAGCAGGTGAGCTAGTTGTCAGGATACTTATATCTAGCATTTAGGAATGGGTCATTGCAAATGACATTGCTGTAGAATGTTAACACGGGTTTTGTACATGATTGGGTACAGTTGAACAATATCTAAATTCACATTTGCTAGAATGCAATATATTCGCGCTTTAGGTGGTTTGTTACATCTGGGATTTGATTGTTACATCTGTGTTTCATAGGGTGATTATATCTAAACGTTGGTCTATTTTGAATGAGTACGGGAGTTGGTCTATCAAGCACTGAGGGGCATATTATCAAGGGAGTTATCTCTGCTTTTTTGGCTTTAAAAGCCAAGAAAGCGGAGATAAAATGATCTCCCTATTACCTAGCTGTCGCTAACACCAGTTAGCGACAGCTAGTAGGAGATAGCGACCATTTTGGGCCCCGCTTTGCATGTCAGAGATATTTATCACTAATGACATGCAAAGTGGGCGTGCCAAGATGTTAGCGACTGGAAACAGTCTCTAACATCGCCATCTCCTATTACCAACTTTTGGAGATATTCGCGCTAAGCGCAAATATCTCCAAAAGCTAACACCTGCCCTGAGCAGTTCTTAGCCATGTTATCCAATGGGAGGTGGATAACATGGCTAAGAGCATTAGCTCGGTAATGCATGAATATCGCTGACTTTACAGCGATATTCATGCATTTCGGCTGATTTTTATCGCTTAGGAGATAAACCTTGATAATAGCAAGGCTCCTAAGCGATAAAAATCGCCGCAACACGGCGATAAAATTATTGCCGCTAAGCCAACATAGCGATAATTATCGCTAGTTGTTCGTAATATGCCCTGTAGTTTTAAAAAAAAATCCACAATAACATCATGTGAAATGTGAGTTATGGTCCAAATAAAGAACTTTCTGAAACTCTAAGTTAAAGCGGGGGGTGTAGGTCAGGATGTACCTAGGTTAATCCATACATTTATCCTAGTTCTCTTGTGCGCCGATGGCACAGTCCTGATGTCCGGAACAGCCAATAACTTAAAAATGCTGATCCACTGTTATGTAAACTTTATAGGCAGCCTCGACCTTACAGCCAATCTCTCAACGCCTTTTATTCTAAAATCGGGGTGTAAAACAGCTAGGTCTGCGATTGTCTCCTTAAGAACAATGAAATGAATATGGTGCCCTGTTTTCCTGATCTGGGTATGTGTTTCAATACCACATGAAGTAGATTAACTATGTACATGAAAGAAGGCAATAGTTTATTAAATCTTTGGGAGCGGTCTCCAATATCATCTCTAAAATAGGAAACAGACCTTTAATATGGATTAAAGTGATATACATATTGGGGACGGCAATTCGTATCGCCCGACGCCCGAGACATCTAGATTTCTTGCAAGGGCAAGAAGTTTTAATGTCTGTTTTGTCCGAAGGACAAGAAGACTGTGCACTATAGTAAATCGAGACACCAGACGGAAACAAAGTGCTTTATATGAGAGGCAGTTACATTACACAAGGATTCATATTTTATTGCTGTAGGCACGGGGAGATTAAAAGATTTGCCCAGACTCGTTGGATGTTGAACAGACACGGAGAACCGAACCTGGTTCCCCAGCTCCAAAGTCGGCCGCTGCGGCTGTTAGGCAGCATCGTCTCCGTTGAATATGAGCATGATTAAGTTCAAATTGGCAGGTTCAAACAGAAACAGCACAGCGCTGTCACCCAAGAGGTTTTTGTCTTTCTCCATGAAGCCTTCATGCGGCTTCCAGGCTCCTCTTCTGGCTCTTTCAATTCTTAGAGCAAGAGGGAAACATGGTGCAGCGTCTGCAGTCCGAGAACAGCCCACATTGGAGGGTAAGAGCCTGGCGAACCCTGCTCTCACCTGGGCTCTCTGTTCACCCTTTTGATATGCTGCCATTGGGCCTCTCAGATACAGCCCTTAGCCCTCTGGTCGCTCCCCACTCACTCCCATATGAGTCCTGCAGTGAAGTAATTCACGGCCCCCCCCCATCGCACATTGCTTTCCCTCTGCACTTATCTGGTGCCTGTGCTCCCCACTGGCCTCACTTGCAGCCCCTGCTCCCCGCTCCTGGACCTCTCATGTTACAACCAGGGTGTGCATTAAAGCTCCGGCCAGTACTTCCCTTTCCATGAGCCTCTCACGTTTCAAACGGTAACTGCACTACGTCTTTCTCTCTCCTCGTGGCTTATCTGGCCCTTTGAACTTTAATTTCAATTAAAAAACGTTATCAAAATCTTGCACTTACAATTGTCAGGGACTTTACATGCTTTTCTGTGCAGCAGTAAGCGTGACTTTAGGGATGCACTGGGGCGCTAAACTAAGAGTGATATCTTCAATTTAACACTTGCCCAGGATCACACAATGTGGTTACGTGGTTGTGATTAGAGGCTCTGCGCCCTCGTGTGGCAGCCGAGAATAAAGCCACATTTCCATAAGAGCCTGGTGCATTGTGTGCCTACATAAGGCAGTAATGTACGTCAAATATACTGGGAGGGGTAAATAAAGCAGCATGTACTGCAGGACAGTGTGCTTATGCAGTGTACAGAAACGTGCTTCTTAAAAATAGATACGAAAGTAAACTGGGTTGAGAAGGTAATGTAAGTGTTTACAAAGAGATCTGCCTCTAGAGCCCCGGATTCTCTTTCACAGCTACATCTTGCAATGGAGCTGAACATGAAATGCCACCACAGATCCAAGGCTTTTACTCACAGGCAGTCAGGAAGGACGTTTTTTCTGCTAGAAAGTAATCATATGCAAAACAAATAAATACACCACATGGAAAAGTTCCAGTTAGAAGCTGCTTAAAGCAGAAACAGCTAACTTTGCAAACCTCTCAGGAGTGGCAGCACAATCAATTGAATGTGTACTTATGCTGTGTGCCAGCCGGCAAAAATTACAAAAGTACCAACTATAGAACATCCTCCAATTGCTATGTAACACCCTAACCACCTAAATCTTCTCGGAACTCGTCTTTTTTCTAATTCCCTGCTCAACTCATCTCCTTTCTCTTGCTGTGTCTAAAGTCTCTGCCATTGGTACAGTTTACCATTGTGACCCAGTCTAACCCCCCATGCTGTATTTCTTACCCAATCAAAGTCCCCTTTCTTTTCTTCCATTTAATATGAATCCTTATCCATCTCTAGCCAACTTTGGCTCCCTTCCTTTGCTCTCAAACTACCAGGGTAAAACCACTATTCCTCCATTTCCCTGACCTGCTGCCCTCCCTTCTTTCAGCTCTCTACCAACCATCTAGTTCCCTGTGTTTCTGAGCTCCCTTTTCTGTTACACGCCAAACCATCTCTTTTTTAAAAATCAGCATAACCCTAGCTTTGTTGTATTCCCTCCCCTGAAGCCATAAGTGGTTCCTTCTTTAAGACCTCTTCCATATTTAGCTGTGAACTAATGGTCCATCAGTGGTTCCTACTTTAACCCCCGACTAAGGGCATAACTGCCTTCTTCTGCAACTCCTCCTTCCACCTGCCCACCCTGTTACATCACTGCCAACCTGTGTAACTCCTCCCTCAAGACATCACTGCATCCCTCTGTAATTCACCTGCACCCCCCATATATCACTGGCTCTCCATGTAACCTCTTGGTCATCACTGACTCCCACTGTAACACATTTTTCATCTCTAGAACGAGCCCAAGTAATGTTGATGTGAACATTTGTAAATGTTGATACCTCTGTCATACATATGATGGAGGATTTTCCATGTTCTGGTGTCAGGGCATGCCTAGAACATATTACACTTGGACGACTGACAGATGCTTCATTTTAAACGTATTGTGTACAGTGCACAGGTGCAACACTTGCCTCACTTGTCACTATTGACTTGTTCTCTGGCTGCTGTCCTGAGGGAGACACCTACGGATTTGTGAAGTATTAATCACATACTGGGAACATTATCAATTTTTGGAGGCTGAATACTGGCGCAGCCACCTCCATATTAACCGCTTGACCAAGGTGACTGTCACGTTTACTGTAAGTTCATCCTTTTATCCTATTTTTCTATTACTCTTTCTTCTTTTGCAAATGTCCTTCAATGTCCACTCTTCCCATCTCTCTCTGACTTTTATGTTGTCTTTCTAACACACAACTATGTCATCCTTTCTTTAAGTTGCCATTGATGTTTGAACCTATTCCATAACCTATCATTCCTTTCTGTCTCTCTGCAGACTTGTGAGTTGGCTTTCCGGGACAAAATGATGGTTGAGCACATCCCGATAGCACAAAGAAAAAACTATTCATAAGTTGTTGTTTCTGGTCAAAATCCTCTGTGTCTGCACCCAAACCCTTTCAAAATGCCCCCACAATTTGCTAGAGTACTCTCAAGCCGCCATCTGAAAAGATGGGGAAAGTTTTGAAATCAAACAAGTTAATTCTTCTGGCTTTTGTCATCAGGGCCCAAGTTCTTTTTTTGCTAGGTTTGTCCTGCCAGTCACAATATTCATTGTTCTCCCTGGATTTCTGCTTATACCACAGTGTACTTTATTAAAAAATGCAAGGTTTAGTTCTAGCTGATTTGTGACAATCTTTTATATTCATTGTGAATATCTTGTACAAAAACATACGTAATGTTAATATGTAATATTGATTTACCAGTATAGCATACTTTGGGTACATTTTAATTTCTGATTCCTGTATGCTCCCTCTTTGTTGACATTGTTTTCCCAATGCTTCAGCACTAGGATGTCTAAAATGCACTCTCCAAGTCCAAGCGTACACTTTTGGCGGTCAGTTTAATTGATTTAGGAATAGGTTAGACAAGTAGATTTCTTTGCAGGACAAGTAGTTTTCTACACAATTTTGTCCACTGGACAAGTACATTTTTTTTTAAATTCCACACCCCTGCATAAGTACATTTATTTCAGTTGTTTCCTATGGGGAAGGTGGCTGGGTAACAGTTGACATAAAGTAGTATCAAGTAAAAGAAATTGTTTTGCTGGGAGGCTCTTGGGTCTTTCACTTGGCACTTCCTATTTTATTTGCCACGAGGGGCTAGGCCTAAATTACTTGGAGGACAAAATACAGGTTTTGTGGATACACGTTTGGTCTAGCAATGTAGCTAACTTATCTCAAGAGATTATTTATGACTGTCTAAGTACAAATGCCATAGCCACAGTTCTATGGTTTAAATATGTGAAAAAGGTTTGTTCTCAAATTTGCCGCCCTGATATTTTTGCCAGTCTACCACAGCAAGTTCAAAAGCGGATACGTTTTGTGTTACACAATTATTTTTTACACAAAACTCCTTGAGGAGAGAAGAAACCGAACTTCACAAATGAACGATTAGATCTTATTGGTGAACTGTTTATTAGTTTTATCTTTATCTCGTACCAAATGATCATGAATCTGTTACCCAGTTTTAAGGTGGGAGATATGCATTATTTGCTTTCCCCTCCAACAGATTGAGGGGCTTATTTACAAGCCTTTTGCGCTGCCGGTGCGTCACATTTTTCCATATTAAAAGTGAGGCAAAGATGGCGCAAGGGGCTTGTAAATACGTCCCCGAGTTTCTTCTTACTCCATTGCTGTAAAACCCACCAATCTTTTTAAATTATGATGTATTTCATGTTTTTTTGTGATTCATTTAAATACCCGGTAGTCTGACTCCGTAAACTATTCAGCTGACAGAAGAGAATTTTTCTAATATTCATGCCGCTTTATTACATTTACAAATGTTATGCTGTATTGTTACTATGGGAAGGTTTTAATAAAGAGATATGCCTCTAAGTTCCAATTAGTAAATCCTGTCTCTGTATACTCTTTTATGTTTTATTGATATACGTATTGTATTTTTATGGCTATTTTTTGCCAAAAACCGTTATTGTTTGAATGACCCACTGAAGAGAATTTCTTCCATCCATAACCTGCATAGTAGGTAGTTAGTTATTAGTACAGACATGCACATTTTGGAATAGTTCACTCAAAAGAGAAATGAAGTCTTAGCTTTTGCCATATCCAAGACTTAAATGTCTCTAGATACAATTCTGATTGGTTTGTATATGCTGATTGTGAACTTAACCTCACACGTCTCTCCTTTCTGGCATCTCTGTTAAACACTCTCAAGTCATAGTCAAAGTTTTTATTTGCATACCATATGTACACACAAAAACAGATACAACAGTACCACAATAAAGTAGTAAATACAGTAATCTTACCAGAATACTTAAAACTGTGTAAAATTAATACAATGCATTTAGTTAATCATGCCTCTCCTAAGATTTCAGCCAACTTCAAAAAGCACTTGATCCAGCGCCCCTATAGAAAAACTGTCTCACAAACGCTACCCAACACCATAATACTCACCATTAATCACAAATCACTCACAAGGCCCATTAACAACCGAGACAATTTTTGGGCAACTGAATCATGTGACCTAATTAAACAGAACCTGTTCACAAACTATTTACACATTTATATACATCAGCAGTTTATCATTTCTTACCATGGTTTTATGCATTTATCATATTAATTAAGTCACTAGGTAAATGGATCAACTGATGGTAACTAGACCATGAATAAACAAGACCAGCTTGTCATTTCAAAAATCTAATTTTATTTAACTTTATTATTCAAAGAAATAGCATCTTCTTTAATAAGTCATTATTTTATTAGCAAATAAGCAGCATTTAATGAGGAATGATCAATTAGGCTGACATTTCAAAGCAAAATCAGTAAACATGTATTAAAGCAAAATAACAGTTTCCAATCCCTCAAGCTATTTCCCTAACTATTCTTTGCTCCACCTGAAAGGGAAAAATCATTTAGGCCTATTATCCTTACGTGCGCCAAGAAAGTTCATCAGCACGACACGCCCTTCTGGAATCAGAAAGCGAGCAGCGCCCTCCTGTCAAAGGGGTCAAGTTTTATACCTTCTCTGACTAGCTAATCTCCGCTAAAAGTATTCTTTTTCCTGCCATCCAAAGTTCTAATTGGCTGACAGATGTCAGTCCATGTGAGATCATCACCTCTTTTTCAATCCAAAAGTGAGCTTTCTAAAACACCATTGTCCTCTCAGTCATGCGACTCCAGCCTCCTTGGAAATGCAACAATTTATTGAAAATCAGTTTGTTGCTTCCTTAACTTGGCAGTTTTGCCACGTCCTGTCCTTGATTTTGTCATTCTCAGAGCACATCCTGCACAAGAGTCATTCATCAGTATTTTTTATAACTGTCGATGTGGCAAATGTTTCCACGTCATAATACGTGCAGGCTCCACTCTGGACAGGATTTTAAGCAACATCTTAAAAACACTAGGCCTTAGGCCCCTCTCCCGGTAACTAGTATTCAAACAAAGACAAGACATTAATTAATTAAAGTATTGAAATTCATTCTGTTACCCACCCCCTTTGCTAATTATTAACCCATTAATTTATGTTACCTAGCTTTAAGCACATGCCACAGAATTTTCCACAAACTTATGCCACACATGAAACAGAAAGACTTAACATAAGCACATATAATAAGTACATGCCATTATTTAAACAGCCGCATTTAATACTGACAAAGACAATAGACAAGGTTAGTTTATTATTTTCGACACACTTACAAGTGCAACAAAGAGCACATATATTAGTCCCTTGTGTCATGTAAATGTATTTTAATCTAGCTTGGTTAATAATTCACCACAAATCAGTTAGTACGGTTATTTTTATTATGGAAGTTTAACTTCGCGAGTCAGGACAAACTTTTATTCTGAACCTCGCTCCATCAACTCCCTCATCTGGTGATTTCAAAATCACCAAACTTCACCCAAAAATGTAGCAAAATTTTAAATTCCAGAACATGTTTTGATTTTCACTATATTAGTGTTTCTAAAGTTCTGTTTCTGCTGTCTGCTTGTAACTACTGTGATCTACGAAACTCTTCTAGTTCTATTTCCTTATCTTATTCCTTTCTGAGCTTATAAATCCTCTTCTTTTCCCTTAGGTATTTCTTTCTTTTGTGCAGCATGCAACTAATTTTTAACAAAAGCATTACAAAAACTATAACTAGTAATGGAGTCAGAATCTTGCCTAAAATTGAACTACCTATCTCTTGAAACCAGGTTTTGATTGCTGCAAATCTTTTGCTCAAACGTTCTGAAAAATCTTCATCTTCTAAAGGAACAATCTCTGAATGAAGCTCTGTAATGTTTCTAATGTACATCTCAATATTCTTGCTCTTGTCAGGAATATATGTGCAGCAATGCTGGACATGTAATATTCCACAAACTCCTCCCTCTTTTGCTAGCAGAATGTCAAGGGCAAGACGATTCTGCATAACCATTGTTCTCATGGCAATAATTTCAGTATCCACTAACTGAAAACCACCAGCAGTATCAGTTGACAGTCTGTCAACAATTGTGGACAATTTTCTGATTTTAACTGCATTCAGGGTTATACCCACAAAAGGTATTACTGCACCAAAAATATCTCCCAAAATTTCTCAAAAACTTTCTCTCTTGTATCTACTCTGATGATTGTTAATTTCAAATGAACCTTTTGTATTTCTATCTACATGAAAAATCTTTGGGAAGACTAGTCCAACATAACAAGTCCCATACCAGTGGTCTGGGAGATTGTAGTAAGCCTTGTCCCCATATACAAAATAAATTCCAGGAAAAATTGGATCTTTGCCACCTTTGAATCCCCATCCACCCAAGATTTGATAAGTATCCTCACATTGACTTGCACCCACAAAATAATTGTCAAAAAGCGTGTTGTTTCTTCTAATGCAAAGCTTTCCACTAACTGGTTTATCTATGTGAATAGCTACATTTCCAGTTCTACCATTGAATTTCTCGTCCTCAATCTGCCAAAACTTAGATTTGGTTTGTTTCAGCATCTCATTCCTTTTATAAATTGCTCTTCTCTCTTCAACTAAGTTTAAGAAAGTCGGGGAGGCAAGATGGCCGCCGACAGACCGTAGGAGGTAGCAGCTCCCAACCTACTCTGCCATCGTGATGTATTGACGTGCTGATCCCTGGCTTAAGTAAACTTGAGACGCCATAAGACCCTCTTCTTAGAACATTTGTAAAAGTATGCAGCACGTTGAATGTTGAATACGGAGAAAGATAGATAGATACACCCGAGCCATGCAGAGTGATGCTTGAGGACTATATCAGCTGGCTTTCTCAGGCGGAGTGGGTCCCAGCTCACGTATACAGCCTTAGTAAGGAAGACCCGAGAGTTATCTGGCGGATAGCCGGGCTGGTGATCACGGAGACACTCCGACGCTTCTATTCGGGTTTGGACACTATCAAGCGGGTCATGGCCCCGAAGGTACAGAGAGCAATCAAAGACACGATCGGGAGAGAAGAAGAGGAAGATCGACTAGCGAGCGACTCAGATATTCCGGCGGCAAATCTGAGAATAAAGGGCCGACACAGAGCGCAAGCACGAAGGGAGGCTGCCAGACTGCGCGAAGAGGAGAGGCTATCGGCAGCTGACAGAAGAAAACAGGTCAGAGAAGCCGAAAGAAGCAAGAAGGAGTTACCTGGGAAAAAGCCCCTCAAGAGCATGGATATCGGATCTGATTCTTCTAGGGAAGTCAACCTGCGGCAGCCCACACTGTTTGAGTCATTCCCAGCGGCCAGAACAGAGAAAACGCCTGCGCCTGCGTCGGCGACCTCGGATGTTACCGGGCCAACTGGGGTTACAGAGCAGCTGAGCTCACTGTCTATTGTAGGGAATGCCGCGCGTCAGGAGATTGAGACTGACGCCATTGACCTAAGTGGGACACAGCCCGGGAAAGCAGACGTGATACAGCTCAATCATGGAGGCGAGCGCCCGGTGCAATCAGATGCCGAGAATGACAAGAATGACGGCGTCGGTCTACGAGGTGAGGTAGTAGGAGAAGCAGCAGCTCTGATGCAGCAGACTCGAGAGGGAGGGGGTGAGAACATGATTGATGACCCCGTTTTCGAGAGCGCTTTAATTAATAAGATACAGCTCAGAGACACAGTTGTGGAGCAGATGACCGATCTGAATCAGATAAGCATCGGGTCTGGGAATGTGGGGGAGGAAGCACTCCCACAGGTGGATATTGCAGCGGATGTTTCAGAGGCTGGGTCTATCTCTCAAGTGTCAGTAAATGAGCAAAGTGGGCAGCAACTCCAGACGGGTAAGGCACAAGAGGTGTTTAACCAGCTGAGTGATGGCATCTTGATGGTCCAGCAAGCGCAGCAGTCACTGGGCAATAATGAAGCACTGGGGGTTGCTCTATCAAGCACGGAGTCAGCAGACAGATTCAGTAAAGCTAAAGGCGGTAGTATGGAGATCACTGGTGAGGCAGCGGCTTATAAAAGGCCAGACAATGTCCAATTGAGGGATACGGGAGAGGCTAAGGAGGGAGATGAGAGTAGAAAAAAATATATGCCCCCATCAGCCGCTGGCTCGCCTAGTGATGACTGCTTTTTCACCGGTAACGATGAGGATAAAGAGGACAATGAGGATAACGAAGAAGAGGATGACGACTCAGACTTTAGTGATGATCTGTTAAACGGTCTCTCACCATCTACAGAGAGCTGCTCGGAGGAGTCAGAGATGGATACTTCAGAGTTAGAGATAGAGCACAACACCGCACTGAAGCGAAACCCAGTATCCAAATCAAGTAGAGTCAAAGGAAGGTCTCGCAGGAGAACCAAGAAACTCGGGAACACAATGGAAATAGGGGTAGCTAAGAAATTGGATTTGGACTATGCAGCTACTTCACAGATGTGTCAGGAGGGTGTAGTTGCCGGTCCTCAACAAGCAAGTCAGGATCAGGCACAGGCCCAGGCTCAGACGGGAGGTTATGCAGCTAGCCTTGATCTTTTGTTCTCAACCCTGAAGCAAATGCAGGGGGAGGCTCGGCTTGAAAGTCGGAGAGCTAAGCATGCAAATAAGAAAATTCAAGGGTCTTTGCGTAAAGTTAATAAAATGTATGCGGAAGTGTCTGGCAGACTGGAGGAGGTGGAAGAGAGGACAGGCAAAATGGAGGATGAAGTAGTGAAATTACAGGAGTATAGACATGAGCAAGAAAAGACCTCATCAGACGTTCTTTGGAAGCTTGAAGATTTTGAGAACAGACAAAGACGCAATAACATAAGGCTACTTGGAATTGAGGAAGGGAAGGAGGGGGGGGCGTGCGTGCCTTTGTTGTTGATCTGTTGAAAGGGGCTTTTCCAGAGATGGATAAGTGGGATTGGGATAAGGAGGTACAGCGAGCGCATCGCTTCCCTCTGACTCAGAGAAAGAACAATGCAGGCTCTAAACCAAGGGCTATACTGGTGTATGTAGGGTACTTTTTGTTAAGGGAGGAAGTAATCAGTAAGGCAAAGCCAGTGGCCAAGAGATCATATAAGGATATAATCTTTTTTGCTCGTCCGGACTTTTGCCATACTACTGTGGAGAGAAGGTGGTGCATGAGGCAGCTAATAACACCCTTTCAAAATGTAGGATGTGAGGTATATTTGTTGTTCCCTTGTCGTCTCAAGGTTGGATTTAATGGTCAGTTCAGAGTATTTCACTCTGAAATAGTGGCACAGGAGTACCTCACTTCCCTAAGAGAAGCGAAGGCACAAAGGGAAGGAAAGGCACAAAACGACCGGGTTGCAGCTATAAGACAGACAGCACATATGACATAGTAATAATGAAGGAAGGGAAGTGGATGGATCAGCACATCTTATCTATGTAGGACTAAGAAAGGGATAGTGGAGAGCGGGTGGGAGAAGCTTCCTAGGGGGTTTGGCTGTCAGATATAGGTCAGGATTGACCTATTTGCCAGTAAGGGGGGAGTACAGGGGGGGGTCTGGGGGGGAGAGGGGAGGGGGGACTGCAGGGCATGGCACAGCAGCAAAATCTGGAATTTTTCACAGGAGAAGAGGTGGAAGGGAAGGGGGATTGGAACAAGTGCTTGGGATTTGAAAGAAGGAAGGCACTAGCTGGTGGTTGGTATAAAGCAAATGAATCAAAAATTAGGGGAAAAATGAAAATAAATTTGGTTATTAAAAATGTGAGCATAGATGGTAAAACTCTAAAAATTATGTATGGGGACTAGATATGTAACATTGAATGTTTGTGGTTTAAATGATGTCCAAAAAAGGTCAAAGGTTTCAGTTGCAATAAGACAAATGAATGTTGATTTTATTTTTTTACAGGAAACACACGTTATGCTCTCACAAGAATATTTTCTGAACCAGTTGGGTTTTCATGTACTGGTAAACTCGAGGCAGGGTGTCAAAAGGAGGGGGGTAGCTATATTAACTAAAAATAAAAATCTGTCAATAAGAAGGAAGGCGCAGGATCAATGGGGGAGATGGGCAATGATTGAGTGTCTGATAGATGGGGAATGGACTACGTTAGTAACAGTATATGGGTCAACCGAGGATGACCCTGAGATCTTTCAGTTTTTGGACGTGGAATTAGCTACTTGGGCGCCTAAAATCCTCTTGGCGGGGGATCTTAATATTAATGGGGCAGATGGATTGGGATTGGGTTCATTTGGTAAATATCAAGGTAGGAAGAGGAGAGTAAGTCAGGCGCTACAAAACCTAGTAGCAAACAATGCCCTATCAGATGTTTGGGGGGAAAAAAGGACAGATAATAAGGGATTTACATATTATTCTGCTCCGCACCAAATCTGTGTAAGACTGGATTATTTTTTTGTTTCAAGTATAGTTCTCTCTGACTCGAAGATAGAAAGACTTCCACGGATCCTTAGTGATCATAACCCCCTTGTGCTCACAATAACTAAGTCAATAAACATCAGACAGCAAAGAACGTGGACTTTTGAAAGAGGGCTTCTACAAGAAGATAAATATGTGGAACATATGAAAAAATGGATTAGGGAATTCTTCGAGATTAACAGGGGTAGTGCTGCCACAGGGATCGTCTGGGATGCTTTTAAGGCGGGGGTTAGGGGGGAGATGTTGAGCTTTAACTCTTTTAAACGAAAGCAGGAAGTGCTGCGGAATATAGAATTAGCGGGGCGGTACTTAAAGCTGAGGAGGAGCTGGAGAAGCGTGTTATGATTGGAACCCCATTAGATACTGCTATGATAGTACTCATGAAAGCCAAAGGGGAGGCAGAGGGAGATATTGCTAGAAAAGCTGCAAGAATATACACGACAAAAAGAGAGAGATGCCATGAGTTTAGTGAAACAGTAGGGAGGACGTTGGCTATACGAGCTAGGCAACAAAAAGCGTCAGGCACTGTGAGAGAGATTAGGGATATCTCGGGCAGGACTCATACAGACTCAGAGGAAATAAGGGAGGTTTTCAGAACTTTTTATGAGAAATTGTATGACGAACCTTTGGGGGCAGATATCCGGGCAATTGGAGATTACTTGCAGGAGATTCCGGTAGTTAAGCTAACGGAGATGGATGCAGAAGGCCTGGAAGAGGTTTTGCAGGTAGAAGAAATTAAGGATGCGATCTTAAACCTCCCTTCAGGGAAAGCATCGGGCCCCGATCAGATTCCAATTGAGTTCTATAAAGTATTCTGGAATAGTTTAGAAGGGGATATAATTAAGACAATGCAACAGGCACAGACAGGTGAATCTATTCCTGGATCATGGGGGGCCGCGGAAATAGTGATAATTTTGAAAAAAGGGAAGCCTCCGGAAGAACCTGGCTCGTACAGGCCCATCACTTTAATGAATTCGGATACTAAGGTATTCTCTAAAGCTCTGGCAACAAGATATGCCAAGGTAATCGATAAAATAGTGAACAGCAATCAGCATGGCTTTATACCTGGAAGGGGTACCATCCACCACACACGTAAGGTGATAACCCTATTTGATGCCACAGCAGTCCTAGGAGACCCGATGGCGGTTATGCTGTTAGATGCGGAAAAGGCATTCGATCGGGTCTCCTGGGACTACCTCTGGCTAGTAATGGAAAGATCAGGGGTCAAAAAGCGATTTGTTAAAGCAATCCAGGCATTATATGCTGACCCAGTGGCTTCTGTGCGAGTGAATGCAGGGTTTACAGGACAATTTCGGATAAGAAGAGGTATAAGACAGGGGTGCCCCTGCTCACCGCTTCTATTCGCCATGTATATGGATCCATTGATTCGTAGAATAGAGATGTGTGACCTAATAACACCATTGCCTACACGTGTTGGCTATTGTAAGATACTAGCATACGCCGATGACGTGGCAGTGATTACACCGACCCCTACGGAGGCTATAGCGCAAGTTGAAATCGAGGCACTGAGGTTTGGGCAAATCTCGGGCTATAAACTAAACACAGCTAAGACGCAGATAATTAAAAATTGTCATGCTATCTGCACTGATAGCCGAGTGGTACAGGCAGGAACATACTTAGGGGTGGTTATCTCGGCTGATCTAGGTAGCTTGGTAGAAAAGAATATAACACCTTTAATCAATAAAGTGCGGAAGGACTTAGATAGGTTGGACAATCTACATTTTTCAATTGTGGGGCGGACGAACAGAGTTAAGATGTTGGTCTTACCTAAGTTTTTATACTTTTTTAGAGCAATACCCTTATTATTTGAGGCCAAGTTGTTTAAGAATATCGAACATATGAATAACAGATTTATCTGGTCAAAGGGGAAAACCAGGAGGGCACTTAGGTTTATGACACTGCCACGGGAGAGGGGAGGGTGGGCACTGCCAGAGCTAAAACTATATTATTGGGCAGCAGCTTTGCAATACATGGCAGGTTTAGTGGGGGGGGGGAGTCTGAAGGCTGGACTGAGTTCGGTTCATTGGCGATATATGGACTAGTTCTAGGAGCAGAAGCAGAGAATGTGTTTCTGAAACATACGGAGACTTGCTATTATAAAAGGACACGGTTTAAGACCCTCATTGCAGCTTACACAGTTTGGAAAGCTTTTTCAAAAAGATACGGGCTGGGGAAATATAATTTCTATACCAGATTGAAAGATAATCCAAGTCTCCCAGAGGAGGTATTTGCTGACCCCATCTTTGCAGAGTGGGAAAGGAAGGGAGTCAGAAGGGTAGGGGATGTTTTGGGGGAACAAGGGGTCTACCAGTTTTCTGAATTACAGACAAAGTTTGTTCTAGATACTAGACAATTCTATAAATATTTACAAATGAGGAGCTTTCTGTATAAAAAGAAGGGAGGACCGGCGGGCTTCAGCAAAAATCCTATTATGGAAGTGATTCAAGCAGGGGAGGATTGTACAATAAAGAGGTTCTATGCTGAATTGATAATTTCAAAGCAGGATGATATGGAAAAATGGGCAGACAGATGGAAAAATAGTTTGGATATTAAGAGGGAAAGCTTCTACATGTCTTTAGAAAAGGGATATACGCTGCTGTGCTCGGCTCCTCTCCAGGCACAACATTATAAAACTATATACCATCTATATTATACCCCTGCAAAGATAGCTCAGTGGGGAGCCACAGCAGGGATTAGTTGTTTTAGGTGTGGAAGTTTGGAGGCAGATTTGATACATGTGTTTGCAACATGCCCTCACTTGCAACTGCTCAAAAAAGATATCGAGGGATTTATAAATAGGGTATTAGGAATCGAAATTCTCCTAACCCCTTCGATAATCCTTCTGGGAGTAAACGAGGATGAGGGGCAAATGCAGGGTGGGGGGGAATTTTTGTTTGTAGCTTTGTCAGTTATGAGACTTTGTATAGCATCTACATGGTTAGACCCTCTACCCCCTTCATTTCATTATTGGCTGGCCAAATTACTAGCAGTATATAACTTGGAGACTGAGATATATGCAAGGAAGGGGAAAAAAGGTAGGAAGCTTGGTAAGCAAATTTGGGGTCCCATTACGCGATGGAAAGAAGGGAACATGGATTGAAATATTAGTATTGCATCTGCTCATTGTCTGGTGGAATATATATATGTGTGTTCCAGATATCAGTCCCCTTTGGTTGTTTGTTTGTTTTTTGTTTTTTTTGTTTTTTTCTTTCTTTCTCTTTCCTTCTTTTTTTAAGTTGTAGAGATTCCTTGTATTAGAAAGATTTGAAGTATGTTAATTGCTCTCCCCTATGACGTTATTGTGATTTATTTTTCAACAAAGAAGAATCAATGAAATGCTTTACATTGAGATCTGATGTAACATTTTGCCGTGCCCTGCATGTAAAAAAAGGGAAAAAATCTTCAATAAAAATATTTTTAAAAAAAAATAAGTTTAAGAAAGTCTTCTCTTCAGCTCTCAATTTGCAAGTTAAATTGTTTCTAAAAGCATACTCATATGTTAGTTCATTTGTTACAATGAAAAATTCCCTCATCTGTTTGGCTTGTTTATGCTTATTCAACCCTTTGTCAACCTTTAAATTTGCAAAAATCTCATCAAAATTTGAATAATAGTACTCTAAACGACCTGTTTGATAAAACAAACTAGCTATTACGCTGCAAGTAATGCCATAAGTAAGAGGACGCATGTTATATGTCACCCCCTCTGAAACAGAAGCAGGCAATTTCACACAAATGTAGCAGTCTTTAACATCCATGACTAACATATTCAGAAAGAAGTCTTGAAAAAGTATTTCTAGAAAAATCACCAACAGATCTATCTTGGTGGATCTCTGGTTTGTGATCAATAACTCTGTTAGACTTATCTACAACATTTTTGTTATCTTGTTTAGTCACAGCTTTACTTGTCATGTTAGACTTGTACTCCTCTTTGTCGATGCCAAAAGGGAAAATGACAGCTAAGATTAACCAGACCAGGATTATTAAAACCTCAAGAATTGAAGACATTTTACAACATCTCCTAAAGATTGAACATCTCGAGTTACTGTTAGTATAAGGCATCCTTACTCTATAACGAGAACCTTACAGGAAAAACCAAAATCAAAAATTTAAAAATTAAAAATCACTAAATATACCCCCTGGTTTTTTTTTTAAAGAAAACCCTACTTTCTAACAGCTTTTCTTCCACCTTGTGTCTTATATCAAATGTATTTTTCAGCTAACACAATTTCTTCGACCTTGTGTCACCTAACACAATTTCTTCAGCCTTATGCCAAGAATAAATTACAGCTTTAATTTGATACAAAATCAATCAATATCACTTGTGTCATTTAAATCTTCCTGACTACTGCTATTTACCTCCACTACTGGTGGGATAATAATATAGGTCCACTCAGGGGACTTGTATTTCTGGTTAGGCTTTACAAATCTTTTTGCCCTACCACTAATCACTTCAATCTTTTTCCCTGCTTGAATTTTCTTATCTGTTTCTGCTTTCTGACTTGATATTTTGTTAACCTGCTCTTTTGATCTGTTCACCAATTTGAATTTCAAACCTTCCTTTTCAATTGGAGTTGGCCAATTATCTCCTTTTCTCAATATTTTCTTCTTTGGTTCAGATTGATTACACTCTGCTTTCCAAGTTCTTTTTCTAAAATTTCTTATTTCAGAATCTTCATCACTATCTTCTGTTTCTGTTTCTGAGATTTCGATTCTAAATCTAGGCTCTTCTTTACTCGGCAGTTTCACTCTGTTAGGAACATCATCCTTATAGCTGGTACTCGGAACTTCGTCTTCGTCTTCTTCTTCTTCGATCACTTCCAACTTCCCAGTTTCAGAATTTTCGTTCCTGCTTTCAGAGCTCCCAATCTGCTTTTCAATACTCTCCTGATTTTGAATTTTCACTTGGTCAGACTCGTTTTCTGCTTTTTTTTCTAGCAGATTTTCATCATCTTCTGAGTCTAATATTACAATTTCTTCAGAATCTTCATTCAATGCCTCATTCGCAGTTGAATTTTCCAGATGTCGACCTTCTTGTCGATCTTCAGGATCTGGATTTCTTTCAGGTTCTTCCTCAGAATCTGAATCAGTTGTGGTGTCACCTTCGTCAGGATTTTCAGGTGTTGGCACACGAATCGTGTGACTAGCGTGAATGCACCTCTTCAATCCTTTGCACTTTACTGCATTTGTTGTGACAAGAATCACCTGTCTTGCTTTTTGCCACCTGGGTACTAGACCATTTCTTCTCCAATGTATTTTTGTCCTCACCCAGTCTCCTGGTAACAGATCATGAGCTTTTTCCTTGTCTCTTGTAATTACATCAGTTCCCACCTGATGGAACACAGAAGTCACGACGTCAGAAAGGTACCTACTGTATTCCAAAATGACGCTATCATTTATACTTTTTTTCCAACTGGTACAAATGCTTGTCTCATAACTCTACCCATGACAATGTCATGAGGACTCAGACCTGTCTTTTTATCAGGGGTACTTCTCAAAGACATCAAAACAAGTGGAAGTGCGTCAGTCCACTTTCCTCCTGTAGCTAAACACATTTTAGCTATTCTCTTCTTGATTGTTCCATTTATTTGCTCAACAACACCTGATGCTTCTGGTCTGTAGGCACAGTGTAGCTTCTGTTTTATGTTCAATGCTTCACAAATTATTTGTAATAGTCTGTTTTCAAAATGTGTGCCTCGGTCACTTTCAAAAGTCACTGGAAAACCGTACCTAGGTATGATCTCCCTTAAAAGCAATTTTGCAACAGTAACTGAATCATTGTGACGTGTTGGAAATGCTTCCACCCATCTTGAAAATAGACAGACTATCACAAGAACATACCTCAACCTGTTATGTGGTGGCATGTCAATGAAATCCATTTGTAACCTGGTAAAAGGACCCCCCTCCCGTCCTATGGTTCCCATGCTCACAACTGTATTTCTGTTTGGGTTGATATGCTGGCAAACCAAACATCTCTGACAAAAAGATTCTGCAATTAGTCTGAATTTTGGGTTGAACCATGTCTGCCTAAACAACCTAATCATTGAATCTCTTCCAATATGTCCTGGACCATGATGCATTCTAGCCATGTCAGCAATCATGCTATCTGGCATAACTGGTCTGTCATCTTTGTAAACCCAAATTTCATCTTCTTCACGCTGTCTGCAACCTGCTTTTAACCATCTGTCTTTTTCCTCATCATCTGCCTCATCTTGTAAATCTTTTACTCCTTGCCATGTCTCAACTACAGATGTTAGCATGAGTGAATTCAAAACATGTTCATTGTCTTTTTCCCGATTGATTGAAAAATTGTTCATTGCACAATACCTAGCAATTTCGTCTGCATAGGCATTTCCTTTAGTTATATAATCATTGCCCTTTTTGTGCGCTGTACATTTCACGACAGCAATTTTTTCTGGTAACTGAATGCCATCAATCAATCTTTTGATCAATTTTGCATTTCTGATCGGAGTTCCCGCAGAAGTTAAATAACCTCTTTGAGACCAGAGCTGACCATAATCATGGACTACTCCGTATCCATACTGACTATCATTCACTATGGTAATTCTTAATTCTTTTGCTCTCTCACATGCATGAATCAAAGCAATCAATTCTGCTACTTGAGCTGAACGAATTCCTTCGAGACATGAGGCCTCAACTACATCTGTAACTGTACAGACAGAATATGCTGCTCTCAGAACACCTTCATCTGTTCTCAAGCATGAACCATCAACAAATTAAATAAAATCAGCTTCAGCTAACGGGACATCTTTAATATCCTGTCTTGGTTTTGTACAATATTCTAAAAATCCAAGCATTCGTGGTCAATGTCGTTTTCGTTTCTGATTTCTGTTACTGTACCATCATGTAACAATGTGGAAGGATTTAAATTCACACACCTTGCTATTGAGACGTTATCTGATCCCAGAATAGTTTTTTCATATTTCGTTAATCTGTTACTTGTCAAATGCTGTGTTTTGCTTCTGGTAAGAAGAATTTCAACAGAATGGGGTACATATACTTTTACAGGAAATCCCATTATGATTCCTTCACTCTGTTCAAGGCTTACACTTGTTGCAACCACTGCTTTTAAGCAGCCAGGTAATGTTTTTGCAACAGGATCAAGCTGAGAAATAGGCAATTGGCTTTCTCAGTTTTCCATGTCTCTGAATTAGAACTGACAATGCACAACCTTCTCTTTCACTGCAATACAGCTCAAATTCTTTCTCATAATCTGGCATACCCAATGCAGGTGCTTCACAAAGACTTCTTTTTAACTGCTCAAAAGCTTCTAACTCAGTTTGTGTTAGAATAATCGGGTCTTTTATGTCTGCTTTTGTCAGTCTCTGAAGTGGTTTTGCAATTACTGAAAATCCACTAATCCATTGGCGACATTAACCAACCATTCCAAGAAACATTCTGACCTGTCTTTGTGTCTTTGGAGGTTGCATGCCCTGAATCATTTTAATTCTCTCAATTGTTACCTGTCTGATTCCTTTTGCAATCCTGTGACCAAGATATTTAACTTCTTGTTTGCAAAACTGTAATTTTGCAGGAGACACTTTATGTCCCTCATCTGCCAGATGATTCAAAAGAGTAATAGTATCTGTCACACAGTTATCTCGTGTTTTTCCAGCCACAAGGAGGTCATCTATGTATTGCACCAATGTTGATTTTCCAGGCAAATCTAAGTTTTCCAAGGATTTCTTTAACAACTGATTAAAAATAGATGGACTCTCTGTATACCCTTGAGGGATACGACACCATGCTAGGATCCGGTCCTGGAACCTAAACGCAAAAATTTGCTGGCTTTCTGGATGCAATGGAACAGTAAAGAACGCATTGCAGAGGTCTATGACTGTATACCATTCTGCATCATGCGGAATCTGATAAAGAATTACCGCTGAGTTTGGAACAACTGGGCAACATGGAACAACTATCTGATAATTCTTTCTCAGGTCTTGAACAATCCTGTAAGGTCCATTTGGCTTTTTGATACCCATAATCGGTGAATTACATGGGCTACTCTCAATTTCTTTTAGAACACCTTGTTTTATAAATTTTTCAATTACAGGTATGACACCTTCAATTGTTTCTGCCTTCATTTTATGCTGAGGAATGTTTGGAAAATCTACTCCTTGTTTCACCGTAATTTTAACTGGATCAACGTTTTTCATCAAACCCATTTCACTTCCTGTCAAATCCCAAATTTTAGCATTGACTGTTTCTTTTAATTCTTCAGGAAGATTGTTTTTATCAAATGCAGGAAATAATTTACTTTCCTCTGCTTCAACCATTAACGTTGTTAACTTGTACAACCCATCTTCTTCAAGTGTTTGAAGCTCTATACCATCCAGTGAGCAATATATTTTGCAATTCATTTTACACAAAATGTCCCTCCCTAACAGGTTCACAGGCCTGCTGTTACAAACTACAAATCTATGTTTATCTTTAAATTTACCAATTTCAACCTTGACAGGTTCTGTTAAATCTGTTTTAATTTGTTGATTGGCTACACCAACTACTTGGATGGAATCCCCAGAGAGAGGCAGGTTTTCTACTTCCACTGATCTAACAGTAGAATGGGTAGCACCTGTGTCCACAAGAAAAGTGATTTCTACATCATTCACTTTACCATTAACAAATGGACCCGATTGGTCTACCTTAAGAGTGGCTCCAAGCACACACTCTTCCTCCTCTCTCAGGCACCGTCATAAGTAATCATCTGAATCACTCCCTCCACTTTCATTCAACAAATATTGTTGGGAAACATTTTGCACATTCACTCTTTGCGATCTGTTTACCTGTTCAACTCCACAGAATCCCGTCTCTGAATTGTATCTCTGCACATTTACACAATTTGGAAGTGGCGGTTGTGGAATCTGACTCTGCTGATTCACTACCTGCCCTGTAGCGGTTGCTGTAGCTGTAGCTGTTGCTGCAGATTTATCTCATTCTGCATCTGTGGATTTAATGATGCATTTTTAAAATTTCTGGGCGGATTTTTACATTTGCGCAGTGTCCAATTTTGACGCAATTAAAACATGGGAGTTTTTGTTTCAACTCTTCAATATTTACATTAAATTTTGGTTTATTATAATTGCCTTTAAATTTACCTTGATTCTGATTAACATTTTTGTTTTCTGAATTTGCAATTTGTTGTTCAGCCACTTTTACTTGTGCCCACATTGCTTTTTCTTTTAGGTTTTTCTGCTTGGCATCTATCTCATCACTACAGTATTTTGCTTTTCTCAAAATATCATCAACTGAGAGTGATTGCCAACCAACTATTCCGTTTCTAATCATATTACCAATTTCAGGTCTTAGGCCATAAACAAACCTGTATATGAAGTGGCTCATGTCCTTTTCACTTAATTTTTCATAGCCACTGTACTGTTTAAAAAACAACAGTAACCTTTCATAAAATGAATGTACTGATTCTTTTGGCTCTTGAATTGTTCTGTCTATTTTAACCCAATCAACTTCTTTCGGGGGAATCTTGTTTTTCAACCAATAAATCACTTTATCATACAGATCCATAACATCTGATGATAGAGCACCTGTTATTCTATCTCGAGGAGGTTCTTCTTTGGGCCAACTTACAGAAATTTTACATTCTGTCCAAAGATCCGATGGGACAACAATGTCAAAGAATCCATAAAGATCAATCCACAGAAATTTTGAAACTTTGATAAATCTATCTACCTGTCGATACCACTCCACAGGCTTTTCTCTCAACCGAGGGAAATCATTGGTGAACAACAAGATGTCCTGCCTTGTCCAAGGAACATGCACATACCCACCACCTGCTATTTCTCTCATTGGAAACTGATTTGCTACTTCTCCTCTTTCTCTTCTTTCTTCCTCTCTTTTCTTTATCCATTTAACTCTCCATTTACTTAAATCTCCTAATCTCTTTAAATACACAATTAATTATTTTATATGAATTATTCTTCCATTGGTATTCATGCTTTCAATGTATTTTTCAGAGAAATCCACTCTGTAACTCTTTCCCAATTTTTTCTGTCTACTCAAATCAATCTCCAACTCAACAGCTAATTCTTCTAATTGATCATACTTTGTTTTCGTTTTCCATTGTATGCTTTTGCAAATAAAAAATAATTCATCATCCTGATATTGCTTTAAACTGTCAGGTCCAATTGTGCCAATAATCAATTCCTCCAAATCTGCTTTCAATTTTGCAACATCAAGTAATTTAGTTTCTGGAGTCTTTGGGGTATGCGTTAAATCTATTTTATTTATGCTCTTTTCTGGCTACTAAGCATCAGATTCTGCACCTGTTGGTGTTCTACATAACGGACTTTGATTAAATGTTAAATCAGGCATCATCATAGTTTTTTCTTGGTGAATTTCTGACATATCTGAATAAAATTTTTCAGCCACTTTCTGGATTTCTGCATTTAATGGAATAGTTAAAGCTGAGTGTCTAACTTCACTCGGATCAAATACTGGTTGAACAGGACCAATCGTTACTGGTACTGTTACTGCTTCCATGCTTTTAGTTAACTGTTGTATTAATTCTTCTTTTGTTCGATAATATTCTGAAGAATTTGGCATTTCCCCAGAACTTTCTGTTCTCCTTACATTTCTTAAGGTTTCATTCCTGCGAACTGGGGTTTCAACATAATTTCTATTTTCACCAGATGTACTGGAATTAGTTCTGGTTTCTACTCTTTCAGGAGTTTTTGCATTATTCGGGTATAACCTAGGTGATGCCTCATTACTAATTTCTCTAGGTGGTGCACTTGGAGTAGTTCTTGGAGGAATCATCGGGGAAGACCATGTACAAGCTGGTTGATAAGGAGGAGGCTTTTTCGGTTTTGTATTATAAATCTCTTCTAAAACAAGATCTTCTAATTCACTTTCTTCCGCATTGTTATTTTTCTTTTGAATATTCTTTTGACCTTGTACTTCAGTAACCATCTCTCTTACTGGGTACAAACCATCACACATGTCTGCACGTCTCCAACGACGCATTCTATCTTCATGAGTTTCCCTATTAATGTCTAACTTTGGACCTCTTGTTATACCACTGTTTTCTCGTTGAAGTTCAAACATCTCATCCTCCCATTCAACTAAAGCTTCATATTGAGTAGGTGTAGGCTTTTGCAACAAGAGCCATCATTTTTTCTCTCAAGTTTTTCAAAACCCTCATTTTAAATGATCCATATTCCGGCCATGCTAATACACCATCATCTTTGGTATAATCCATCCAATTATCCATCCAAAGACAAGTATGATAACCATATTCACCTTCCATATAGGCTGCAGGTGTTTTGTACTTATGAAGTAATTTTCCACTTCGCGTTTCAATTTTCCTATCAGGTTTAAGTATATTTTTCAATTTCTGAAGCCATGAAAGCTTCTTTTCCTTTTTCTTGTAGTAATAACTCATGTTTTTAATCAAATCCGCTTATTTCTAAATGATCGTAAGTATTTCCTTCTTATTCCGCAAACCCAACCAATCCGTGTGCGAAACTCACCAACAAGCCAATCAGGTTAAGCTGCGTCACCACCTTGCTCAACCAATAGGATTACTGCTTTCAGGATAAGCCAATCAGCTGTCAGCTCGTCTTTGTCACGTGAGCCAATCAGTGCGCTTGCTGTGACGTATGTTAGCCAATCACAGCGCAAACCCTGTGACGTATACTTCCACTGCAGTTTCTCGTTTCTCGCTCCTCGAGCTCACCCCTCCTTCACAAAATATTTTCACAGCGCCATTTTGAACAAAACTTTTTCAATGAAAATCAATTAGTAACTCCAGAAAAACAAACCATTTGTCTGTTTCGCTAAAATAAAGTGATAGCTTTTTCAGTCACTCAGATATTCTTTTGCGTGAAATAGACAACGCTATTCTCACAGAATATTCATTCGTTAATAAAGTAAGACTACTCTACCCTTCTATCAAGTAATATCGAACTCGTTACCCTCTGATTGCACATAAAGTGACAATACAAAGTTTGACTTGATCGTATTACAAAATCATTTACGCTCATTAAAACGGAAAAGATCCCTAACCATGTATACATGAATCTTGGCAGGACTTTAACCAACCAAAGAAAACCTGTTTCGCCAGTAAGATAGACGACGCTTCCTTACCCTTCACTCAAGCTTGGACAAAATCTACTACTCCTTTCACAATGAGTTTTAAAACAGGCACTAAGTCCTTATACTCAAAAGCTAGAATTTCATAGACAATCCTCACTATACATTTTACCTTGCACACCTAAAATCCCTAAACTTGTGCTGTACGACCACAACACTAGTGATATATGTCAATACCACTATTTTGAAACAGAACAAATGCACTGTGCAACTTCACCTGTTACACTTCTCTTATGCCGGCACAAAACCAGGAATTTTCACACTGCTGGAAAAAACCTTTCGACTACATATAACAACTGAACAAACTCAACATATGTTAAACGTCGATCCTATGTAATTACCTTATAGCATGCCAGTTACCATAGCAACCGTAACTCTGCTAGCAAGGAATTGATCCAGCGCCCCTATAGAAAAACTGTCTCACAAACGCTACCCAACACCATAATACTCACCATTAATCACAAATCACTCACAAGGCCCATTAACAACCAAGACAATTTTTGGGCAACTGAATCATGTGACCTAATTGAACAGAACCTATTCACAAACTATTTACACATTTATATACATCTGCAGTTTATAATTTCTTACCATGGTTTTATGCATTTATCATATTAATTAAGTCACTAGGTAAATGGATCAACTGATGGTAACTAGACCATGAATAAACAAGACCAGCTTGTCATTTCAAAAATCTAATTTTATTAAACTTTATTATTCAAAGAAATAGCATCTTTTTTAATAAGTCATTATTTTATTAGCAAATAAGCAGCATTTAATGAGGAATGATCAATTAGGCTGACATTTCAAAGCAAAATCAGTAAACATGTATTAAAGAAAAATAACAGTTTCCAATCCCTCAAGCTATTTCCCTAACTATTCTTTGCTCCACCTGAAAGGGAAAAATCATTTAGGCCTATTATCCTTACGTGCGCCAAGAAAGTTCATCAGCACGACACGCCCTTCTGGAATCGGAAAGCAAGCAGCGCCCTCCTGTCAAAGGGGTCAAGTTTTATACCTTCTCTGACTAGCTAATCTCCGCTAAAAGTATTCTTTTTCCTGCCATCCAAAGTTCTAATTGGCTGACAGATGTCAGTCCATGTGAGATCATCACCTCTTTTTCAATCCAAAAGTGAGCTTTCTAAAACACCATTGTCCTGTCAGTGATGCGACTGCAGCTTCTTCGGAAATGCAACAATTTATTGAAAATCAGTTCGTTGCTTCCTTAACTTGGCAGTTTTGCCATGTCCTGTCCTTGATTTTGTCATTCTCAGAGCACATCCTGCACAAGAGTCATTCATCAGTATTTTTTATAACTGTCGATGTGGCAAATGTTTCCACTTCAGAATACGTGCAGGCTCCACTCTGGACAGGATTTTAAGCACCATCTTAAAAACGCTAGGCCTTAGGCCCCTCTCCCGGTAACTAATATTCAAACAAACACAAGACATTAATTAATTAAAGTATTGAAATTCATTCTGTTACCCACCCCCTTTGATAATTATTAACCCATTAATTTATGTTACCTAGCTTTAAGCACATGCCACAGAATTTTCCACAAACTTATGCCACACATGAAACAGAAAGACTTAACATAAGCACATATAATAAGCACATGCCATTATTTAAACAGCCGCATTTAATACTGACAAAGACAATAGACAAGGTTAGTTTATTATTTTCGACACACTTACAAGTGCAACAAAGAGCACATATATTAGTCCCTTGTGTCATGTAAATGTATTTTAATCTAGGTTGGTTAATAATTCACCACAAATCAGTTAGTACGGTTATTTTTATTATGGAAGTTTAACTTCGCGAGTCAGGACAACATTTTATTCTGAACCTCGCTCCATCACACTCATACACTGACATACTTCCCAGTACATAGCATTTGCAAAAATCTAAGGGAAGCTATGCATTGGACAAAATGATGCCTCCTGACAAGTGAAATAGCAATAATACTTTGCAAAAATCGAGTAAAGTGTACAGAAGAAATAGAAAAGGAGCAGAGTTTGCTTCGAAAGATGGTTTCCAGGGCAGGCTCCCAAGTTTTCTACATTATTAAAGCCCATTGGAAAAGGGAGCAGGAGCGCACCTGCCGCCTTGGAAAGCTTGAGGACACTGCCCTGAAACGAAACAGGAGGGACTGTTGCCATCGTCCCATTTTCCATAGGAGATAGGGCTGCAGTCCAGAACTTTCTTTTAAATTGACGTCGTTAAATACTGAGGGTTTTCGGCATTCCATGCTTTCTCTAGCCACTTCAGACTTGGATAAATATAAAGATTTAACAGCATCTTTGTCTTCCTTAGTAATTAAGGAGGAAGAGTGGATTAATTCTGAGCAGCCTAGGTATTTCAAAGAGGACTAGACATAGAATAGCCAAAAAAAATGCATATTCCTTTGCCTAGCTTCAGACAGTCTTTAATGATCTTTTTAGTGAAGCCTCTGGATTAGTTCACATCGACATCCAAAATAGAATAGGGGCTTATTTAATACTGTCTTCTAGGTACGGAAGGCCAAGCGCACCATGGCACATAAAGTGGGAACTAGAGGGTGGTATAGTGGAGTAGTGCCTCATCAAGGTCCGGACTGGCCGTAGCGGGCACCGGGCATTTCCCTGGTGGGCCCGCCATGATGAGGGCTGGGTTTGGACCCCTGGGGGCCTGTTTTTGTTACTAAGGCCCGGTTTTGGAGTATCTGCCCCCTGTAACAAAAGCGGCAGTGGTTAGACGGGAGTGGTGCTTTCAACTACTAGCCCCCCCCCCCCCGGCCGAGGTGTTGGCCAGGGCCTGTTTCAGTTCCCAGTCTGGCACTGGCCTAAATCTCCATCTTAGTATTGATAAATACACTACTGCAAGGCACTGTCCCCTGTACTTAGCATTCACAGACTTATCCACTGCTCTTGAGAGTGTGAACAGCATCCTGCCTCAGAACACAATCTTGCAGGATAACATTTCCAACCTCAAAGTTATTAAGTGCACAATTTTCATTAATGTCTACACAAATGGGGGTGTGGCTTGGCAAGCCTAAATGGCGGTCGCACTCTGAGAGTGCTCCAGACCCCCTACAATCCGCCAACATCCTGAACCTCTGATTTTCAACATCTAAAGAAGAAACTGCTATTTTTCAGATGTCCATAACGGTGGCGGTCCTGACACCCTGAACGGGAGCTCAACAAAGCAGTAGAGGTGCCGGACAACCACCCAAGAAATTCTCAAGCCCAGGACAAAATGGCGCCTACCTGATCTGGACCCGGAAGACTGACTGGGGGAATACAGAGGCATTCCTGCAGCTCCCTGGTGCCCGACCGAAGCCCTCTAAACAAGAACTTGATCCCGGACCGGCCGGGGGGGCATCAAAATCACCCGCTGTCCGGAAACTCTTGCGGCGCCTGGGGCGGACGAGGTGGCCCTCGCAGACTTTTGAGGTGAGGAGGAGGAGGCGTTGTAATCAGCAGTGAGGCTGCCTTGCCGTCTACTGTGGCGGCAATAGCACCTGACAGGCAAACTGGGACCGGCTGCGGGCTGCCGCTAAGGGCGCTTGGCCTGTGACCAGCAAGACGCCCCCACGATGGCCTGGTGGGGCTGCGGCCCAAGACTAGAGCGTGCAACCTTCAGTAATCAGGACTCGCCCTGAGTGCGGGTGGGCTCCACCTCCTGGGCCGCGGGGGTGACTCTCGATGGCTCTAAGCAGCAGAGCATCCCGCCACCGACGGCGGATAGTGATGACCCGGCCTGCAGAAGTACCGGGGTCAGCTCCCCTGGAAGGGGAGCCACTATGTGCCAGTAATTGCTGGTGGGGCAGCCTCAAGGGACCTGGGAACAATGAGCACCCTGTTGAGACCAGTGGATCTCGCTGGCGACCGGCCGTGAGGGTCTCAAGCCTGCGACACGACGGCACCTACTGGTCCTGTGCCTGGGTGACCGGCTGGGTGGTGACAGGGGCGTTCCTGGAGTTCCCCGCTGTCCTGCGACTGCTGCGGCATCTGAGACAGGCATGGAGGCCCTAGCCGATACTCAAGGTGAGAAAGGGGTGCCGCAATCAGCAACGAGGCGTTCAATCCCTTGTGGCGGTGGTAGCCCTGACAGGAACCGCCTGCAGACTGATAATGAGGGTGCTGGACCTGCAAATGTCAGGACGCCTTACGAGGGCCTGGTGGGGCCTTGGCCTGTGGTTGGAACACGGGGCCTTCGGCAATCGGTGCGCGCCTTGCATGTGGGCAGGCTCCGCCTCCTGGGCCCCACACCATATAAGTGATTCTCTTCAGCCCTGATTGGCGAGCTCCCCCGCCGTCGGGGGCAATGATTAATGACTGCAGGGCCTGCAAGCTCTGAGGGGCCTTCCTACCGGGCAGGGGAATCCCAGTGTGCCTGCAATCGACCGTGGGGTGGCCTCCAGGGACCCAGGAGTACTGAACACCCCATGGAAACCATCTAGCCTTGCCGATGGCGGCCGTCGCTGCAAGGGGCAGACACCAGTCAATTCACGCTCGGCGGGCTGACACCCTTGACCTTGGGAGATGGCCCACCCTTTGCGGGAGGACCCAGCACCCCACATGAGCTTTCTTCTGTGTCTCGGGGGAGACAAGACATCGTCTCGGATATCTGGCGAACTACTCGCTGCAAATCACTAGCTGACTGAGAGCGAAGAGGGGAAGCATTGATCTAGGAGGTGGCGTGTTGGTCGCGGATCTGCCTACGAGAGGGTGCAGCTGCAACAAGAGGCCTGGCGAACATCAGGGACCCGCTGCCTAGCCGACATCTATTGGAAGAAAGCAATGGGACATTTACCCACCGGTATCTGAAGTCACTGGCCGGGAACCTGCGCCACCCTCGCCTGCCCCACACCCCTTCCATCCACGGACCATTGGACCGCCTACACAAGCTCTGGAACCTAACCACGGAGATCGTGCCAGACTGTACAGGCCTCTTTACTCTCCTGCGAAGCTGAACCAACAGTGCTCCAGCAACCCGTACGGGAGCACGAGCCGTGCAGTCAAGTTGAAAACCCTCTTGGGAGTCCATGTCATCATGGGGAAAGACAAGGGAATGAAGGCCTGCCCGACTAAGACTCAAATGGAACAATATACCCTTAATGGACCCACCCAAGTTGGAGCTGTGCCCTCCACGACCGCTGGCCTGATGGAGACCTGGCTCCCATATTACAAGATGTCAAATGTCAATGGAACCAAAATAGGAGAAGTCCACGTGGATATGGCTTTCATCCGCCAGGACCTCAGGAATGCTATGGCTCACGGAACAGCTGCGGAATCCCGCCTGTCAGAAGTGGAAGATGACATCTCAACACTTAAAACACAAATGAAGCAGCTTCTATCCCGTACATCGGGCTGAAGATGCCGAAAACGCTCCCATCGGAATAATCTCTCTGCCTGGTCAGCCTACCTGGGGGCACAAAACCCACCCAAATCAACACCTTTGTTGAAAACTGGTTCATATCTTAGATGCCCGCAGACGCCCTGTCTCCCAGGTCTGTTGTGGAGCGGGCCCACCATTCACTCCCCCCTCGACCTCCGCCGGGGGCTCTACATCGACCAATAATAGTGAGGATCCTCAACTTCAGGGATCATGCCGCCATCTTGCAAGAGGCCGATTCTAAAACAGAACTTCTCTATAAAGGATCCAAAATCATGATCGTTCCTGACTACCCTAAGAAGGCGCAGGCTCACAGAAGATCATACATCCAGGTTAGATAAAAGCTGTGGGCCCTCAACCTGCCATATAGGCTCCTCTTCCCGGCCCACCTCAAAGTGATATTTCAAAACAAATCTTATTTTTTTTATATGCCAGAGGCAGCTTGGACTTGGGCTACCGCTGAATGCCCAATCCGCCCACAGAAGAGCACCCTAGCAGCGATCCCCCCAAAAGGGCCACCGGGGAAAGATTCTGTAGCCTCCCATGGGCGAAGCACAGGATCCCGTAGAGGGCGTGAGACCCGGGGAACGGCGTCTGCGTTGTCCGTTAGCTCCACCCAAGGAAGAAATGGATCACCTGGCGTCAGAGAAACCGCAGATGACCTAGACCAACAGGCTGAGGCAGGACCTTGGTGGCTCTCTCAGGCCCAGCTCGGACGACACTGATCAGTCATGCAGCCCCACATATGAATACAAGTACTGCCACTGCAGAAAGTCCGAACCGGAGAAAGGAGAATCCTTGAGCTCACCAAGCAGCCATTTACCACGACCCATAACTAACTTGTTCACACCTTAAGCCTTTGTTGACTGGGAGACAGATGCTTCATTTGGGGAAGTATGAGGTGGGGGGATGATTGGGATTTCAACTTGGAATGTTCTCCCAGCCATTGGTTATGTTATTTTGTTGTACGGTAACACTGTGGACCACACACAGGATCCTTCCTCGAACTGCCCCAACAGTGACTCTGAATACATGCAGCTTCCTTTAAGACCCAACTATCTGATCCACTGGAGATTTCCAAATCATCAGCCCCAAACATCACCACTCTACTACAATGCCAGGTCCATACAATGAAGGTGAACCCATGAGAATCCGCTTATGGAATGTTAATGGCCTCTTAGATGAAATCAAACGAAGTATTCACGAAGGATTAACCCAGATGTCGTGCTATTACAATAGACACACCTAGTGGGGAATCGCTGTCCCTTCTTGGCGCATCAGGGATTCGACAGGGTATGGCACTCTGGATTCTCCAGAGGAGCTCGGGGAATGGCAATCTTCTTACGTCGCTCCCATCCCATCATGCTGACCCAGTTGATTGATGATCCTCTGGGCCGATTCACTGCCCTCTCTGGTACCCTAGGGGATTCCACTATTAATCTTCTAATATCACTATATGCCCCCTTTAGAGCCCACTCTTCAAACTGCGCTGAAGATAATATCCACTCTCCCTCAGGGCCTGACTGTAATTGAGGGTGATTTTAATGCTGATTTTAATGCTGTCCTTGAACCCACTGAAGATGCCACAGGTCCCTTATCCTCTCACAGAAAACTAGGGGCCAAGCGTCTCGGGGACTGGGCCTCCACACTGGGTCAGTGCGATGTCTGGTGCACCTGGCACCCTAAAACACAACAATACACGCACACCTCTGTGGCGCACCACACTCACTCCCGTATAGACATCATGTTTATGTCCACCCGGATTGCCGGACCTTCTCCGAAATCTAGATCCTGGTACGCGGAGTGTCAGACCACTCCCTGCTCCTTTTTACAAGGGCGGGCTCCACAAATGCTCTATGACCAATATGGTGATTAAATGCTTGGTTTCTCCAGGACTACAAAAAGAACATCAGGAAAGAACTCAATAACTACTTTCGCACTAAGGAAGGCACAGTGCAACATCAGGGTATACTCTGGGAAGCAGGCAAAGCCACGGTCTGGGGATTTGCCAAGGGATTCCTTAAACGCAGGCATCAAATTCAGGACCACCAGCTCTCTCAACTTGAAGCCAGGGTGCTCTGTCTGGAAATGGTGGCTGAGGGGGAGGCAGAACGCCGACAGTTACAACTAATACGTGATTAGATCAAAAGTATCTCCATTGAATCAGCTAAACTGATCTGGAGGTCCTCGGTAGCAAGAGTTTACGGTTGGGGAGATGAGAATGACAAGCTGCAACACTGGTTCGCTACCCACCCCATGGCCAACTGAATAGTCCCCGAAATTCGCGACACACAAGGACGAATCTCCCGTACGCCCACAACAATTGCGCAGACCTTCACAAATAATTATAAAGCATTGTACTCAGTGGATCCCACACACCGTACTCCTCCTTCTTACAAAATATCCCTCTCCCAGGGCTCTCAGAGATAGAACGTAAAACCATGGACGAGCCTATCACAACTGAGGAAGTTGGTGAGGCAATCTATGCACTAGCCACCCACAAGACCCTGGGCCTGGATGGGCTTCCCGCGGAGTACTATGCTGCATTCCACGAAATTCTGATCCCCCGACTCCATGCCCTATTTGAAGAAGCCATAGAGGAGGGCTCATTCTCCTCTGTTATAGACACAGCCACCATCGTGGTCATACCCAAGGTAAACCCTCCCTTACTTTTCTGTGCTCAGTATCGCCCACTCACCCTCATCAATACCGATATTAAAATATACACCACAATTCTTGCCACCCGTATGAAAAGAGTGCTCCACATCCTCATAAACCCTGACCAATGCGGCGTCATGCCACACGCAGCACACACCACTGCCTTAGACGCCTTCATGTGGCCTTTGCCCACCGTGGCCTCCTTTCACCATATCAGGCCTTTGATACTGTCATCTAGTGCTACATGAGGAGTGTGTTGGAGAGAACGGGCTTCGGTTCCACTATTTGAAGATGGTAGGAGTTCTTTACTCTAACCCATTAGCCAGGGTCCCTATTAACTGGGCATTGTCTGAGGTCTTCCTGATCGAGAGGGGAACTTGACAGGGATATCCACTCTCCCCTCTCCTCTTCGGCCTCGCAATCAAGTATTTGGCCTGCCGCATCCGGATGGATGACTGGGTGCAGGGGTCGTGCTGGCAGGACTCTCACGAGGACCGAATTGCCTTGTACGCTGATGATGTCCTCCTGTACCTGACTGACCCGGCCCAATCTAGACTGAGATGCCTGCAGATCCTTCACTCTTTCGGAAGAGCGCAGGCCTCCCCCTTAACCCGGACGAACCCATGGTGGTGCCTCTCCATGCCTCTAGAGAATGTTTTGACTGGCAAACAACCATGCCCATATGAAGGCTCTCATTTAAACACCTTGGTATCTGGGTGGCGCTTCTCCTTGAACTGACTTGGTCCATCATTGTCGGACCACTTCTCAAGCATACAAAAGATGACCTACGTTGAGGGCAAAAGCTCCCTCTCAATCCCTTCAGGCCAGTCGCTCTCTTCAAAATAATGGTTCTCCCCCGCCTCTTATATGTCCTTCAAAACCTCCAGATCCATCTCCCTCGCAGCTGGTTCCAGCGATGGAGTGATCACCCCTTTCCTTTGGGGGGGATCAAGAGCACGCCTGGCTCACATAGCCTGCCAACGAACTACATATGAAGAAGGAATGGGGATGACAAGTCCCTTCTTATACTATCTAGCCACTCACCTTTTGGTGATCATGATTGGTTCAATGGTGGGTGGTCGGACTCAGCATATCGGCTAGAGCTGGGGCGCCTCAGATTCTCTCAGGCCCAAGATATTCTATATGTAGCCCCAATCCCTCAGGCCCTACCAGTAGTCACCTGTAAGCTCTCTTGGCATGGTGATCCGCATTGCGAGACATCCACTGGAACGCTAAACTCACATTGCAAACGCTGCTGTGGCACGGCACTTGGCTGCGGAAGGTCGGGGCCTTGACGGCCTTTCAAGCATGGGATCTGATAGGCATAGCCAGCCTGGGGGATGTATGGAAGGGAGAACACTTGTCCTCCTTTCAAGATCTACAGCAGACATACTCCTTACATTCTACATAATTCTTCAGGATTCTCCAACTACGTCACACCCTGGCCCTCCACATTCTTAACAGCTTGACATTTCCTGAGGCCAAGATTCTCATGGGAAACCTGGGGAAGGAAGGGATATCCCAAATATATCGATCCCTGATAAACAATACCCCATCCACCCTAGACCCTCTTAGAACAAGCTGGGTCCGATGGATAGGCCCTTTGGAAGATGAGGACTGGCGAGACGCTCTTATGGCTCCCAGAACACTCACTTTATCTGCCAAGCTCCGCCTCATTCAAATATATTACCTTCACTGTGCATATTTTACACCGGCGCGGCTTCACAAGGCGGGATTTCTCCCAACCTCGCAATGTCCTTGCTCTGGGAGAGAACCAGATGATTTCTTCCATATGGTCTCGTCCTGCACCATCTTCTCCAAATACTGGGCTTCAATCGCATCAAAACTGAGTGGCATACTGGGGTGGGAGATCCCTCTTCATCCCCTTGCCCTTCTCCTGGGGGTGATGGAGTGATGAACGGCACCTGGGCCGACAAATTGCTTCTAGGAACAGCCATTTTGATTGCTAAAAGAGACATTGCAGCGGCCTGGAAAGACTCAACACCTCCATCTCTTTCAAAATGGCGTTGTGGAGTGGACTGGTGTGCCGTCTAAGTAAAAGCGGTATATGAAGCAAGAGGGTGCCGGCCAAACATGAACGTATATGGAGCAAATGGATGGGTCTATTGGACTTATTACTCACAGTGCAGGAGGCTTGCCTTTTCTGTACCAGCCAGATGGGGGGAGAATGCCTGCAACCGCAATTAAATGTCTAACATGTCACAGTATTACAATGGTTACCTTGTTTACTTAGTTATACAAAATGCCAATAAAATTGGATATAAAAAAAATTCTACACAAATTATGCAGTGAGGAACAACAGCATAAAAATCGGCTGTCAAATACATTACAAATTTAAACAAGTACATACAATAACAATTTGCACAATAGGTAAATTCATTATTATAAAATTGGATCAAATGAAAGTTCACAACGCCTCCTGCACTAATGCAGATACATTGGAAGGCGTGATGATCTGTCGTGATCTACAGCTCTAAGTGTAATGAGGCTTTAACCCATATTGACATGCTTGACCAACATTGGAGTGGATAGATGGAACAGAGTAACATATAAATCCTTCCTGAGCCACTAACCCTGGTTTCCTGAAAAATGCTGATATTGTAATGCTCCACCTGTGATATAAATTCAACCTTCAATAGTTTTGGTCCTAGCCCTGCAACATTCCAACTAATTATGGAGAAAGAGGATTGACAGGCTTAAGTACGGGCTACATTCTCAGAGGGAAGATGTCTTAGGGGTGTTTACCACTGGCAAGGCAGAATCAGGCTAGAGTTGTTCAACTGCATTTAGTTTGATTAAAACATCAAAGTGGTTTGAGGTAGTAATCGGACCCCTTGGCTGGTTCTTAACCTGGCCACTTGAAGTTGCTTATCTGTAGGAGCCCAGGGTTGTCAAACTCCAGGAATCATTATCAGGTCATGTGCTTTATAAAAAAATAACCTATGAGCAGGGCACTAATCCGAGTGGCTGTGTTAACCCAGCTACTAGGGAAGTCAGTAGATTTCTAGCAAAAAATTGCCCTGCTAAAGTTAATGATAATACAATCAACCTCAATGTGCTTTGTGCACAGCCGATCCAGACCACTCTCCTCACCAATAGGATATTAGAACTGTCCAGTAGCTGAAATCCCCTGAATTTAAAAAGCCAGTGCAAACGTTTATTATGAAAGTCATCATAATGGTGGGCCACCTGCAAGCACTAAAACAAACAAGCACGCTGCACGTGGGAGGTCAATGCTTTCGCATGTGACATTGGGTGTCGTCATGAGACTAGATGAGGATGCCCTTTAGGGCCATGCTCTGCTACCCTGGTTAGTGAAGGTTCTGGGCTGTCATGGATCATGCTGTCTAGGTAATCAGCGGTGCCCAGCATTCCCTCTTGGGTTGCAGTATTACTTAATAAACTAACAGAGGGCCCATCAGCACATGACGCAGAGGGAAAATAGTTTGCATTTCACCCCTTTGCATTATGGTGAATGCAGTTCACAATTAGCGCTTACTTCAATATTAGTAGTAGTATTTCACCAAAGTAGGAGCAGGTAATGTGGTTCATCTGTAGACACGTGTTTCTGGATTTTATCCTTTGTCAGTAGAGATCAAAACAAATTTTATCAAGAGTTGCTGAGAATACTGCCACTGTCCTCTCAGCTGTCCTTACCTCTCACAGACACACAGATGCACCTCCAAAACCTCATCAGCTTACTGGCTCAAGGGAGCCTTTTAACGCCTTAACCGCGGCGTTTTTTCCGCTGCGGTGCGAGCGTTCTAAAGGGTGGGCGGGGCTCTGTCGGCCGTTGGCCAACGGCAGCACTGGGGAGGTAGTGCTACCTCCCCTTGTGTTTAAAAGGCTCCCTTGAGCCAATGAGCTGACGAGCTCACCTGGGATGCACTTGTGTACCCGTGGAGTGGTACTGCGACATGTGAAGACTTGGGCAGCATTTCGGCAACCCTAGATGACTTTTCTCTGCTCTCTACTACTTCTGCTCTCTACTGATGAAGGGCTAAACACAGAAAAACATGCCTAGAGAAAAGAGCTTTACCTGCACCAACTTGGTGAAAAACTACAGCAACTTTGAAGTAAGCATACTGCATTTATCAGAATGCAATGGGATGATCTTTTCTGGGATTAGAAGCAGAGTGCTCCCTCCCCCTGACATCTTTACACTAACTGAGGAGATCCTCCAACCATCAGGCTCTATAAGGCCCTTCCAATTCAAATTTCTTTTTTTAATTGTCTCCCTCATAACCACGTGGATGCTATGGCATGTCCAACGATTTCATGTACTTTCCATTGAAATCATTGGGCACTCCATGACGAGTTACCCTTGTCATTAGCATCCAAGTGGTTTTAAGGTAGGGGGCCGCACCTGCACACCCTTCCTTTTTCTTTTTGTGGAGGGCGTAAGTGCGCTCAGGGAAAGTACCTAAGCATGAGTGGATAGAGGAGTACTTTGTCCAGGCTCCAGAATATTACTCGAAACATTGGTTGCATTTTGTAGAGGGCCTGATGCTAGAAAACCCCCAGCTCCTTCATCTGTCTCTTGATCACATTCCCCTGATATTGTTCCCAGCGAGAGTCTCCAGCTGTCTCATGCATTTTATCAATCGTGGTTCCTCTGAGGAGAGAAGCCGCTCCCCCTCATCCCCCATCCCCCTTCCTCCCCCCGATGCTTTCCTTTTCCCTAAAGCAGCGGAGGATTCTCAAAGAGGAGGTAACTTACCAGTAAGGTCACAAAGTGGGGCTTGGAGTGTGGGCCCAGTCCAACCTCCTCTGGGATCTGACTGACGCAGACGGGCCCGTCCTGCACGCCAGGAAAATTGAAAGCGCTATAAGCTCTAGAGCAGGGGTCTCCAACCTTTTCTGTAGTGAGAGCTAATTCTGCTCAAAAAAAGTCCTGCTGAGCTACTAGCATATTTTATCACTGTAAAATGTTGATGATATGTATTAACATTACACTATGACCACCCTAAGCACGATTATCAGTAGTAACCACCCAAAAATTCCAGGTGAAGTTATCAGCGGAATGCTTGGAAGACGTTTATCAATTTTAAATGCTTGTAATCAAGTAAAATTCAAATCATCACATTCTGTGTGCCACAAAGGGTATTACCACTGCAGTAAGTCTCCCCAACTCAAATTGAATTATCATTCAGCGAACAACTTTAAATGTGTTTTAGAATTGCAATATTTTGTCTTCATTAGCATATTAATTTTTGAAAATACACATATTTTTCAATCAAAATCCCTTTCCACTTTGAGCAAATAAAACCCAATTTTGCAGAAAAGAAACCTTTTCTGAAAAAGCATAATTTTTTCCTTTAAAAATCAAATCAGTTTTCATTGTTAGAAAATACACAGTCCCTAAACATCATCTTTTTGTTTTCATTGAGTACCGCCATGTAAAAATCCCTCTCATGGACAAATTATGCTTCAAATACCTAGGTATTGGAATCATAGGCCATGCTTCCTCACCATAACACTAAGAATGTCTCTGTCATGCTAATAATGCCCACCATTAAACCAGGGCTACCACTGTGCCACAGCTGGATGCCCAACATATATCAGTTATGGCCATTATTATGGGAGAAGCGGTTGCCACTCTGTCAGGAATGGCTAAAGGAAGGCCAGTCATGCTCTTAATATGTCAGTGATGGCAGCAAGTATGTAATTACTAGACTTGTATGCCCAAAATAGTCAAGGACGAAAATATTATGGCTATGGCACAATTATACCATGAATGGGCACAATTGTGTCAGAGATAATACTCTTATGATGGAGACCAGCATACATATTTGGCAGTCCTTGAAGCTAGGAGTAGCTTTAAGGAATCAACACTGTTTATTTGGGAAGGACACAATGTAACACACCCACACAAAAATGAATGTTATGCTTTTGATTTTCTCTGCCCTGGATGCATACTCTCTTCTCCTCAGCTCTTTGGTTGATCATGCTCCCACCTAACACATTTTCACTCTAGTTCTTGCAGTCACACCCTTTGGTGGGTCAGCCCTGGTTACTGCTGCTACTATTCTTTGATGGCACACACTGTGCAACTGATCGAGCAGGGCGGATAAAATGGCCAATCTCCTTCTTAGGTAGATTTAAAGTGGACAAAGATGGCTCATGTGGCAGACCCATAGGCCAACACTGCAGCTTCCACATGCTTCAACACCCTCAGCATACTCAGCAAGACCTTCAAATGGACCCACCCCCTGAATCCAGGAAGACCGTCACTCATCACCAGCAGGCTGGACTAGGGGAACACCCTCTATGCTGGAATCAACAAATCTTTACTCCACAAACTTCAGACTGTCCAGAACGCCGCAGCCAGACTCATCCTCAGCATCCCATGAGAAGACTAGATTACCCAGCATATATGAGACCTCCACTGTCTCCCCGTCGAAAAAAGAGTGACCTTCAAGCTGCTCACACACGCCTATAAATCCCTCCATAACACTGGACCCCAGTACCTCAACAAAAGAATCTCCTTCTACACCCCCAAAAGAAACCTCTGCTCCGCTGACCAGGCCTTGGCTGAAATCCCCTGCATTCACAGATCCAGAACAGGAGGCACACCCTTCTCCTATATCATGGTCAATACCTGGAACAAACTCCCCATCAGCATCAGATGAAGCCCCACACATAAAGCATTCAGGAAGAGACTCAAGACCTGGCTTTTTGAATGACCTGAGCTGCCCAAATCCCCCCACACACTACCCCAGCGCCTTGATACCCTCACAGGTGAGTAGTGCGCTCTATAAATCCCTGATTGATTGATTGGCCACCACAGTGTGCGTTTGAGTGTTATCAACAGGCCCTGCCATTGGTTTGGCTGTCTGTAACTCTTAAGGGTAGTGAAATGAGGAGTGCTGTCTTTTTTAATATAGACAGAATCTCTGAGATTGGCTTGGTTTGGCTTCACCTCTGAGAGCTACTTTGAGAGTGCTGGTGAGCTACCAGTAGCTCCCGAGCTACTGGTTGGAGACCCCTGCTCTAGAGCATTGATGCTCCTCCTCCTCCTGCCCCTACTACCAGCAGCGGAGAGTTGTGGAATCCTCAGACACTGTGGTGTCAAGTTTGGAGCACACTCTCTGGGCATCTCACGTGACACTTATACATGGCACTAATAATAACAGCACCATCAACACCCTTCTCCTACCCATGTACCTCAAAATTAATCATTGACCCCTGGTCTGCAAAGCACCTTCGGACCTCAACAAGAGGTAGGAACGCGTTATAAAAAGGCAACAATACAATACAGCAGTTTATGCCAATTATTGCATTGACTGACTGCAGATAATGTGAAGCCTAAGTCACAAAAGAAATCACATTTCGAATACATTTCTATCTTTCTTGGAATTCATAAAAAATCCTGGAGTACTCCTAGAAAGCTGAATCATTCACAACCTCCCTGGATTCATCCCATGAATAAACATTATCAAATTTATAATTCTGAAAGGAAGTTCTTTTTTCACCACTGTGAGAATTTTTTTTTCCTGCGGAGCAACTTTTAGCTTTACGTGCACACCAATTGTTTTTGGGAGGTGTTCCCTTTCTTTCCAACTCTAAACCCATATTTATTCATCTTCTTACGAAGAACTTGGGCCTTGTCTGCCACAGTTTTTGCGGCCGAAAAGCCTGTGAATCAGGCTTTGCAACTTCAAAACACTTTTTAACAATGTACAAAACCACAAAGTCTATCTCAAAACAAGCATTTACAATGCAATGGTCTCTGCATCATTAAAGGTAGAGCTATTGGCATTGCTCATGACATTTTTTTTCTTTAAATTATAAATACATGGCATTGTCATTTACATTGTCAATACACACCACTCTGCACTCAACTGCACTCACCTGCACTGCACTCAACTGCACTCACCAGCACTGCACTGCACTCACCTGCACTCACCTGCACTCACCTGCACTGCACTGCACTCAACTGCACTCACCTGCACTGCACTCAATTGCACTCACCTGCACTGCACTCACCTGCACTGCACTGCACTCACCTGCACTCACCTGCACTGCACTCACCTGCACTGCACTCACCTGCACTGCACTGCACTCACCTGCACTCACCTGCACTGCACTCACCTGCACTGCACTCACCTGCACTGCACTGCACTCACCTGCACTGCACTGCACTGCACTCACCTGCACTGCACTCACCTGCACTGCACTGCACTCACCTGCACTGCACTCACCTGCACTGCACTGCACTCACCTGCACTGCACTCACTTGCACTGCACTCACCTGCACTGCACTGCACTCACCTGCACTCACCTGCACTGCACTCACCTGCACTGCACTCACCTGCACTGCACTGCACTGCACTCACCTGCACTGCACTCACCTGCACTGCACTGCACTCACCTGCCCTGCACTCACCTGCACTGCACTGCACTCACCTGCACTGCACTCACCTGCACTGCACTGCACTCACCTGTACTGCACTCACCTGCACTGCACTGCACTCACCTGCACTGCACTGCACTCACCTGCACTGCACTCACCTGCACTGCACTGCACTCACCTGCACTGCACTCACCTGCACTGCACTCACCTGCACTGCACTGCACTCACCTGCACTGCACTGCACTCGCCTGCACTGCACGCACTGCACTCGCCTGCACTGCACTCACCTGCACTGCACTGCACTGCACTCACCTGCACTGCACTCACCTGCACTGCACTGCACTCACCTGCACTGCACTCACCTGCACTGCACTGCACTCACCTGCACTGCACTGCACTCACCTGCACTGCACTCACCTGCACTGCACTGCACTGCACTCACCTGCACTGCACGCACTGCACTCACCTGCACTGCACTCACCTGCACTGCACGCACTGCACTCACCTGCACTGCACTCACCTGCACTGCACTCACCTGCACTGCACTGCACTCACCTGCACTGCACTGCACTCACCTGCACTGCACTGCACTCACCTGCACTGCACTGCACTCACCTGCACTGCACTGCACTGCACTCACCTGCACTGCACTGCACACACCTGCACTGCACTCACCTGCACTGCACTCACCTGCACTGCACTCACCTGCACTGCACTGCACTCACCTGCACTGCACTGCACTCACCCGCACTGCACTGCACTCACCTGCACTGCACTCACCTGCACTGCACTGACCTGCACTGCACTGCACTGCACTCACCTGCACTGACCTGCACTGCACTCACCTGCACTGCACTCACCTGCACTGCACTCACCTGCACTCCACTGCACTCCACTCACCTGCACTGCACTCACCTGCACTGCACTGCACTCACCTGCACTGCACTCGCATGCACTTCACTGCACTGCACTCACCTGCACTGCACTGCACTCGCCTGCACTCCACTGCACTGCACTGCACTCACCTGCACTCACCTGCACTGCACTGCACTGCTCTGACCTGCACTGCACTCACCTGCACTGCACTGCACTCCACTGCACTCACCTGCACTCCACTGCACACACCTGCACTGCACTCACCTGCACTGCACTGCACTCACCTGCACTGCACTGCACTCACCTGCACTGCACTCACCTGCACTGCACTCACCTGCTTTGCACTGCACTCACCTGCACTGCACTCACCTGCACTGCACATACCTGCACTCACTACTCTGCACTCACTACTCTGCACTCACTACTCTGCACTCTGCACTCACTACTCTGCACTCACTACTCTGCACTCACTACTCTGCACTCACTACTCTGCACTCACTACTCTGCACTCTGCACTCACTACTCTGCACTCACTACTCTGCACTCACTACTCTGCACTCACTACTCTGCACTCTGCACTCTGCACTCTGCACTCACTACTCTGCACTCTGCACTCACTACTCTGCACTCTGCACTCACTACTCACTACTCTGCACTCACTACTCACTACTCACTACTCTGCACTCACTACTCTGCACTCACTACTCACTACTCTGCACTCACTACTCTGCACTCTGCACTCACTACTCTGCACTCACTACTCACTACTCTGCACTCACTACTCTGCACTCACTACTCACTACTCTGCACTCACTACTCTGCACTCACTACTCACTACTCTGCACTCACTACTCTGCACTCACTACTCTGCACTCACTACTCTGCACTCACTACTCTGCACTCACTACTCACTACTCTGCACTCACTACTCACTACTCTGCACTCACTACTCTCTACTCTGCACTCACTACTCTGCACTCACTACTCACTACTCTGCACTCACTACTCACTACTCTGCACTCACTACTCTGCACTCACTACTCTGCACTCACTACTCACTACTCTGCACTCACTACTCTGCACTCACTACTCTGCACTCACTACTCTGCACTCACTACTCTGCACACTCACTACTCTGCACACTCACTACTCTGCGCACTCACTACTCTGCGCACTCACTACTCTGCACTCACTACTCTGCGCACTCACTCCTCTGCACTCACTACTCTGCGCGCACACTCACTCTGCACTCACTACTCTGCACACTCACTCTGCACTCACTATGCACACTCTCTGCCCACTCACTCTGCACTCACACTCTGCACTCACTACTCTGCACTCACTACTCTGCACTCACTACTCTGCACTCACTACTCTGCACTCACACCTTCACTACTCTGCACTCACTACTCTGCACTCACTACTCTGCACTCACTACTCTGCACTCACTACTCTGCGCACTCACTACTCTGCGCACTCACTACTCTGCGCACTCACTACTCTGCGCACTCACTACTCTGCGCACTCACTACTCTGCACTCACTACTCTGCGCACTCACTCCTCTGCACTCACTACTCTGCGCGCACACTCACTCTGCACTCACTACTCTGCACACTCACTCTGCACTCACTACTCTGCACACTCTCTGCCCACTCACTCTGCACTCACACTCTGCACTCACTACTCTGCACTCACTACTCTGCACTCACTACTCTGCACTCACTACTCTGCACTCACTACTCTGCACTCTGCAGACTCACTCTGCACTGTGCACACCACTGATATCATGGAATCTTCCACCACACTTTCTAAAACTCTATAGTCCGAAGCATAATAGGCACAGAACCAAAAGAAGGGTAGACATTGCTTAAAATAATCTTATTGTATTTATGAGAAGCAAAAGCGAGACTGTGAAATGTGCTGAATATCAGTTTGTTACGAATCAACAGAGTGGAGTTAGAGAACCAAGAAATAGTAATTTAGAATCCGGGTTAGAAGGAGTAGTAATCACAAGCTGAGGATCAACGGGCGCGAAACAGCGTGGTGGGCGCGCAGGAGACGCAGCGTGAGCGTGCACATCAGCTGAAGATCGCCGGAGAAGACACCGAGCCTGCCTGCTGCCGTGACTGACCCGCTGCAGAGGGAAAGAGCCCGGTGAGTGGGGGTAGAGAGGGGGGGGCGGCAGAGAGGGAGTGGGCAGAGAGGGAGTGTGTGTGTGCGTGTGTGTGTGTGTGCGTGCGTGTGTCTGTCTGTGTGTGTCTGGTGTGTGCCTGCCTGCCTGCCTGTGTGTGTGCGCGTCCACAGACCCTGGTCGGCTCGTGCACCGCTTTGTACTCCCTTGCGAGCTTACTCGGCGACAATAGTTCTCGTTGCCGAGACCTAAAAAGGGCTGTAACCCTTTCCGAATCGCTAACAGGCAAGGACTGGATAGAAGTATTTACTTATTCCTTGCAAGACATAAAAGAATGTAAAAAAATTTTTAATCAATTGTGGTCACAAACCATTGAAAGGTTAAAGTTAACACATCTCGAACTGCTGATTCTTTCTGTAATCTGGCCGCTTGACCTCATGGATCAAGCAGGAGGCACGAGGACCACTTAGCGCTCATCCAACTGTGTTTTTTTAATCAGCATCTGTCATTATAATGGACACGAGCTGCTTTCTTTAAAAAAAAAGTTTCCTTTTTGGGAAGCACACATAGGTCAAATTTGCCAGGCCTATTTTTTATTCATACGCAAATCATTTTGCGACCACCAGCGAATGGACAATTTGTAATGTGACCTATTAGTTCATAGTATGCATCACATTTGACATTCCCATTCACAAACTAGTTGCCACACATATTTTGCTGCCGTTGTGTCTGGAAGGTTCCTCCCTAATGGCCATAGAGTCCAGTGGGTGTCCCTGAATTTCCCTGTGCGTCACCATAAACTATTCTCTACAGTCTTTTCTTCACTTTTCTGGCGGCCATATTCTCTCTCAGCACTCACGAGCTATAAAATGCCCAAGACACTAATGAATGGTCCTCATGCAACGATTACACACTCGACTATCTCCTGTTAGCTAAAAGGCCACTTTATTATCAGGGTTGTAGAATCACTTCATCAGCTTACAGAAAGCATTATAAACCACATCTCCTAATACATTGTAATTTCTATCATTTTTACTCCCTAAAACTCCCAACTTGCGAACATTGCATCACCAAAAAAAACTACTCTTACAACTTTTTCTTTCTTCCTCCATTCACAGTCTTTTACTTGCATTCCCCAAGATCTCTCAATCACACCCCAGCAATCATCCCTAAGCGAGCTCCCCTAGAGTTCTTACAAAGCCCCAAACTTCCTCTTCCACTCTAAAATGCTGCGACTACTACCTGTCCTACTGTGGCAAGCCCAAACTTGTTTGTTGCCTATTGCCATCAAAAATATCTCAATCAGAACATCTCAGCAGAACATCTGGCCCCCCTGCTTGGGTGATCCCCCAGCCCCCAAGTCTGAGATTAAGAGCTTGGGAATTTGGCTTGAAAAAGATATGACTTTTAAGACTCAAGCCAAAAAAGTCGCTGGGACCTGCTTCGGGCTCCTCAAAGCTATTAGGAAGATTTTGCCCTTACTTCCTCTTATTTCCCAGAAATTACTAATCCAAGGCCTTATTCTATCAAGGCTAGATTATAGCAATACCATCTATCTAGGCGCTCCCGAGGCAACCTTTACTAAACTGCAAAGAATCCAGAATGCCGCGGCACGGATTCTCACTAATACCCCGGCCAGATCCTGCGCTAAACCAGCCCTGAAACAGCTCCATTGGCTCCCTGTGAGAGAGCGATTGACGTTCAAGGCTCTTTGTCTGTCACATAAACTCTAACAGGACAAAGGTCCCCCTATCCTAAAAAAATTCATCAGGCCCTACAAAGCCCCAAGATCCCTCCGATCCGACCATGAATACCTCATCACTATCCCCAGAGTGAAGAAGGTGCGCACGGGTGGACGGCGTTTCTCTGTTAACACAGCCCGTCTTTGGAACTCCCTCCCCCGTGAACTCAGGACGGAACCAGACTATCTCCGATTTAGGAAGCGGCTGAAAACTCACCTGTTCCGCTGATCTCCCTCTTCCCCCTCCTTCCCCCCGGCCTACCCTCTGGTCTGTTCGGATCTTAGCGCTAGGATACTTACGGTTGACTACGCGCTTTATAAAAACCTAATAATAATAATAATCAACTACACATGACACACCTAGTAGATAGCAGGTGGGTGGGCCTCAAATATTTCCTGCCTACCCGACTGGAAATGGCTCTCTGGTGTGCCTAAACTGCCTCGTACTATTCTCTACCTTAAACCCACCCCTCTTGCCTCCACCTATCCCCATTCCTGCCTGGTGGCCTGTTCCACTTGCACAAAGTCACCAGGGGGAGGCCACCTGCCACTTTGCTCCCCCGGAGTCCTATCATTCTGCGTTGCGAGCTCAGTGCCCATGGACTGAATTGTCGGAGCCCAAGAACTGTCACCGTATTTTCCAGTAATCAGCACGCGTTCAGCGCTTACATGAGCTGGGGTGGTTGTAACAGGCGTGAGGCTACAGGTGTCCCTGCTCCGCCATGTTCCCAAGCAAGTGTGATGCGCATCATGCACACACGCTGCTGGCCGCGATGGCACTGTCAGATGATTGGCTGAGCAGTGAAACTCCTTTCAGAGAAAAATAGAAACCTTCACAGTCCCACGCGCAGTAGCTAACTCTGAACAACCCGACTCGACATCTCAGGAGGGATCTAGATGAGGGACAAGGGCACTAGAAATATTCACCGCAATTTTCTTCGTTAGAGCTGTTCTTTTTGAGTCATTAAAGGCTTAAAGCTGCGGATAGGTGACAAGTTAGCAAAGAAAACAGCTGCCTGTTATCACACCCTCTCCTCCCTCCACACAATCACATCAGGGTGTCTAGTGACTGCGACAGCTCAGCCCTCCGTTCCTGCCACGAGGCAATCAGTGCGCAGTCTGAATAGAGCTAGGTGTGCGGACAAAGCCACATATTAGAGCCACAGCAGGGCCGCCTGACTTGGTTAATAATCCCATTCTTGCAGGACTGCGAAATGGCAAATTCCGCGCTCGTGGTAGTCAGAACTTGGAAGTACAAGTACATGTTATTCGTATATGCTTGGAAAAAGCTTGTATACAAAGTTGCAATGAATTTTTTCTAGCCTTACCTTTTTTCTATAGTGCACGGTCTAGTGGCTTCTTAGTGTTAAGAGACAGAATAACACAGTCCTGGCATAAACCCATGCTCGGCGTGAACTAGGGCTCGATGTGCAGCTCACTGGCGAGGCCCAATGAGGCCGAAATGAGGCTAGATGTGTTTTTATTGCCATTCAGAGGGCACGGACCGGACTGTCCGTATGATAGCAGGACATCACTTAAGCGTCTCCAGGTGCGACCCATGACTTGCTTATTTGTTTTGAGCTCATTTGCTATTACACTAAGGGTGAATACTGCTCTATACTCACTATTAGTGCAACACAAATAGAGCACCAAGAGAAGCAATGGAACCTTTACTGGCAGGTGTAGTAAGTAACAATGGTTTTAAATGTAGGTTGTGTGTCCTTGCAGGTGAGGGAGTGTGAGAGAAAGTGCGTGTGAATGTGAGTGTGTGCCTGTATGTGTGAGCATGTGTTCGTATGTGAAAGTGAGTAAGTCAGTGATATGTAGTGAATACAAATTAGTGCAATTTACTGACAGTAAATATGGGTGAGTCAGAGTGAGGGAGGATGTGTGGATGAAAGAAAGTGACTGCAAATGGGTGGGTGGGTGAAAAGAAATGAATGGGTGTGAGCAACTGTTAGAGTGTGGGTGAAATGAGTGAAAGTGAGTGTTAGTGTAAGTGAGAATGAGTAAGAGTTACTGAGAATAAATGAGAATGAGTAAGAAGGAGAAAGTATCAGTGAGTGAGAGTAAGCGTGAATGTGAGTGAGACTTAGTGTCGACGAGGTAGCGGAGCGCATTGCTGCTTAGAGCGTCTTGCGCGCTCGCGTTTTATTTCTTACTTTTAAAAGTGCTCATTTAGCCTATGGTCCTCTGGGCTGCCCGTTTTTAAATCCCCCCTTACCTGCACTGTAATTTTGTGCCCCCACCGCCGCTTGGCGGGCTTGGTCCCCGGGTGTCGCCATCTTTGCCTGGGCTGGGGAGGTTCTTTCGTCAGCGCGTGACTGCGCATGCTCCTGGGACGGGACGCCTTCTTAAGGCGAGTCCCGACCACTTCACCTTGACGAGGTAGCGGAGCGCATTGCTGCTTAGAGCGTCTTGCGCGCTCGCGTTTTATTTCTTACTTTTAAAAGTGCTCATTTAGCCTATGGTCCTCTGGGCTGCCCGTTTTTAAATCCCCCCTTACCTGCACTGTAATTTTGTGCCCCCACCGCCGCTTGGCGGGCTTGGTCCCCGGGTGTCGCCATCTTTGCCTGGGCTGGGGAGGTTCTTTCGTCAGCGCGTGACTGCGCATGCTCCTGGGACGGGACGCCTTCTTAACGCTCCTCCCCCAGCGTAGCGGGATCGCGTAGCGGGCGTGTCCTCGCGTGGCCGGAGTCGTGCCAGAGTCGTGCCAGAGTCGTGCCAGAGTCGTGCCAGAGTCCTGCCCGTCTGCGCCCGTCCGCGCTAAGGACGTGCGGGGCGCTGCGGGCAGTTGGGCTCAGGTAGGCTCCTGTGGCGTGTTACCATGCTAACCTATTCAAGAGAGAGCCTTTACAACATTGGCCAGGCCGGACAGAGGTGTCTTCTGCCGCCTGTCCATCCGCTCTGTGGCCCGTATCGGTGCCGCTGTAACCGCTGGGCGTTGGATCTGCCGGGGACAATCCTTGTGAAGGCTACAGTGCCGGTTCGTCGGCTTAAGGGCTTTTCGCCCTTTCTGCGGGTTTCCAACCTAAATGTTAGATCTGCACTGAATCATTACCAGAATATCTATGATTTAGTTGAGGATGGTGCCCCAGATGTCCTGGCCATTACGGAAACCTGGCTTCAGGACACGGATGTAGCTATTCCAAATTTGGTTTGTCCTCCTGGCTATTCCATGTTCACTTTGAATAGACCGTCCAGAGGTGGCGGTATAGCACTTATAGTCAGGTCCTGCTTTGCATGCGTGTGGAATGGCCTTAACATCGCCGGCTGTGAAAGCGCCTCTTTTAAAATCACTGTCAGCCCGGAATTTACATTCTCTGGGATGGTGGTGTATCGTCCGCCGGGTAGTGACGTGGTGTTTCGAAGTTCGTTTCCGGATGCCCTGGGCACACTGGTCATAGGGTGTGCCAATTATTCCATCTTGGGCGACCTGAACTTACATTTCGATGCCCCCTCTAACCTGGCGGTCCGTAGCATCACCGCTGACTTAGAGGCCTTCCAGCTTATTCAGCTGGTTTCGCAGCCTACCCACATAGGGGGTCACATTCTTGACCCCTTTTTCACCAACTTGCCGGGGACTAATATTACATCTATCTCCCCGGTAGCATGGACTGACCATTTTCTGGTGACCATTCTGTGTCCCATCCCGGCGGCTCCTCCCACTCCGTCGGTGAGATGTGCTCCTAGGAGGTTGTGGAATCAACTTAAGTTAGAGGATTTGCACCACCTTCTAGAGGAAGATCCGTTGGGTCCACTGGTAGATGTTGAGGATGGGTATGACCGCTTTTGCTCCTGGACTACCAGGGCTCTCGACACTCTGATTCCTATTACATCAACTAAGATCAGTACTAGAGAGTCGAGCCCCTGGTACGACAGTGCCCTGCGTGCCTTGAAGAGGGCCTGTAGGCGGGCTGAAAGAGCTTGGCGAAAGACATATGGGGCCGACTTAAAAGCTGCATATGCCGCATCTACCAAGACTTACCATCGGGCAATTTGCCGAGCTCGGGCAGCTTATTATGCTGCAGAGTTTCGTTGCAGCCCAAACCCGTCGAAGACCACCTTCAAGGCCGTGAAGGATTTGGTAGCGAAGCGAACTTCCTCCGCAGTGGTGAGTTCTATCTCCCACTGTGAATCCCTGGCTGCTTATTTCCTGAGGAAAGTCCAAACAATCTATCAGGCATTCCCTGACACAGGGATCGACTTGGGAAGTTCTAATGCGACACCACATTCCACCACCCTGTTTTCCTTTCCCCCTCTTCCCCTAGACGGGTTTGACAAACTCGCCTTGCGAGTTAAATCTGGCTCCCCATCCGACCCAGTTAGGTCTGCTCTGTTTAGAGAGCAGGCCTTTATGGGGCGCACTGCGGTGTGTTCCCTTGTCAACCTTTCTTTGGAGACAGGGGTGGTTCCAACTAAGTGGAAACAGGCGGTGGTGTCTCCCATCCTCAAGAAGTCTTCCCTTGACCCTTCCAAGCCCGAGAACTATCGACCCATCTCGCTGCTGCCTTGGCCGGCGAAAATCACAGAGGCCCATGTCAACTTGGCCCTGTCGGAGTACCTCACACGAACTAATGCCCTCGACCCCACACAGAACGGCTTCCGTGCTGGCCACAGCACGGAGACCGCCCTTCTTGTGATGGTGGAACATCTCCGTGCGGTGCTGGATGCTGGACAGACGGCGGCGCTGATACTGTTAGATCTCAGCGCCGCTTTTGATACCGTCTCGCACAGCATCCTCCTACATCGGCTCGAGGAGATAGGTGTCGGTGGATTGGCCCTGCAATGGTTCCGCTCCTACCTTGGCGATCGTTCCTTCTGTGTTTCCATCTCTCCCTTCAAGTCCAACTTCCAATCACTGGCCATGGGGGTCCCACAGGGGTCCTCGCTGAGCCCCACGTTGTTTAATCTTTATGTGAGACTGCTAGCTGATGTCGCGAGGCAGTGGGGCCTAACATTGGTCTCATATGCCGATGACACACAGCTGGCGGTTACTCTCAGCGGGGACGCAGAAGTGGATGCCCCCAGGTTTCAGGATGGATTGAAGGCGGTGGCAAGCTGGCTGACAGGAAACTGTCTCCAGCTGAATGCCACTAAAACAGAGGTTATGGTTGTCGGTAGGGGAGCGGAACTTTGGGGTGACCAATGGTGGCCACGTGAGCTGGGACCATCCCCGGCGCCGGTTCTGGAGCTGAAAAATCTGGGCGTGTGGATAGATTCGGGTCTGACTTTTGTAGGGCACACTAAAAGAACAGCGGCTTGTTGTTTCGGTCTGTTGAGAGGCTTAAGACCTGTTCTTAAGTACTTTGATGCCCCAACTAGACAGCTTGTAATCCAGGCTACTGTCATCTCTCGCTTGGATTACGCGAGTACCCTTCTCGCCGGGGCCAATCAGGCCGAACTTACTCGATTACAACGAGTACAAAACGCCGCAGCCAGGGCAATCGTCGGCCTCCCTAAATTCTGTTCGGTCGCGAATGTTCTCCGTTCCCTACACTGGCTCCCAATACGGAAGCGGATTCTCTTTAAGATACTCTGCCTCGCCTTTAAGATCTTGAGAGGCATGGGTCCTGAAATTTTGTCTGGCTCTCTTCTCTTTTATGTCCCTACGCGCACTCTTCGCTCCCAGGGCCAGGCCCTGGCGGTAGTTCCCAGATATAGGCTCTGCCGCATGGGTGGCCGTTCCTTTGGAGTAAAGGCGGCATCAGCTTGGAACTCCCTCCCGGTGGAACTGCGCCTGTTAGAAGATCTTATGGCTTTTAGGAAAGCCTTGAAAACATTCCTGTTTTAGTTTTTTTTTACCCTCAGTATGTGCTATGTATTTAAGGTGGTCCTTTTGGCTCTTTTAGCTGTGTTATGTTTCTCATGCTATTCCTCGTCAATGCGCCAGGACGCTCCTTAGCTGGAGTAGCTGCGCGCATAATAAAAATCCATAACATAACATAACATAACATAGTGTGAATGAATGAGTGAGCCAGAGTGAGAGTGAGTGTAGGTGAGTGAGAATGAATGTGCAGCTGCAAGTGAGTGAAAATGAATGAAAAAGTTAGAGTGTGAGTTAGAATGCGTGAGAGTGTGTTAATATAAGTGAAAATGTGGTGTTATGCTTAGAAGTCTACTGTTGACCCAGGCACACCAAAGGTAATAATTGGCTTACAGAGGGACCCACAACAAAATACTGGCGCTATCATGCTGGATCAGTGCTTAACTTGAGCCGGTGATTTATGATGCTCGGCACCGGCACTTAATTGTCAGAACCTGCACTTATGACAGCTTCCACATGGTGGCATTGTTTGTGCACTTTTAAGACGAGTCAAAAAACAGTTGTTTGTAAATTCAGTATACATTAAAAACAGCTAGTAATATTCACCCAAGCCATTCTTAAAGCTTTGGCGCCTCGAACAGTCTGAATTGTCACACTTGTAGCAGTGTGATGGTTAGTAGCTGCGTTAGTACACTGGCAAAGTGTGGTGCAAACTGCAATGGCCTCCTGATGGGAGAACCAGCACTTATGTTTTTTGCAAATTAAGCACTGCACGTGGTCCAATTCTTAGCATGACAGGCGTCTGTGACAAAATACTTGCACTGGCATACTGTACTAATTTCTTTGCATAATAAGCACTCATGGTAAAATACTAGCACTAGCATACTAGAGTCAACGTGGTGAATGGGGCACTAGTGGAAAAATGCTGTCATTTGCAAATTTGAGGATATTTTTGCAGCGGGACATTTATCATAGCAAAATGCTGGTGCTGTAGCCACATTACTATTGACATAAGGGTCACCCATGGTACACGGAGGGCATTAATGGCAAATATCTGGCACTGCTACATTGTATGTAATTTTTGGCAAAAGGGGACAGCCATGGTATATTGGAGGCACACATGATAAAATGCTGGCCCTGGCACAAAGGAGGTAATTTATGAGATATCAGGCACCAATAGCACATTTTGAAAACAATGGGGTAAACTCTTCATGTCAGGTTTAATTGGCTTGTCACACCATGAACAAACTTTAATATTTAAGTGTCCTTTTCTGAGTCTACAGCTTTTTAACAAAGGTATGTGAACATTTTGCAAATTTTCTCATGGGGAGGGTGAGAGCCCCCACTTACTTCCTCAGAAGAATTCTGTTTCAATTGCTTAGCTTGGTACATTTTCAGGGCAAATATTATTCCCCACCACTCTCAACAATCATATGAGCATGCTAATAAAGATGGCATCTAAAATAGAAATGTGATTGTGTTGTGTTGTTACATTAAATATGCAGTTAATATTGAATATAAGCTATGTCATTTATGGTCATGTCATCAGAGTTGAGGTCAGTTGACATCACTTCCTGGGAAGATTCAGTGTCAGAGGTAATATGATTTCATTTCTTGTGATGTTATAAAGGTCAAGGGGTGTGTGATGTCACTTCCGCCACTTCTGGTCTTTTAGTGACTTGACATCCATGACGAGGTCTGATACTTAGGCTTGGTCCCAGTCTGTAGCAGAATAGTGAGTGAAAACCAATGGATTGGAATGTGGCTCGAATTGATTACCAGAGGCAAAAAATTATTCAAGCATTACATCAATCACTTTTTTGTTTTTCCTTGTTAGACTGGTATGTCCATGTTCACTATGAAACACGCATTTGCAATGCAACCGGTCTCGCCTTTGGGACCTTATATGAATTTAGCTATGCAGCACATTAGCCTGGGTGCTGAAACATCTACTGTTCTTTAGCATGGAGGGAAAGTAAGCACCAAACTGCGCGCACACCAGGTATGTGAACACACAGAGAGAAATATTGCCTTTCAGCAGGAAATGGTTTAGTCCAAAGCTCTATTTTTGATATAAAATCAGGGTCTTCAGAGGTCATAGTAATGAAAATACAAGGTTTGAATAAAATATTGTCTACGGTGCTTGTGGAAGACAATTTCTATGGACTGGAATCTAGAAAATGCTAAAGTGATTCTGGTATTTTACTGTCCTCTGCTGGTCATTTTGTATTAAGAAGATTAAATAGAGGCAGCTGCCCAAAAAATTAAAAAAAGAAAGTCCCTAAGTAGAAAGAAATTCTGGTACTTTACTGACCTCTAATGGAAGTTCCATCAAGACAGTTAAATAGAGGCAGTTGAACAAGCAGAAAGCAATTCTGGTATTTTACTGACCTCTACTGGTCGTTTTCTATCAAAACAGTTAGATAAAGGCAGTTGAAAGAGTCCCTAAGCGGAAGCAGGCAAGCCCTAAGGCTGATCTCCAGAGCCCACAAAGTACATACATATATAAGTATATACTAAAGTTTATGCAAGAGATTTCGAATGCTCGACCTAAAAAGACTTACACTGCTCATTTGGTCCAACATTGGCAAACCCAGCCTAGGAAGGTTTTTATTCTTGCTCAGTGGGAATAGATTGTAGCAATTTAGGCAAGACTATGACAAGTTATTGCCACCATGCTGGGATGGTAAGGTAGGAGTGCCACAGGGCTGACCCACAGGCAGCACCTCAAAGCTTAGTTAATTTCTGAGACCTGGTCTTGACTAACTGATCATAACTCCAAGATAAATCCACTCATACAGTTCCCTGCAGCCAACTAGACATTAGCACAGCTGCCAGTTATAAAATGATTGTTTACCTCACAAGCTCTTTGTACACATGTGGCATGCTCATGATAGATTATGCGATACAAAAGGGGATGATGGACGGAGCGTTTGAGCAAATCAAACACTCACCCCCAGTCAACTGATCTGGGTTTAATCCATCACCATTCTTTAGCCCACTCAGCCACCCCATTTCAGAGCATGTCTTCCATTTCACCATCAATCAATATCTTCACATCCTCTCTTGCTTCAATTTCCTGCTAGGTACGAGGAAATGGGAATCCTATTTCTAAAAATGCCCATACCTCTTTACCCTCATAAAGTCCTCTACAATTACTTTTAGGTCACATTCTCTTCTCATCCCAGTATGAATCTTGAACAGTGCATCTCAAGTCAATCACAAAAGCCAATTTGCTTGCATCCATTTCCTTTCTCCTCATTCATTCCTTGTTCAAACAAGTCCCCACTACCCTGCTGCTTATTAAAATGAAAGAGGACATCCCTGTATTGGCATGGGGAGAGGTTGTGAACCCCCAGATGATGTATCTTTCAGTCTTATTCCATTGTATTGCACTAACCAAACACATTTCTAGTTGATCCTTGATCACATGGTTGAGGAACTCACCAAGACCATGTTTCCAGGGGTGGCATAATGACTAGTCCAGGGCACAATTTAAATTACGCCAGAGTAATTTTCGGAATCCCGGGCGACTCTTTGACAAGGAAATATATGATGACTCCCACTCATGTAATTAAGAGCAATTTGGGGAAAAAATACCTACTGCAAGAGCACATTTAGTGAGCAAGAGTGGGCACTCGTGCTCACTATTCATGTTCTGCTGCATTTAGCATTATTTCTTAGCGCATAATGCATCCTCTCGTCCATTTTGGACAAGAGGGTGTATTGATGCTAAGAAAATAGCAATAAATGATGGCAGCAAGTTTGGGGAAATCTACCCCAAGAGCACATTTAGCGAGCGCAAGCAGCTGCTTGAACTCACTATTCGTGTTCTGTTGCATGTAGCGCTATTTCTTAGTGCAAAATGCATCCCATTTTTGTGCTAAGAAATAGTGCTAAATGCAGAATTACTATTTTTGTGTAATTCAAGCACAATCGTGAGGAATTCTTAGGTAATTCCTTGTGATTATGCTACGCAGATTTACGTGATGTACGCCTACCACAAATTATGATGTCTACACATGCTTGATACAACTAAATTGAGATACCTAACCATCTCCATCAAGTCCAGCTGACAGACATTAGCTTGTACTCGTTGATCAGCATAGACCTCTCAAATAACTACATAATTCATACATTATTTTTTGTAATTCTTTTTATTAACAACTTAGTCAATAAATTCATACGGAGATAGTTACATCGCATCACAGTACATCACATTACAAGCAAATGAATACAGATACATTTACTGTTTGAACCGCAATCCTTACCTATACTGTTTCCCTCCCACCCTGCTTATAGACGTCTGTAGATCTTCCAGGCCCCCCATATCTTTTCCCACTTCTTCGGACACCCCCTGCTTTTATATATTGTCTGTTCCACCTGTCTACACCAGTCTAGATCGGTTTTCCATTCTTTTATTTTTGGCAGCTCTGTCGCTCTCCATTTCCTTGCTACATTCCTCCTAGCTACCCCTAACGCTAGTGTCACCCATTGTCTTGTGTGTCTAGGCCAGTCTTCCTCTCCGGCTATCATAAGTAGCACCCATTTTGGTGATAGGTAAACCTCCACTCCTATAACCGCTGTTAGGTCCTCCCCAATTTTCTTCCAGAATACTTGCAATTTTGGATAAGATGGTAGAGTGCGCCCTCTATTTCACACCCCCTCTGACATTTTGGATCATCAAATCTCTTCATACGGTGTAGCGCTGTTCTGGGGTAATACACTCGGTGTAGCACCTTCAACTGTATTAATCTAAATCTTGCCTTGATCGCCTCCTCCCTGGGGCCTTGTAATGCATCTGTCCATTCTTCGTCCTCAAGCTGGCCCAAGTATGCCTCCCAGGCTGCCCTCAGCGAAGTCAATGTCTCGGAAGCATTAATGATAATATTTATGTATATCAGGGAGGGGGTGTTCTGTAGCGCATATAACAGCCGCGGGAGACTCATCATCTTAAACAGCGCTGCTCACCCCATCAAAGTTAGGTCTAGGGTCAGCCAATGTTTAACCTCCATTATTAATCTATCTAGTTTTGTGCCAAGATTACGTTGATAGAATTCCTGTTTGTTTCGTGTTACGTATATCCCTAGATATTTAAACCCTCCCGTCTGTACCGGGACTACACATCTAGATGTTAACTCTGGGGCAAGCCCTGCCAGGGGGAAGAGCAGTGATTTATGCCTATTAATTTTGTATCCTGAGTATTCCACATATATCCTAAGGATCTGTAATATTCCATTAACCGATTGGCGAGGCCTCCTAATGTGCATTAGGACATCATCAGCGGATAAGGAAATGCATTCCTCCCAGATCGGTATCCCCCATATCAAGGGGTCTTGGCGTATCCATGCTGCCAGGGGTTCCACAGCCAAGGCAAATAACAAGGGAGACATGGGGCACCCCTGTCTCGTGCCTTTCTGAAGAGGAAACACTCTCAACACTGTGGCATTCACTTGAACCCTAGATAGCGGGTGTTGATAAAGTAGTCTCACCCATCCTATAAAAGCCGGTCCCACACCCAGTTTCTGTAACACTGCGAAAAGATAGCTCCACTCCACACTATCAAAGGCCAATCTGATCATCCAATGCTGTCTCTGTAAGATGTAGCACCCCAAACAGCATACGCAAATTGAGTCTGGTCCCTCTTTGCTGCATAAACCCTTATTGGTCCTATTGCACTAGTGAGGTAATCACCTTGCCCAGCCGCATGGCCAAGAGTTTCGCTAGAACTTTAACTTTGAAGTTGAGTAGGGAGTTGGGTCTGTACGAACCACACTCAAACACTCCATGGGCGGTTTCCCCCCCTTGGGATTACGACTATTACTACCGTCCGCTGATCTGCAGGAAATATAAATTCTATTTTGGCCTCCTCTAGCATTGCTACCAGATGATCCGCTGAGCTCTTTACTAGGCATTCATACATTTCAACCGGTAGCCTGTTCAGCCTGGTTGTGTTGCCCGAAAGTGGCAAAAGGGTGGCTGCTTTAATTTAGTCGGTTGTGACATCTTCCTCCAACATATCCCTGTCCTCCCTGACAGTCGCGAGAGCTTAATATCCCGCAGGAAGTCACTGCAATCGTGTTCCGTTTTCGTGGAGGAGGAGGCATATACCTGCTCATAATAGTTGTGAATCCCTCCACTACTTCCATCCCCGTGACCAGGTTCTGTCCCTTTTGGTTTACCAAGCCCGGTACCCATTTACTCTCCGCCCAACGTTTGTCTAACCATGCTAACAGTTTATTTGCTTTGTCTCGCACATCGTATAATCTATGTTGTGTGGCTAATGCTTGAGCTTTGGCGCTCTCCTCCAAAACATCTCCTAATTCTTTTGATGAAGCCTAAGGCGCTGTTGCCCGCCTGTCGGGATCCGCCCTTCCTGTACTACCTGGAATTCTAGTGCCATTATTTCATCCTCCAGGGTTTGGCCCTGAAGACCTTTCTCTTTTTTCTCGGCCCCTGCCCTTGCCTGGATCCTCCCATGGACCACAGTCTAAAAGGCCTCCCATAGAGTCACCCTAGAGTCCACAGAGCCCACGTTCTCGGCAAAAAAGAGATCTGCTCCCTCTATGGTATCTTCCCTGAATTCTTCGTCTTTAAACAGCCATGAGTTTACCCTTGGTGGAAGTGTGAAGTCTCTCCTAGGGCCGATTAGGCCCACTTCCACTGGGGAGTGGTCTAACACTCCTTGCACTTTGTGTACTGCCCCTGTAAATTCTCCCTGACCTGCGAGTTGTGTTACCATGTGGTCTAGCCTTGTCAGGCTCCCACTCACTGCCGCAAGGTGTGTGTATTGTTTCTCCTGGCGATGTTGGTGTTGCCATATGTCCCCCAGTCCCATTGCCTGAAGGAAGCCCCCCAGTTGACCCACTCTTCTGCCTGTTGCCGCCTGTCTGGCCACATCCATATCTACATCCAGATATCGTTCATATTGCCTCCCAGGATCAGACTAGGGCCTAGTTTTCACAGCGTGGTGGCCTGTAACCCCGGGGGAACGTAGAGCGAACAAAGTTTTTGCCTTTTCCCTTCCCATGTACCGCTAATCGCTACGTATCTACCTAGAGTGTCCTCCCAAACCCGTCCTTGGATGAATGGGAGCGATTTTTTAATAAGCACCCCCAATCCCCTGGAGCCTGTGGTGTACCCTGCGTGTGCCACTAGAGTATAGCCAAACCTATTCAGAGAGTTACATTGATTACCCTTTAGGTGTGTTTCCTGTATCAGGACAATGTCCTGCGAGTGTCGCTTGATGTATTGCAGAACTACTGAGCATTTTAATTTACATTTCCTGTGTTATTATCATGTACAAAAAGAACAATTGTTGGACAGATTGCAGAACAATGTCTTTCATTTACCCCATTACAGAGATCTGGGCCTAAATCCATCGTTTTTGATGGACAGAATGCAGAACAATGTCATATATTCACCCCAATACAGCGATGGCTGGGTTCAAACTGGAATGGCATAGTGAGCAAAAAAACAATGGATTTAGGCCCTGATCTCTGTGCTGGGGTGAATGTATAACAGTGTTCTGCATTCTGTCCATCAATTGTTATTTTTGCATTTGTGACCCCGAGTGAAGAAATTCGACAGAAATCTGTCTGGATAGTTTGTTATTTATTTTCTTGCTGATGTATATATGCACACTACTGTCCTTTCTCACAATCCCTCCCATGCACCTATCACTTCACCCTATGTGCACCTGTTTTTCCAATATCCAAATATGAAATGCATTGTACTTTATGTCTTGATTCATCTCAATGTTCTGATGAAATAAAATCACATCCATTGGTGGAAAGACTTTATGGTGGTGGTTGACTTTAATTAGACATAATAGACTAATTCTTGCCTCTTTTTTATGTGTTTTGATTGTCCTCCAATGTGACATTATCTTACTGTACAACTATTTACCCTGGTCCAGTGGGCTTTCGGGTTGCCCCATTGTCACATAACTCTTTACCAAGAACAGGCCAGCAGAAGTCTTAATGTTTCTTCTTTTTATTGCACGCATAGCAATGTGATATACATGTGACAACTCCAGTATTCTCTTACGTAATCTGTGCAGCGCTAATAGGATTCTTACTGCTAGCCATCTTGCAAATCCCTTCTGAAAAGTCAATTCATCAGCTACCTGACTATATTCACCAAACTCATCCCTGAGGTATTTAACAGTGGGAGAAATATTTATAGTATGTCCCCCCGTGACCGGCTTACAGCCTCATCCTCCTTCTATTTCTCTCTCCATTCCTCTTCCATTGACAGAGTGCGAGTGGTGTCCAGAGGCGGAAAGCCGGGACGTGAGAGTGTGTGTGCATTGCAATTACTTATTTTACACTTCACTGCGCCTGTATTTTTTCTACTTCACTTACTGTTTTTTAAATTGTGGTATTGTACTCTTGTGCGGATAAGGAACCACTCACGCCCTTGATTAGCCTCTCTGACCTGTTGCTGCCCCATTGTAGCCGATTAGGCGCTGCTTGGGGTACAGCCTTTAGGCGACGCCATCTTGGGTGAGGAGCAGGCGAGTGGTCTAGTGCTTGGCCCCTCCCGCCCTCGTAGGTACAAAATGGCCCCCCCATTTGGGGAGCGCAGCGGACGAGGCGCAGCGGCGCGCCGAAGGTGGGCCAAAGGCAAGCCTGTCTGCGCCCGTCCGCGCACGAGCCGGGCAGAGGGCCAGAAAAACTGCCGGATTAGCCAAAACTAAGAAATTCAGTAGGGAGGAGCTCCTATCACTAAAGTCTGGCCCCCACATCTGCAGGCACCAACTTAATGTATCATTTAGGAAGGGTCCGGTGAGTTGCCGAGGATGTCAGAAAACCTACCCTGGTCGCAAATTGCCGCTCTTACAGCTAGGAAAAATGTCTTAATGGGGGGGTTAATTAATGCTAGATCCCAGCCCAAACATGCACTATATATATATGATTTACTAATTGAGGAAAACTTAGATTGTCTTTTTGTCACGGAAACGTGGCTTAAATCATGGTGCACCCCTGACATCGTGCAAGCCCTACCACCTGGATATTGTATACAAAGAGCAGACAGAGGGGAAAAACAGGGGGGAGGAGTGGCCATTATTTATAGGGATTCATTCAACTGCACTGTGGTGGAACTACCAGATCTTAAGGAGGCCGAAGGTATGGGCTTTCTCATCAAGATCACTGACACTTTCACGTTTGCGGGTGCCTTGATATATCGCCCCCCAGGCCCATGTAAGGGCTTCCTGGAGAGCATTGGGGAGGCTTTGAGCACCCTGGCACTCCGGATCTCTAATTTCACGATACTCGGGGATGTTAACATCCATCTGGAGTCCCCCACAGATGCGTCAGCAATCTCTTTTAGGGAAACCATGGACGTCCTAGGGCTAGATATTCGTACCACACAGCCCACTCATGAGGCAGGCCACACTATTGACTGCATTTCTACCAATCTAACTGCACTTAAGGCCAAACACCCTATGGCCCAAACATGGACAGATCATGCGCTGATACCCTTCACTCTATCACTAGAAGGATCTAGGAAAGGCAAGCTGTATGGAAAAAACATTCAGGTAAGGCAGGAGGAATGGAACGCCATTATAGGACACCCGGAACTGGCTGAGTTGGCCAGGGATTGTAGGCCTAAGCTGATAGGAGGTCCAGACGCAGATAATAACACTTTTAGGGAATGGATGTTCGAACTTAAAGACAAAGCAGGCCCGGCAAGATATAGAAATAGGACTGGTCAAAAGAGACAATCAGCTCCGTGGTTTGACCGGCCGCTTAAAGCAAAACAAGGGGAGGTACGGAAAGCTGAGCGTAGATGGCGGAAAAGCTACTGCGATCAGGAGCGCGGGAAATATAAAACAGCTAGGAGCACATATCATGCACTGATCAAACAAGCCAAAATGAAGTTTTATACTGCAGCGATAGAGACTGCCAGTAACAAACAAAAAGCTATCTTTAAGATTGTAAATTGCTTTAATAAGCCCAAAATATTAGAGAGTCTCTGTAATACCATTGCAGATTTCTTCAAGGAGAAAGTACAGGGACTTACGAAGGAGTTCGCAGTCCCTGTCCTAGAGTCAGGAGATGGTAGCCGTGAGGGGAACCATGAAGCGGACCAGCTGGCGAACTTTCGGCCAATCAGTTTGGAGGAGACTCATCGGGCAATACTGGCGGCCAAGTCCGGTTCACCATTTGACCCATGCCCCCCTATGCTCCTACACTTGATTGTGGAGGTAGCTAACCCAGTGATCAATGAAATTGTAAACATTTCGTTGGCCACAGCCAACATACCTCCAGAATGGAAACTAGCGGCGGTTAAACCGCTGCAGAAAAAACAACTGCCCGACCCCACCACATTATCCAACCTCCGACCAATCTCATTACTCCCTATAATGTGTAAGATCACAGAGTCTTTTGCTAACAAACAGATTACCAAGTTTCTGGAGGATAGCGAGGCGTGGCACCCCAATCAATCAGGTTTTAGAGCACAGCACTCTACCGAGTCAGCTCTCCTGTTCACCACCGATATCATCCGCATGGCTCTGGACCAGGGTAAGAAGGCCATCCTCATCTTATTGGATCTGTCGGCGGCCTTCAACACGGTCTCACATGCCATCCTGATTGACCGGCTAATAACATCTGGCATTACTGGCACAGTCCTGGAATGGATTAAGAACTTCTTGAGTGGCAGAAGACAAGGGGTCACTTTGGGTGAATTTTGCTCAAAGGAGAAACTCCTAACGACGGGAGTGCCGCAAGGGTCCAGTCTGAGCCCGACATTGTTTAATATCTATACTACCCCTCTGATCAGGCTGATATCATCATTTGGCATCGATGTGGTGGCATATGCTGATGATACCCAACTGATCCTGGTCCTTGATAAAGAGACTCAGGACTGGGAAGAAAATCTCAAATGCTGCCTGACGGCTACATTCGATTGGATGAGGACAAACCACCTGAAATGTAATACGGGCAAGACTGAGATCATGCCAATGGGCCCACAAAATGAGTTTGTGCCCAAACTATGGTGGCCAGAGAAGGCAGAAATACCGCCTCACACCACTGACTCGGCCCGGAACTTGGGAATACATTTTGATACCGCCCTGTCTTTTAAGCAACAGGCACTGAAAGTAGCTGGGACATGTTTCCGCATTATCAAAGGACTAAGGAAGTTTTTCGATCCGCTTCCATTGGAGGCTAGAAAAACGGTCACAGTTGCCCTTGTAACATCAAGGATAGACTACTGTAATAGTCTATATGCAGGGACTAACAAAGTGGTTACCCATAAACTCCAGATGGTGCAAAATGTAGCAGTCAGGTTAGTGCTGAAATGGTGAAGAAATGTAGTCTTCATTCTCAGGGAATACTTACTAATAAAAAAGGAACTTGGCACAGAAGCTGAAAATATGAAAAGACATCTTTATTAAATTTAATAAGTGAGGCCACGTCACACAGAAGCCGTAGCAACTGAATGAGGTAGTCTGAGGAATACAGAAAACAGAGGCCTTTTATATGCTTAGGGTTACAAACTTCAGCATACAAGTAAGGGGCAGTCCTAGCTTTTGCAAGCATGCAAAAAATGCCTAACATGGACATGCAAGTTGAACAAACCCAACATTCTTCTTTAGACAAGCCGGACAAACCCATAATAAAAAGGACCACAACCCATATCATAAACAGACCATAAAAGAAGGAACAGAAAACAGATAAGAAGCAGGATAAGGGGTGTGTGTCTACAATGTCCTGTGCTTTGATCCTCAATCTTGATCAGCTAAAGGGCAGGAACTGGTTTAACAAGGTCAGCTTCAGGCAACAGGGTCAGTTCACTCAGGTCAAACAGGAGTCAGCATGAACTCGAGCTAAGGTGTACATGTCCTTAAAAGACTAGTTCAGCCACAATCATTGGCCTATGTGAGGGCAACCAAAAAATGGCTGCCATACACAAAATGGAACCCACGGGTTCAGAATTCACAGAACCTCAGACCCTCCTTACATATGCAATCACTCAGTCTGTATCTGAATCGATGTCAATATTATCCGTTATTCCCTTCACTAAGGCATTATTACTCGAGTTATCTTTCATGGAACGCAAGGGATAGACTTCGTTGGCATAAATAAAGATCGTCTGATATACCCATACAGACCCATTGTAACCAAATGACAGAACCAAATAGGGAATACCTCTATCTGTAGTATGTGGCATAAGACCACACACCCAACAATTAGTGGTGTTCATTACTAACTGGTGTTGATGCAGAAGCTGTATAAAGGAATTATTAGTAAACTCTGACCTCCTAACCAGTTCATGTTCAGATAAAGTATGGAAAGAATGCGAAGAAGTGGTAGTAGGAAGAGACATAGGTTGGGAGGTGGGTACAGATGTCAATTGGGTAGTAAAAACAATCCAACCCAGAAAAGACAATGTCATTCTTAAAAAATACTAGAAAACATGTTATTAAGAACATATGGACAACAGGAGAAAATAATGACCACTATTACAAATAAAATTATCATTTTTCACAACTCTAAGCAGAAAGCAAATCCTAAAATGATCTAGTAACATGTTTTATGGCTCCTATGCATTTCAGTAACTTATTATATGTTCAGGTGAAACAATGGTGATCATTATTAATGCTCTCAGATGAAAAGGGATACTCTTCCACAGAGAATGGACTTTATTCTGCTTTTACTAAACAGAATACTACTTTAAAACAATGCCAGCAAAACAGCAAAAATTAGTCTCCTAACACCCACTTTATGTAATCGTACGGGAAATAACCAGAGTCCGTCCAAGCCTCTCCGGCAGGCTTCTATTGTTCATCAAGTCCTCTTGTGTTGTTTTCTTCCGCATGGGCCTCTTCATTCAGGTCTTTCATGAAAATGGTCCTTCTCAGTATCCGTTGGAGTGCCCTCCTGGCAAATATTCGCAGCTTATTTGAAAGTCTCAATGTCTCAAGGCAGTGCACCAATATCTCTCCTCTGCGGCAGGCACTACAGATAGTGTGCTCTCCATTGATAATGGGCACAGAACATCTCATGCAGACCCAAGTACTATTAATCAGGAAAGAGCAACAGGCTTTCATACCGAGCAACACTTTCAGACTCCAACACTCGCTTTTCAGTGTCAGAGGATGCTCGGGCTGCTCTTCCATTTAATCATAGGTACCACAATGTAGTGCCTTTTTCCAATCCTGGATCCTCTGGTGCACTGCCTTTCCGTTGGAGCAAAGGAAAGGGGGATGTGTGGCCAAAACTCAGGCCAAGGGGCTCAATGGACTGCCTACTGTCAGAGGTTACCAGCACATGACAGGTGAAAAACTAAAGCCTCGACGCAACAAGGATCCTTCTCTTTTGCTCTTTTGCACTGAAAACTGGTTCTGTGATGTCCAATGCCGTCTGATGGAGCAAGTACGATGCTTTGGAGATATCATGGATGGTGCTCTGGCGATCACTGTCCAGCCTTGCTGCTTTTCTGGGTGCTGAGACTGTCACTGATGGGAATTAGCTTTTCATCAAAGGTCCGCAGGTTATTATGACTTAATCCCGCAGAACCTAGTGACGTAGGAAATGGGACACATTTGTTATTTTCTTTCAATTTAGTACAAAACTGTTTGTTTTTAACAAGAGGATTGCAAGCAGGTGGCCTGCAATCTGCGAGGGAGTGGCCATACGCCATGAGACAATTCTGGTCTAGAACACACTGTCATTCTCATAGAATACAAAGGTAAAGGCAATAAGCAAAACAGTGCCTCTAATTTCTTCAATTGGGTTTCCATGTGAGAGCATATCCTCTACCATCTAAGGGTAGATAACTATATGAGAATTTTATCTAAATGGATGTCCTCACACATAGTGACTTCGTCTAATGGGGTAAACACATTTTTTTCTCTCAATGATTAAGTCTAGGTATTCCTAAATTCCTTATCTAGAACATCTCAAAAGAAAAATCGCATAATACAGATTATCAGGGACATGAAGTAGGCCTAAAGAAAATTCTTTAAAAAACTAGTCTGGTCATACAAAAGGGAATTATACATAATATAGGGGTTTCTGGTACATTACTGTCATCTGGAAGTGTGAACCTAATACAATAATAATAATAAAAGAAGGCTAACTGGTGAAAGGAATATGGAAAAGGGAAAATGGGACTAGGACACAGCTAAAATCCCCAATTACTAGGCATGATGCAACATCAATCAGGGGAGAAGTGACGAAAGAAAAATCAATAGGAAGAACAAGAAATTACTTGGGTGAAAGTCAGGCATGTGACACAACACCAAGAGTGGGGGTGATACCTAAAAATCAAAATAGTTCACGAACGTTAGCTCTACCGCTGGCCGTTAAACCATATACGGTAATCTCAGCTAATGTTCCAGTTCCTTTTTCAGGGAAAAAAAATAAACCTTGTTTCCTTTATGGTACAAGGCCATACACTATTCAGGAAGCAGAACAAAACTGACTAAAGTAATATAAAAATTAGGTCACCATGCACGAAAGTCACAGATCTATAATTTATCCTTACGTCCAATTCAGGATACATAAATTTAGGGCTGCCTGTTCCTTAAGGGGAGGGGCAGTACGTGACTAACAGCATGTGACACACTTTGATTCTGTATATATCTTTTTTATTTTCCTTCAAATACCATTAAAGCCAAATTTGACATACACTGATGAAGTGTTGTCTGTCTTTCTGTGAAATTTAGTGTCAAAGCAAATCTACCCAACTGTTTGCAGGATACACATCGTCATGTATATCCCTTCACAACACAGGTAAACTTGTAATAGTATCATAAGCAGCAACATAAAACAAAAAACATGCAAAAAACCGCACAAAACGGACATGTCAAGCCATCAGATATACTTGCTGTATATCAAGCACAAAAAGCATAGACAAAACAATAGTATATATAAATGAGCGGTGACGCATAGCACTGTGTCAGGTTTAAAATCCTTACCCTCCTTTTTGACAGTAGATCACCAATTAGTGGATATCTGCTGTCAAATACAACTTTCAGACACACAAAACCAGCAAGAACAATTCATGATAGACCCAAATACACAAACATGAAAAACGCATGGACATTTCTTTCCAAAGGAGTTACGCAAATACACATCTCATTTCACCCAACCAAACTCACGTGTCTTGTCAGCCTTAAAATCACCCAGAACAATCCATGGATGATCTGTGGGCAGAAGCAAAAAAAAAAAATACACAACACACAAAAGAGAGACATTTCTCATAACAAACAGACATCAATTATAACTTTTAATCAGAAGACAAAACATAATACACATGAACAGACACAAAAATAAATCTCCATTACTTAACTGTTACCATCTTGTCAGTCAGCTTGCAACATTAAGCCATTTTAACTTTCCAAAAGTAAAATTCTTTCACTGACACTCCATGTTATCTTTGGGCCACAATTTCCACTGTAAAAAATACTTCTTAATTGGAAAATCGTTCTCACTTAGGCACTTAGCCTTCAAAATTTCAATAAAAAGCTTTGTCTTATTTTCTATCTAAGACTTATTGCAATGCTTCATTTTCGGTCAAATAAAAGCAACTAGCAGACATTATTTTTTAGAGGCAGAGATACAAATATATCATTTCTGCAGAGCATTTAGCATGTGTTGGGACTTTCAAAGAAACCTTTTTCAAATTTTCCCTTTGGAATTAAGTTCTTTAATTTTGTGGAGAAACCAGAAACCCTTCCTTTTAGAGGCCTGTTTAGCAAGGTCATTCTGCATTTCACAGAGACAAGGCCCTAATTTAAAGGTCACAAATGTCAACATGACAGCCTCCTTCCATTGTTTACAGGGAAACTAAAGATAACAACTCAGCGCAACTCGAGCCAGCCTCTGCAGCTGTCCTAACCCCCAGCTTCTGCTCACTAAGAAGTTTATCAAAGACAAAAGGCCTTCCGGATTCCTCCTAACCTGCAATAATTCACTCTATTTAAAACACATGTTATATATATTACTCCTGTTAGGGGCTATAATTTATTTCTATACTTATATTATTAAAACATTTACTGTGAATATTTCGCAGAACATAATAACACACATACCAGTTTTTAGAACAAATGTTTGTTTGCAATGGTACTCATTTCATCAACCTTAAATAGATGAAGGTCTCAGTTAGGTCCAGCCAAAGTTAAAAACCTTCAACCCTGATATTAAACTCAAACCTCTGCACCAGGCACATTGGCTCACTGAGCCATTGAAGGCAAACCCCAAATGGGAACAACCTGCAAATTTGTGTTTTATACCTAAATGTATGCATTTACTGAAGCCTAAGGCACTTTAAAGCTATTTTAAATGGCAAAAATACCCAAATTCGGCTTTGATATTTGGGGCACTTAAAAATAAATATCCTATAAGTATGTTACATATTAATCATCCTCAGAATGTTCTTTACACATTACACATATTAGACATTAGACATATCTCATGTAAATCCTTAGAAAAATGAGTTTTTTACGCCTGCGCTAAGTGAGATGTCATATGCTAATGTCCTCATTATGCAGTGCAACACAACTCAAATTAAATTATAATGCTAGGAGGTCACAGTATGAGCATTAAGCTTCATGAATAGTAAAAAACGAATTTTGTAGCACTTATTTTTAAAAATTATTTTTCATAATGTAATAATTATTTTTAATAAACCCAATCATTTTTGATAATACCACACATAAAAGAAAGCTGCATCCCTTATTTCAGACATAAACAGAAAGGGGTGAAACACTCAGGACACACAATACGGTGCGCTTTAGCCATGCATTTCATAAATAGCGCCAACGCTATTCACTTACAGAAATTGCACTAATGGGAAAACCACATAGACATTTAAACACACATTTAACCCACAAACCAATACTCAGAACAAAAACAAAGGACAGCCCACAGACTGTACTTAAACCAAACCATTTGTAAATACTAGTTGTAAGTCATATTTACAAGAAACGCTTCTCAATAGTGTTCCAAAAGACTGCAAAAACAGACTGCTGCATATCCAAGAAGCCAAAACACTCTTAATTCACTAGCTGTGGCTGGCAGAACACCAAAGAATCACTCTGCATAGCTTCATTTATAAAATTGCGCAGAACAAAGGATCCTTTTTTTGTATTATGTCATATTTTAATTCCCTGGGGATACAAAATCACCAAGGAAGAAATATGTTTGTATACTTAAACCTATTTAAGTATTCCTTCTAGGAGAGCCGGCTAATTAATTTCACATCACACTATGGTACCTTCCAAATAAAGCCACACATTCTTCTATGTGAGCTTTTAAACAGGCATGCCAAAAATATTGCAAAATATACAATATTATAATCAATGTAGTGCTTAATGTACTTTTCGTACGTGCACCGTTCAACTAAACCAAATAGAGAAAATTCTCCTCATTACCTGTTCTACACAAATTGCAATTCGCATATACAAACCTATACAAATCCAAAGTTGGCCAACACAAATTCCAAAGTTCCAAAGTTACAGTCCTAAATTTGCTAAGACCGGGCATCTTATAGCTCACTAATCTAGCTTCAAACTTCAAGGGGTTATCAAAAACGATATACTCGCAAATATACGAGCCCCTCGGCTTTGGTAATTGCAATAACCAAATCAAAACCAAGAAACCAAACAAAGTCGTGGGAGCGACCCACTTGTACTTCTTATTTTTACTAATCAAAAGGTTATCCAAATTCTAACCGTCAAGTTCTACATGACCTAACGGTCTTTTTTAGAATACTCACGCCAAAAAAAAGGTTCTCAGTCAGGAGTGACATCATGTGGAGGATCAAAATCAGGAAGAGCAGAAATATACTGGGCTGCAAAGACGAAGAATCTCCAGAATTCCTGTGCACAGAGTAGTAGAGTCCCATCCTGTCCTTCTCAGTAGATTTCAATCTTCTGACAAAATCACTCCCACAGAAAGTCACTTCTCTGATGAAGCCCTACGTTGGGCGCCATTTGAAGAAATGTAGTCTTCATTCTCAGGGAATACTTACTAATAAAAAAAGAACTTGGCACAGAAGCTGAAAATATGAAAAGACATCTTTATTAAATTTAATAAGTGAGGCCACGTCACACAGAAGCCGTAGCAACTGAATGAGGTAGTCTGAGGAATACAGAAAACAGAGGCCTTTTATATGCTTAGGGTTACAAACTTCAGCATACAAGTATGGGGCAGTCCTAGCTTTTGCAAACATGCAAAAAAGGCCTAACATGGACATGCAAGTTGAACAAACCCAACATTCTTCTTTATACAAGCCGGACAAACCCATAATAAAAAGGACCACAACCCATATCATAAACAGACCATAAAAGAAGGAACAGAAAACAGATAAGAAGCAGGATAAGGCGTGTGTGTGTGCATATCAAACTCTACAATGTCCTGTGCTCTGATCCTCAATCTTGATCAGCTAAAGGGCAGGAACTGGTTTAACAAGGTCAGCTTCAGGCAACAGGGTCAGTTCACTCAGGTCAAACAGGAGTCAGCATGAACTCGAGCTAAGGTGTGCATGTCCTTAAAAGACTAGTTCAGCCACAATCATTGGCCTATGTGAGGGCAACCACAAAATGGCTGCCATACACAAAATGGAACCCACGGGTTCAGAATTCACAGAACCTCAATGGCCGAAGAGATCTTCAGCATCTGCCGCATTAAACACCTTGCACTGGTTACCTATAATCAAAAGGGTCATTTTTAAGATATTTATCATCACCTTCAGAGCCATCCACTCCTTAGGGCCAAAGTACCTACGGAAGAAGTTTTCTAGGTATCACTCAACACGTACCCTATGTTCCTCAAATGCTAATCTTCTGTCTGTTCCAGCCTTCAGACTCCGCACGAGAGGGGGTAAATCTTTACCAGTACTAGGATCAAAAGCCTGGATTACCCTTCCCCCACACCTTCGTGCAATAGAGAGGGAAAAGGAATTTAGATAGGAATTGAAAACCTGGATCTTTAAGCTACAGGACACCAGCGCTAGAGCACTAGTGTGATAGTTGGACTAGTTAACTTAAGTAGTCTGACCGTCTCATACATCTTTGGGTCACTCATGGGCGCCTAGATGCTCCTTGGAGCGACAGGAGCGCGGTATAAAAGACGCATTACATTACATTTACATTACATTCCTGAAAAGCACCTTTTTAATGCAGCACTGATCTGACTCACCATTACACCTCCTCATTGTCATTCTCCGCTATGACCTCAACATCAGGTAACAGCACACAGGGCAAAAAAGGGCAAAATTCTTCACCATGGGGGACATATTCTGGATCAAAGTGATGTTCCTGTTATCTATATTATCACTTAGCAAATCGTGTCTAAGCCGCCTTCCACTCTGTGTGTTAAAGGGATCCATCATAGGTTTGTGACCCGGACGTAAACTAAACTTGGTGCCCTAAATATTCTTTTTTAAATGGTGCATGCCCCATCACATATCCAACATCTCCCTTCCTATCACAGAATCTCCTCTTGTCATTTCAGTCATCATACTGTAGTCATTACATATGTCAACCATTTCAATGGTGGAGCACCCTCTATACTGCACTTGACTTGTTCAAAGGCTGCCTCACTTTCTTCATTTCACACACACCTCGCATTTTGCAAGGGTCATTGATGTTTTAATGGCAAATTAGGAAAAATACTCCACTACATCTCACTTTATCTTTGTTGGTTACCTACAGACCATCTTTGATTACAATGAAAAGTGTCTGCTTAGGTACCATACCTTTGCATGATACCTGGTGTCCTAAATAGTCTGTGGTATCTTCAGCTAATTTGCATTTTTTTCTTCAGAGTCACACCACAGCCTTTCAGAAAATCCAAAACGACTGTCAACTTTCTGTCATGCTGTTCCATATTTTCTCTGTACATCAGAGTGTCATCCTGGAAGTACACCACCCCAGGCACGTTCACTCTTTGAAACACTGCAGACACTGTCATGCGTGAAAACCTTGTTAATTCAACGCACGCTGCATAACTAACTCCTAGGTGATTTCTTTGTGGTGATCATTCCAATGTGTCAGAGTTAGGAATCACCCTTTACCACACAGTCGGACCCACACAGTGCCTTTATAACAAGGGCACTACAACGAATGTGTCATTACCACACGTTCCTTTAGTATGCAAGCCATTAAACAACTTCCTTTGGGAAATGCGTTGTTGGACTGGTGTTGGACTTTCAGTCCAACACCGTCCCTACTGTTACACAGACTGGAGTTGGAATAGTAAATTATACGTTTGTTGTATTGCCTGCATTTTAAAGGCATGTGTGGTTCCGTCATACAACCGTCCAAGATAGTCCCGGGTGTGATGTCTGATGGTGTGATATATGATGCATGCTGCGTGATGAACACCAAAATGGCTGTCCAATTCAAACCTACTTGATTGGCACATCAATGTCTGTCCAATCTCCTCCATGCCACAGTCGTGACTGGCAGCAGCAAGAACATACTACCTCTGTGTGCCCACACTAGACACCAGAAAACCACACAACCTCCACAGGCCCCACCAGAAGAGCTTCTAGCGAGTCCAGGAGATAGTTTGGCACCCATGTGGCAACTAAACTAGTTGTTAAAATTCTGTGGATCTGCCAGCAGCATCCTTTTAATGGACCATCCTCATCATCACTGTAGACATGTGGCATACTCAAGAGTTATGGTAGGTAGGTTTTAATAGCAAAATTTCAAGAAACAACCACCGTGCTCCAGCCCAGGCAGAAAGTGTCGGAACAAGGAACCTTAGATTTAAAGATAGCCCACCCAGTGTTCAGCTCTCAAGGCACCAGCTGCAGCCATTATGAGCTTGCAAGCACACATTCCTACAGGGAAGATGGCTCAACTGTGTCACAGTGTCAAGACAGCTAGATAGCAAAGACAGGAAACATGTGAGGTAATGTGTGTTTAACTGCAGGATATGCTTTATAATTTGCATTTCCTTTGCCACATAATTTAGTCAGCCATTCGCGTAATCTGGTCGAGCTTTCCTGTAGAATTTAAGTGGCCCTGAATACCATACTGTATTATTCTAAGCGTTATGCTGTCAGGTTCTATAAAGTAATTGTAGGACTTTGCCTTTTTGGCTAAAGTTCCCTAAACCTTTTTCTTTTCCCCTATACCGTTTTCCTGATATAGAGTTGCCAATTTAGATGCTTTGAGTACTTTGCCACTGTTGATCAGTGTCAAAGTACAAGAGTTCCCTATGTAAAGTGTAATGGTAATTGGTTGGCCATGATTGGTATGTCAGTCAGTCATAAGCTTTTATTCGATACACAGAGATATCTTATAAGCACATACATAATACAATCAATACAGTATACAAAAAAGTTTATGCCATAAGAAGTCAGTAAGAAATATTGGAATATTAAAAGTGATAAAAGGATATAAAGTCCGTTAATAAATTAGCTAAAACAAGGATTAAACAGCTACTGACAATCTCTTACATCGAATATGCCAAAACTGCTTTAAAAATTTTGCTATTCCACAGACTATGGGGGGGGAAGTGTCCGTGCTTAGGATACGCAAGGCTACTAAATGACTACGTGTGCCCATGTTACGGCAGAGTGGTTTCAGCCAAGAGCTCCTAGGCCTTGCATAATCCGGACATTCAAATAAGACGTGTGCAATAGACTCAATCTTACTCGGGCAACATGCACAGTTGGGAGAGGTGCGATCCGCAGATGACCATTTCGATACCAATGCACCTAACGGGAGGGAGCCAACTCTAAATTTAAAATAAAGAGCACGGTCAAAGGGGAGAGTGATCAAGTCCAAGTAAGGTTCGATGGCCACAATGTCTTTAATTTGTAAAAAGGTGGCAGTGGACCTGCAGTGATTTGGGCTAGAGATTAGACGCTCAGCAGTCCATTTCCAAAAAAGCGCCTTGACAACTTCTTTTGGAGGGGCTGAGCGGCATGACCAACAATCCCCTAGTCCTATATTCTCCAACAGCTTTTTGGTGTCCTTTAACCATTTTATCTTGGCCCAACCCCCCTGGCTCATTATGTCTCTCAGGGCATCAGCATAGGATTTTAATTCTTCGCACCTCCAGATCCGTGTCCACAACAAGAGCGGGCGAAGCTGGGCCTGATCTTTAATGTTTTTACATCCCGTGTCCATCCTCACAGGTACTGATGGTGTGCTCAGAGGAACAGCGATGAGGGATTTTAATAGCTTGCTCTCAGCAGTAACTAGGGCATCCAGACGGCAGTGACCCCACAGTTCTGCCCCATACAAGGCTGATGTCGCTACTTTGGCCTTGTAGATGTCAAGTACTGGGGTAAGTGATCTCCTAGTTGAGGCCCTGTATTCCCTCATGAGAGCTCCTCCTACTCTCCTGTGGTTAAGGACCATTTTTTCAATGTGGTTTGCCCAAGTCATCCTTTCCGTAATCCGAATGCCAAGGTAGTCGAATTCGGCTACTTTCTCCAGGGGAATAGAGTTAAGTGTAGGTAGGCGACCCAATTTTTTAGGTGGGTTAACAACTAGGTATTTGGTTTTGTCCACATTTATTGTTAGCCCTTTTGCAACACAGAACTCCTGGAATCGTGTTAGAAGTTTCTGTAGACCTTGTGGGGTCTTCGAAATCAGGAGCGTGTCGTCCGCAAAAAGCAGGGTTGGGATACGGACACCTCCAAGACAGGGGGCGTCAGCTGGTTCTTGTTGAAGGTGTTTTACCACCCCATTCAGATATAACGAGAATAGGGTGGGTGCCAGGACGCAACCCTGTCTTACGCCCCTAGACACTGGTATTTTTTCCGTAAGCTCTCCGTTATTACCCCAGCGGACCTGTGCAAAAGTGTGGGCATGAAGGCTTATAAGAAGGGACAAGATGTAAGGTGGTAGCCCCAACTCACAAAGGACCCTCCAGAGCTCTTCCCGGGGAACTAGATCAAAGGCAGTCTTCAAGTCTATAAAGGCTAAGTAAAGACTACCCTTGCCTAGTTCCACCACCTTCCACCCCAAGAGGGACAACCTAAACACCTGCTCTATAGTCCCCATACCAGCCCGGAAACCTGCCTGAAAGTCTGATAGGATTTTATTCTCCTCCACCCAATGGAGGATCCTACCAAGGATAGCTTTGCCAGCTATCTTTTGGGTGGAGTCTATCAGACTTATTGGTATGTTTGCCTTACTAGTAAAGTCCCTAGTGATGTGCACTGTGTGTGCCAGGGCTAGTAATGCAAAGGCGTGCGGAGAAGGGAACTCAGGCCTGCAGTGTAGGGCCTGTACGCAGTTTGCTAAGTTAGCATGTTGTCCCGACAAGTTCAACCACTTGTCAGGCCTTACTTTCCCTTTTGCATACACATTGTGCACCCCTATGGTAGGTCCCAGGTAACCCCTTGGCAGGGCGCAGTGTAAGTAAAAAACAGGACATATACTAAGGTGTGTTATGTCCTGACAGTGAAAAACACTCCATTTTATTTTTCACTGCTGAAAGGCCATCCTGCCAATAGGACAGAATGGGGGAGGCTGGGTGTTGTGTTTGTTAGCCTAGTTTCCTGTAAGTTTATAATGGAGAGGTGAAGTTTAGTATGTATGAACTCACAGTGTCATAACACATCTTTCTGTGAAGGTGGTTTTGTTACTGTGTGTTCAGAAACCACTCTTTGAGAAAGTGGCTGAGTTTTGTGCGTTAGGCATTTCTGTGGGTCTCTGCTGAAATGTGGATTGACTGTCTGGATCTGAGAGGTGAGAAGAGCTGGGAGAGGTCTTGACCCAGGCAAGGGTGAGATGACACCAGGCTGCCCTGCATATGGAGAGTAGTGGGAGGAGAAGCCCAGGAGGTGAAAAGGCCTGGGCTGGTGCTATAAACCAATTGACCCATCTCCTGCTGAGTGATTAAGGATCCAGACCCCAGTATCAAAGGGAGAAAGGTGACACTGGGAGGGAGACACCCAGAACTGATTTAGGGAGGGGTCAAGAACCCCTGAGCACAAACGAACTTCAAAAACATTAAGGGGTATAACTATGAGATCTGAAACCCCTGAACGTTGGAATGAAACAGAAATAGATTGAGACTGAAAAGGCTTGGACCCATTCTGTGGTCAAGAGGAACCTCTGCTAAAGAAGGAGCAACTGAAAAGACTGCTGTGGAAAGACCAATCCTTGTATTCACTGAGAGTGCCGGAATGAGGGCCAGGCCATTGGGCCCTCGGAGTAATACAGCAGCGGCCCGGACTGACTGCCCAGGAGGAGCTGAGCCCTCGGTCCGAGCTCACCGTACCCATTGATGGAGTTCTGGATCAAGGCCCAAGTCACTGAAGGAGTGTGGGGTCGCACCCCCCCAGGTAACGTGGCTTGGAGGGACACTCTCTCTGCCTCTCGCTTCTGTCAGCTGCACGAGCCTGCTGCTGCGGCTCGGATCTAGCTAGGAGGGGCCGGAGAGGGAAGCGGTACTAGCAATATTGCTGCTAACGAACTATTGAACTGTCCTATGATGCCTGACCTCATTTGTGCCTGACAAACTACAGGCTTGGTGCGCTACGCACTGCGTTATTTTTTGCCTTGCAGAGTACATGATTGTAACGTGGCACATTGCACTATTTTTTCATCGCACAGTACCTGATTATTACGTGGCGCAGTGCATTATTTCTACATTGCACAGTACATGATTGTAGCGTGACGCATTGCAATGTTCTTCCCGGTACGGGGCATGCTGGTAGTGATACGCATTGCATTATTATTTCTATAGCAAAGTACATGACTGTGGCGTTACGTATGGCATTGTTTCTCTGTACAAGAGAATATCGTTACGCATTGTAGTATTTCTTTCCTTTTGCATCGTTGTGTGGTTCTAGCTATATGACTTGCCTAACCTTTTGGAAACTGTTAGAAGTGAGCATAACTGTTGGTTAGAAGCGGTGGTTTGGATTATAACCTACCAACCCACCGGAAAGAATACTACCCATTCTTATATGTTGATTTTGTATTGTGTGGTCATATCGTATAACTTCCTATATAAAGATTATACTAATTTTATAAAAACTCGTGTGGAGTCTATTTGTGGTGACATCATTGGGTTGCTGTGAGTGTGGTTGCACATATTGTACACTCGTGCCTTGGAGATAAGATTGTTCCTGACAGGACACACACAATTTCTAGCAAACATGTTTAACACCGAGCTGATGCCCATTTGACCACCAATGAATGTGGGCTTTGGCGCGTCTGCTTTCATACCAAATATACATACGCAGCCTCTTGTTATCTGTTGCTAGTTATAAATAACTTCTTCATTGATCCATATATATCTAACCACGTACCTACAACATCTCATGTGTTGTGCTTTAATCTCTTTTTAACTTAAACTACAAACCCTCACAGTACATAGAGAAATGCCTTATGTGAGACCTGCGGGTATTGATGAAGCCTAATGAGAAACCCAATTGGTGTGAGTTCATCATTTCTTTCTGCAACCATGGTGGAGCTCCACGATACATGCCTGTGTGATTTTCACGATAAAAGTTTGTGAGAGTCACCCACACGGCGCTCACGTTGTGTATGTTTTTAGCCATTACCACTCTGTGTTGTGAACTTGTCACACAGGGACCACGAGAATTTTGTTTATACTGTATTCTCAGATCTTAATTATTGTTTTTATTCCTTCACTAGGTTGGTCATGTTCCATCAGGTTCTACATATAGTATGTGTTAGGTTGGTTTAAAGAGGTAGATGACACCATATAACCACCCGTGTGTAGATAGATTTGATTAAATAAGGTCCTGAAGAATCGCCACCAGATTGACTGACTACTAGGCGAGAAACATGTTGACCCTACAATAGAGCGCCCTACCTAAGACATAACCTCAGACATGCGCCTTTGTTTCTTTTAATCAGGTTGGGAGACCGATTAATTAAAATTATTTTCATCAGTACTTCTACACCTGTTTTAAACTTCCTTCAGGTTACACACCTCCACTCACTCATCTACACTGGTTAGGCCCCTCACCCAACTGCATTGTGGAATAAAAGATCTCTGCCAAAGAGCCCCTCAAAGGGAGCCCGTCAGGTATTGCAGCGCCGACCTGACGAGGAGCAGCCCTATGATGAAGCATGACACCCAGCCGGATGTGTGAGGGCCCTAAATTCCAAGAGGAGTAATCCCCGTCTTCCTGCATCTCATGACCACACATAACCGGTTCCCCTAGTACACTTCTGTCTCTTAATTAGGAACAGCATACCCTCTGTATCTCTACTGTATATGCAGTGCAAGAACCTTGTCAATGTATCACCATACACATAAGAACACATCAGAGCATGAATGTGAGGCCATTAGCGTGAGGCATGTCCTCTAAGAATTACCAGCACCTCATGGTGCCTTCACAGCACACAATGATGTGCCTAGATCACGCTGCCAAGTAGGCAGGCGCAGCTTCCAATACCACAGGGGAGGGACCAACTGTGCCCCATCTCCTGGTACACCAGCAATCTTCAGCCCCCCCCACTGGCAACGGTGGGCCCAAGTGGGCTCACTACAAGGGAGACCTTCCCCGGTTTCACCGACCTGGCAGCCCCATCTTGCTTTTCGGTAACTGGTCCCAAGTTGGCAGAAACACCCAATTCGGAATGGGCACTCACTTGTACCCCATTCAGGTCCCTTGGGGTGCACCTCTGACAAGCTGCCTAGGTCACGGACCGCAAGGGTTTCTTTCTCTTCTGACTAGGATCTTGAACCTGGGTCCTGAAACAGCGACTGCCCGCAACCACACGGTACAGACACTCCAGCCTGCAGAATGGGAAGCGGACAGCAGAGCATGGAGACAAGTCTCAGTTGGCTCTGCAGTCATTGGCCCTGCCCACAGCCAGGCTTTACCATGCGGGTTGGTGCCTCCGCCTGTCTTCCAGCGACTGCGGCAACGAGCCGTGACTCCTTCTTGGAACAGAATTTGGGTAGGCTCCTGCCCCGCCTTGGGATCGTCGGCGTCTCTGTCAGGCACCCCCACGTTGCACAGCAACATCAAGCGCCCTGGCCTCACTCCTTGGACTAGGGCCACACTGTTCCACAGTGCTCACCATGCTCTGTAGGAACCCTTCAGGCGCTCTTCACAAGCAGGTCAAAAGTTACAGGGTGAGAAGTGCAGCGCCCACCACACACTGTTTGAGACCCAAGCCACGAAAGAAGCCAATCCTGTGTCTTTCACGGATCACTGACATAATATCGACCTGGCAAAATATCGATGAAAAATATAGAATGCCAGAATATCTTCTTCCTATCTACAAACAGGTAAGTACAAAAAATATTGAATCCAAAATATCGTTGTAAATAATATAGTTTGTAAAAATATCGAATTTTTTAAATATCTTAAAAGTAATGTAAAATAATAAAACATACTTTAAAATACTTAAATAACCTTAAAATAAATAATTAATGTAATTTAAAGAAAAAACATGCATTTTTATTTTTTAATACATACATATATTAACTTAATGATATTAAAAACTATTCAATCTTTTTAGCGTTGGATAGCGGGAGGGTAAAATTACTATCCCCACTCCAGTAAGTGCAACAGTAGGGAAAGCATTGGATAGCGGGAGGGTAAAATTACTATCCCCACTCCAGTAAGTGCAACAGTAGGGAAAGCATTGGATAGCGTAGGGGTAAAAATTACTATTCCAACTCCAGCGAGTGCAACAGTAGGGAAAGCGTTGGATAGCGTAGGGGTAAAAATTACTATTCTAACTCCAGCAAGTGCAACAGTAGGGAAAGCGTTGGATAGCGTAGGGGTAAAAATTACTATTCCCACACCAAAGAGTGCAACAGTAGGGAAAGCGTTGGATAGCGTAGGGGTAAAAATTACTATTCCCACTCCAAAGAGTGCAACAGTAGGGAAAGCGTTGGATAGGGTAGGGGTAAAAATTACTATTCCAACTCCAGCGAGTGCAACAGTAGTAAAAGAGATGGATAGCGTAGCGGTAAAAATTACTATTTCCACTCCAAACAGTGCAACAGTAGGGAAAGCGTTGGATAGCGTAGGGTTAAAAATTACTATTCCCACTCCAAAGAGTGCAACAGTAGGGAAAGCGTTGGATACCGTAGGGGGAAAAATTACTATTCCAACTCCAGCGAGTGCAACAGTAGGGAAAGCATTGGATAGCGTAGGGGTAAAAATTACTATTCCCACTCCAGCGAGTGCAACAGTAGGGAAACCGTTGGATAGCGTATGGGTAAAAATTACTATTCCCACTCCAAAGAGTGCAACAGTAGGGAAAGCGTTGGATAGCGTAGGGGTAAAAATTACTATTCCCACTCCAGTGAGTGCAACAGTAGGGAAAGCGTTGGATCCCGTAGGGGTAAAAATTACTATTCTAACTCCAGCAAGTGCAACAGTAGGGAAAGTGTTGGATAGCGTAGGGGTAAAAATTACTATTCCCACTCAAAAGAGTGCAACAGTAGGGAAAGCGTTGGATAGCGTAGGGGTAAAAATTACTATTCCCACTCCAGTGAGTGCAACAGTAGGGAAAGCGTTGGATCCCGTAGGGGTAAAAATTACTATTCTAACTCCAGCAAGTGCAACAGTAGGGAAAGTGTTGGATAGCGCAGGGGTTAAAATTACTATTCCCACACCAAAGAGTGCAACAGTAGGGAAAGCGTTAGATAGCGTAGGGGTAAAAATTACTATTCCCACTCCAAAGAGTGCAACAGTAGGGAAAGCGTTGGATAGGGTAGGGGTAAAAATTACTATTCCAACTCCAGCGAGTGCAACAGTAGTAAAAGAGATGTATAGCGTAGCGGTAAAAATTACTATTCCCACTCCAAACAGTGCAACAGTAGGGAAAGCGTTGGTTAGCGTAGGGGTAAACATTACTATTCCAACTCCAGCGAGTGCAACAGTAGGGAAAGCATTGGATAGCGTAGGGGTAAAAATTACTATTCCCACACCAAAGAGAGCAACAGTAGGGAAAGCGCTGGATAGCGTAGGGGTAAAAATTACTATTCCCACTCCAAAGAGTGCAACAGTAGGGAAAGCGTTGGATAGGGTAGGGGTAAAAATTACTATTCCAACTCCAGCGAGTGCAACAGTAGTAAAAGAGATGGATAGCGTAGCGGTAAAAATTACTATTCCCACTCCAAACAGTGCAACAGTAGGGAAAGCGTTGGATAGCGTAGGGTTAAAAATTACTATTCCCACTCCAAAGAGTGCAACAGTAGGGAAAGCGTTGGATACCGTAGGGGTAAAAATTACTATTCCAACTCCAGCGAGTGCAACAGTAGGGAAAGCGTTGGATAGCGTAGGGGTAAAAATTACTATTCCCACTCCAGCGAGTGCAACAGTAGGGAAAGCGTTGGATAGCGTATGGGTAAAAATTACTATTCCCACTCCAAAGAGTGCAACAGTAGGGAAAGCGTTGGATAGCGTAGGGGTAAAAATTACTATTCCCACTCCAGTGAGTGCAACAGTAGGGAAAGCGTTGGATCCCGTAGGGGTAAAAATTACTATTCTAACTCCAGCAAGTGCAACAGTAGGGAAAGTGTTGGATAGCGTAGGGGTAAAAAATACTATACCCACACCAAAGAGTGCAACAGTAGGGAAAGCGTTGGATAGCGTAGGGGTACAAATTACTATTCCCACTCCAAAGAGTGCAACAGTAGGGAAAGCGTTGGATAGGGTAGGGGTAAAAATTACTATTCCAACTCCAGCGAGTGCAACAGTAGTAAAAGAGATGGATAGCGTAGCGGTAAAAATTACTATTCCCACTCCAAACAGTGCAACAGTAGGGAAAGCGTTGGTTAGCGTAGGGGTAAAAATTACTATTCCAACTCCAGCGAGTGCAACAGTAGGGAAAGCATTGGATAGCGTAGGGGGAAAAATTACTATTCCAACTCCAGCGAGTGCAACAGTATGGAAAGCATTGGATAGCGTAGGGGTAAAAATTACTATTCCCACTCCAGCGAGTGCAACAGTAGGGAAACCGTTGGATAGCGTATGGGTAAAAATTACTATTCCCACTCCAAAGAGTGCAACAGTAGGGAAAGCGTTGGATAGCGTAGGGGTAAAAATTACTATTCCCACTCCAGTGAGTGCAACAGTAGGGAAAGCGTTGGATCCCGTAGGGGTAAAAATTACTATTCTAACTCCAGCAAGTGCAACAGTAGGGAAAGTGTTGGATAGCTTAGGGGTAAAAATTACTATTCCCACTCAAAAGAGTGCAACAGTAGGGAAAGCGTTGGATAGCGCAGGGGTAAAAATTACTATTCCCACTCCAGTGAGTGCAACAGTAGGGAAAGCGTTGGATCCCGTAGGGGTAAAAATTACTATTCTAACTCCAGCAAGTGCAACAGTAGGGAAAGTGTTGGATAGCGCAGGGGTTAAAATTACTATTCCCACACCAAAGAGTGCAACAGTAGGGAAAGCGTTAGATAGCGTAGGGGTAAAAATTACTATTCCCACTCCAAAGAGTGCAACAGTAGGGAAAGCGTTGGATAGGGTAGGGGTAAAAATTACTATTCCAACTCCAGCGAGTGCAACAGTAGTAAAAGAGATGTATAGCGTAGCGGTAAAAATTACTATTCCCACTCCAAACAGTGCAACAGTAGGGAAAGCGTTGGTTAGCGTAGGGGTAAACATTACTATTCCAACTCCAGCGAGTGCAACAGTAGGGAAAGCATTGGATAGCGTAGGGGTAAAAATTACTATTCCCACACCAAAGAGAGCAACAGTAGGGAAAGCGCTGGATAGCGTAGGGGTAAAAATTACTATTCCCACTCCAAAGAGTGCAACAGTAGGGAAAGCGTTGGATAGGGTAGGGGTAAAAATTACTATTCCAACTCCAGCGAGTGCAACAGTAGTAAAAGAGATGGATAGCGTAGCGGTAAAAATTACTATTCCCACTCCAAACAGTGCAACAGTAGGGAAAGCGTTGGATAGCGTAGGGTTAAAAATTACTATTCCCACTCCAAAGAGTGCAACAGTAGGGAAAGCGTTGGATACCGTAGGGGTAAAAATTACTATTCCAACTCCAGCGAGTGCAACAGTAGGGAAAGCGTTGGATAGCGTAGGGGTAAAAATTACTATTCCCACTCCAGCGAGTGCAACAGTAGGGAAACCGTTGGATAGCGTATGGGTAAAAATTACTATTCCCACTCCAAAGAGTGCAACAGTAGGGAAAGCGTTGGATAGCGTAGGGGTAAAAATTACTATTCCCACTCCAGTGAGTGCAACAGTAGGGAAAGCGTTGGATCCCGTAGGGGTAAAAATTACTATTCTAACTCCAGCAAGTGCAACAGTAGGGAAAGTGTTGGATAGCTTAGGGGTAAAAATTACTATTCCCACTCAAAAGAGTGCAACAGTAGGGAAAGCGTTGGATAGCGCAGGGGTAAAAATTACTATTCCCACTCCAGTGAGTGCAACAGTAGGGAAAGCGTTGGATCCCGTAGGGGTAAAAATTACTATTCTAACTCCAGCAAGTGCAACAGTAGGGAAAGTGTTGGATAGCGCAGGGGTTAAAATTACTATTCCCACACCAAAGAGTGCAACAGTAGGGAAAGCGTTAGATAGCGTAGGGGTAAAAATTACTATTCCCACTCCAAAGAGTGCAACAGTAGGGAAAGCGTTGGATAGGGTAGGGGTAAAAATTACTATTCCAACTCCAGCGAGTGCAACAGTAGTAAAAGAGATGTATAGCGTAGCGGTAAAAATTACTATTCCCACTCCAAACAGTGCAACAGTAGGGAAAGCGTTGGTTAGCGTAGGGGTAAACATTACTATTCCAACTCCAGCGAGTGCAACAGTAGGGAAAGCATTGGATAGCGTAGGGGTAAAAATTACTATTCCCACACCAAAGAGAGCAACAGTAGGGAAAGCGCTGGATAGCGTAGGGGTAAAAATTACTATTCCCACTCCAAAGAGTGCAACAGTAGGGAAAGCGTTGGATAGGGTAGGGGTAAAAATTACTATTCCAACTCCAGCGAGTGCAACAGTAGTAAAAGAGATGGATAGCGTAGCGGTAAAAATTACTATTCCCACTCCAAACAGTGCAACAGTAGGGAAAGCGTTGGATAGCGTAGGGTTAAAAATTACTATTCCCACTCCAAAGAGTGCAACAGTAGGGAAAGCGTTGGATACCGTAGGGGTAAAAATTACTATTCCAACTCCAGCGAGTGCAACAGTAGGGAAAGCGTTGGATAGCGTAGGGGTAAAAATTACTATTCCCACTCCAGCGAGTGCAACAGTAGGGAAAGCGTTGGATAGCGTATGGGTAAAAATTACTATTCCCACTCCAAAGAGTGCAACAGTAGGGAAAGCGTTGGATAGCGTAGGGGTAAAAATTACTATTCCCACTCCAGTGAGTGCAACAGTAGGGAAAGCGTTGGATCCCGTAGGGGTAAAAATTACTATTCTAACTCCAGCAAGTGCAACAGTAGGGAAAGTGTTGGATAGCGTAGGGGTAAAAAATACTATACCCACACCAAAGAGTGCAACAGTAGGGAAAGCGTTGGATAGCGTAGGGGTACAAATTACTATTCCCACTCCAAAGAGTGCAACAGTAGGGAAAGCGTTGGATAGGGTAGGGGTAAAAATTACTATTCCAACTCCAGCGAGTGCAACAGTAGTAAAAGAGATGGATAGCGTAGCGGTAAAAATTACTATTCCCACTCCAAACAGTGCAACAGTAGGGAAAGCGTTGGTTAGCGTAGGGGTAAAAATTACTATTCCAACTCCAGCGAGTGCAACAGTAGGGAAAGCATTGGATAGCGTAGGGGTAAAAATTACTATTCCCACTCCAGCGAGTGCAACAGTAGGGAAAGCGTTGGATAGCATAGGGGTAAAAATTACTATTCACACTCCAGAGAGTGCAACAGTAGGGAAGGAGTTGGATAGCGTAGGGGTAAAAATTACTATTCCCACTCCAGAGAGTGCAACAGTAGGGAAAGCGTTGGATAGCGTAGGGGTAAAAATTACTATTCCCACTCCAGAGAGTGCAACAGTAGGGAAGGCGTTGGATAGCGTAGGGTTAAAAATTACTATTCCCACTCCAAAGAGTGCAACAGTAGGGAAAGCGTTGGATAGGGTAGGGGTAAAAATTACTATTCCAACTCCAGCGAGTGCAACAGTAGTAAAAGAGATGGATAGCGTAGCGGTAAAAATTACTATTCCCACTCCAAACAGTGCAACAGTAGGGAAAGCGTTGGATAGCGTAGGGTTAAAAATTACTATTCCCACTCCAAAGAGTGCAACAGTAGGGAAAGCATTGGATAGCGTAGGGGTAAAAATTACTATTCCCACACCAAAGAGAGCAACAGTAGGGAAAGCGCTGGATAGCGTAGGGGTAAAAATTACTATTCCCACTCCAAAGAGTGCAACAGTAGGGAAAGCGTTGGATAGGGTAGGGGTAAAAATTACTATTCCAACTCCAGCGAGTGCAACAGTAGTAAAAGAGATGGATAGCGTAGCGGTAAAAATTACTATTCCCACTCCAAACAGTGCAACAGTAGGGAAAGCGTTGGATAGCGTAGGGTTAAAAATTACTATTCCCACTCCAAAGAGTGCAACAGTAGGGAAAGCGTTGGATACCGTAGGGGTAAAAATTACTATTCCAACTCCAGCGAGTGCAACAGTAGGGAAAGCGTTGGATAGCGTAGGGGTAAAAATTACTATTCCCACTCCAGCGAGTGCAACAGTAGGGAAAGCGTTGGATAGCGTATGGGTAAAAATTACTATTCCCACTCCAAAGAGTGCAACAGTAGGGAAAGCGTTGGATAGCGTAGGGGTAAAAATTACTATTCCCACTCCAGTGAGTGCAACAGTAGGGAAAGCGTTGGATCCCGTAGGGGTAAAAATTACTATTCTAACTCCAGCAAGTGCAACAGTAGGGAAAGTGTTGGATAGCGTAGGGGTAAAAAATACTATACCCACACCAAAGAGTGCAACAGTAGGGAAAGCGTTGGATAGCGTAGGGGTACAAATTACTATTCCCACTCCAAAGAGTGCAACAGTAGGGAAAGCGTTGGATAGGGTAGGGGTAAAAATTACTATTCCAACTCCAGCGAGTGCAACAGTAGTAAAAGAGATGGATAGCGTAGCGGTAAAAATTACTATTCCCACTCCAAACAGTGCAACAGTAGGGAAAGCGTTGGTTAGCGTAGGGGTAAAAATTACTATTCCAACTCCAGCGAGTGCAACAGTAGGGAAAGCATTGGATAGCGTAGGGGTAAAAATTACTATTCCCACTCCAGCGAGTGCAACAGTAGGGAAAGCGTTGGATAGCATAGGGGTAAAAATTACTATTCACACTCCAGAGAGTGCAACAGTAGGGAAGGAGTTGGATAGCGTAGGGGTAAAAATTACTATTCCCACTCCAGAGAGTGCAACAGTAGGGAAAGCGTTGGATAGCGTAGGGGTAAAAATTACTATTCCCACTCCAGAGAGTGCAACAGTAGGGAAGGCGTTGGATAGCGTAGGGTTAAAAATTACTATTCCCACTCCAAAGAGTGCAACAGTAGGGAAAGCATTGGATACCGTAGGGGTAAAAATTACTATTCCAACTCCAGCGAGTGCAACAGTAGGGAAAGCGTTGGATAGCGTAGGGGTAAAAATTACTATTCCCACTCCAGCGAGTGCAACAGTAGGGAAAGCGTTGGATAGCGTATGGGTAAAAATTACTATTCCCACTCCAAAGAGTGCAACAGTAGGGAAAGCGTTGGATAGCGTAGGGGTAAAAATTACTATTCCCACTCCAGTGAGTGCAACAGTAGGGAAAGCGTTGGATCCCGTAGGGGTAAAAATTACTATTCTAACTCCAGCAAGTGCAACAGTAGGGAAAGTGTTGGATAGCGTAGGGGTAAAAATTACTATTCCCACACCAAAGAGTGCAACAGTAGGGAAAGCGTTGGATAGCGTAGGGGTAAAAATTACTATTCCCACTCCAAAGAGTGCAACAGTAGGGAAAGCGTTGGATAGGGTAGGGGTAAAAATTACTATTCCAACTCCAGCGAGTGCAACAGTAGTAAAAGAGATGGATAGCGTAGCGGTAAAAATTACTATTCCCACTCCAAACAGTGCAACAGTAGGGAAAGCGTTGGATAGCGTAGGGTTAAAAATTACTATTCCCACTCCAAAGAGTGCAACAGTAGGGAAAGCGTTGGATACCGTAGGGGTAAAAATTACTATTCCAACTCCAGCGAGTGCAACAGTAGGGAAAGCGTTGGATAGCGTAGGGGTAAAAATTACTATTCCAACTCCAGCGAGTGCAACAGTAGTAAAAGAGATGGATAGCGTAGCGGTAAAAATTACTATTCCCACTCCAAAGAGTGCAACAGTAGGGAAAGCATTGGATACCGTAGGGGTAAAAATTACTATTCCAACTCCAGCGAGTGCAACAGTAGGGAAAGCGTTGGATAGCGTAGGGGTAAAAATTACTATTCCCACTCCAGCGAGTGCAACAGTAGGGAAAGCGTTGGATAGCGTATGGGTAAAAATTACTATTCCCACTCCAAAGAGTGCAACAGTAGGGAAAGCGTTGGATAGCGTAGGGGTAAAAATTACTGTTCCCACTCCAGTGAGTGCAACAGTAGGGAAAGCGTTGGATCCCGTAGGGGTAAAAATTACTATTCTAACTCCAGCAAGTGCAACAGTAGGGAAAGTGTTGGATAGCGTAGGGGTAAAAATTACTATTCCCACACCAAAGAGTGCAACAGTAGGGAAAGCGTTGGATAGCGTAGGGGTAAAAATTACTATTCCCACTCCAAAGAGTGCAACAGTAGGGAAAGCGTTGGATAGGGTAGGGGTAAAAATTACTATTCCAACTCCAGCGAGTGCAACAGTAGTAAAAGAGATGGATAGCGTAGCGGTAAAAATTACTATTCCCACTCCAAACAGTGCAACAGTAGGGAAAGCGTTGGATAGCGTAGGGTTAAAAATTACTATTCCCACTCCAAAGAGTGCAACAGTAGGGAAAGCGTTGGATACCGTAGGGGTAAAAATTACTATTCCAACTCCAGCGAGTGCAACAGTAGGGAAAGCGTTGGATAGCGTAGGGGTAAAAATTACTATTCCCACTCCAGCGAGTGCAACAGTAGGGAAAGCGTTGGATAGCGTATGGGTAAAAATTACTATTCCCACTCCAAAGAGTGCAACAGTAGGGAAAGCGTTGGATAGCGTAGGGGTAAAAATTACTATTCCCACTCCAGTGAGTGCAACAGTAGGGAAAGCGTTGGATCCCGTAGGGGTAAAAATTACTATTCTAACTCCAGCAAGTGCAACAGTAGGGAAAGTGTTGGATAGCGTAGGGGTAAAAATTACTATTCCCACACCAAAGAGTGCAACAGTAGGGAAAGCGTTGGATAGCGTAGGGGTAAAAATTACTATTCCCACTCCAAACAGTGCAACAGTAGGGAAAGCGTTGGTTAGCGTAGGGGTAAAAATTACTATTCCAACTCCAGCGAGTGCAACAGTAGGGAAAGCATTGGATAGCGTAGGGGTAAAAATTACTATTCCCACTCCAGTGAGTGCAACAGTAGGGAAAGCGTTGGATAGCATACGGGTAAAAATTACTATTCACACTCCAGAGAGTGCAACAGTAGGGAAGGAGTTGGATAGCGTAGGGGTAAAAATTACTATTCCCACTCCAGAGAGTGCAACAGTAGGGAAAGCGTTGGATAGCGTAGGGGTAAAAATTACTATTCCCACTCCAGAGAGTGCAACAGTAGGGAAGGCGTTGGATAGCGTAGGGGTAAAAATTACTATTCCCACTCCAGAGAGTGCAACAGTAGGGAAGGCGTTGGATAGCGTAGGGGTAAAAATTACTATTCCCACTCCAGAGAGTGCAACAGTAGAGAAAGCGTTGGATAGCGTAGGGGTAAAAATTACTATTCCCACTCCAGAGAGTGCAACAGTAGGGAAGGCGTTGGATAGCGTAGGGGTAAAAATTACTATTCCCACTCCAGAGAGTGCAACAGTAGGGAAAGCGTTGGATAGCGTAGGGTTAAAAATTACTATTCCCACCCCAGAGAGTGCAACAGTAGGGAAAACGTTGGATAGCATAAGGGCAAATTTTAATATCCCCACTCTAGTGAATATAAATTAATATAAATCACATAATTATAAATTAATCAATTAATACATTTTAATTAACAATTAAGAATTAATTAATTACCAAATAAAAATTATTTAACAATTTATTTAAAATAAATACCAATTAATTAATTATCATGTTTAATTAATTATATTAAATTACTTCCCACCCTATTCCCCTATAAACCAACAACCCACTACTAAAAATACAATAATATTATTCACATAATTATCAATTAATCAATTAATACAAATTAATTTTCAATTAACAATTAATTATTTTCCAATTTAAAATTAATTGCCTATTTATTCAAAATAAATACCAATCTAATAATTAATTACCATATTTAATTAATTATAATTAAATTACTTACCACCCTATTCCCCTATAAACCCACAACCCGCTACAAAAAAAAAAATATTATTCACATAATTGTCCATTAAACAATTGATTAAAATTAATGATCAATTAACAATTAATTAATTATCAATTAAAAATTATTTACCAATTAATTCAAAATAAATACCAATTAATTAATTAACATATTTAATTAATTATAATTAAATTACTTCCCACCCTATTCCCCTATAAACCCACAACCCGCTACAGAAAATAAATTACTAAAATTAAAATATTTATAAATTAATCAATTAAAATTAATTACCAATTATATTTTAATTAATTACCAATTAATAATTAATTAACAATTAATTCTAAATATATAACAATAAATAAAATACATATTTAATTAATTATAATTAAATTACTTCCCACTCTATTCCCCTATAAACCCACAACCCGCTACAGAATTATATTACACAAATAATAAAAATTAATATTAACTTACCTAAAATTCGATATTTTTGTTGTCTATAATATGTCTAGTCGATATTATGTCCATTCTATATTTTTGATTCGATATTATATCCATTCTATTCAATATTAAAATTTTCTAGTCAATATTTTGGTAGTCTATATTATGTCTAGTCGATATTATGTCTATTCTATATTTTTGACTCGATATTATGTCAAGTCAATAAAAAAAACTCGATATTTTGTCTCTACACCGCTTTTCACGCATTTCCTGGAGGTCAGCACCATGGGCTCTACTTGCAGGGACCAGGGGCAGCTACCATTACTCCTCCTGTACAAGGCCTCCTGGGAAAACACTGACAGCACCAGCCCAGGGTGCAGGCAGGCCAGCACAAAGGCTTTTGGTAGTAGAAGTTGCAGTCATTCCCTCAGCAATAAGGTCCAATGGCAGTTCCTCATGGTGCACGGCTGTCCACGCTGTATTTTCTTTTTCCAAGTAACAGCAAGCTCAACAGACATGGGGTCACAGCCCCAGTACTTATAATACTACCAGTCTTTGTTCTGCCCTGTTAAAGGGCCTTGATCCCAGTTTAAACCAGTTCTGGGGGCACTTTACCAATATTATTACAGTGCACAACTCTCCCCATTGACAGTGTAAGGCTTTGCTCCAGACACACCACAGGAGGCTGGAGCCATCAGTGTGGAAGGTCTATTCAGCCTAGTGCCGAGTCACCCAGGCAGGGTAGGACACACCTCAACCCGCCCCAGGGACTGGCTGGAGTGAATGCACATCCCCTCTCCCCCTGTCAGTCAGAACCAGATGGTCAATACACAACAGGCAGGCATAAAGACACAGAAATGCCTACTTCTAAAAGTGGAATTTAGTAATAGTAATTATAAATCTGCTCTCACCAACAAGCAGGATTTATCACTACTAATCCAAACATATCTAACTTGATCATGCTACCCCTCTAAGATCAGGAATAACCACTGAAGCACATATCAGGGAATCCCTAATGCATTCCTATGAGAGGGCAGCCTCATAGCAGTGAGAAACCAAATAGGCTGTTTGTCACTGCAACTACATGCCACACAGTTAAGGACATGTCTTAACCTTTTACCTACACCACACCCTGCCCATAGGGCTTGCTCTGGCCTACCTTAGGGGTGACTGATATGTAGTAAAGGGAAGTCTAAGACGTGGTAACCACTTTATGTGCCACATCACAGCTGCAGTAAACTGCGGGCGCAGGCCCTGCAGTGGCAGAGGCCTGAGACAGGTTTGAAAGGCTACTTTAGTGGGTGCCGCAAGCAGCGCTGCAAGCCCACCAGCAGAATTTAATTTACTGGCCCTTGATATATGGGATACCACTGTTCCAGGGACCGAGAGGTAAATTAAATATGCAAACAGGTATAGACCAATCTTACCATGTTTACCATAAAGATCACATTAACTTTATCACTAAACAGCAGTGATAAAGTGCCCAGAGACATAAAACCACCAAAGACAGGTCTGAAAAAATCCAGGAGGAAGGCAAAAAGTTCTGGGATGACCCTGCAAAAAGGGCCAAGTCGAACGGGCTATATTTAAACATGTACTACCGCCTGCTCTCAAAGAAGGTGAGGAAGTTGATGAGTATATGGATGGAAACAGTAAAAAAAACATGAACTTAGGTTTGATGTTCAGCCGAGTCTGATAGTACTCAGACATAATGTTTTTAAACTGGAACAAAGAAGTGGCGAAGATGTTGACACTTAGATTTCAGTTTTGAGGAGGTTAATTGCTGATTGCCAATTTGAGATGTTTGCTGCCCAGTCAGGTATCAATTTATTTGTAAGTTCATGAACAGGTCTATTCAACAGAATCGACTCTCTATGGGTAAACTGCTACTTGATGAAACCATTTGAACAGTGAAACACATAACAGGGTCGATTCCGATTCGGGAAAAAAAACGTCCGTACGATTTGTAGCCGGAGCCCTCTCCGTACGAATCGTACCCGTCCGTCCGAGTCACGAAGTACGATCTGTATTCCGTGAATCCGTCCGAATCGTCGCGATCCGTACGTATTGCAAGGCTGAAACCGTGAACCGTACGACTCGTACACATACCGTACGACTCGTACACATGCCGTACGACCCGACGAGTACGATCCGGACCGGGGTATGAGGACGCGATTCGTACGGTCCACGTCAGGTAAGGGCGAGTCGTACGGAAAAGCACACAAACACATACACACGTATGGTCCGTACCCCCCATGATCGCAGGGGTACGTACCATACCCCTGCGATCATGGGGTGTACGAGCTGTACCCCCATTGTACGATCGGTGTACGAGCCGTACGCCCATTGTACGATCGGTGTACGAGCCGTACCCCATGTACGATGGGTGTACGAGCCGTACCCACATCGTACAATGGGGGTACGGCTCGTACACCCATCGTACATGGGGTACGGCTCATACACCCATCGTACAATAGGGGTACGGCTCGTACACCCATCGTACAATGGGAGTACGGCTCGTACACCCATCGTACAATGGGAGTACGGCTCGTACACCCATCGTACATGGGGTACGGCTCCTACACCCATCGTACAATTGGGGTACAGCTCGTACACCGATCGTACAATGGGGGTATGGCTCGTACACCGATCGTACAATGGGGGTACGGCTCGTACACCCATCGTACATAAGGGTACGGCTCGTACACCCATCGTACAATGGGGGTAAGGCTCGTACACCCATCGTACAATGGGGGTACGGCTCGTACACCGATCGTACAATGGGGGTACGGCTCGTACACCCATCGTACAATTGGGGTACGGCTTGTACACTGATCGCACAATGGGGGTACGGCTCGTACACCCATCGTACATGGGGTACGGCTCGTACACCCATCGTGCAATGGTGGTACGGCTCGAACACCCATCGTACAATGGGGGTACGGCTCGTACACCCCATGATCGCAGGGGTACAGTGCGTACCCCTGCGATCATGGAGGGTACGCACCGTACCCGGGGGGGGCGTTCCGTACCTGTTTCGGCACAAACTCTGCTTTTATGGCTGTTTTCAGCTCCCGTAGAAAAAGGGTCGTACGGTGCGTACTCGACACGTATCGTACTTGCTGGGTCGTAAAAACCAGCCGCGAACCGTACAGATGTCGCGTACAGCGGGTTCCGAGGGAGAATCGTACAGAGATTAGAGTCGTAGAGTGTCTTGTACGACTCGTACGGAATACGGCTCCTAGTACGAATCGTACTTCGCCGTACGTACGGGGGACGTTGAAGGGTACGATTCGTATGGGAAAAACTTTCCGAACGGCTATTCGGAGCGTTTTTTCCCGAATCGGAATCGACCCCAGAGTGTCTATAAAGGAACTGAAGATAGGTCTTCAGAAATCATTGGGGTAGGTAAAACGAAACAAGACAAACTGGCCAGAGCAGCAAGTGGTGACAGTAGGCATTTTTCAAACAGTCAAATATGTGTTTTAGGTGCAGCAATAATGCATGTACAAGGGGGAAAAAAGTGTGCCCTGCTGAAAATGTGATGTGCAGAGTGTGTAACAAAATTGGTCATTTTGCCACGGTGTTTCAAAGTGGTAAACGTAGTAGTGGTACCTTGCATGGCAATCGTGTCAATGGTGTTGGTGTGGCCAATGTGCCAGAGCCTGAATATGATGAAGTTGACAAAATCCAAGATAATCTCTAAAACATGGTAATGGTGGTCAGAAAAGATGCGGTGGTGAGTGGAGATCCTTCTACTTGTGTTCACCCTTATATTAATATTGGTGTAGGAGACAAGAAACTTAAATAATTCTTTGATTCTGGTGCTACGATCACTATTAACTAAGAAATGTTTAGAGAAACCTGGGATAACAGACCACTGGAATCACCTGATAGGTCACTTGTTTCTTATGAAAGGCACAAAATTGAGCTAGCTGGCTATTTTGAGGACATACTGGAGTTCAGAGGGATGAAAAGTTATGAAAATATTTATGTGGTGATCAAGGCACTGTCTTTCTGGGAGTGGTTTCACCATGGTTTGTTCCAAATGGTGTTGATGCCAGGTACCAAAGACCAGGTGTTAGTTCTAGGCAAATGATTTCACAGTCGGCCTCATCAAACAATATAATTCAGTATTGGAAAAATTGGAAAAGGAACCGATGTGTCTGTGTGAAAAGGGTATTATCAGATCTATTGAATCTTCTTTATGGTTTTCTCTTGTTGAGGCGTGAAAGAAGAACGGTGAACTGAGAGTGTTTGCGGATCATGGCAGTTCAAATAAGCATATTTGGGTGAATTTGCACCCTCTGCCAAAGATTCTGGAATTGTTGATTATGATAGGAGGTTCTAAATGGTTTTCTAAACTAGATCGAGCTGCAGGTTACCACCAGGTTGCACGTGATCCATCATTTAGACATATTACTGAGTTTATCTCTCCGATTGGCACTCTTCAGTACTGACTAATGCCATTTTGGTTGGCATCAGCAGCTGCAGTGTTTCAAAAAATTATGTTTCAAATTTTTAAAGGTATTGATGGGGTGTTGGTTTTCCAAGACGATGTTTTGATTTATGCTACCACTAGAGAAGAACATGATTCTATCCTGCCAAGGGTTTTAAGCAATATGCAGGAGAATAGTGTCACTTTAAAGGTAGAAACTTGTCTGTTCCTCAGAGAAAATGTAGAGTATTTTGGACTTGTTTGTTTTAAACATGGAGCTGAACCGATGCCTGGGCTGGTCAAAGCCATCACTGATGCTCTTCCATCCTTCTGATAAGACTGGGCTTAAGACTTTCATTGGTCTGCGTGAATTTTTTTCAAGATCTTTTGCTGATTATGTGTCTATGGTGAAACCTTTGGCTGCTATACTGAAGACATTTTTTGTTTTTATGTGAGTCAAATCTTGTCAGGAGGCTTTTGAATGGATTAAGTCCTAGTTCATTGAAACCTTTTGATCCAAGTGTGCAATGTACAATTACAGTAGACACAAGCCATTTTGGGCTAGGTGCAGTTCTTACACAAGTCAAAGATGGTGTTGAAAACATGCTACGGTATGCTTTTTGAGTTTTGAGAGGTTCTGGGATTCATTTTTCTGTCATTGAAAAGGAGTTACTTGCATGTTGGTGGGCTATTGGATAGTTTCACCCATATATTTGGCGCTTGTCTTAAGAACTGATCATAGTCCGTTAGTCTCCATTCTGTCATGTGATTGAATTCAAGACCACACACCATGCATAGCTAGATTCTCAACAAAATTGGTGCGGTATAATTTTGATATATGGTATCTGCTTGGAAATAAAAATGTTACGCTGATTATGTGTCTAGGATCCCAGTTGAGGAAGTAGATGTGGATGTTGTAGAGGAATCTGAACAAGAACGTTTTTTCATTGCAGCCATTGATTTAGAAAATATGTGTGCTATTAATAAATCTGAACAAAGATGTGTTACTCTACCATTATATGAATTTTGTTACGACAGGCTGGCCTAAAGAGAAAGATATGCCTTACAATTTTCAGACTTTTGTTAAAATTTCAACTGAGCTTTTGGTGGAATATAGTGTCCTTATGTGGGGAGAGACATTTGTGCCTCCAGAGAGTCTACAAAAAACTGAATTATATGTGGTGTGGATGAAGATCATTTAGGAAGAACACTCACTAAATGCAGGGTGTGTGAAATATTCTGGTGGCCTAGTATGGATCTTCATATTGATGAACCTGTGAGTGATTATGTTGTTTGCAATAGTTGTGATAAGGGTCTGAAAGCAATAAACCAGCCCTTTTAACCTATTGAATTGCTTTTGAAACCAGAGGGAAAGGTTGGCATTGACTTAGTTGAGTCTTTCAATTCCTTACCATACAATTCAAGATTTGCTTTAGACCTTATTCACTACTACTCAAAGTGGGCTGAAGTTCGTTTTCTTGGGTAGCCAATTCAGGAAATGTTATTGATTTTTTTAAAGATTTGTTTTTGGGAAGGGCTTCCATCTGTTTTGGATTCTGACAGTGGTGTCCAGTTTGTTAGTGAGGAGTTATAAATATTTCTTCAAAAATGTGGTTTCAAACATCTTAAAATCTCAGTTTATCACCCACAAACCAAAGGATTAGCTGAACGTATGAATCACATTTTGGAAGAATGTGTTCAATGGGCAATAGTGAACAAGTGTGTTGCAACAAATACTATACAGTCCATGCTATAGGCTTATGGTTCTACTCTGCATTCATCTATCAACATTTTGCCTTTTGAATTTTTAAGAGGGTGAAAATCATCTTCTAAAAGCTGCCTAAGGTTGATGTCCAAATGGGTAAAACATGATGTGGTAGAGGACGTTGACACTTTGTTTAGGGAGAATGTGCTGGAAGTACAATTTAAACACAATAAACATTTTGAAGCAAGAAAGAGATTACATTCACATTGTCTTATGGTGGGTGTTGTTGTACGAGTTAAAGTGCCTGTTCACAAAAGAAAATGGGAAATGAAATCTACCAAACCATTGGTTATTGATACAGTGTGTGGTTATGCTGTTAGAGTTAACAGGCGGAATTGATGGGATGTTGATAAAGTGTTGGAGGTCAAGGATCCTGTTTCAGATCACATTAAGGATTCTGTGATGGATTTAAGAAGACCAGTGTTGGAAGAAGGTAGTGTGTCTAAAAGAGTTGCACAAGAGGGTGACAATGATATTTCTGTTTTCAGAAGTAATCAACATAGAAATCTGCCTATCAGGTTTCGCTGAGGCTTAATGTATATCCTTTGGAAAAAGGAGTTTACCATTAAGTTCAGTTGAAGATCGTTATGTATGGTTTTTGAAAAAGTAATTTGCCATGAAGTTCAGATGAAGATTATTGTTTATTCTTTTAACACTATGTATACTTTTGTGTTTGTTTTTACTTTTATTCCAGTCTAGTCTATATTCTATTTTCTCTTGTGTTATGTTTTGTTATGTCTTTTTATTTTCTCATGGGAAAACGTAATGTAGTATTCTAAGTGTTATGATGTCAGGTCCTATAATTGAACATGGAAGGTCATTTGGCTGTGAGCTGTTAGAAGGAAAGGCTGCACCACTATTGCAGTCTCTATTAAACTCACCTTCATACAATGTAAGACTCTAGTAATTATTACACATACCTTCAAGAATAGGATGACCACCCATCCGTAATTTACCCAGAGTACCTGTAAATTAACCCTAATGTCTAGTGTCCATGCCTGATGCTTCTACACGCGTCATTTCTCCATAATGTTAGCCACAATTTTAGCCTTTGGGCTAAAGTCTAAAAATTCTGCAAATGTTGGTTCAGAAAGTTGAGATGTATCATCTGAAGTGAATGGGAGTGTGTCTTCTGTGCTGTGATCCAGAGGAAGGGGCATTCAGTTAAGCAGGAAGCAAGCTTTCTTAACAGGGTGCCTGCTGCCTCAAAGATATGTAAATGAGTGCAATTAGTTTATCTGCAAATGAAAAGGTTGCTTGAAAGCCGGTATAAGTGTTAATTGATGGATTTAGTTTAAGCTTTCTGATGACAAAGATTTATTTTTAGAGTGGTATTTTAAGGGTGCTCCAAGCTGAGCTGTAAAGGGATTGGTTTTTAATGACAGTTACAAAAAAATGTTTGCACTAGGTACAATCTGTGTATTACTAAAATCCATACTGTGGAATCACTGTTTTATCTATAACCTACATTTATTTACACATTTTGATGTAGCCTATCTTATACTGTGTGAAAAGCAAGGTGGAAATAATGTCTTACATGCTCACAGTGCTTTCTGTAACAGGAAATGACCTCCTAGCCTTACAAATGCACAAGTCACTATTCCCTGCTGCACCAAACAGAATTACATTCTATAAACCTTTGGTTGAACGTACAGGCATCTGCAGTGATTGCATTATCCCAGAGAGGTTTTGTAAAATTAAATAGTGAATGTCCCACTGATTAGTTTAACTTGCATTTGTTTTTAATTTAAGGTGTGCATTATTTTATATGCAGCTACATGATGGTGAAAAATCAACAAAATAGTTTCAGAACATTTTGTTCTTTTTAGCCACACTTTGAGTTAATCTCCGCACTCACTGTCTCCTTTGCACCCAGGATCACAGTATCCATACCTTTTTAATGCACTTCAACCACTGCATTGAATACCTATGTAAAGTCTGAGAAAGCCAGTGATATATGTACATGGTGTCCTGCCTTCCCTGACCTTCACTGTGAACCTTTTTTAGATAGGTTGACAGATTAGGCTGTGACACTATCCTCTGACAGAATTGTACAAAAACAGTGTCCTCTGGTTTTACAGGGGATTGAGAAAAATAAATTCATCTAGTAATTGCACTGTGTGTGACCAGGATACCTGGGTTCACATCCCACCCTCCCTTCATAACTAAATTGTGTGATCTTAGTGAAATAAATGTAGTTCATGTGTCTAATTTCTTTGATAGTGATATTTGAGAGCATTTTCAGGGAATTCAGTTCAAGGTGGATCCTGTACAAAAACCTCACTTGTATTTGCTTTAATGGCCTGTAATGGTCCACCATTCATAAAAAATAATATTGGACATGATATAAGGCACAGTGGACAATTGGTTGTCTATGTTCACTCATGGCGGTATCATGAGGAGAGTTAATAAATGTATTAAAGTTCATGTGTAGAAACCTTCCCAGCAAATGAATGCCATTGCAATGTTGTGATCTAATGTACTAATGGAAACATTTCCATATGTAAAAGAAACGTTTTCTACATTTTAATGTCTTTATCATGTTGTTACATTTTGTTTGTTGTGCAATTTACATTCCAAATATTTTGAAGTTTCTGCATTTTCTTTGGCATTTGGGGATTAGCCACACCACTGCTTCAGCGTGGACTGTAGACATGGACAGAGTGGCAATGGCCCAGGGCTTGTCCTTACAAGGGGCTGAGCCCCTGTCTCCTCTCCACCGGCACAACTAAAGGACCATTGCACCAGCAGAGTTTGCCAGGGTAGGTGGGTGTTGTTTGTTCAACCACTTGACAGTGCCTCTTCTGTTTCTTGTTCTTCTCTATGTTATTTGCCCCTTATTAGCAATGACCCTTTGAGTCAGTTGCTGCTGATCTACCATCTGATCTCAACTTCATCCTGCTCTTTTATCGTCTTTAATCGTCTTTGTCTGGTGGTCCGGGCTCCCAGTTCTGAGATAAATGTAGAGTCCCTGACACATACTGCAACGCAACAGCCTGGCCTTTTTGGTCCCGAGACTAAAGACAAGTTGTGGGTACCTCAAATCCTGACATTAGGTGTGAGGCTATCATCTAAGACTATCATCTGCTCTGCCTCAATATTTTGTTTAGGTTTGACGTCTAGTGGATAATGAGGTGACCCAGATGTTGTTCTTCAACCCATCTAAATTAGCAGAAGGTGAAAAAGTAAGTTGCCTTAATGTTTACTAAACTGTTTGCCATGGGTTTTAAAATGTTTAAAAATGTAATCAAAAAGATTCTGTTGCTTTCTCTCCAAGAAAAATTGAGTAGATTTGGGTAGTGGTGATGCCCTTGACACCATACTCCAGGGCATCAATTTACCATTGAACAAAGACATAATGTGCAAATTGAATGTATCATACCTAGTGGCAATCACATGCGGGGCATAGTCAGGGCCACTGGAATTATGCAACACTGCGGACGCAGAGTTTTGCGCATAATTATGGATTTGCCGCTTGTGCCACATAATCCATCATCTTCTGCTAAGTGTGCAGATTTTATCTAAAAGTTTATTTCTAGCTCAAACAGATCAAAAGCTACTAAAAACTTTCTGATGTGTTCCTGCTTAGTGTGCACATTGCAAAAGCTAACTGGTCATCTTTCAGTTGCGTATTGCTGTATTTGGTTGTTAAACTGGTGCTAAAGGCATGAAATCTTTGTCCAGACAGTATTACCATAAGTAAAAACGGCAATAAAGCAGAAATACTATCATAAAATGTGCTGCACTATGCTGCATAATTTGCCTTTTCGTGTTGCATTATTTGGTTGGACGCTGCCACATAATTCCAGTGGCATTGAGCATAGTGAATAAAAAGTGCAATGAAAAAAATAAGTAGTGCAAAATAAAATATAAAAGTTCATAAATGCACTGATGAAGTAGCAGGGTATAACCTCTCCTCAGATGTGTCTGTAAAACTGACCTTTTGATCTGAATTTTTGTTCAACATTGTGACCTTACTAACCAGAATGTGCTTGCCCGCCCTAATTAAGAATGATCAGTGACAGCGGGTATTAGCATGTGTGAGCTTGGCCTACGCCCAGGTAACTTATCTTTAGAGCAGCAGTCTTCTAAGGATGTGGGTGCACAGAAAATTGCATTCACACACCGTTTATAGACGCTGCTGGTGCCTGTGTCTGCGTTTTGACTGCTTTGCTTCTCATTGCTCTCCTTTCTCTTGCTCCCCCAATCACCCCCCCCCCCCCCGTATTTTTTCAACATACATACAATTAAATAGGACGAATGGGAGGGGGTGCTAAATTTGGTTTCGCCCAGGGCAGTCTCTGAGCAAAGGCCAGCTCTGCGAGAAAGAGTTCTTAGCGCATGCACATCACAGGAGCCCCAGGTACCCAGAGAGTGTCCCAGTTGTCCCAGTTACTGAGGACAGTCCTGGTTCGGCCCCACCTCCTTGAGACCGCTCTCGCTGAACGCGAATATGGCGCCCTCGAGCCGTCCCACAGGACAGCAGGAGCGACTGTCGCGCTGTTGTCCCTTCGGCTTCTTTTTCCTTTCCAGCTGTTCTATAATTCATGCCCATGCTCGCAATGAGAAAAAGGAAAAACGTCTATGATATTAAATATTCATGTTTTAATAGTTTATAACAAAATCGTAGATCAGGCCATACGTCAGCTACATGCCGGTCGTCAGCTCTTATCTGCGAGTCGCTGGCGCGCCCCCTGTTGCTTCGGGGTTACAGGGAGCGAGAACAACATTTCCTTCAGGCAAAGAATATCCGTCTTCTCTGCTTCAGCATCCCACGTGCGTGCCCTCCTCTCCCTCACATCTCTGTCGCCCCCACCACCACCGTCCAATGAAATACCAGTCTTTCTAGGTTGACCAGATTTTGAAAAGCAAAAACCGGGACAGCCCAGAAATAAAGGTAGGATTAAAGCCTTTAATCTTACTTCTACGTCTGGCCTGTCTCTGTTATGTGTAGCCTTATACATGAGTACCTACACATTATATATATATATATATATATATATATATATATATATATATATATATATATATATTACCTACTGGCGGTCGCCAGTAGGTATATATAGTTAGGATTTTTTCTCTATGGGTTTTTTGAAAATTCTATGTCTAATAACTTTGGCGTTTGTGGACGGAATTGGCTGAAATTTTCAGGAAAATGGCACATTTTGTTTCTGAGCAGCCCCTGAAAATTGGGGGGGGGTTCGTCCAGGGGGGGTCGAGAAAAAAGGGGGGTCCCAAAACGTGTTTTTAACATTGAGTTTTCCATAGGGCGGTTGGCCTCACTTTTAGCCCGAACGGCTGAATGGATTTGCACGAAACTTGGCAAAATTGTAGAGACTGGTAGCCCGATGTGCCTTTTTTAGGTCTCAATATATGTGCTCCAGTGGATTTTGAGAAATTAACGTTTAAAAAAAGATATATATTTGTAACAGCGGACCGGGCAGCGCTCCAGTTCGCGTACTTTTCGCGCAACAGAGCTTTGTGAAGCGAAGCTGATTGGTTCTCCGGCGTCTGTAAACATTCCAAACAGTCCGTAGCGGCCGCCATCTTGTCTCTCGGTAGGATCGAGAGACAAGCGGAGGCCAAACCGAAGGAGCAAATGACCATAAGGGGGCATAGTAGATCCTCCCTGACCGTTTAGGTTTGATGTGGAGGTTTTAAAAGGGCCCCGCGGGGCAAAAAAAAAAATAATAATAATAATCGAACAGCTGAATAGATTTGCACGAAACTTGGCAAAATTGTAGGGACTGGTAGCCCGATGTGCCTTTGCTAGATCTCAATATATGTGCTCCAGTGGATTTTGAGAAATTAACGTTCAAAAAAAGATATATATCTGTAACAGCGCACCGCTTCGCGTACTTTTCGCGTTACGGAGCTTTGCGAAGCGAAGCTGATTGGCTCTCCGGTGTCTGTAAACATTCCAAACAGTCCGTAGCGGCCGCCATCTTGTCTCTCGGTAGGATCGAGAGACAAGAGGAGGCCAAAGCGAAGGGGCAAATGACCATAAGGGGGCATAGTAGATCCTCGCTGACCCCCTAGGTTTGATGTGGAGGTTTTAAAAGGGCCCCGCGGGGCAAAAAAAAATAATAATAATAATAATCGAACGGCTGAATGGATTTGCACGAAACTTGGTAAAATATTAGGGACTGGTAGCCCGATGTGCCTTTGCTAGGTCTCAATACATGTGCTTCAGTGCATTTTGAGAAATTAACGTTCAAAAACAAGATATATATCTGTAACAGCGCTCCGCTTCGCGGAGATAAAATTATATCTGTATTACCTAGCTGTTGCTAACACCAGTTAGCGACGGCTAGTAGGAGATAGCGGCCATCTTGGGTCCCACTTTGCATGTGAGTGATATTTATCACTAATGACATGCAAAGTGGGCATGCCAAGATGTTAGCGACTGGAAACAGTCGCTAACATCGCTATCTCCTATTATCAACTTTTGGAAATATTCGAGATAAGTGCAGTTCTTAGCCATGTTATCCAATGGGAGGTGGATAACATGGCTAAGAGCATTAGCTCGGTAATGCATGAATATCGCTGAGTTTTCAGCGATATTAATGCATTGCGGTCGTTTTTTATCGTATTTGCGGTAAACCTTGATAATAGCAAGGTTTATCTGCGATAATTTCTGACGGTAAAAAAATCGTTGCTAAGCATCGTTAGGGATCAATATCGCTTAACTTTGGTAATATGCCCCAACGTCTGTTAACGTTCGATTCGAAGGAAATCAGGAAGTGTTGAAAAACATTGTCTGCGCCATCTTGTCTTTTTTCAAATGCCACACTTTTGTCGTGCACGGCAGCCATTTTAGATGCCTTGACCAGACCCACTCTGTGCACGCTGTCGATCCTTAGCATGGCTCCCCACCCTCGCAAGCATCTCCCCCAGGCAGTGGTCACCCCCGCTCTCTGTCTTATGCATGGGTAATAAACCTCCCCCCATCTGCGCTGCTCTTCCCTGAGAATCACACCCTGTGCCCGCCCGACACCTCCCTTTCGCCCTATTCACTACCGCACCCTCTGACACTCCTTTTCCTCTGTGTCCGATTGTCCAGGCTGGTCCTAGGGTATCAGCTAGCCCTGCAGATGTAGTTTATGGCCACAGCTGTAAAGAATCACCCCTCTTCAAAGGAGTTATAGTAGATCAAGGCCCACACTCGATGAGATCCGTCACAGCAGAAGCGTTGCTATTATCTGAAAACCATCCTGTATTGTGATTGGGGAGGGGACCGAGCCAGAAGCGGAAGATTCCAGGGATGACTCTTTGTACATCAAAGTTTTTACAATTATGTGTCACATTAAAAATATATAGCACTCCGACAAAGTAGTAAGATTATAAAACTTTAATAATTTATAAATATATACAAGAAAACAAAAATAGTAATAACATATAAACATTTTTAGGGAAAAACAACGAAGTAGCGGTCGGCTGTGCGAATAGTCCCAACGCAGCACAACGTCCAGATTTCCGGCGTGGGGCGTCGCGGGGGGTGGGTCATCAGTAGCAAACTGTTGTGCGAATAGTTCCAAGGCAGCAGAACTCGCTGAAATCTAGATGACACGAAAGTGATGTCTAGTAAGTTGCCACCCAGCAAATAACGGCGTGGGGCGTCGCGGGGGGTGGGTCATCAGTAGCAAACTGTTGTGCGAATAGTTCCAAGGCAGCAGAACGATGGCACCAAGGTGATGTCCAGTAAGTTGCCGCACTGGTTTTGGTATCCTACAATGCTGCTCCGAATAACGGCGTGGGGCGCCCCGGGGGAGGCGGCGTGAACGGGCCTCTCCAGGTGGAGTGTCATCTGTTGTAGTGGGGCGCCCCTTTACCGTTTTAGTTGCCATTCCGTCCGTTTTTGGTCCACTGTGTCAAAAGCCGCAATTCAGCTGAGTTGCGCCCACTCTTGCGGTGCAGCGATAGGCGGCTGTCACAGGACTCTCAAAATGGCGGCAGGCTCTTTCCTTTTTGGGCCTGGTCCACTGAAATGGCCCTGGGACACCTTGGAAATCGGACGCTTGTCTGCTAGGTCTTGGACCCCATTCTCGAAAGCGTCCCCTCCGCCTTGAGAATTCATCAAAAGTTTTGGGGGCCCCGACTCCTGCAGGCTTCTGGTGGGGAGCGGCTGCCATGATTGCTCGCGGAATGACCACGACGGAGCTACGAGATGGTGGTGCTCTCATGCTGACGCCAGCTTCGGTCTGAAACATCCAGAAACAAGGTGGGGCTTTCATCGTTTGGGAAAAAAAAAAAGTTTTCATCCAATGAAAAGTGTTGTTTTTAGGTCATATGATCAAGCCTTCCATCATTAGGAAACCAAAAGTAAAATGAACCAATGAAAAGTTTTATAAACAAGTCACATGACCTGTTATGCGGCATAGGGTATAAAATGCGGAGAAAATACGTTGGCACGTGAGGCGGCGTCAGTAGCGGACCGATGTGCGAATAGGCCGAAGGCAATACAACGCGCCAAGATCCGGATGGCACCGAGGTGGTGTCCAGCAAGTTGCAGCACTGGTGTGGCCATCCTACAATGCTGAAAGTCGGCGTGGGGCGCCCCGTTGGCCTGTGAGTTTGCGTCAGTAGCGGACCGATGTGCGAATAGGCCGAAGGCAGCACAACGCGCCAAGATCCGGATGGCACCGAGGTGGTGTCTAGTAAGTTGCCGCACTGGTGTGGCCATCCTACAATGCTGAAAGTCAGCGTGGGGCGCCCCGTTGGCCTGTGAGATGGCGTCAGTAGCGGACCGATGTGTGAATGGGGCCGAAGGCAGCGCAACAATATTTTCGGAATAGAAGACACCACTAGGCGCTGAGATGCCAAGATCCGGATGGCACCGAGGTGGTGTGTAGCAAGTTGCCGCACTGGTGTGGCCATCCTACAATGCTGAAAGTCGGCGTGGGGCGCCCCGTTGGCCTGTGAGTTTGCGTCAGTAGCGGACCGATGTGCGAATAGGCCGAAGGCAGCACAACGCGCCAAGATCCGGATGGCACCGAGGTGGTGTCTAGTAAGTTGTCGCACTTCTGTGGCCATGCTACAATGTTGAAAGTCGGCGTGGGGCGCCCCGTTGGCCTGTGAGATGGCGTCAGTAGCGGACCGATGTGCGAATGGGGCCAAAGGCAGCGCAACAATATTTTCTGATTTGAAGACACCACAAGGCGCTGAGATGCCAAGATCCGGATGGCACCGAGGTGGTGTCTAGCAAGTTGTGGCACTGGTGTGGCCATCGTACAATGGTAAAAGTCGGCGTGGGGCGCCCTGTTGGCCTGTGAGATGGTGTCAGTAGCGGACTGATGTGCGAATGGGGCCAAAGGCAGCGCAACAATATTTTCTGACTGACACCACAAGGCGCTGAGATGCCAAGATCCGGATGGCACCGAGGTGATGTCTAAGTTGCGGACTGATGTGCGAATGGGGCCAAAGGCAGCGTAACAATATTTTCTGTATGGAAGATACCACTAGGCGTTGAGATGCCAAGATTCGGATGGCACCGAGGTGATGTCTAGCAAGTTGCTGTACTGGTGTGGTCATCCTACAATGCTGAAACTCGGCGTGGGTCGCCCCATTAGCCTGTGAGATGGCGTCAGTAGCGGACCGATGTGCGAATAGGCCGAAGGCAGCACAACGCGCCAAGATTCGGATGTCACCGTGGTGGTTTCATAGTTGAGAGGCACTTCATCTGCAGTGGGGCGCCGAGATCCGGATGGCACCGAGGTGATGTCTAGCAAGTTGCTGTACTGGTGTGGTCATCCTACAATGCTGAAAGTCGGCGTGGGGCGCCCCATTAGCCTGTGAGATGGCGTCAGTAGCGGACTGATGTGCGAATGGGGCCAAAGGCAGCGCAACAATATTTTCTGAAGAGAAGACACCAAAAGGCGCTGACATTCCAAGATCCGGATGGCACCGAGGTGGTGTCTAGCAAGCTATGCAGTTGAGTTGTGTGCGCACTTGCGGCGAATAGGTCGAAGGCAGCATAACAATGTTTTCTGAATAGAAGACACCACAAGGCGTTGAGATTCGGTTACCACCGAGGTGATGTCTAGCAAGTTGCCGCACTGGTGTGGCCATCCTACAATACTGCTCCGAATAACGGCGTGGGGTGCCCAAAGGGGGGGGGGGGAGGCGGCGTGAATGGGCCTTCCTAGGTGGAGGCTCGTCTGCTGTAGTGGGGCGCCCCTTTACCGTTTCAGTTGCCATTCAGCTGAGTTTCGGCTGCTCTTGATGCTACAGCGACAGGCGGCTGCAAGAGGACTCTCAAAATGGCGGCCTGTTCTTTGGATTTGGGCCTGGTCCACTAAAATGGCCCTGGGACACCTTAGAACTCGGACGCTCGATTTTTTTTTCCTTTCCTGTACATGCAAAAAAAGGTAAATGCCCGGTACGTTACACGCTTCATCTGCCACGATGAACTCTCCAGAGGAACCGAAAAAAAATATAGTTGTGGTAACTATACCATGCATCGTCATATGGAGAGGTGGCACCAATTAATTATAGTGCTGCATAAAAGAGAGATTTGGAGGAGAACCCCTGACCTGCTAGTACATTCATCAAAGAAGTGGCACTGAGAGCTTCAGAGGCAAGGGAAACGGTCCCAAATATTTAGAAGAACTTTGGAAAGATTAAAATGACATGTTTAGATTGTGGCAAATTAATTTCATGTGGACAGATGAGTGTTACTCTAATAAATACAGCATATGAACATCATCATAGTCGATGGTTGGTAGAGACATTTTGACTATATCCTGGACCTGCCCGTCCTCGCCCAAAATGGCGCCGGAATAAATGGGACTCGTAACTCCTTGTTGTGTACTGGTTGCAGAACCTTGAAATCACGAGATACGTATGCAGTTTTGAAGCACATGGCGGGCGGGGACGAGAATTGATTGAATATTTCGACATCCCTATTGATATTAAGTTCTGATGTGTTATTGATTACTGTACTGTTGAAAGTTCGAATTAACGTCACCCATGGTACTTGCCCGCAAATGTATATCTAGATAATTTTATTGTAACTGGCCCTGTCGTATTTTAATTATAAAATGTACCTCCACCGATTCCGTAACTGTTAGACACCTTAGTTCTTGCAACCTAATGGCCCGCCCGTTACGTTCCTCTACAGTGTAAATGTCTATTCATCATATACGATTACAGTTTGCTCCGTGGCAGGCCCACGTGGTTATAGGCTCGTATTTGTATAATGACATTTTCACAATAAAGGTTTTTAAAAGAAAACATGGTAGTAGTATATACATTGGTAAAGTTTTTAATAATAGTCACTGTTTTAGAATCATTAAAAGGCAAGTGAAATAAAGCAGACCAATTACATGAAGGGTAAAAGGTATAATACGAAGGAACGCAGTAAAGATAAATGGTCAAGGGCTGTTGTGTTTTCTATTCCTGCAACATAAAGTGATCGATAAGAATCTCATATTCAGGCGTATCGGCGACTAAGACAGCAGGTCGACCCTCTTTTGCTCAACGGCTCCGTCATGGGACGAAGAAACGCTCTTTTTCTCGAAAAAAGAATATATTTTACTTGCAGGACAGTTGTAAAATTTCCGGGAAAGTACATTAGCCTGGAACATTATAACATATATTTAAGAAAAAATAATGTTCGGAAGTAATGAAAAGCGTAATTTTTAGGTCATATGACCAAGCCTTTCATCATTACAATAAGAAAAGTAAAATGAACCAATGAAAAGTTTTATTAACAAGTCACATGACTTGTTATGCTTACGTTACGCGCTGCGCGCCCCGGATGACTTCCGGATGCGCTAACGCGGCGCGTCATATGACACATTACGCGACAACGCAGGTCCAGAATATAGTCAAAATGTCTCCACCAACCAGCGGTCGGAACACAACCCCTTTCAGCAGGCTAAATAGTTCTGTTAAATGACAACAGAAGGGACAGGCAACAAGAACCATCAGTCAAAGAGGGGAGGGCTAGTTCTTCTCTACCGGGTTACATTGGGGCGCTACCGGAACTGATCAAATTGGTAGTCTACAGTGTTTCTGGATGTTTCAGACTGAAGCTGGGGTTAGCATGAGAGCAGCACCATTTCGTAGCTCCGTCGTGGCCATTCCGCAACCAATCATGGCAGCCGCTCTTTATCGTTATTTTGGGCGGGGTGGGTGGCGGAGCCGAGCTGTTTTGCAGCCATCATTGTGTGGAGTTCAGTTCATCTCACTAGTTTTGTATTTGTCATGAGGGGTTGTTCCTAATGTTTCTATTTTAGCGAGGTCAAAAAGAGATCCCATTAGTGGCCTACTGATTTTGCTCGATTCCTTTTCTTTTTTTTTACACGATTTTTCGTTATCTGCAAAGACTAAACAGAGTATTGCGACTCTGTGTTTGTTTGTAAATAGAGAATGAACCAAAGAGAACTAATTCTAAAACAGTAAATACTTGGATAACAATCAATCAAATGGAGAGAGAAGCAGGCACGACGGATTACAACGGGGGCAAAGGCCTGCGTTAACTACCTTTCACTATCTGCAAAGAGAGAGTACTCCTAATAGAAATGAGGGGGGGGGGCACCATTCAAAGCAGATCAGTGTGCATAAACACGAAAATGTTTTCACTTACCACGTACTTGACATTCGACAGCTTATGATATTTGCTATTAAAAAACCATTGAAATTCACTGAAAAAACCATAGGTTATAGACCATATATAGTTAGGAATTAGCATTTACAAAACCTTGAAAATTCACTGAAAAAACCATAGGTTATAGACCATATATAGTTAGGAATTAGCATTTAAAAAACCTTATTTTACTCACACAAAACCATTGAAATTCCATACATAGTTAGTTGCACTAACTATATATCGCGCACCCGCAATCCACTGCTGATCATGTCACATATTACATCATTCATGACATGGTCAGTGACATCACTGATGACATCACTGATGACATCTCAAATGACATCACTGATGACATCACTGATGACATCTCAAATGACATCACTGATGACATCACTGATGACATCTCAAATGACATCACTGATGACATCTCATTTGACATTACTGATCACATCACTGATGACATCATTCATGTGATAATACGATGAACCTCTTCAGACTCTAATATAACCTTAGATACACTCAGTGTAAACAGACACTCATAGACTGTCACTCATCCATGGAGTTACTCAGACACTTAGTCAGTCATGCAAAGAATCAATCACACCTCCATTTCCTCAACTATACAGTTATACACACCTTACTTATTCAAACATATACTAAAACATATTTACTCACTTATACAATCCTGGATACAAGTTCACAATGATCCATACAGCCACTCACACATTCACTGGCTCTTATGCACAGTTATTTATATATGTCAACTCTCACATGTACTGTGTTTTACATATGTACTTACTTTGACATGTAGCACTGAGATATCCATTCACTCACCAATACACTCATGCACACAGTCAACCGCCCATACAGCTGTTTCCACATGCACTTTTGAACCCATACATCTAGTCAATCAACTGCTCACACATCTATGCAGAGAGTCATACACCTCCCAGCCACCCACACACACACTCAGTCTCCCATACAAATGCTTGGGCAACCAATCAATAACCCATACAGTTAATCATATAGCTAATGATCAACACATGCAGCAGTTTACAGAACAACAGACATAATGATGCACAAATTAAGACAGTTTAGTCACTAACCCATGCACTCAGTGAGACACATTTAATCAGTCACTCATACAGTCAGCCATGCCCCTACTAAATCCTTCATCAAGACACTTATACATCCACTCATTCTTCAATATGTAAGACATATTTTAACTTTACAGAATTATACAGTCACTGGATGTAGTCATCAGTGATGTCATTTGAGATGTCATCAGTGATGTCATCAGTGATGTCATTTGAGATGTCATCAGTGATGTCATTTGAGATGTCATCAGTGATGTCATCAGTGATGTCACTGACCATGTCATGAATGATGTAATATGTGACATGATCAGCAGTGGATTGCGGGTGCGCGATATATAGTTAGTGCAACTAACTATATATGGAATTTCAATGGTTTTGTGTGAGTAAAATAAGGTTTTTTAAATGCTAATTCCTAACTATATATGGTCTATAACCCATGGTTTTTTCAGTGAATATATATATATATATATATATATATATATATATATATATATATATATATTACCTACTGGCGGTCGCCAGTAGGTATATATAGTTAGGATTTTTTCTCTATGGGATTTTTGAAAATTCTATGTGAAATAACTTTGGCGTTTGTGGTCGGAATTGGCTGAAATTTTCAGGAAAATGGCACATTTTGTTTCTGAGCAGCCCCTGAAAATTGGGGGGGGGGGGTTCGTCCAGGGGGGGTCGAGAAAAAAGGGGGGTCCCAAAACGTGTTTTTAACATTGAGTTTTCCATAGGGCGGTTGGCCTCACTTTTAGCCCGAACGGCTGAATGGATTTGCACGAAACTTGGCAAAATTGTAGGGACTGGTAGCCCGATGTGCCTTTTGTAGGTCTCAATATATGTGCTACAGTGGATTTTGAGAAATTAACGTTTAAAAAAAGATATATATCTGTAACAGCGGACCGGGCAGCGCTCCGGTTCGCGGACTTTTCGCGCAACGGAGCTTTGTGAAGCGAAGCTGATTGGTTCTCCGGCGTCTGTAAACATTCCAAACAGTCCGTAGCGGCCGCCATCTTGTCTCTCGGTAGGATCGAGAGACAAGAGGAGGCCAAAGCGAAGGGGCAAATGACCATAAGGGGGCATAGTAGATCCTCGCTGACCCCCTAGGTTTGATGTGGAGGTTTTAAAAGGGCCCCGCGGGGCAAAAAAAAAAAAAAAATAATAATAATCGAACGGCTGAATGGATTTGCACGAAACTTGGTAAAATATTAGGGACTGGTAGCCCGATGTGCCTTTGCTAGGTCTCAATATATGTGCTCCAGTGGATTTTGAGAAATTAACGTTCAAAAAAAGATATATATCTGTAACAGCGCTCCGCTTCGCGTGACGGAGGTTTGCGAAGCTGATTGGTCATTCTGTCACTGGGCTATAGTTGGGCTACATCTGGCTGATATTTGGGCTACATTTGTTTTTTTTGTCTCTGGCGGCCATCTTTGGGCTACATTGGGCTACATTGGGCTTCATTGGGCTTCATTGGGCTACATTGGGCTACATTTGGGCTCCAACATATATATAGGCCAATGTAGCCCAATATATATGTTTCAAAGTTAATTTTCGTAAAAACCACTGGAGCATATATCTTGAGACATAGCAAAGGCACATCGGGCTACCAGTCCCTACAATTTTGCCAAGTTTCGTGGAAATCCATTCAGCCGTTCGAGCTAAAAGTGAGTCCAACCGCCCTATGGAAATGAAGGAAATGAATGGGTAATTTGTAATTAGCAAATAGCTCATCGCAAACTAGGAATGGTAAAGAATCGCTATTTGTTCCTTAAAGTTCGCTATTTAGGAAATGCAAAAAACTTTGATGATACATATGGCGGTTCATCTCTAACAAGATAAGAAGCATAGGGATAGATTTATGATGACTGGCGCATCACCAGGGATGTGTTAGTCATTCTGTGCCGCTGTTCCGTCACCTATGGTGTGCTGCATTTACAATGCGGCGCATCATGGGGCAAAAACAGCACAGATGCGTGATGTATCTGTGCCGTAAAGGTGGCGCATTGCTGGAGTTGTATCGCAAGTGTGATGAAGCTCCAGCAAGAGTCGGGGGTGCCCCTGTCGCAGGGTTTCTGTTCTCACACAGAACTGTGGACAGAGGATTGGAACCTCGGCGAATTAGGGTGCCCCAAAACTCACCTTAGTAATCAAAAACCCCTTAGCAAGCTAGGTACAGTGTCACATTGGATATAACAAACTCTCAATGTTTAGACAATCCAGAATATGAACTTATAGTACCTCAGGATACGTGGAACTCATGAACAGTCGGTCGTTATATATTTCTTAGAAACCAGAACATGGAGTTAAGAAGAACACATGTGTATTTGAAATGTTTATTTACTAATGCCGTCTTCTCAGGCGTAGTATCTTAGATAATACAAGTACACATATTATCAGTAGCAAAATTACCAGCATAGTTACTAGTACATAAAAAGCGAATGGTGACAGTATGTTAACATGCTGTAAATGAATAAGGGTTAGCAACACTTATAAGCAGCCACGGGCCGTGGAGGGAGTTACGGTGGGGCAGGGAGGCGGGGAGGGGGAGGGGCAGGGTGGAGAGGGCTCCACCCTGCCCCTCCCCCTCCCCGCCTCCCTGCCCCACCGTAACTCCCTCCACGGCCCGCGGCTGCTTATATCTCACCCTCCCTAATACACATATTATATTATTTGCTAAGAAGGTCTGTTTGTGTTGGTTTAGGGTGTGCCCATACTTTAGTGTCTTAGATTTGAAGGAATCACATCAGCATACACCAGCTCTCTCTTCATGTGAACCGCATCAACTGTTGTGTATGTGTGTTCGGCAAAGCAATATAAAACCCGCCTCATGCCCAGAATTGGCAGAAGCTGCACTTATGTTATGAGTATGAAGTCGTGGAGATCAGACCTCATAACAATTCTGTATCGTGTTGTTCTTGAAACTTCAGCACTCGCTGTACAGATATAGTTTAACAAGCAAAGCAGATAGTAGAGGAATAACATATTATTCTCATGTAAACCACGATGAACTACTAGGTTGAAAGCTAAAGCAACAACTAAGTGTCGTGTGCAGAAGTTGCAAAAAAGGAAAAATGGCGTTTAAACCGGTAATGAGCCCATGCTAACTTAACACGGTGTAAAGATATCCAGGACCTAGATGACACCTCCCCATGATCCGGAAACGAACTGAATAAGATAATAGAAGTGCCATCTCATGAGAGCAGATTGCAACTTTATATGTGGACGGTCCGCAAGGTAAAACATTAAAAACTAGGAAAATTTAATGCTAAAGAAAAATAAAACAGCCAAGTACTTTATCGAGTCTTAAGCCAATAGGCAAGCTAAATAATAAAAACTTGACAAATAAGTCAATGAATTGTCAATGAAATGCTAGTACTCAGCATATCAAACATGAAAAAGGTCTATGACATAACTGTGTATGCAAAATAAGCTGCAACAGCCTCCAATAGGAAGTCACCGTCTTCATCCGAAAAAGTTCAGCCATCCAATTTAAAAGCGGAAAAGAACATACGTGCTCTCCCAGCACCGGATCCTCTATCACCATCAGAGGACAGCTCGGTGGGTTTTCAAGAAAGCTCTGTTCCAAGAAAGACTGTGTTGCCGCCAGTAAATTCCAGGGACCAATTAGTCCATGCATCAATGCCACAGCCATAATCCTTTCGCCAGGACAAACCAACTCGTGAGTAATGATAGGAGTCATCAGCTGATTAAAGTCGACGTCAGGAGAAACCGGTCCGCGGAGACACAAATCAATGGCCCAATCGAAATCACAGGTCAGGCAGTGAAATACAGGCTGGACACAGGTGAAGTAGGAGAATTGAAAAGATAATCCATATGCCGTGCTTAATATCGCCAACGGCATTGTGCCATAACATTCTAGCATGCGATTGCGGAACAGTGTCAGCAGCTGCAGGGCGGGAGCTTGCACAGGAGGGACATCCATATTTAAAAATGTAAAAAAGCACAAGAGCGTCCGCTGGTAATGCAAGTAAAAATGGGAATCCACGAAGCACAGTGGAAAAAAATAGAATGAAAGAAAGCAGGGATGACTCCAAAGATTTTCTCAAATGAAGTCACGAGACCACTGGTAACAACTTTAAAAAAGTGCGCCAGGCCCTTTGTGGAGGACGCGTTAAAGATAGTCCGAACCATCTTGCTGAAATGGAAAGGCGAATCTGTATTGAAAAGGGTCTGCACCTCTGTACGGGTGTTCGCTATGTGAAGCACGAAAGTTTCACGGGCCGAACTCAAGGCCACCTCTCTCTGAGACAAAAGAGCTCTTATTCTTGCCTTGCCGTTGAAATCTGCTCCCAAGGTTGGTATTTGTGGCCAGATTGAAAACTCCCTATGTTCATGTGTGGGAGGAAATAGAACATTTCTGCAGCAAATAACCCGTTCACTTACTGTTACGATAAAAGGAATACTTTTAATTAACCCAGAACAATCTTCATTATTGAGCATCAAATAACTACCATTTTCCAACAACTTGAACGTGGGGATGATAGCAGGAACTGGCGTGCCTTGCAACACGCAAGCCATATTTGGTCGGTGTTTGTTGCATGAACCGTGTAACTGTATGTGCCTACACATTAGTGAATGATCTGGCGTCTCAGTGCATTCCTCTCCATTCAGATAAACTTCTTGATCATCTTTGAAACATCTGTATGTGTATGGAAGCGACCAGACCTCATGAAGAAAAGCACTACCTAAAGGTTCATAACGACCTATTGGTATATATTTCATACAATTTGAAAACTTATATAAAGCAAAAGGCAGCGTTATTAAACCGTGGATAAGGCACGTTGCCAAAAAACCCGCAATCCTCTGCTGATGATGTCACTGAGCATGTCATGAATGATGTAATATGTGACATCATCAGAAGTGGATTACGGGTAATAGTATCTCTAGTTTACTCCCCTATAGCTGTCTTTCTTTTAACATAAGTGTCTGTTTCCTTCCCTTATACTTACTGTTCTTTTTAAAAAAAAAAAAATTTTGGTTCACTTCCGGTTCGCGTACCGGCGAGCGAACTGGGAAGCGAACTACGAGAAATAGAGGTTGGCACAGTTCCAAATATTGTACCAATTTTTTAATAACGGGGAGGTAGTTCTGAAAAGAACTTTTTTTTTAATTGTTTTTGTTGTTTTATATTTTTTTTATTATTTTTCTGAACATTTTTTTACTTTTTTTGAATTTTTCTGAACAGTTTTATATTTTTTTGGGTTTTTCTTGCAGGGGGCAATGAAAACGATTCATTGTAAAGGGCTCAACAGGAGCAACAAAACAAAAAAAAAGTATTTATTATTTGGGGCGTTTCGTACAAACTTGCATATGATAGTCAATAGCTCTGTTGATCAGAGTGATGCTTCTTTCTCCGTAGCAAATGAATCCATTGCAATGTACGCAGACGTGTTTTACTTCATGAAATCTCGTTTGAATATTTGGCACCATCTCCCTGCCCTCTGGTCCCGTTACTTCCGGTACAACAGATCTTCTGGCCATAATAGGGAGATTATCTAGGTCGTTACGAAACTGTGCAGCACTGTAGTTGTTAGGATGCCACCTAGTCATATGGCGATGCATTGTGTAGTTTCCGAAACTGTATTTTTTGTCAGTCCCTCTGGACAGTCTATCTTGACATATAAGGCAAGTTACGTATCTTGCATTTACTTTTTTCTGACCTTTGGGAATTTAAAAAAATTGCCAAATGAAGTTTTCTTTCCGGTGAGACGTCCTGGGCTCCTCAGGCAAAAAGTGCCTCTCTTCGTGCTCGTCGTCCTGTTCCTCTTCTTCCTCTTCTTGCTGAATTATAACTTGAGCAGGTGGTCCACTCTTCCTTGGATGTGGTGGAGGTGGTGGGGAAGCACCAGCTGAAGCTACTAAAGAAGCCATTGCTCACTGGTAACAAAGGGTCTTTCTCTCACAATGATGAAAGTCAGAGTGAGGAAAGAAGGAGGGATTTTCATCATTTGGGAAAAACAATAGTTCTCAACCAATGAAAAGTGTTCATTTTAGATTATATGACCTAGTCTTACATCATTAGGAAACCAAAAGTGAAATGAACCAATGAAAAGTGTTATTACCAAGTCACATGACCTGCTGTGTTTACGTTAAGCGCTGTGCAGGGCCTCCCGGTTTGCTTCCAGAAACCTGTGCTTTGCGACTCGGTAAGCGTACCAGTTCGCTAACGTAGCACGTCATATGACGTATCACGCGACAACGCGAAACGTCATGCGGACGGGAGGCGTCACGATGTTGTTTTCTAACGCGGCAGTTGCGGTAAAGAAACGTTTACCGGCTCGCGGTCTATTTCGCGGCATCAAGGTCAGCTAACGGGAAGCTTCCCGATTCGCGAAGCGGGAACGAAGAAAAAAAAATATTTTAAAAAAAAATTATTAATAAACATATAAAATATATTTTTGGGATTTAAAGAAGAATACATTTTACAGCTACAGATATTAGCTGTTAAAAAACCAATGAAATTCACTGAAAAAACCATAGGTTATAGACCATATATAGTTAGGAATTAGCATTTACAAAACCTTGAAAATTCACTGAAAAAACCATAGGTTATAGACCATATATAGTTAGGAATTAGCATTTAGAAAACCTTATTTTACTCACACAAAACCATTGAAATTCCATATATAGTTAGTTGCACTAACTATATATCGCGCACCCGCAATCCACTGCTGATGATGTCACATATTACATCATTCATGACATGGTCAGTGACATCACTGATGACATCACTGATGACATCTTAAATGACATCACTGATGACATCACTGATGACATCTCAAATGACATCACTGATGACATCATGACACACCAATACCAGTTACTACATACGCACTCACTGATTCCTACGTCTACACACACATTCACTCATTCACCCATACAATCACTCATACATACAGTCACTCATTATTACAACACTATCATATGCACTCATACACCTATGCAGACAGTCACACACTGCCACTCATCCATGGAGTTACTCACACACCAAGTCAGTCCTGTAAAGAATCAATCACACTTCCATTTCTTCATCTATACAGTTAAACACAGAACACCATACTTCAGTGACATCACTGATGACATCACTAATGACATCTGAAATGACATCACTGATGACATCTCAAATGACATCACTGATGACATCATGACACACCAATACCAGTTACTACATACGCACTCACTGATTCGTACGTCTACACACACATTCACTCATTCACCCATACAATTACTCATACATACAGTCAGTTATTATTAGAACACTATCATATGCACTCATACACCTAGTCACCTTTTTCAGTGAATTTTCAAGGTTTTGTAAATGCTAATTCCTAACTATATATGGTCTATAACCTATGGTTATATATATATATATATTCACTGAAAAAACCATAGGTTAGAGACCATATATAGTTAGGAATTAGCATTTAAAAAACCTTGAAAATTCACTGAAAAAACCATAGGTTATAGACCATATATAGTTAGGGATTAGCATTTAAAAAACCTTATTTTACTCACACAAAACCATTGAAATTCCATATATAGTTAGTTGCACAAACTATATATCGCGCACCCGCAATCCACTGCTGATGATGTCACATATTACATCATTCATGACATGGTCAGTGACATCACTGATGACATCACTGATGACATCTCAAATGACATCACTGATGACATCATCCAGTGACTGTGTGTTTCTGTAAAGTTTAAATATGTTTTACATATTGAAGAATGAGTAGATGTAGAAGTGTCTGGATGAAGGATTTAGTAGGTGCGTGACTGACTGTATGAGTGAGTGATTAAATGTGTCTCACTGAGTGCATGGGTTAGTGACTAAACTGTCTTAATTTGTGCATCATTATGTCTGTTGTTCTGTAAACTGCTGCATGTGTTGGTCAGTAGCTATATGAGTAACTATATGGGTTATTGATTGATTGCCCAAGTATTTGTATGGGAGACTGAGTGTGTGTGTGCCTGGCTGGGAGGTGTGTGCAGATCAATGTGTACTTGTATCAATGATTGTATAAGAGAGTAAGTATGTGTTAGTATATGTTTCAAAATGTAAGGTGCTCTATGTTTAACTGTATAGATTAGAAAATGGAAGTGTGATTGATTATTTACAGGACTGACTAGGTGTGTGAGTAACTCCATGGATGAGTGACAGAGTGTGAGAGTCTGTATAGGTGTATGAGTGCATATGATAGTGTTGTAAAGATGAGTGATTGTATGTATGAATGATTGTATGGGTAAATGAGTGAATGTGTGTGTAAACATAGGAATCACTGAGTGCGTATGTAGTAACTAGTATTGGTGTGTCAATGGTTTCAAAAATTATACTCTGTATTTAACACTGGGTGTAACAGAGGTTATATTAAAGTGTGAGGAGATGCATTGTATTGTCACATGAATGATATAATCAGTGATGTGGTCCTTGATGTCAAATGAGATGTCATCAGTGATGTCATCAGTGATGTCATTTGAGATGTCATCAGTGATGTCATTTGAGATGTTATCAGTGATGTCATTTGAGATGTCATCAGTGATGTCATCAGTGATGTCATTTGAGATGTCATCAGTGATGTCATCAGTGATGTCACTGACCATGTCATGAATGATGTAATATGTGACATCATCAGCAGTGGATTGCGGGTGCGCGATATATAGTTTGTGCAACTAACTATATATGGAATTTCAATGGCTTTGTGTGAGTAAAATAAGGTTTTTTAAATGCTAATCCCTAACTATATATGGTCTATAACCTATGGTTTTTTCAGTGAATTTTCAAGGTTTTTTAAATGCTAATTCCTAACTATATATGGTCTCTAACCTATGGTTTTTTCAGTGAATTTCAATGGTTTTTTAATAGCAAATATCATAAGCTGTCGAATGTCAAGTACGTGGTAAGTAAAAACATTTTCGTGTTTATGCACACTGATCTGCTTTGAATGCTGCCCCCCCCCCCCCTCATTTCTATTAGGAGTACTCTCTCTTTGCAGATAGTGAAGGGTAGTTAACGCAGGCCTTTGCCCCCGTTGTAATCCGTCGTGCCTGCTTCTCTCTCCATTTGATTGATTGTTATCCAAGCATTTACTGTTTTAGAATTGGTTCTCTTTGGTTCATTCTCTATTTACAAACAAGCACAGAGTCGCAATACTCTGTTTAGTCTTTGCAGATAGCGAAAAATCGTGTAAAAAAACAAAAGGAATCGAGCAAAATCAGTAGGCCACTAATGGGATCTCTTTTTGACCTCGCTAAAATAGAAACATTAGGAACAACCCCTCATGACAAACACGAAACTATTGAGATGAACTGAACTCCACACCATGATGGCTGCAATACAGCTCGGCTCCGCCACCCACCCCGCCCAAAATAACGATAAACTCTATGCAAATTTTACAAATATATACAACACAACAGCAAAGTAACAGGGTAAAACATTTTATTAAACAACTATTTACATAACTATTTTATACTTTTTGTTGCCCGATCCGGCTAGCTCAATCGATCGAGCATGAAACTCATGCACTCTGATGGTTCAAAGTTTTGAGGAGTGCTTGTAACACTGTCTGAAGCCTATTTGCACTTGCTTCACCTTCACTATTCTCAAAGTAAAGTGGGGGCTGTTTGAGGACGTGACTGCATTTGTGAACAATGTAATGCGGTGCCACCCTGAACCGCTTGACGGAGGCCCCCGAGGGACGGTGTGATGGCGCGGACTCGGAGGGGGCGCTTGGCTCCGGCTCCCTCCCCAAGTCGTGTTCTCCTGGTGTAGCCTGAGATCGCCCCCGACATAGGTGGCCGGCTCCCGGGATCAAGCGGAACTTTTTGCCTTTTGGTAACTCTTCCATTCTTGACCTTGTCCCACAATCCGTTTCACCTAAAGACACGCTGTAGTGGGGCGCCCCTTTACCATTTCAGTTGCCATTCCGCCCGCTTTTGCTACACTGTGCCTCTTCCGCTATTCAGCTGTTTACCGCCCGCCCTTTCGACTACAGCGTCTCGCTCACCAGGTAGTTGAGTTGCTCCCGCTCTTGCGGTGCAGCGATAGCCGGCTGCCACAGTACTCTCAAAATGGCGGCCGGCTCTTCAGATTTGGGCGTGGTCCACTAAAATTGCCCTGCGACACCTTGGAACTCGGACGCTTGTCTGCTAGAGATTGGGCTCCATTCTCGAAAGTGTCCCCTCAGCCTTGAAGATTCTACAAAAGTCTTGGGGGCCCCCGACTCCCGCAGGCTTCTGGTGGGGAGCGGCTAGCATTATTGCTCGTCGAATGGCCACGACGGAGCTAGGAAATGGTGGTGCTCTCATGCTAACGCCAGCTTCAGTCTGAAACATCCAGAAACACTGTAGACTACCAATTCGATCAGTTCCGGTAGCGCCCCAACGTGACCCGGTAGAGAAGAACTAGCCCTCCCCTCTTTGACTGATGGTTCTTGTTGCCTGTCCCTTCTGTTGTCATTTAACAGAACTATTTAGCCTGCTGAAAGGGGTTGTGTTCCGACCGCTGGTTGGTGGAGACATTTTGACTATATTCTGGACCTGCGTTGTCGCGCAATGCGTCATATGACGCCCCGCGTTAGCGCATCCGGAAGTGATCCGGGGCGCGACGCGCAGCGCGTAACGTAAGCATAACAGGTCATGTGACTTGTTAATAAAACTTTTCATTGGTTCATTTTACTTTTCTTATTCTAATGATGAAAGGCTTGGTCATATGACCTAAAAATTACGCTTTTTATTACTTTCGAACATTATTTTTTCTTAAATATATGTTATAATGTTCCAGGCTAATGTACTTTCCCGGAAAATTTACAACTGTCCTGCAAGTAAAATATATTCCTTTTTCGAGAAAAAGGGCGTTTCTTCGTCCCATGACGGAGCCGTTGAGCAAAAGAGGGTCGGCCTGCTGTCTTAGTCGCCGATACGCCTGAATATGAGATTCTTATCGATCACTTTATGTTGCAGGAGTAGAAAACACAACAGCCCTTGACCATTTATCTTTACTGCGTTCCTGCGTATTATACCTTTTACCCTTCATGTAATTGGTCTGCTTTATTTCACTTGCCTTTTACTGATTCTAAAACAGTGACTATTATTAAAAACTTTACCAATGTATATACTACTACCATGTTTTCTTTTAAAAACCTTTATTGTGAAAATGTCATTATACAAATACGGGCCTATAACCACGTGGGCCGGCCACGGAGCAAACTGTAATCGTATATGATGAGTAGACATTTACACTGTAGAGGAACGTAACAGGCGGGCCATTAGGTTGCAAGAACTAAAGTGTCTAACAGTTGCGGAATCGGTGGACGTACATTTTATAATTAAAATACGACAGGGCCAGTTACAATAAAATTATCTAGATATACATTTGCGGGCAAGTACCATGGGTGACGTTAATTCGAACTTTCAATAGTACAGTAATCAATAACACATCAGAACTTAATATCAATAGGGATATCGAAATATTCAATCTATTCTCGTCCCCGCCCGCCATGTGCTTCAAAACTGCATACGTATCTCGTGATATCAAGGTTGTGCAACCAGTACACAACAAGGAGTTACGAGTCCCATTTATTCCGGCGCCATTTTGGGCGAGGACGGGCAGGTCCAGGATATAGTCAAAATGTCTCTACCAACCATCGACTATGATGATGTTCATATGCTGTATTTATTAGAGTAACACTCATCTGTCCACATGAAATTAATTTGCCACAATCTAAACATGTCATTTTAATCTTTCCAAAGTTCTTCTAAATATTTGGGACCGTTTCCCTTGCCTCTGATGCTGTCAGTGCCACTTCTTTGATGAATGTACTGGCAGGTCGGGGGTTCTCCTCCAAATCTCTCTTTTATGCAGCACTATAATTAATCGGTGCCACCTCTCCATATGACGATGCATGGTATAGTTACCATAACTATATATTTTTTCGGTTCCTATGGAGAGTACATCGTGGCAGATGAAGCGTGTAACGTACCGGGCATTTACCTTTTTTTGCATGTACAGGAAAGGAAAAAAAATTTGAGCGTCCGAGTTCTAAGGTGTCCCAGGGCCATTTTAGTGGACCAGGCCCAAATCCAAAGAACAGGCCGCCATTTTGAGAGTCCTGTTGCAGCCGCCTGTCGCTGTAGCATCAAGAGCGGCCGAAACTCAGCTGAATGGCAACTGAAACGGTAAAGGGGCGCCCCACTACAGCAGACGAGCCTCCACCTAGGAAGGCCCGTTCACGCCGCCTCCCCCCCCCTTCGGGCACCCCACGCCGTTATTCGGAGCAGGATTGTAGGATGGCCACACCAGTACGGCAACTTGCTAGACACCACCTCGGTGCCTACCGAATCTCAGCGCCTTGTGGTGTCTTCTATTCAGAAAACATTGTTGTGTTGCCTTCGACCTATTCGCCGCAAGTGCGCACGCAACTCAGCTGCATAGCTTGCTAGACACCACCTCGGTGCTAACCGAATCTCAGCGCCTTGTGGTGTCTTCTATTCCGAAAATATTGTTGCGCTGCCTTTGGCCCCATTCGCACATCGGTCCGCTACTGACGCCATCTCACAGGCCAACGGGGCGCCCCAGGCCGACTTTCAGCATTGTAGGATGGCCACACCAGTGCGGCAACTTGCTAGACACCACCTCGGTGCCATCCGGATCTTGGCATCTCAGCGCCTTGTGGTGTCTTCTATTCAGAAAATATTGTTGCGCTGCCTTTGGCCCCATTCGCACATCGGTCCGCTACTGCCGCCATCTCACAGGCCAACGGGGCGCCCCACGCCGACTTTCAGCATTGTTGGATGGCCACACCAGTGCGACAACTTGCTAGACACCACCTCGGTGCCATCCGGATCTTGGCATCTCAGCGCCTTATGGTGTCTTCTATTCAGAAAATATTGTTGCGCTGCCTTTGGCCCCATTCGCACATCGGTCCGCTACTGCCGCCATCTCACAGGCCAACGGGGCGCCCCACGCCGACTTTCAGCATTGTAGGATGGCCACACCAGTGCGACAACTTGCTGGACACCACCTCGGTGCCATCCGGATCTTGGCGCATTGTGCTGCCTTCGGCCTATTCGCACATCGGTCCGCTACTGACGCCGCCTCACGTGCCAACGGATTTTCTACGCTTTTTATACCCTATGCCGCATAACAGGTCATGTGACTTGTTTATAAAACTTTTCATTGGTTCATTTTACTTTTGGTTTCCTAATGATGGAAGGCTTGATCATATGACCTAAAAATAACACTTTTCATTGGATGAAAACTATTTTTTTTTCCCAAACGATGGAAGCCCCACCTTGTTTCTGGATGTTTCAGACTGAAGCTGGCGTCAGCATGAAAGCACCACCATCTCGTGGCTCCGTCGTGGTCATTCCGTGAGCAATCATGGCAGCCGCTCCCCACCGGAAGCCTGCAGGAGTCGGGGGCCCCCAAGACTTTTGTAGAATCCTCAAGGCGGAGGGGACACTTTCGAGAATGGGGTCCAAGACCTAGCAGACAAGCGTCCGATTTCCAAGGTGTCCCAGGGCCATTTCAGTGGACCAGGCCCAAAAAGGAAAGAGCCTGCCGCCATTTTGAGAGTCCTGTGACAGCCGCCTATCGCTGCACCGCAAGAGTGGGCGCAACTCAGCTGAATTCCGGATTTTGACACAGTGGACCAAAAGCGGACGGAATGGCAACTGAAACGGTAAAGGGGCGCCCCACTACAGCAGACGAGGCTCCACCTGGGGAGGCCCGTTCACGCCGCCTCCCCCCCCCCCCCCGGGGCGCCCCACGCCGTTATTCGGAGGGCGGCAACTTACTGGACATCACCTTGGTGCCATCCACATTTCAGCGCGTTCTGCTGCCTTGGAACTATTCGCACAACAGACCGCTACTGACGACCCACCCCCCGGGACGCCCCACGCCGGATACCCAAATCAGTGCGGCACCCAGGCAACATCACCTGGGTGCCGTCCAGAAATCTGGACGTTGTGCTGCCTTGGGACTATTCGCACAACCGACCGCTACTGACCATTGTTCCTTCATTTTCCCTAAAAATGTTTAAATGTTTTTACTGTTTTTGTTTTGTTGTATATATTTATAAGTTATTAAAGTTTTATAATCCTACTACTTTGTTGGAGTGCTATATATTTTTAATGTGACACATAATTGTAAAAACTTTGATGTACAAAGAGTCATCCCTGGAATCTTCCGCTTCAGGCTCGGTCCCCTCTCCAATCACAATACAGGATGGTTTTCAGATAGTAGGAACGCGTGTGGTGTGACGGATCTCATCGGGTGTGGGCCTTGATCTACTATAACTCCTTTGAAGAGGGGTGATTCTTTACAGCTGGGGCCATAAACTACATCTGCAAGGCTAGCTGATAGCCTGGGACCGGCCTGGACAATCGGACACAGAGGAAGAGGAGTGTCAGAGGGTGCGGTAGTGAATAGGGCGAAAGGGAGGTGTCGGGCGGGCACAGGGTGTGATTCTCAGGGAAGAGCAGCGCAGATGGGGGGAGGTTTATTGCCCATGCATAAGACAGAGAGCGGGGGTGACCAGTGCCTGGGGGAGATGCTTGCGAGGGTGGGGAGCCATGCTAAGGATCGACAGCGTGCAGAGAGTGGGTCTGGTCAAGTCATCTAAAATGGCTGCCGTGCACGACAAAAGTGTGGCATTTGAAAAAAGGCAAGATGACGCAGACAATGTTTTTCAACACTTCCTGATTTCCTTCGAATCGAACGTTAACAGACGTTGGGGCATATTACCAAAGTTAAGCGATATTTATCCCTAACGATGCTTAGCAACGAATTTTTTACCGCTAAGCATCGTCAGAAATTATCGCAGATAAACCTTGCTATTATCAAGGTTTATCGCAAATGCGATAAAAAACGGCCGCAATGCATTAATATCGTTGAAAAGTCAGCGATATTCATGCATTACCGAGCTAATGCTCTTAGCCATGTTATCCACCTCCCATTGGATAACATGGCTAAGAACTGCTCAGGGCAGGTGTTACTTTTTGGAGATATTCGCGCTTAGCGCGAATATCTCCAAAAGTTGGTCATAGGAGATAGCGATGTTAGCGACTGTTTCCAGTCGCTAACATCTTGGCATGCCCACTTTGCATGTCATTAGTGCTAAATATCACTGACATGCAAAGTGGGGCCCAAGATGGTCGCTATCTCCTACTAGCGGTCGCTAACTGGTGTTAGCGACAGCTAGGTAATACGGAGATAATTTTATCTCCGCTTTCTTGGCTTTTTAAAGCCAAAAAAGCGGAGATAAACCCCCTTGATAATATGCCCCGTTATCTCTCCCACACTACCGGTCCCCCTGGGCTTAAACGCCGAGATGGTAGGGACTGCATCCCGTGAAGATAGGCCGAGACGTCACTCAGCAGAAAAAAAAGTTTTAAAAAAGTCTATAAACATACAATAAGTTAAAAGTCAATCATTCTTCATTCCTTGTAGTACGCTCCCCAGTCCGCTTCCCGTTACGCTAACCGGGCGCACCCCACCAAAAAAACGATTTTTTTTTTTTTTTTTTGCCCCGCGGAGCCCTTTTAAAGCCTCCACATCAAACCTATGGGGTCAGGGAGCATCTACTATGCCCCCTTATGGTCATTTGCCCCTTCGCTTTGGCCTCCTCTTGTCTCTCGATCCTACCGAGAGACAAGATGGCGGCCGCTACGGACTGTTTGGAATGTTTACAGACGCCGGAGAACCAATCAGCTTCGCTTCACAAAGCTCCGTAACGCGAAAAGTACGCGAAGTGGAGCACTGCCCGGAGCGCTGTTACAGATATATATCTTTTTTTGAACGTTAATTTCTCAAAATCCACTGGAGCACATATATTGAGACCTAGCAAAGGCACATCGGGCTACCAGTCCCTACAATTTTGCCAAGTTTCGTGCAAATCCATTCAGCCGTTCGATTATTATTATTTTTATTTTTTTTTGCCCCGCGGGGCCCTTTTACAACCTCCACATCAAACCTAGGGGGTCAGGGAGGATCTACTATGCCCCCTTATGGTCATTTTCCCCTTCGCTTTGGCCTCCTCTTGTCTCTCGATCCTACCGAGAGACAAGATGGCGGCCGCTATGGACTGTTTGGAATGTTTACAGACGCCGGAGAACCAATCAGCTTCGCTTCACAAAGCTCCATAACGCGAAAAGTACGCGAACTGGAGCGCTGCCCGGTCCGCTGTTACAGATATATATCTTTTTTTGAACGTTAATTTCTCAAAATCCACTGGAGCACATATATTGAGACCTAGCAAAGGCACATCGGGCTACCAGTCCCTACAATTTTGCCAAGTTTCGTGCAAATCCGTTCAGCCGTTCGGGCTAAAAGTGAGGCCAACCGCCCTATGGAAAACTCAATGTTAAAAACAAGTTTTGGGACCCCCCTTTTTTCTCGGCCCCCCCTTGACGAAACCCCCCCAAATTTTCAGGGGCTGCTCAGAAACAAAATGTTCCATTTTCCTGAAAATTTCAGCCAATTCCGTCCACAAACGCCAAAGTTATTAGACATAGAATTTTCAAAAAACCCATAGAGAAAAAATCCTAACTATATATACCTACTGGCGACCGCCAGTAGGTAATATATATATATATATATATACATTTAGATAGATAATGGTACAGGAGCACTCACGGGGTAAAATTCACTCCATTTATTTGCGAGTAGATGCGTTTCTGCGTTGGCATTCCTAAATTCCTCAATTCTCGCTTTATCTGAAATAACATGGCCACCTTGGCTTTTAAAACTCAGGTGATAAACTACCACTGGAGGATTACTGGTGGTAGGTGAAAGCGGACTATCACCATCCAGTTCGTAAGGCAATATCTGTGGCTGTCATGACTGTGTGGTTCTGAGTTTTTAAAGCCAAAGTGGCCATGCTATTTCAGATAAAGTAAGAATTGAGGAAGTCAAAGCCAAAACTTATCTACTTAAAAAAACAGTGGAGTGAATGTTACCCCGAGTGTGTTCCTGTGCCGTTCTTTGGGCCTTTTTTTGTGTATACAACGTGGGTCCACCCCCGCGATATGGATGCACCAGTACTGTGTTTGGTAAGCTACTGAAGGGACTTGAATAGATGGATGTATAGATGGATGTTTAAATACACGTGTGTATAACTACACATGCTTGTATACGTATGTGTGTGCATTACGCTTACTTTCTAAGAGGGCCGGTTGAAATGTGAGCCTCCACAACACTATGATCAATTTGCAGGTTCACACGACCCTCATTTAAAAACTGGGACATTTCTTTGTTTTAGACTAAAGTGTCAGGACACCGGGAAGTCCTTCAAAAACCAGGATGTCTGGTCACTGAAAGTGAAGGGGTATAGTAAAGGCTTATAGTGAACAGGTATAGCAAAGTGGTATAGTGAAGAGGTAAAGTGAAAGGGTATAGCAAAATGGTATCATGAAAGGGTATAGTGAAGGGGTATAGCGTAGGAGGTATAGTAAAGGGTATAGTGAAGGGGCATAGTGAACTGGCATAGTGAGCAGGTATAGTGAGCAGGGACATTGATGGAACGGAGGCAGAGAGTGCTGGTAAAGGCAGGGAGAGTAGGGTATGCATTACAGCAAATAAGAGGACACAGAGAGAAGGGGCAAGAGAGAGTTAGGGCCTCATTTATGAGGAATCGGCATAGGGCAGTGCTACAAATCTTCTTGCTTCACTGCCCTATGCCAAAGTGAAAGGCAAGAAATGTGCTTTATATTTGAAATATGGTGCATTCCTGTCCTTTCTTCCTGCTCTGGTGCACAATTTGCTGCATCAAGTGAGGGGGCGGCCGCTTTAATTGCTGCATTTGAGGAATAGCTCCGCCTCTGACAACACGAGAGTGGTGCTGTCTGCACGGGTGATTAAGGGAGGCGAGCAAGAGACAGCGATGCTGTTGGTGGCAGGTGGACATGGGAGCAGTTGTCCTTAACTCCGACAATATACGGTTGTCCTTAACTCCGACAATATACAGTGTTCCTAAACAAGTGATTGTGTGTTCTCAAATTTCTGCATAAAAGGACTGCTGGGTACCCGCAGGTAAAAGATGTTGCATCACCCTCTTGCTGCGGGATACAATTCTGTGTATAGGAAATCGAAAGCTGGGGAGATTGTGGTGTAAGGGGCAGAGCTGCCGTACATTAATGTGGTAAGCCGGGCTCGAGTCTCGGCGGGTTGCGCAACATCCGGTCATTTGGTGCAGGGCTCCTGAGCCCGAATGGCAACTGGTGCTCATGTACTTCACCTCGATACCAGTACAATGCATTTATTTCACATGAGTGTAGACTTGGGAAAGGAGACCGAAATACATGGTAAGGGAAAAGTGTTGTAAATCCCCAATTCCTAGCAGAAGACCCCGGACCTCCACCGCTATTGGGTCGGAGCATTTGCCTGTGTGATACGATGGTCTGTTGTTGTACTGATGTTCCAGTAACGCAAAATGGTACTGCTTTGTGAGACAAGGAGTACGACTGGGCGCAGGTCGCTCTGCTTTGTAATGTCACAAAGCGCAAAACAGGGTTCAGTTGGCTGTAATGGGGGGAAGTATGAAACAGGAGGTAGGCGGCTGCACTACATCATTGGAGCAGGGGGCCCTAGAATATATTAGGTTACACCATGGTCCACGGCTGCTGGAAGTTCAATAAGGAACAAGGGGCAGTCGGCAGTGTACTATGGTGATAGAGGGTGGTCGACTATACTAAGTTAGACTATCGTCTACATTGGTATTGCTGATATTCATGTAAGGCAGGGTATAGCCAGTGGAGGGCCAGTCTGACAGAGTGCGCTCGTCTATATAGTTTAATATGATGATCTGCTGTGGTAGCCAGCTACCGGGCACGTTAGTAGGCTCCAAACCCAGGATGATGGGATGCGGGGGCAGAAGCCCACCCATCTCAGTGGGGGGGTCCCACAGGATATGATGAACACATTAGGGTTGTGAGTGGGATACAAGACTTCCTTCATTCTAAACCGGTGGTACAGAGCTGGTTAATCACTTAGAGAACCCTTGGGTAGACTCGTGGATGGACTTCTGGAAGAGAATTATTAAATGTAGGTCACTCCTCACTTAGCCCTTCCTTCGTAAATAGACTTAGGTTCATCAGGGAGGGTAGATTTATAAGGCACTAGGCGAGCAATTTTGCCCAGCTTCTATCAGGGGATGTGTTTATGCATATTAGCAAGATAGGGCTTTGAAACTGTATCAGGCTGGATAATACTGTTCGTAAAGTTATACAATGTGCTTTATCACCAGTATTACGAGGATAGCAGTACATTCCTTATGCGTGGATTATGCAAGATAGGTCCGGCCGTCGGGGGGGCTTTGATTGCCCTAATGGTAGAACTGTACGGCAGCAGGTGCTTCATTGGCTGCAGTCGATTCCTTTAGAATTGGGGCAGCAGCCGTAACAGCGAAGGCAGGCTCATCAGCTAGCACTGTGAGGAGAATGGGATACTGGTGGTCGGCGGGGTTTCGCCATTGTATCAAGCCGAGGTGGCTGTTATATGTTGTTGGAAAATTGGTCATGACTGTGCCTGACTTTTCCATTTCTCTCCCGTTCATTAGGGGCCCTGCCAAGGTGGTAGGGGTACTGGGGCATTCTTCCCTGACGGTCGTGGCTGGGCTGCTAACGGAGTGTGCCGGACTGGGGAGGGTCTGGCCCTTGGCGGACTTCGCATGGTCGGGCATGATGCCTCGCAGGGCGAGGCCCCCTGAGCGTGGCCAAGAGCCTGGAATGTCTCAGTGAGACGGCCCAATGGGAAATGGGCCGGGTTGTGCTCAGCGCAGGGCCACTCGCATCACGTTCCACACCGAATGGTTCAGGTGAGGTGATGTATCACAAGGATGGACCCTGAGCATGGACAAGAGCCTGGAATGCCTTGGGGAGATGGCCCAAGGGGGAATGGACCGGGTAGTGCTCAGCGAAGGGCCGCTCGTGTCACATTCCATACCGAATAGATATCGGTGAGGTAATGGATCACAATGAGGGAATACAGTTATCAGCATTGGTACAGATACCTGATTCGCGGAAGGGTTGTCGGTCTTTCAGGGTGCAGGTGGGGAAGGTGATGGACCTGTGGGCCCGGGTCACCTTTGTGGCGGTAGAAAGACCTTGGAACAGTAAAATTGACCGACGGAATGGACGGGAGTCCGCCTTGCGTACTCCCTAGGCCAGCACTGAGGGGGGAGACGGTAAGCTCTCCGATGGAAAATAAGGCCCCGGCTGGGGAGGCTAGGGCGACAGGTTACGAGCCTCCTGGGTTCCTGGGCAGCCTGGTGGTCTGAGGGTGGGCCCCTGGAGAGGGCGGACAAGGATCAGAGGGTTGGGGGCCCACTCCTCATGGGCGCAGGTGGGTTGTACCTTGCGTGGATACTCTGCATGGAAGAAGTGAGCTGGAAGCCCCCTTAGTGCTGGAGGACTAGAATCTGGCTAAAGAAGATCTGCAAAAGTCGATATTAAAATTGTGTTGATAAACTATAAATGCATTAGAAATGCCTTGTCGTGTTGTCGATAATAAAATTGTGTTGATAACTGTAAATAATGCATTTGAAATGCCTTGTCATGTTTATGAAATGTCAACTATTAAACATGGCCGTTTTACACCCACGCAAATCTCTTTTGATGATTTAATGTGGGTTGTTAGGTTATCAGGAGGGAGCGGGGAGCATACTGGGGGATCCGGGTCCTATGATAAGCGCGAGTATCACAGAGCGCGCACCTAGGACCCGGCCCCCCGGCCCCCGCCCCTACCTCAGCTAGTCCAGGGGCGGCCGGTCAGCCCCAATGGGCGACAGGCCACTTAGTTCTTCCGGGGGGAGGGGTGACGCACTTCCTGTGGAGGCAGAGGCTGGGGACCTATTTAGGTTCCGGGGGCAGGGACCCCAGCCTCTCCTTCCGCTGCAGCTCCGGACCGGTTGCGCGTCTCCCTCTCCCCTCCACCACCTTTTGTAATTTTAACTCCCACCCACCCTTCCCTTTAACTCAGTAGGTAGGAGGGGCGTGTTGCGGTAGAAAGACCTTGGAACAGTAAAATTGACCGACGGAATGGATGGGAGTCCGCCTTGTGTACTCCCTAGGACAGCACTGAGGGGGGAGACGGTAAGCTCTCCGATGGAAAATATGGCCCCGGCTGGGGAGGATAGGGCGACAGGTTACGAGCCTCCTGGGTTCCTGGGCAGCCTGGTGGTCTGAGGGTGGGCCCCTGGAGAGGGCGGACAAGGATCAGAGGGTTGGGGGCCCACTCCTCATGGGCGCAGGTGGGTTGCACCTTGCGTGGATACTCTGCATGTAAGAAGCGAGCTGGAAGCCCCCTTAGTGCTGGAGGACTAGAATCTGGCTGAAGAAGATCTGCAAAAGTCGATATTAAAATTGTGTTGATAAACTATAAATGCATTAGAAATGCCTTGTCGTGTTGTCGATAATAAAATTGTGTTGATAACTGTAAATAATGCATTTGAAATGCCTTGTCATGTTTATGAAATGTCAACTATTAAACATGGCCGTTTTACACCCAGGCAAATCTCTGTCGATGATTTAATGTGGGTTGTTAGGTTATCAGGAGGGAACGGGGAGCATACTGGGGGATCCGGGTCCTATGCTACTTACTACCAGTGGGCGTGCCTCTTTAGGCAGCAAGGGAAGAATTTTACGCAGCATGCGTAACAAAGCAAAGCAGACATTGGCGGTCTTATTAGCCTGTGATTCCAACTGGAGGTCCTTGTCAATCAGCACCCCCAGGTTACGTACTTTGCTCACCGGAATCAGTGGTTCCTCCTCTGGAGTCAGCCTAAATTCAGATGGAAATTGTCTAGGTGGCCTACCCGAGGAGCAATAAACCACCTCGGTTTTTCCTGCGTTAAACTGTAGGGAGTTCCTACTAAGCCAGTTAGCTGTCTTCCGCATACATTCCTGGAACAGATCAAGGGATACAGCATTGGCACCCTCCAATGAGAATGCCAATTGTGTATCATCCGCGTAATTAACTGTGCAGACTCCGGCAGACTTTATAATGGGGAGCAAGGGCTGCAAATAAATATTAAATAAGATGGGACTAATTGCAGACCCCTGTGGAACCCCATGGGTTACTGATGTTTTCCTGGCAGTGAAAGGAGCCAGTGTTACCACATGATGACGTCCTGCCAGGTAGGATTGCAGCCATTGCAGTGCCCGCCCCCTCACTCCCAAATTCTGCAGTCTTTCCAACAGGATTAGATGGTTCTATCCGCAGGTTGTCCAACATTGTAACCAAGGCCGTCTCCGTTCCGTGACCGGGGCGGAAGCCGAACTGGTCTTTATCAAGCAAGGAGTTTTCCTCCAGGAAACGCGACAGTTCCCTACTAACTGTTTTCTCCAGAATCTTCACTGGGTAAGGTAGGAGGGAAATGGGTCTAAAATTGGCCGGTACCGAAGGATCTAGGGAAGGCTTTTTAATCAGAGGAGTCACCGTTGCCAGTTTCCATTCCTGTGGAACCTCTCCTTTATCCAGGGACTGATTACAAATCTGTCTCAGCCAAGGGAGAGTGTCACGGCCATAAGACTTCCATATTCTGGAGGGGAAGGGGTCATTTGGGGAGCCTGAGGATACACTCTCTACCAGACTATCAAAGGCCTCTTTTGGTAGGGTTTGGAAATTATTCAGAGAGGCCAATTGTGATTGAGCTTCCGCTCCCATCTGTACCGAAATAAGTTGGTCCGTCGTATTGTTAACAGTGAGGCTACCACAGTCTTAGTGATTTTGTCTTGGAAATGTGAGGCAATCGCATCACAAAGTTCTTGTGATGCAGCCACTTTATTATCCAGACATTTAGGAGCGGATAGCGCTTTAGTGATTTCAAAGAGAGCTTTTGTCCCGTTAGATGCATGGGCAATTGAGCTAGCGTAGAAGTCAGCCTTAGCCTTAAGGATACTTTCCTTATAGTGCAGCTGTCTCCGTCTTAGTTCCGTTTTATCTTCCTCCCCATACCCATTCCTCCATTTTCTTTCCGCCTTCTTACGAAGCAGCCGGAGCTGGAACAGCTCCTCATTGAACCAGGGCGCCGAAGCCTTCCTCTTATTTTTATCCTCTTCAAAGGGATTACCTGATCTAAGATGGCAGAAATGTGGTCTGTATAGATTGAATAGTTCTCTTCTACCGATATCATGGGATCGAAGTGCGTGTCCTCCGGGTCAAATATTGGGGATCTGCAGTGGCCCAATTTCGCCCATTCCCTGCCTATTCTATAGGACATGTGCTGATCTTCACTATCCCTAGTGTACATCTTCCTGATGCTAAACAGGACTAGGTGGTGGTCTGACCAGCTCTGAGGCATTATATCTAGTATCCTTGTTGTAACTTGATTAGAAAATAGTAAGTCAAGGACATGCCCCCCCTCATGCGTCGAGCCTTCCACCATCTGGATGAGATCCAGATTGGTACATGTATGTCTTAAGTCCCGCAAGTGATTATTAGCCTTCCCATCCTCCCAGAGATTAAAGTCTCCAAGAATAATCATCCTGGAGTGAGCCAGCGTAAAATTAGTAATAACCTCAAAAAGACTCTGAAAATATGTAGAGCCCCCCTGGGGCCTGTAGCATAGGAGTCCAGTAAATAGATTCCCGCTAGAGGAGTGTAGTGCAAACCCCATCATTTCTATGCCCTCCACTTCCATAGTCTGTAGGAGTCTAAAATCCAGCTCTTCCTTGAAGATTACTCCCACTCCTCCCCCTCTGCCCTTGATTCTAGGCTTATGTATAATTTTATAGCCACTAGGGCAGGCAAATCCTAGAACAGCGGTGGATTCTGAATTCAGCCATGTTTCCGTTAGGAATAATGTATTGAGACGCAAATCCTCTATCAGATCAGAAACCTCAGTGGCATGTTTTATAATTGAGCGGCTATTAATCAGCCCTCCCCTGAGACTCTTCCCCTCATCTTTCACCGTGGTCCCAATCTTACCTAACTCCAGAAGTCGGTCTCTATCATATTGTATCCGCCTTTGATCGACTCCCCGTCGGCCAGCGATTCCTGCGCCATGCGCCTCCGGGCGCGCACAACACCCATTGGACTCACCGGGCTTCAGCCCAGCCCCCCCGTCGTGTGTGGCAGCCCGGGATGAGACAGATCCAGTGCACACACACAGCCACACCCGAATGTTTCACAGGTCTTTAAAAGACCATTTGAATGTTAATTAGGCCTTGCACCCCTTCTAAGAGCCCCTGCAGCTCCACTCTGCCTACTGATTAAAGATTCAGCCCACCCCCGAAATTTTTTCTTAGCCCCCCCCCCCAAATTTGGCTCTAGTTGCGCCTCTGTGTATGTATGTATATATATATATATATATGTATATATATATATATATAGATATATATATATATATTCACTGAAAAAAACAAAGGTTTCAGGAGTTATATAGTTAGGAATTAGCTTTTAAAAAACCTTTGAAATTCACTCAAAAAACTATAAGTTTTAGTGGTGTTATAGTTAGCTGGACATTTTACTCATATAAAACCATTGAAATTGCTCCTATATAGTTAGTTGTACTAACTATATTTCGCACACCCGCAATCCACTGCTGATGATGTCACATATTAGATCATTCATGACATGGTCAGTGACATCACTGATGACATCTCAAATGACATCACTGATGACATCATCCAGTGAATGTGGTTTGCTTCGTTATTTAAATATGCATTATATATATATAGCAATTTGCATTGAGGAATAAGTGGATATATATAAATAAATATTTGGATGGAGGATTTAGTAGCAGTGTAATTGACTGTTTACTTGACCAATTTATAATGTCTCACTAAATATAGTGGATAGTGACTAAACTGTGTGAATATCTGTATCACTTTGTCAGTTGTTGTGTAAACTGATTCTACAGTTGGTTACTAGCTATGTGAAAGTCTATATTAGTTATTGATTAGTTAACTGAGTATTTGTATGGGAGTGTGAAAGTGTGTGTGGTTCGGTGGGGGGGGTGTGACTGTCCAAAGATGTGTGAATAGTTGATTCAGTAGATATATTAAGTTAAAACTACATGTTCTAACAGTTGTTTGGGTGAGTGAATATCTTTATGGGTGTGGTGATGAGCAAATATATTTCTCAATGGTACAGGTCCAACAAACTAGAAAAATAAAAGGCAGTGTATGTGTCAGCTGTTGTATATAAATAAGTATACATAAGACACAATGATTGTGTGAGTGACTGTATGGATAACTGTATACTTGTAATAATGATTTTATAATTCACTAAGTATGACTTACTATCTAAATGAAAAGTAGAAGTGGTGTTTGTATAAGTGTTTTGCTAAGTAAATATGTAAGTATGATCCATTGTTTGCATAAGTGAGTAGGATGACTTCATATGTGAATAGGATGCGTGCTGTTGTTTAATGTCGATATAGATGTATAAGTATTTTTGATAGTGTTCTATTGTTCATTGACAGCATGTATGAGTGAATCCATAGGTAAGTGATTAGATGTGTGTATACATCTATGAATCACTGAGTGGATTTTTAGATACTTGTATTGCTGTGACAATGGATTTAAATATGATACTCTGTATTTTACAAAGAGTGATGAAAATTGTAATAGTGTATGAAAAGGTGTATGTGATTGTCACGTGGATGATGTCATCAGTAATGTCATCAGTGATGTCATTTGAGATGTCATCAGTGATGTCACTGACCATATCATGAATGATCTAATATGTGACATCATCAGCAGTGGATTGCGGGTGCGCGAAATATAGTTAGTACAACTAACTATATAGGAGCAATTTCAATGGTTTTGTATGAGTAAAATGTCCAGCTAACTATAACACCACTAAAACTTATAGTTTTTTGAGTGAATTTCGAAGGTTTTTTAAAAGCTAATTCCTAACTATATAACTCCTGAAACCTATGGTTTTTTCTGTGAATTTCAAAGGTTTTTTAAATGCTAATTCCTAACTATATAAGGCCTGAAACCTATGTTTTTTCAGTGAATTTGCAAGGTTTTTTAAATGCTAATTCCTAACTATATAAGGCCTGAAACCTATGGTTTTTTCAGTAAATTTCAAAGGTTTTTTAAATGCTAATTCCTAACTATATAAGGCCTGAAACCTATGGTTTTTTCAGTGAATTTGCAAGTTTTTTTTAAATGCTAATTCCTAACTATATAAGGCCTGAAACCTATGGTTTTTTCAGTGAATTTCAAAGGTTTATTAAATGCTAATTCCTAACTATATAAGGGCTGAAACCTATGGTTTTTTCAGTGAATTTGCAAGGTTTTTTAAATGCTAATTCCTAACTATATAAGGCCTGAAACCTATGGTTTTTTCATTGAATTCACAAGGTTTTTTAAATGCTAATTCTATTAGCGGATAACGTTTTTATATATTAAAACGGTTTTTAAATCTCAAATGCCTGCTTTGCTAACAGAGTTTTTAAGCACAGGCTCTTTTGTCTCTGGTGGCAATCTTGGGAGACTGCATATCAGAATTTTTTTAATGAAATATAAGAGGATTTGAGAAGTCACTCAAAATGTGCCCTAATTTTTCTTTCTTCAGCACTAATCATAATTTCTATGGCAAAATGAACCCACTCATTTTGTTCCTTTGCAAATTAAATGTTTTAAGTGTTAACACTTTATTCTAATCAAGATGACTTCCGGTGTGCCATACTTTTGTCATAAGTAAGACTGTTAGGGCTCTAGTTGTTCTTTAGAACACTCTGGGACATTCTGTCATTGGGCTATAGTTGGGCTACATCTGGCTGATATTTGGGCTACATTGTTTTTTTTGTCTCTGGTGGCCATTTTTGGGCTACATTGGGCTACATTGGGCTACATTTGGGCTCTAACATATATATAGCCCAATGTAGCCCAATATATATTTTTTCAAAGTTCATTTTCGTAAAAACCACTGGAGCACATATCTTGAGACATAGCAAAGGCACATCGGGCTACCAGTCCCTACAATTTTGCCAAGTTTGGTGGAAAACCATTCAGCCGTTCGGGCTAAAAGTGAGTCCAACCGCCCTATGGAAATTAACATGGGGAAAACACGTTTTGGGACCCCCCTTTTATCTCGGCCCCCGCTTGACGAATCCCTCCCAAACTTTCAGAGAAGGACCGGAGCGCCTCGAGGCAAAGCTAAGGAAAATTTCAGGAAGATTCCTCAACCGGCGCCAAAGTTATTCCCAATAGAATGTTGCGATTTCCCTATGGAAAACAAACCTAACTATATATACCTACTGGCTATCGCCAGTAGGTAATATATATATATATATGCACAAAAACTCCTTCCACGAAGAGAGACAGCGACCCAGGGGGAGACGGTAGGTAACACCTTTATTCAGCACAGATGCGAATGCATTTCGGCAGACTTCTGCCTTCTTCAGCGCCCAAAACGATCCATGAGAAATGTCTCATATATATATATATATATATTATCAATCAGCTGTGACCCGTGCAGATAAGAGCGGTGAGCCGGTGGGGCCGGGATTCGACAGACAGCCACAAGGGAATATTAAATAAATAATTACCTTTTCCTCGGCAGAGTCTGTCAAAATCCCCCCCACCCCCCTATCCGGCCCTACCGATCCTACCTGCACGGGCCGGTTGAGGTACATATATATTAGGCTGCGCTTCCTGTCTCCCCCGTCCTCATCTCGCATCTCGCTTTCGTGTCCTTATCCATGTTTACTCGGCCCTACCCTTCGCTATGCTTCAATGATGAACCCATGTCTTCACGCCCCTCCCCCATCACTCATTCATTCATTCTATCCTCATTTTCCCTCCCCGCCTAGTCCAGTGGACCCTGCTTTCGTTTCCCGCCTCCTCTCTTTCCCTCGGCTCATTCTGCCTCCTTCTCCTTACCAGGGGTTTCCTTCTCTCTCCCATACGTCAGCTGATACAAACGCGCCAGAGTGACAATTCTCACGACCGTTCGTGTTTGTCAATCACAATGAAGTCTCAAGTTAAATCGATTTTTGAACCTAAATACCGTTTACACCAGGTAGGAGGAGTATTTCGTTGTCTTTGGACCAGTGACCGGAATTGTATTTCCTTGAGTTGCGCGCCCCCTCGTGGTCACAAAAGAATCTCATCGGCATCTGATGTTCTTTCTTAGTGTTTTAGTAGCGTTATGCTGGGCTGTGTGTCTGTGATCAGCAGAAACAGCTCTTGTGCATTACTAATAATACCATCGTCCGTTTTTTTAATAACTATCCTGATCTGCTAACGGTCGGGGCTCAAAACAGTCATTGATTTTTCAGGTTTACAGTCCGGCAATGTCTTATTTCGAGGCTTCGACAGATGTACAGATCCGACACAAAGCAAAATAGTCAGACATTCGTTAGGATGTGCAAAAATCCTGCTATGTGCAAATGATGAGGCAAGATCCCCTTTTCAAACCCTCCCGGACGACTTCAAATGCACTGATAGTGGAGCCCAGCGTTACAGCAGCTCTCCATCGCTACGTCGGAGGAATGGCAAGAACATGGCTGCAACTGTCAGTGAAAGGAACCGAACAAGTGTTAAAAAAAATCAGGCTAACAGACAGCAGTTCTGGTGACTGCTCTCCTCAATGTCACAGTGGGCCATTCACAAAACGGAAGCTCTCCGTCGCGGAAACTATCCCTTTTGAGATGTGGTCAGTGGTTTTATGAACCCTTCCCCACTCCACACACACACACACTCTCTCACTTTAGCAGTTACAAAGGGTGTTGTCATTGGGGTACAGGAACAGTAGTTCAATATAGGCCTATTCTTCGATCAGCCCAACACAACAAATGATAGCCCATAAATAGCACAGTAAAGGAATAGAGGGTGTGGGCAAAGGCTGCCAAAAGAGCTATGGTGAGTGAGGGAGACAGAAAGAGAAACAGTAAGAATGGGGAAAGAGATGGGAAGAGAACAAACAGTGTAAAGAAACCTCAAGAAGAAAGGGGCATATTAGCAAGAACCTCGTTAAAATTATCGCCGTTTTAGCGGCAAGAAACTGCCTCTAAAACGCCGATAATGGCCTTGCTAATATGTGTTATAGAATTCCAATAGAAGCCCAGGTTAGATTTCCTGGACATCTGACCTGGGCTTCTATTGGAATTCTATAACGCATATTAGCAAGCCCATTATCACCGTTTTAGCAGCAGTTTCCTGCCGCTAAAACAGCGATAATTTTAACGAGGTTCTTGCTAATATGCCCATAGTAAGAAGGAGAGGAAAGAAAATGGAGATGAAAGGAGAAGCAAGAAGAGAATCAAGGAAACATGACATGTTGTCAGGAAGTATTGGTGGAAGGAACCTGGAAAGATAAAAGGAAGGGTGAAGAGAAAGAAGAGCAAAAGAATGAATGAATGAATGGGAAGCTCAAGGGATGGATGGAGGGAAGGATGGATGTGTGTGTGGAGTGAAACCTTCTAGAAAGTGTTGAAATTGGGAGGTATTTTAATTTTCTGGCTACTCTCTTGAATGTGGGTATCAATCAATAGTTTATGACCACTATTGTCGTCACAAACCATTAAAAATGTCCTTCCAGTTCACAGAGAAAGGTGGATTCCCGTTTTGAACAGCCTCTTCCTTGTGAATCACAAGGAGTTATGGGGTGTACATTGGAAGCCGTGAATCTGTTCTGACATGCAATCTATCTTTAGAACATTGTGACTTACGTTTTTGTGGTCACTCACAAAGCCAGCAATTTTGTTCACCTAATGCTTAAACACAAAAAAACTATTGTAGATCAGGCTCGTCTTGCATAATTTAGCCACGTAACCTGTTTTCACATGTTTGCAAACAGGGAAGTCAAGGGAACTTTAGATATATGGCCCCTTCTAGTATTATCTCAGATCGGACACTGGATGTGGACATTGCTTTACAACCAAGGTCGCATATTATTAAGAACGGCGTTAAAATTATCGCTGCTTTAGCGGCAGGAAACTGCCGCTAAAGCGGCAATAATGGGCTTGATAATATGCCCTTGTGAATTCCCATAGAAGCCCAGGTTCACACCAGAACCTGGGCTTCTATGGGAATTCACGCGGGCCTATTATGAAGCTTTTTAACGCCGTTCTTGATAATATGCCCCAAAGTTATTTAGTTTTCTTTTAAACGCTGAGAATGCAGGGATGGATGCTTGCAAGGGACAGCATTCTTTTATGTCTTGATTTGGCATTTACTAAATGCTCATATTGCAACCCATTCCCTTAAGAGAGTAGATGCTGCAAGTTTAAAAAAGGGTGCAAAGCAAAAGCAGTGGAGTAACGCACAACAATCCCCCCACCCACTTCAGAATGTGATGAGGGGCCCCTAAGCCTCCCATATCTCACCTATATTTATTAACCGTGGGATGAATGGGTCCCTGTTAGACCTGGCATCTTTTGGCATCATTTCCCCAGTCTTTTTGCTTTAGACCCCATTTTTGACTGTGTGCTGAATTAAATGTTTGCTGGCTTTAGGACTCTGGGCACTTTGCTACTGCTGACCAGTGCTACAGTGCAAGTGCTCTGTCTAAAACCTGATGTGATTGGTTTCTCCACAATTTACATATTTGATTTAAAAGTAAGCCCTAGTACGGTGCACCATGTGTGCACAGGGCCTGTAAATCAAATGATACTAGTGGGCCTGCAGCACTGATTGTGCCACCCATATGAGTAGCCCTGCAAACATACCCCTGGCCTGCCACTGCAGAGCTTGTGGGTGCAGATTTAAACTGCCATTTCTACCTGGCAAGTGCACCCACTTGCCAGGCCAAACCTTCTCTTTTATTACATGTAATGCACCCCTAAGGTAGGTGCTAGTTAGCCCCATGGGCAGGGTGCAATGTATTTAAAAGGTAGGACATGTCTTTTTTGATGTTTACATGTCCTGGTAGTGAAAAAAGGCTACATTTGTTTTCCACTACAGCAAGGCCTAGTTCTCCCAAAGATTAGTATTGTAGCTGCCTTGTAACATCTTGCAAGTGTATCTTCCATTAGGGAGCAGATAGAATATTGGAGGTTGGTGTCTATGAACCCACAATTTAAAAACACATTTGTTAGTGAAATTGTTTTTTAAATTGCAGGCCTGAAAATGGCACTTTTAGAAAGTAGTCATTTTTTAACTTAAGCAATCAGTGTTTCTGCCTGTCCCTAGAATACATATCTGGGTTAGATGCCAGTTGGGCTTTGTGAATTCACTCTGGACAGTCACACATAAAGGGAGGTGAGGTGTGACCTTCATATCCTGATCGCCCATCACCAGGCTGATTAGTCTTCCAGAGCTAGAGTGGTGGGAGGAGCTGACACTTGCACCTGTTTCCAGTCAATGGTTTTCAATCATAATTGTAACTGCGGTTTCAAGCTATTGATGCTTCTTATTGTGAATGACTAGGAAGAGGGCATGGCCTGGGCCCAGGACACAATGCTCCCTCCAGTATTATTTTCCCTTGAGTGGCAATGAAGGTGTTCTGTGCACTACAGCCAAGGGCACTTGCGCCTGCATCCCCTTTGTGTTGCTTGCCCACCTAACCCCCTCCCACTATCCGTGTGTGTGTGTGTGTGTGTGTATATTGTTTAATGACGTTTATTTTTCTAATGAATTTTGAAATTGTTTAATGATTGGGAGGGAAAACCACATCCCCTTTTTTAATTGCCTTTACCACCCTATAACCTTACCCACCCCTAAGCCTAAAGCCTCTATGACCTAAAACAAAACATAGCACCAATACCCATACCAACCCTTGAACCCTTATAAATATCCTTAGCACTCATAACCTTACACACCCCAAATCCATAAAATACCTTTACCACCCTATACCCATACCCACTCCTAAACTCTAAAAATACCCTTGTCATCCTATGCCCCTAATCACTCCTATAGCCTAAAAATACCCTTACCAACCTATATCCCTACCCACCCTAAGCCCTAAAAATACCCTTACCATTTTATGCCTCAACCCACTAAGTGTGGGCAGCAAACTCTGCTCTACTCTGCCGGCTGAGTGTGCAGAGTTTTTGCAACTCCGCACTCCACTTGGAGATCGGGGTATGGCAAAGCTCCACACACACCGGCGGAGCAGTTTAGTAAGGGCTTACAAAGAAAATACCACCACCAGCCGCGCTCATTTTGCTACTAAAACAAACAGGCAATACACCCATCCATGTCATTATATGAAGAGTGGGAACATTCAGCAAGGTCCCTCGCACTGCTACTGTTGTTTGCACTGCAGCGGCGCCATTAATGTGTCCGGTAGGTTAAGCCTCTGTCTCCTCTCTCTCATGCCGCATGAGTCAGTCGGAGTCCTCAGCCACCAGCAGAGTGAGTGGTGGTGCTGGTGTGGTCAGATGGTGTGTGCTTAGTGCATAGAGCTCGGCTCAGACTCACGAGTGTCCCGTGAGTCACGTGAGTCCATTCGTTGTGATGCTGTCTTGAGGGGATGACTCAGTGAAGTTCTGGGCTGGATGTGCTGTGTTGAAAGCCCCACTACTGAGCCCAGCATCTTGCTGAGGGCCAAGCACCCGCAGGGTGGCAACATCAGGCAGGGACCAGAGGCAGACAGTGCTCTATGGAGATGCACGAGAGAGCACTGCCGTTTGTAGGGTGAGGCAGGTGAAGGATAGCTGAGACCCCTGTGCCACACAGACTTTTAGAAGGAGGGGTGCGCCCTGTGAGCTGCACTCACCGGAGTGAACTCTCACACCCCTGGGGCTCTCTACAGTCCTCATCAGATACTGAGCGGAGAACTGGAATAGAAGACAAGTGAGCTGTGAAGGATACTCTGCCTTTGAGGGCTTGCCTCTGCTGACATCATTCACCCAATGCCTTTGCCGAACCGAGCACCATAAGAGAAGGTGAGTGAGCTGTGAGGGACACACTGCCATTGTTGAAAGTTGGGCTGAAACCGTCAACATTATCGGCGCCCTCTTGCTCTCCTTAAACCTTTTGTGCGCGTAAAACAGCCGCCATTTTGGGCACCATGGCTTCCCTGCTCTCGCCGAGAGCCAGCGCGCCTCTCTCTCCCTCCTAGCTTCGCTGACAACCCCCCTGCCTGCACCTGCCGCGAATCATAAAACCCCTCTTCGGCGCTGCTCTGCCCCAGGCCCTCGTCCTGTTCCCAGCGCAACACCTCCCTTCTTCCCATTTATGATCCCCGGCCCTTTGATGCAAACCCCTTTTCCCCGTGTGCCCGTTTGTCTTCCCCGTTCCCAGGCCGACACCCAGCTCTGCCGATACCAATCCTTGGCCCTCCCCGTACAATAGAAAGTTTCCCCCCAGCAAGGGATCCCCGGGTTGATCAAAGCCCCCCGCCCTACGAGATCCGATCGAACCCCACACACTCCGTGAATCGGCGGAATATCCAGCTGCGCGATGATCATCACCTGTTGTGAACGGGGCAGGGACATCCACTCTAACCTTGCGTGGGAACGGGCTGGGAAGGGGGATTCTGAGGATGTCTTTCCGTACATCAAAGTATCGACGAGAATGTGTTACATGCAATAAAGAGATAAACTTGTGTATAAGAGGCCAGGCCTCAGGGATGCAGTTAGAGCACCTCAGAACGATACCTTCTGTCCGTTTCGTTGTGTTCTCCTCCGGAGAGAATAAAAACCTTGTTTCCTGCCTTCCAGTCTCCAGCGCCTGCCTCTTCAATAGTTTAACTTCTTTGTGGGTTCAAGAGGCGACACCGCCGGGCAATACTTAAGGATCTTATATTCTGGTTGGTAGTGCCCCCCTTATTTTCAACAATTGGCGACCCAAGCGTGGGGCCCATCAGCGACCCATGGATCCAGTGGGAGAGGTCCTGACGACAAAGTGAACGACTGCAACGATCGGGAACGCGTCTGTCCGATAGACCCTCGTCTGACAGCCGATCATCCGAACTTCACTGGTTCCGAACAGACCTCTCTCGAGTGATCTACGGTCCTGACTGGGAACCATCAGGAGTGCCGCGAGGATAACGGAGAAGAGAGGACGATCGGGCGCTGGATTCGGAAGACAAGAAACTGTCCATGCGGTCCGGGTAAGGTCGTGTAATCACGACAAGTTGCGAAATGATTGCTTGATTGCTTGTTTGTTTAAAAATACTAGTATTGCTCTCTTTTATTTATTTGGAGATTCACTGTCTGCAAACGGAGAAACAACGGGCTCTCTCTTTTGCAAGCAGTGGAGGATAGGTAGGGCAGCAGCCGTGCTTATTTTTTCTCCCCCACTCAATAATCACTTGAAACTGAACTGTTGTTCGCAAAACTATTGTTTCCTGGAGATTCCCTGTCTGCAAACAGGGAAGAGACCACCCTTTTTGCAGACAGAGAAAAGGGTAGGTAACGCAGATCTTTGCGGACCTACTCATTCTCCCCATTGTTATTTATTGGTCTTTTGTTATTTTGATCCATGAGGTATTCACTGCCTGCAAACAACGTAGAATAGAAATATTCTGTCCAGTCTTTGCACCTAGTGATAAGATAGGCAGTGCTGACTTTTTAGTCCCTCGTTACGAGCCGTCATGTCTGTCTTCTCCCCACTGATTAGTAGCCTGTTTAGCCCGGACCGCCTATTAGAGATGGACCATCCAGCCCCACTGGAAGGCACCCCTAATAAGGACATGTTCATGAAGCATGGATTGACCGCTATAGCCTATAGTAAACTATGGCATAAATATACAAAAAAGGGTCAAGAAAGTCAATGGCCCCTGATAGGATCCTTCGATGATGATAAAATAAAAACGCTAGAAACTGCCCTGGGTAAAAACAAGACAACACCTACTATGCTTGACAGCTTCGGCATGTGGCGAAAAGAAACTGAACAACGTAAAAAGAAAACTGAGAGTAGGTTGGAAAAAGAGCTGCGAAAAGCAGCCCACCTAGCTGCTCAGAAACTAGAAAAAGAGATAAAGGAAAGAGAGAAAGCTAAACAGAAACTAGAAATGGAAACGCCAAGCCAGTGTCCGGTTAGAACCCCCTCCATGCTCTACCCTGATTTACCCTCGAAACAACGAGCCAATGAGGACCTGCTGTTAGGTCCTCCTATCATCTACATGCCCCCTCCATATGCCCCTTCTCAACCCTTGGCGCAGCACGCGCCACCTCCAGGTACAAACGAAGGTACCGCCACAGCGTCGGCCCCAATGGCCTCTGTGCCAGCCGAACCCCTTGTATTAAAACCCGCATCAACAACAACGTTAGACGACCATGAGACTCGAGGGGCTGGCCCTGCAAGAACAAACAGACTAGACAAAGATGAGCGAGCGGGGATCGACAAAATAGCAAGGACACTGGTAGAAAGAAAGGATGATGAAGAGTACATCACAGATATGTTCAGCTCGTATACAGGGAGTCACAGACGACATTTTACCGTACGACTGTGTTATCATGTCTTGAATGCATACGAGGACCGATATCGAGACAAAGGTCCCGAGAGCCTAAGGACTCTGTACCGGAAGGTCGATATCGGGGATGAGGGCGAGTGTGATGTGTCGGACCTCCTTACGCGTACGCTTGAGGTTTTCCGCCACCTCACTGAACGAAAGCCGGGAGCTAAATCCGCAGCCTCCGTAGTGACCGAACCACCAACCGAGCAATCTAACACCATGATGCCGATACGTGAGGCTGCCCCTTACTGGGTTCCTCCTCGGGGTACAGGGACTCACGATGATGCAAACAACCAAGATGCGAAGGGAAGGGTAGTGTACAACTGGGTCTACCAGCCATGGGACCGGCAAGAGATACTGACATTCCGGAAATCTCTACCCGACCTACGTAAAAACCCCACTGCCTTCTATACTGAATTGGGTACAGCCCTGGGCTCAACGATTATGACCCTGGCTGACATCGACTTGTTCTTCGGGTTATGTCTACCAGCTGATGTGTGGAAGCAAATCCGGAAAGTCGACCACCTTGAGCTGTTTGGACATACCTGGTCACAACTCGATGACCTGGACAAACAACGGGGACCAGGACAAAAGCCGTTGAAATCCATTCTAGACCTCCCAGATAAAATCGTAGAGAAATTAAAAACCCTAATCCCAGAAAAGAAAGTGGACTGGTCGATAGTAACAGCCTGTCGCCAAAAACCCCAGGAGGATGTATCGGAATACTTCTCCCGGTTTGAAACGGTGTTCTCCAATTACAGCGGCCAGGACATGACCACTGCAACCGGACACCATCTGTTTGTCCAGAATTATGTTAAGGGCCTATCATCGGAAATCTCCCAGAAACTACAGGCCAGCGAGAGTAGCTGGGCAGCCTCCAAACCTACAGCGATTCTCCAAATGGCCCAATATTATGAGCATCAGAAAAATGAAAACGATAGGGCGACAGAGAAAAAGAAGAAGGACTTAAAAGAGAGGGTGATGATTGCCAAACTGCAAGGGGTGACTATAGGACGAGACCAATACCGGGGAAACTACCAGACAAACGTCCCTAAGACTACATTTCCCCAGGACCGCACTCTGACTTCCTACAGTGGACGCACAGACCTTAGAGAAGACCAGTGCGCTTTCTGCAAAGGGACTGGCCATTGGAAATCCCAGTGCCCAGTTCTTCTGGAAATGATCAGAAACAAAGACCCCAGGGATGTAGCAAACGGACCGAGACCAAAGGGACAACAACGAGGGCCCCCAAATGACGCGACTAATGACAGATCAAGCAGACCAAATACGTTCGATCGACCCAGGCAGAACCAATATCAACAATCTGACTATGACGACACTCACACCTTCGCATAGGACAGCCAAGGGCGAGGGAGGGATCCAGTCGAGCTCTATGTTGACCAGCAGGGCCCTTATGTCACTGCTAAGGTCCTGGGTACCAAGTCTCCATTTCTGGTAGACACTGGCGCAACACGTAGTGCGTTATCTAAACGACTGATTCCAAGGGCACCCTTGTCTGGCTCACTCATAACATCGACAGGTTTCGATGGAACGCCCTCCACCAACCCTTTGTCTGCCCCGATTCTCTTTGACGTAGAAAACAACACCACCGACACCACGTTCTTGCTTTCCTCCAATAGCCCTGACGCCATTATGGGACTTGACTTACTGAAACACTTCCGAGCGACGATCAGGTGTTCTCAAGATGGAGTTCGAGTGTTTCTTTACGACAACCCCGTTCTGCTTAGACATTGCTCCCCCCGACACATGTTTTCCATCACCGACGTTGACGCGTCCCTGCTTGACACTCTACCTCCGTATCTGTGGGCCAAAGCGGATTCGGACGTAGGGCGTATGTTAATTGACCCAGTGCACATTACTGTCCGACCAGACGCAACACTCCCAAAACTCCCACAATATCGGATATCGCCAGAGGGCGAGAAGGCATTGGTAATGATTATCCAGTCACTGATAGACGCAGGAGTGGTAGAGGAAGTGGTTAGCAACGTTTGCAACAGCCCTATCTTGCCCATTATCAAGAAGCAGGGAGAGGGAGATGAGAAAGCATACCGTTTCATCATCGACCTCCGAGAGATCAACAAAGTGGTGGTACCCCAGTACCCTGTGGTCTCAGACATCACCACCATCCTGACCTTGATTCCATCCACTGCCACCACCTTTTCCGTCATCGACCTCAAGAACGCATTCTTCTCCATCCCCATCCACCCAGACAGCCGATATCTCTTCGGCTTTACCCTAAAAGCCCGCTCATATAGGTTTTGCCGAGCGCCTCAAGGCTACACGGAAAGCCCTAGCATCTACAGCCAGGCCCTCAAAAGACAACTAGACCAAGTCCAGTTACCCGACGGAGTGGTGTTGGTACAATATGTCGATGACATCCTTTTGGCAGCCGACACCACCCCTCTAGCGGTTACCGCCACCATTCAACTCTTGCACTTCCTTGCGGAAAATGGCCACAAGGTCTCCAAGAAGAAGTTGCAATTCTGCCTACCCCAGGTCACTTACCTAGGCCACCTTTTGTCCAAAGATGGAAGAAAACTCACCCCTGATCGAATCCAAACCATTCTAGATACCCCTGTCCCTAAGACCCAGAAGCAGGTTCGCTCCCTATTAGGTCTCACCTCCTTCTGCCGACAATGGTTACCAAACTTCAGCCTCGTTGTAAAACCACTGCTTTCTCTGCTAAACAAAGACGTCCCTTTCCCACTCCCTTGGACTCCTGAGTGTCAAACTTCCTTCACAGAACTGCGAGATGCCCTTTGCTCAGCCCCTGTCCTGGGTACCCCTGATTACAAAAAGCCCTTCTCCCTTTACACTCACGAAAGGGAGGGGTGCGCTTTATCTGTCCTGACCCAGGCCATCGGCCCTAAGCAACGACCATGCGCTTACTTCTCTGCCACTCTTGACCCTGTCGCCAGAGCCTTGCCTGCCTGCCTTCGAGCTGTAGCTGCTGCTGCAGTCTCTATCCGACAGAGTGAGGGGATTGTACTCTCGAATTCCCTCACGGTACTGGTACCCCATGCAGTCGACACCCTCCTGAACCAAACCAAGACGCAACATCTGACGAGTGCACGACTGACTGGATACGAACTGACCTTGCTTGCCCCCCATATCACCCTGAAAAGATGCACCACACTGAACCCAGCAACTCTGTTACCCTTGCCAGAGAACGATCCCAATGTGCACCCCGTACATGACTGCGTGACTCTTACGGACGAACAGACCAGGAGTAGGGTCGATCTCAGAGACACAGCTTTCCCTGACCCCGACGGGGAGTTGTGGGTGGACGGTTCTTGCATCAAACTCTCCGATGGTACCACTTCCGCTGCCTATGCAGTCACCACGGCTCGAACTGTAGTAGAAACAGCCCGCATCACCCAGCGATCTGCCCAGGCAGCGGAACTGATTGCTTTGACGCGAGCCTGCATCCTGGCAATAGGAACCACAGCGAACATTTACACCGACAGCCAGTATGCCTTCGGGGTGGTTCACCATTTTGGGCTCCTCTGGAGGGAGAGAGGATACTTGACCTCACACGGCACACCCATTTTGCACGGGGATTTAGTCTCCGCCTTAATCGAAGCTGTCCTCCTCCCCAACAAACTTGCCGTTATCAAATGCCAGGCACACAAGAAAGTGACAGACATTATTGGACAGGGAAATGCACTAGCCGACATCACCGCCCGAACGACAGCTGAAAATAGAACGACAACACATATGTACGTGACCAGGTCACAAGCAGAAAACTGGACTGACGCCAAGGACACAATTAGAGACATACAAACGGCTAGCACACAACACGAATTGACTGAATGGACACGGGTGGGATTGAAAGACGATGAAGGCTGCTGGCGGACAAAAGACACGAACAGATGGTTGCTACCTGATTCGTACTTGATTCCCATATTAACCATGGCACACTCCCCTGCCCACATAGGATCAGCCCCCATGATCGAACTTGTCTCCAGGGTTTGGCACAATGACAAGATCCCAGATTCCGCCAAACGCCTGGTCCAACAATGCTTAATATGCCTGCAACACAACCCCGGGAAAGGAACTGTAGTACCCCGGGGGGGATTTGGGGTCCCAAACCACCCATTTGAAGTCCTGCAGATGGACTACATCCAGCTAGACAGATGCCAAGGCCTGAAATATGTACTCGTCGTGGTGTGCGCATTTAGCAAGTGGGTGGAAGCATATCCAACCCGTGACAACACCGCTATGGCCACTGCAAAGGTTCTGTTAAAGGAGTTTTTCCCCCGTTATGGCCTCTGTCGTGTTTTATGGAGTGATAATGGCCCCCACTTTGTAGCCAAAGTTATCCAGCTCATCCTAAATGGGCTGGGTATTAAACAGAAATTCCACGCAGTCTTCCACCCTCAATCTGCTGGGCTTGTCGAACGACACAATGCCACACTAAAGCTTAAACTGGCCAAAATAGTGGCTACGACGGGCCTGAAATGGCCAGACGCCCTCCCATTGGCATTGCTATCGATGCGCTCTACCCCCACCCGACATCACTTAACCCCTTATGAAGTTGTCTTCGGTCGACCCATGAGCGTCTGGTCTGCCCCGAAACCAACTTCCATTCATGACGTTCCGGACGTCCTAATGTCTGATTATCTGTACAAATTGACTGAAACTTTGTCTGTCCTTCATCAGCAGGTGCAGCAGGCCATCCCCGATGCTTCCAGGGGTCCGGGTCACGCCATCCAGCCGGGGGACTTCGTGCTGATCCGAAATTTTCAGCGATCAAAGAGTTTGGAACCCCGGTGGACGGGCCCCTGGCAAGTGCTGATCACCACTCGGACCGCACTTCGAGTGGAGGGGAAGAAACACTGGCTGCACGCTCATCACTGCAAAAAGGTCTCTCCAGCCCTGGCCACGACAGACACCGTCAACACCCAAGAAGAGCTCCTGAACCAGGACCGACCATCGTTGAACTGCTACCCTGATACTGAGACACTTGAACTTTCAAAACATCCTGACCCCACTGTGCCATCTCGAGAAGGGTATTTCCTGCGTCGAAAGGAGGGAGCTTCGGCTAAGTAGGCCACGGACTAGGTTAAAGGATCTCAGAACGGTGACCCAAACTACCAAGGGTTACCTGGAGAGAAGCTAAAACTAAGTCTGTGGTCCTGCCCACTACCGAGCACCTTGAAGACGAAGATGATGGAAGCGCCAGATAAGAAGATGATGGAAGCGCCAAATAAGAAGCCGACGGAGACAGCAGGAAATACCCACTACAGAAATCCGAGAACAGACAGACTCCATAGCTCAAAGACAATTGCACTCTTCATCGTAATCCTCCTCTGTTTTCTCCTCATGACTACGCTCTGGATTATGGAAGAACACGCACCTGCTCACGAAACATTCCTAACCACTGCTCAGCCTACCACCATGAAGGAACATTATCTAATTTCGCTCTCTCCTCAACTAAGAGAGAGGCGAAAGGAGTTTTGGAACAACTCTTTCGTGCAGCTACTTCACCAGCACAATCTTGCCACCAACACCACCAACTGCTGGATCTGTGGGTTGCTACCCCATGCCACTGGACATTCAATACCATTCATCCCTTCACCCTTCTCTGTCCACGACTCCTGCCTTGCCTGGCTGATCCTCCTGCAAGAGAGCTATACGGGCAATGCCACCTCCAGCAGAACTGCAGCACATTCTTCTCATGGGGCATGGCGAAACAAGACAAAGACACACTTCTGCCCGCTGACCCCCAGCGACTCGATCCAAATGGACATCCCGGCTAAAGAACGAATCGAAATGCAGGGGTTCAACAATCCAACCAGACCCACCTTCTCCTATCTGCGGAAACGAACAGCTGCCACTCTGACTGTGGCCCTGTCGGTCATCAACGTCACAGGCCACATGTGTGTAGAAGGACTTGGGACACAGCTGGTGGGTCGCAGCGCTTGCCGCTTTACCAGCACTCTGGATTCCACAGATCCACCTTCCTTTGTGTCATCCCCAAACATGTATTTCATCTGCGGCACGAAGGCCTACACCTGGCTCCCCAAAGGCTGGGGGGGCACTTGCTACATCTCCTTCGTCCTTCCTCCAACTTATGTGGCCCCAGCGAATCACCACAGGCAAAAACGAGCCAAAGACGTTGAGCAAGCCGACTCAACAGGGGCGCAGTTCCTCGATGCTATGAAAGGACTCGTCCCCCTCTGGGGCCCGATGGCAAACAGCCGTGCCATCCGACATTTGACTCAGGCAGTCGAGACAACCATGAACATCACAGCGGGCATCTTTGCCAACAACACTGCCGAGCTCCAAGCGGTCCGTTTGGTGGCTCTTCAGAACCGCCTCGTTCTAGATGTGGTTCTGGCGGACCGTGGAGGAGCATGCCGCATTATTGGGTCCAGCTGTTGTACATACATACCGGACAACTCACCCTCAGTGTACAAAGCCATCGAACATCTTCACAGACTCTCTTCGGAAGTTCACCAAGAGCAAGAAGAATGGTCGCTTGGTGGTTGGTTCTGGGACACCGTCAAAAGCTGGGGCTGGAGACTGCTCACCATTATCCTGATTCCCGTAGTTGTAATATGTGGCCTATGCTTAGGAATTCAATGTCTGCCACCTATGTGTTCTTTATGTGCGAGTTGTATTTTTCCCAAAACTGTGGACATTGGAAGCGAACATATGAGAGCATTGTATGATACCGAAGTTAGGAATTTGATGAAAATTGACATTGAGTAAAGCAAGGTGGCTAGATATGTTGAAAAGGGGGGACTGTTGAAAGTTGGGCTGAAACCGTCAACATTATCGGCGCCCTCTTGCTCTCCTTAAACCTTTTGTGCGCGTAAAACAGCCGCCATTTTGGGCACCATGGCTTCCCTGCTCTCGCCGAGAGCCAGCGCGCCTCTCTCTCCCTCCTAGCTTCGCTGACAACCCCCCTGCCTGCACCTGCCGCGAATCATAAAACCCCTCTTCGGCGCTGCTCTGCCCCAGGCCCTCGTCCTGTTCCCAGCGCAACACCTCCCTTCTTCCCATTTATGATCCCCGGCCCTTTGATGCAAACCCCTTTTCCCCGTGTGCCCGTTTGTCTTCCCCGTTCCCAGGCCGACACCCAGCTCTGCCGATACCAATCCTTGCCCCTCCCCGTACAATAGAAAGTTTCCCCCCAGCAAGGGATCCCCGGGTTGATCAAAGCCCCCCGCCCTACGAGATCCGATCGAACCCCACACACTCCGTGAATCGGCGGAATATCCAGCTGCGCGATGATCATCACCTGTTGTGAACGGGGCAGGGACTTCCACTGTAACCTTGCGTGGGAACGGGCTGGGAAGGGGGATTCTGAGGATGTCTTTCCGTACATCAAAGTATCGACGAGAATGTGTTACATGCAATAAAGAGATAAACTTGTGTATAAGAGGCCAGGCCTCAGGGATGCAGTTAGAGCACCTCAGAACGATACCTTCTGTCCGTTTCGTTGTGTTCTCCTCCGGAGAGAATAAAAACCTTGTTTCCTGCCTTCCAGTCTCCAGCGCCTGCCTCTTCAATAGTTTAACTTCTTTGTGGGTTCAAGAGGCGACACCGCCGGGCAATACTTAAGGATCTTATATTCTGGTTGGTAGTGCCCCCCTTATTTTCAACACCATCTTCCTCTGTTCCGGGTTACTCATGTTTCTTCCTCTTCACTCCCTCCTCATCATCACCCTTCACACCTCATCATCTTCCCTCCACCCTCACTGTTTTTCCTCTTCCCTCCCTCCTCACCACCCTCACACATCACCCTCTTTCCTCTCGTGCCACATCGTTCAATGCTGTTGTTTGGGGTGGCACTTTCTCATTAGAGAGTAAACATTGGGAGCAAAGAGTGACTTGGCAGAGGCCCCTGGCAGCCCATTTCGCGCCTGGTGTATCGTTCATTTGTTGTTGTCCATTTGGGCCAGCGCGGGGGGGCCAGTTGTTGACAGAACTGAGGCTCTGTAAAGTTTTTGGAGCAAACTTGAAGTGTTGCTGCCATCTTGTGAACTAGAATGGCGGTACTACACAACATTTGATTTTACTAGTGAGCACTAAGTAACATCAGTGATATATGGGTTTCAAAAGTTACTCCGTTCGTTCTCGGAACTCCGTGGAACTTGGTGGAGTTTTCCAGCAACTCTGCGGAATGCCGCATAGCGAAACTTCGCGAACTACGCCCAGGCTTACAACCCACCCAATCACCCTGAAAATATCCTTATCACCACACACACATATATATATTTATAAACGTGCACACACACACACACCCACACACATACAAAAATACAAATGTTACAGGGACTTTATAGTTCAGAAATGGAATTAAAAAAACAAGAAGTTCACTGAAAAAAGCAAAGGTTACAGGGACGTTATAGTTAGGCTCAGGTTTCACTTGTACAAAACTAGTGAAATTCAGCAGTTATAGTTAGCTGAGCTAAATATAACTCACACCCCTCCAATGGTCTGCTTATGAACTCACATATTACAACACTCATGACATGGTCAGTGCCACACTGATGACATCACTCATGACATCTCAAATGACATCACTGATGACATCATTCAGTGACTGTGAGTGTTTTAAAAAATGTTACGAGTGTTAAATATATATACCAAGGTGTATTGGTGAGTCAGTGGGTGTATGAGTTCCTGTATGGATGATTCAGTGAGTGCATGACTGACTGTATAAGTGAGTGATTAGGTGTCTCAGTGAATGTATGAGTGAGTGACTGGTTATATGAATGTCTGTCAATTGGTGTCTATGTGGTTAGATAGGTGTTTGAGTGGGTATGTGAGTGGCTGCATGGGTGAGTGATTGGTTGTCTGAGTACCTGTATGGGTGTCTGTGTGGGTGGGTGAGGAGGTGTGTGACTGCCTGTATGGATGAATGAGTGGGTGGGTCATTGGCTGTTGTATGGGTTAGTGAGTGCATGTGTGAGGGGCTGTATGGGTGATTGAGTGTGCGCATGACTGTGTGGGTGAGTGAGTGGATGTGTCAGTGGTATATGGGTAAGTGGGTATCTGAAAGGCAGTATATGTGAGTGATGGGGTATGAATGACTATGGGTGAGTGAGTGAATGTGAGAGTGGAAGTATGGGTGAGTGTGTACTTTTGTCAGTGACTGCATAGGTGAGTGAGTGTTAGTATCTTTATGAGTAAGTCAGAGGGTTTGTGTGTATCTGTATGGGTGAGTAAGTGGATGTGTAATTGCCTGCATGGGTGATTGAGAAGATGTGAGGAGCTCTATGGGTGACTGATTCATTGTGTGAGTGGCTGTATGGATGTATGAGTTGATATGTCAGTGGCTGTATTAGAGAGTGAGAGGGTTTATGAGTGGCTGTATGGGTGAGTGGTGGATTTATGTGTCAATCCATGATTCAGTGAGTGGGTGTGTAAGTACTGGTATGGGTCTGTGAATGGGGTTGTGAATCATTGTGTGAGAGTGGGTGTATGAAAGATTATATGCAGGTGTGAGTAGGTGTGTCAGTGATTCTGTGAATTATGTCATCAGTGATTTCATGAGTGATGTAACTGACCATGTCATGAATGATGTCAAATGTGAGATCATAAGCAGTGCATTGCTGGGGTGCAAGTTATAGTTAGTCCAGCTAACTATAACTGCTAAATTTCGTTGGTTTTGTACAAGTGAAAACTGAGCCTAAGTATATAGTCCATGTAACCTTTGTTTTTTTCAGTAAATTTCTAAAATGTTTTAAATTCCATTTTCTAACTATAACAACGTCCTTGTAACCTTTGGTTTTTTTCAGTGAATTTCTAAGGTTTTTTAAATGCTAATTCCTAACTATAAAGTCCCTGTAACCTTTGTTTATTCAGTGTATTTCTTGGTTTTTTTAAGTAGTAGTCGCATTTGCAGAGTGGTTCAGAAAGAGGGTGGGCCTTTAACAAGCTCACAGGAATCCCGCTGTGTAGGACGTAATGGTGGTACGAGGAGGGCTTCTTGGCCCCCAAGGTCCCCCAGCATCCAAAAGGATTTCTTCCTCCAACCAGTAGAGTGCCAGGAGACTCGCTTGTAGAGTGGTGGAGAAAGGGGGTGTGGCAGCCGAAGATCTTTTAGCAATCCCTCTGTGCAGGACTTACTGGTTGTAATAGGAGGGGTTGTTCACCCCCAAGGACCCTCAGCAGCCAAGGGGACTTCATCCCCCAAATAGTAGTACCCCAGGAGGCATATTTTCAGAGTGGTGGTCACTAACAACCTCACAGCAATCCCGCTGTGTGGGACTTACTGGAGCTAACAGGAGGGGTAGGTGGACCCCAAGGACCCTCAGGAATAAAGAGGACTTCATTCCAAACCTGTAGTGTGCCACGAGGTGCATTTGCAGAAAGGTAGAGAAAGGGGATATGGCCTCCAAAGATCTCTCAGCAATCCTGCTGTCTGGGATTTACCGGAGGTGACAGAAGGGGTTCCTGGCCACCAAGGACCATCAGCATCCATGGAGACTTCATCCCCACAACAGTGTGCCAGGCGTGTTTGCAGAGTAGGGCAGGAAGGGGGCGGACCTGCGGCGACTTACCGGTCCCGCATTTCCAATGTACATTTTTTTATGGTAGGGGGGCTGCATGCCCCCCTTTCAATGGGCCGAGATGGGCCCCAGGGAACCCATCCCCTGGGGCCAGGCTTATTTTTAATGGGGGAGGAGTGCTGTGTGGCCCCCTCCCCAATCTGATTTCAGCCCAGAGGACCCCCATCCCCTGGGGCCTGGCCTTTATTTAGTTTTTTTAACTAAAAGGGAGGGGGCCGAGAGGCTCCCCTCACGGGTCGATTTCATCCCTGGGACCCAGCCTTTAAAAATGTATTTAAAAAAAAGAACAATAAGGACAGGGGACCGCGCAGCCAGTGGTGGCTCCTTCGCTAAAGCGGAGGAGCATCACCGTCCTGCTATTTCAGCCATGCTAAAAATAAATATAAAATGATAATACCAGGACAATATTATAATTTTATTATTCCATGCTGCACTTGGGGCAGGGCTGGGCTCTGTGACGCCAGAGCAGAGTGAGCAGTAGTTTGCTCTCCTCTAAGTATGCTAAGGCTGGCCAAACCGTCATGAGCACATAGCATGTTCTCCAGGGGGCTGTGTTGAAGACCAATGATTGGCTGGGAGAGTCCAGAAGTCTAGGTGCTTCCGGTGCTTCCAGCAGATCTGAAGAGGACGGAGGAGAGGCATGTGGTGGCATGGCAGAAAAGGTAGGTTTATATTTTTTTAATTCATTCCCACCACCCCCGTTCGGAGGTAGCCACCACTACACATGGCCCCCTCCTGGGCAAATTTCAGCCCCAGGGAGTCCATCTCCTTAGACCTGCCCTCTTTATTTTATTCTTTTTTTTTAACAGGGGTGGGGGGCCCAATCGCCAGGGCCCGGACTCTAATGTGGGTGCCCTGGTCCCACCCAGGGCACCCACTTACCAAAGATGAGGATCATGGGGGAGCTTGAGGGCCCTGTGGTCCTCTGCAGAAGATGGGCAGCTGGTATTGCTTTTACACATAGAGAGCTGCTAACATGCAGCTCCCTGTGTGTAATAGCAATTGTGCTCCCCTTTGAGCAAGCAAGTGCCAAATGCTCTCGCTTCCTCAAATCGGAGCACAGTGTGTTATGACTTGGCGGGAGTGGGAAGCTCCAGCCAAGTCATAGCAAACAGCTATGTCCCGGGGGTGAGCACCCTGGACATTGCAGGAGCAGGCCCTGGGGAGTGGAGGTCCCCAGGGCCATCTTTGGCTCCAAGAGGGGGCCACACAGCCCGCCTCCAATGTTTACTTTAGCCCAGGGGACGTGGTGGTCCCCAGCGGGGCCAGGGGTCCACAACGGAATGCCTTCATTATATTATTTGATCCCTGGGATGTGGCTGTCCCAGGGGCTGCAGGGGGCTGTGCGGGATTCCCCGCATGTCTATGTTAAATGCCCCGGGGAGATGGTGGTCCCTGGGGCTGTGAGGGGGGCATGCAGGCCCCTGCACTTCTATAGTTCAATGCCTGTTCTGCTGTGCAACATATCTAATAAACTTTGACAATGCCAACAGATCTTGCATAGGCGAAACCTATTGGTGTTGCCTTTGCTTGTTACTGTAGCCATGCACCTCTTCAGGTTTGAATTGGGCAGCAAGTGGCTTCCATTAGTGAATGAGACAGCTAAAATAGTGGCCCACATTTGCAAATCAGGGCAGTTGTGAAAGTGTAAAGATATGCTGTTTAAGTGTTTTACAAGGTATGCAACATTCCTTGCATTTTTGTTTACTGCAGGCAGTGTTTCTGATATTATCAGGGAAATCAGCAGTAAAAACCTGCCCAGTAGCCCATAAAACAGGTCACAAACAGCCCCAAAAAGGACTGTTAGACATGCCTGATGGCCCTATAAACCAGTGAACCTGCGTGTCTCCCCTACAGTCTGTTGACATTTTAATATACTTAACACCTCGTCAAGTCCTTTTAAGCAAATGGACAGGGCTTGTAAATGTGTTAACTGCATTAGTGTATTTACTTAAAGAGCTGCCTAGTCACACTGCCAGCCTGAGAGGCCCCAACAGAATACTGATGGGGCCATAGCAGGATTTCTTTTCAACTGGATTCCTCTCTTGCAGCACACACATGGAGAGAAAACTTCCTTCCACTGCATTCATTTTAAATGAGCAGCTAGGGAAGTCTTTCTATCTGTGCCAGTAATCCAATGTGTGCTCCTGCAGAAGTGCAGGGCGCTGCGAAAGTTTAGGGTGTGTTCATGCGTATACGCGCCTTTACAGGGAACATAGCCCAGGAGTCACTATGTGGTACATGTACAACCATTTTTAGTGGTCGCAACCATTAAAACGTCTTTCAGCATGTACTAATCCTATTTTGTGAGTTGGTAACCTATTACCGACTCGTAAAATAGGGTTTGTGAGCCGTTATTAGGAAGGGGCATGCCAAGTCAGTCCCTTCCTAATACCGAGTCGCAGGGGGCATGTATGAATGTTTTGCGACCGGAATGTAGTCGCAAAACATTCATATTTTACAGACTCCGTGAAGGAGGTGGTAACCCATTCACAAACGGGAAGGGGTCCCCATGGGACCCCTTCGTCTTTGTGAATGTGGGTGTCAGCATTTTTTAAGACCAGCCAGTGGTCCCACAGACCACTGTCTACTCTTAAAAAAGGGTAGCTTTTCATTATTCTTTTTTAAATGCATCCCGTATTCCTTTAAGGAAAATGTGCTGATTTTAAAAAAAAAATGTTTTATTTAACACCTTGACCGCGGCGCCGAAGGCGCGCCCTGTGCTGGACATTCCAGAACAGGGCGCGGTCGTGACGGAACCGTTCCGTCATCAGCACAGCTCAGCCGTGACTGATGACGGAACGGTTCCGTCACCAGCATGGAAGGGGTTAAAAAGCAATCACAGACACGAAAGTTGACCCCAGAAGGCCACCACCCCAGTGATTATAGGCCATTCCCAATGGGTCGCAAATTGCGACCTGTATCATGAATATTGATGAGGCAGGTCAATTGCAATCCCATTGGGAATCGCTAAATGAGTCTGAGACAGATTGGTACATTTCATTTTGCGTGTCCCTATTTGCGAGTTGCAAAAAAATTGCAATTAGAGACTCTCAAAATGAAAAGGTCGTACATCAGACCCTATGAGTACACTGCAAGTCGCAGAGACACTTGTGATTCATAATTTATCGTTAATGCAGTGAGTCAGGTTTCTGCAGTATCAAAGCATGCAATTTTGTAAATCACAGACTTTGCAACTGAAAACACCTCTTCTACAGCAGGGCCACAGTGATTTGCCTGACACTAGGGATTTGATTCCAGAGTCTAGGATTCCATCACGGATCTACCTCTTCTCTAAAGGCCGCTGACAACTGGCACAAGTAAGAGTTCCATGGAAGCACAGCGCCCTCTAGTACCTGATATTCACATCTTGTAATGTTAATATGAATGTGTACGTGTTTTTAGGCCTGCCGGGCATGCATTTTTAAGCCGCACACGATTAGCTGATTTCACGTGCATTATTAGGTCTCGCTGAGTCAGCACATGCGTTGCTCTGCGAGACATTTTGTAGTGTGCTTTTAAAAGTGCTACCCCAGGCTTCTGCTGGCCTAGCGCTTGCGGTAACGTGCACACGCACAGCTGCCAGCCAGCTTGCTCCATGTTACTCTCTCCCTGTTAGTTTGCTTCCCTTCCCTCCACCCACCGTGTTGCTCCCCTTCCCCACACATTCCCTGCCCTCCTGTCCTCAGCCGGTGTCCTTGGAGACCAGAGGGTCACAGCCCTGTAAATACCGTCGCCATGGAAAACCATGAACAGGGATGTCCTCAGCTCACCACGGAAAACTCAAACGCTCTTTCATCAGGTGAGTCCTCCGTGCCACACCAACAGGAGCTATCAGTAGCGTGACAACCCCGCTTCACACTCCCTCCTTCTTCCAATGCGATCACCACAAACTTTTTCACACTCATTATCTTCCGGTCACTATCACTTGCATACACGCGTACTCGTCCACTCTTGCACACTTACTCGTCATTCACTGTTGCACACTCGTCCATCTTGCTTGCACACTCGTGCTCACCCTTACGTTTACTCACTCACTCATCCCTTTTCCCAGTAACCTGGCATTCACTCACAGATGATAACACCCATTCACCCCTCCCTCAGTCAATATTCCTTGCCATTCACATTCTCACACGCCGCTCTATCTTACATGCGTGCACTCCCTCATCAATCACTAGTTCACAGTTTTACACGCATACTTGTTACTCACAGTCACACTCATTAATCACTTTTAAGTACTCACACCTCACATTAGGCTCTCACTGATCATTCATTCACCCACCCAATTGTCACTCACTCTTATATGCTTGTTATACACTCACTCTAAAACACTGATCAATTAAACATGTCTTATCGTCCTAGTTAGTCACACAAGCTGTGTTAAAATGTGATCAAGCTAAGTCCGGCACCTTTCCAGCCATGCAAGCTGAAATGGCGCCCAGGAAAACATTACAGGGGTACGAAGAGCTACATAATGACACAATACAATAACACTTCAAATCTGGTTGTATGGAGTGCGTCTTACCATGGCCTTGGTGAATTCTTACCCACACTCACGTTTGACAGGTGGGGTGGCGGGATCTCCTTTTACCTATAAGCGGCCATCCTACAACACATGCGCTAAGATGAGACAGGCATGACGTGGCACCATGGCCAAGTGTGGTCTGTTTGGAGTGATGGCATGGCAGGTGGATAGCCTCCCCAATTCCGTCTGCACCGTAGCTACGTATATAACGTCAACAGAGAGCAATGCCTCTTACAGTGCTGCGGCATGAGTAGAGGCAGGAACCTGAGCAGGTATTTCCAGCATTTCCATCTCTGCACAGTCTAGCTGCCCAAGATAACATGGCGTAAAAAAGAAAGATAGCATCACAACAAAATACAAGAGCCAACATTAAACCAGCTTGAAAACTGGAAGGTAGGCAGTTGCTCTTGTAGGAAGACTCTAAGAGCAAATGCAGCTGCCATGACAGATTTGTAGCTGTCACCTGTAGTAGGGAACAGATTCAAAGTAGCCTTGGTTGATCCGCAAGACAGTAACCATGTCTGAAGTTTTATTTGAGCCAGTGGTTACAAGTGTGGGCACTGGCACACCTTTTTGTGGGCCCAGTGCTTAATTTGAGTTGGTGGTTTCTGGTGCTCAGCACCAGCACTTAATTATCAACACCCACACCTATGACAGTCGGCCACATGGTGGGGCTGTCTTCCTAATATAGACATTCGCAAAACAACAGTTGTTTATTCATTAACATTACATTAACAAGCATTCGCATAGCCAATAGGTCTCGCTATTGGGACCTAATAAGTATTTAGATATGCAGCACAATATCCTTGGTGCAACAGTATCAACCGTTGCATGGCTAAACAATTATGAGGTCCCAAAGGCGAGACCTATTGGCTATGCCAATTCTTGTATTCCACCCAGCCATCCCAGACAGGAGATGGTTTACTTTCGAGAAAACAGAGAAGCCCAACAAGGCAAGATTTAAAAGTTTCAACTAGCAGACGACAAAACCGACTGTGCGCACAGGACACCTCCTAGGCATCCAGGCTGAAGTGACCCAGCCACAGCACGGCACCCACAGCCAGGCCCATCACCCCTGTCCTCTTTTCTACATGCCTTTCAGAAAGTCCTCAATCAGACGTTCACAACAAATGGAATTAATAGGCAAGGGGGGTCCCCGGATAGGACCTGGCTTAAGGCCAGAACCCTTCAACTGGGACTGCATCCCGCAGAGCACTTGTCACCAACAGCATCCTTCCCATGTGTATCCCTTCCATATCCCCTGGAAAGATCCCATCAATCTCACACACACAAACACCACAGCCTTTCAAGACAGCCACAGACATGCAGCCCAACTAGGGGGCATATTATAAAGAACGATGTTAAAATTATCGCCGCTTTAGCGGCACGAAACTGTTGCTAAAGCGGCCATAAGGGGCTTGATAATATGCCCTTGTGAATTCCTATAGAAGCCCAGGTTCACACGCATTGCTTCCTAGTTGTGAGGACAAATTTCCACTCTAAACCAATACTTGCATTGGTAAGCTCACCTTTGGATCTCCCATCCATACAGCAGCAGCCAAGAAATACTTTAACAAGCACTGGAAATGCAATAGGTCTCGCATTTGTTTGAGTTAGAGCTATTGGCATTGTAAATGGCAATGTCCTTTACCTATGTGTTATGGAGTATACTATGTGGTGTGTAGTAAATTATGTGGGTGGGATTGGAATTATTAGTTGTGGAGTTGTGTGGCATTGAGGTTTGTGGTGCGGAGTGGATTTGTGTAGTGGAATTATGTAGCATGGTGTGCAGTGGAATTATGTGGATACTAATTATGTGGTATTGAGTGTACTGGAATTATGAGGAGTGGGATTGTGTGGTATGGAGTGTAATTATGTGGAATGGTATTTTGTGTTGTCAAGTGGTATGTATTGAAGTTTAACTATGTGACGAGTTGAACTTCGTGGCATGATGTGGAATTCTGTGGTGTCAATTGGATGTATGGGCTGTGTTGTCTAATTGTGTTGTTGGGCTGAATTATATGGTTTGGTGTTGCATTATGTAGTGTGGAGTGGAAATGTGTGGAGCTGAATTAGTGTTACGTGGAACTGTGTGGATAGCTTTGCCTATATGTTTTTTGTTTTGTTGCATATTTGTGTGTTTGCTATGTGTTTTGTTTATACCTATTTGTTGTACAGGGGTGTTGAGTGTAGTTTTGTAAATTTGAGTAGAGTGTAGTGCTGTGGAGTGGTGTGTAGTATAGTGGTGTTGATTTGAGATGAGTGGTATGGTGTGCTATGGATTTGCATGTTGCGTTTTGTAATATATGGAGTATAGTGTTATTTACTTGAAGGGTGTAGTGTTGACTGCAGTAAATAGTTAGAGTGGAGTATAGTTTTTGAGTGCATTAGAGCGTTGCCCCAAGATATGTAGTGCCTCCTAGGCCCTTACAGGGACTCTCATTGAGCTCAAAGCCTGCGAATACTGACTTGTAAGGCACTCTACAAGAGGCCTGGACACAGCTGCCGAACTACCCAATCCAGGAGTGGCTAGCTAGACCAGTCTGTTTTTCTAAATATTCTGGGACTTGTAGGTCTATTTAACTCATTGTAAAACTAGGACTCCAAGTGTCACAATTCTAAAAACAAAACCGGGTTTGGACTAGCATATCATGCAAGCAACTGGGAAATGTGGCGGGTGTGGTGTGGTATAAATGGATCAAATGGTTATATATTGCTGGTGTCGGTGAGGGAAGCTTCTACTGCTAATCGCTCCTGTTACACGTACGAGTGAAATTAGAACTGTTACTTTGCTTGTGTCAAAGAAACTTGGACTAATCTTTCCACTAAACAAAAGCTAAAACAATTGGCATTGCCAGTGCTTGTTCGTTAATGTGGTGGGCATTTTACAACACATCGGGCTTCTCCCATATCTACAAGTTTATAATGCACCGCCTGTCTGTACCCTTTTAGCAAATCCTGCCAAGGCCTGGAGGGCACCGCAGGAACCTGTATTATGAAATGTACGCGCTCGGCGTCGTCATGTTCTGATGCAGACTCACCCTGTGAACTTGAGTGGCATTTTTCACTACTACGTGCATCTTCTGTTTTGAAACTTGTAATCTAGTCACACAATAAGTAGGTAAACGTTGATAGGACATCCGATGATTCTTGCAAAAGGAATGTCGACTATGAATCTCAAGATCACCATGCAATTACCCCGGTATGGTGGGCATATATTATATATTATAGGTATTTAATTGCTTAAACTGTATCTAAGTAATATTGACATGTAAAGGCTAACATGTCTTGTAAATAAAATAAATATACGTTATCACAGACACTGTTTCAAGGTCTGGGCTTTTCACTCACAAACAATGGCAAAGCAAGAGTTCAAAATGGACGAATGCAAGCAAGAAATGGCGCCCACCTCCTGGCTGGTTTGGAATAAACATATATAATTGGAGTGTAATGGATCTTTCAGCCAAATGAGTCCCGGTGACACTGCTCCTGCTGCATCATTGATGGCTCACTCCTCCTTTCAAATCATTGCGAGCATGGGTTCTAATCAAATTGGGTTTAGAAATCAACAAAGACTATGATTCCCAGAATGCATCTGGTTGTCACATGAATTCCCACGAGTGGAGAAAGTGTCTGTTATGGATTGGAGTGAGGTGTTCAACCTGCAACCAACACAGCAGACACATTACTCCTGTACCAGCACACACTCATCTTCGGAGCGGTTTATTTAAAGGAGCACGAGCGTATTTCAGCAAGCCAGTAGGAATCAAGGCCAATAGCAAACATGCAATGTTCATAGACACCACTGCAGCAAAGAGCTAAATATAGCGGCTGTGACGCATTCGCCACCTCAAAGCCATATGGTTGACCCCCGTATTCGTCCCTTTACAGCCTCCCATGTACAGCTGAAACAAGACATCTGGAGCCATGTTTACTTCCTGTTCCTGTGACTGGTTTCAGAGCCCCTGAGGCTAGTGCAACGTTAGGAAAAGGCAAACCCGCAACTGCTAACCCTCTCTATCCCTATTTGACACACAGATCACTGACGATACATTTCAAAGAGATTTGGGCTGCTGCAAGAATATTGTAATGCGAAAACAACTGGAAGTTAAAATATTGTTGCTACATACATCGTTTTTTACTTCGGTTTGTAATATTGCACAGCATTGTCTATTAATATAGTGGGCTTTGATATTGCTTGTTTGAATATCGTTGCTGTGTGATTATGTAGTTGTGTTTAGCATTGCAGGATTCCTGGCAGCAGAGTGAAACGTCTTACAACAAATAAACTTGCGCAGTATAGAAAACACCAAAGACACTGGCGGAAAGCAGCTGATAGCCCTGTAGCTAGAGGGAGGAGGAGGGAACATGCCAGGACAAGAAACATCAAAGACGCCGACAATCCTAAAACCCGTCTGGAACAGAAAAAGTAGTGCAAAAACGTAACAAAATGGACAGAGGAATAATACTTGTAAGTGGGCCAGTCGCCAGGAACAGGAACCACCCACCAAAAAGGAGGGACAAATGCAAAAATTAGCCACTCAAATTTAGGGAATTTAGACAGGCACCAAAGGAACTAATGGGAGTAAGGGGTGTAATTAATGTCCCTAGATGAAATACGCAAAAAACACAGTTGATGGACAGAATGTAGAACAATGTCATACATTCATCCCAGTACAAGGATCTGGGCCTAAATCCATCGTTTTTTTGCACTCCACACCACCCTGGGTTAGACACTGGCTATATGCAAATCAGCTCTGACCCTGTGCCTCATGGGAACAGTCCAGTCCGAACTACCAAGCCATGTCTTTCCCAGACCGGAATAAAGCATCCAAGGACCGGTTTCTGGCTATCAGCCTTCATCAGCCTGGATAGCTTGACTCCAGTGGTGTGGAGAGCCTGGGACTCACGTCTGAGCATACCCAGCCCACTGTTTTTTGCAATTTTCACCCCGAGTGTGCTGGGTATGCTCAGACGTGAGTCCCAGGCTCTCCACACCACTGGAGTCAAGCTATCCAGGCTGATGAAGGCTGATAGCCAGAAACCGGCCCTTGGATGCTTGATTCCGGTCTGGGAAAGACATGGCTTGGTAGTTCAGACTGGTCTGTTCCCATGAGGCACAGGGTCAGAGCTGATTTGCATATAGCCAGTGTCTAACCCAGGGTGGTGTGGAGTGCAAAAAAGCGATGGATTTAGGCCCAGATCTCTGTACTGGGGTGAATGTATGACATTGTTCTACATTCTGTCCATCAACTGTGTTTTTTGCAATTTTCACCCCGAGTGTGCTGGGTATGCTCAGACGTGAGTCCCAGGCTCTCCACACCACTGGAGTCAAGCTATCCAGGCTGATGAAGGCTGATAGCCAGAAACCGGTCCTTGGATGCTTGATTCCGGTCTGGGAAAGACATGGCTTGGTAGTTTGGACTGGACTGTTCCCATGAGGCACAGGGTCAGAGCTGATTTGCATATAGCCAGTGTCTAACCCAGGGTGGTGTGGAGTGCAAAAAAAACGATGGATTTAGGCCCAGATCTCCGTATTGGGGTGAATGTATGACATTGTTCTACATTCTGTCCATCAACTGTGTTTTTTGCAATTTTCACCCCGAGTGTGCTGGGTATGCTCAGACGTGAGTCCCAGGCTCTCCACACCACTGGAGTCAAGCTATCCAGGCTGATGAAGGCTGATAGCCAGAAACCGGTCCTTGGATGCTTGATTCCGGTCTGGGAAAGACATGGCTTGGTAGTTCGGACTGGACTGTTCCCATGAGGCACAGGGTCAGAGCTGATTTGCATATAGCCAGTGTCTACCCCAGGGTGGTGTGGAGTGCAAAAAAACGATGGATTTAGGCCCAGATCTCTGTACTGGGGTGAATGTATGACATTGTTCTACATTCTGTCCATCAACTGTGTTTCTTGCAATTTTCACCCCGAGTGTCCTGGGTATGCTCAGACGTGAGTCCCAGGCTCTCCACACCACTGGAGTCAAGCTATCCAGGCTGATAAAGGCTGGTAGCCAGAAACTGGTCCTTGGATGCTTGATTCCGGTCTGGGAAAGACATGGCTTGGTAGTTCGGACTGGACTGTTCCCATGAGGCACAGGGTCAGAGCTGATTTGCATATAGCCAGTGTCTAACCCAGGGTGGTGTGGAGTGCAAAAAACCGATGGATTTAGGCCCAGATCTCTGTACTGGGGTGAATGTATGACATTGTTCTACATTCTGTCCATCAACTGTGTTTTTTGCAATTTTCACCCCCCAGGCTCTCCACACCACTGGAGTCAAGCTATCCAGGCTGATGAAGGCTGATAGCCAGAAACCGGTCCTTGGATGCTTGATTCCGGTCTGGGAAAGACATGGCTTGGTAGTTCGGACTGGACTGTTCTCATGAGGCACAGGGTCAGAGCTGATTTGCATATAGCCAGTGTCTAACCCAGGGTGGTGTGGAGTGCAAAGAAACGATGGATTTAGGCCCAGATCTCTGTACTGGGGTGAATGTATGACATTGTTCTACATTCTGTCCATCAACTGTGTTTTTTGCAATTTTCACCCCGAGTGTGCTGGGTATGCTCAGACGTGAGTCCCAGGCTCTCCACACCACTGGAGTCAAGCTATCCAGGCTGATGAAGGCTGATAGCCAGAAACCGGTCCTTGGATGCTTGATTCCGGTCTGGGAAAGACATGGCTTGGTAGTTCGGACTGGACTGTTCCCATGAGGCACAGGGTCAGAGCTGATTTGCATATAGCCAGTGTCTAACCCAGGGTGGTGTGGAGTGCAAAAAAACGATGGATTTAGGCCCAGATCTCTGTACTGGGGTGAATGTATGACATTGTTCTACATTCTGTCCATCAACTGTGTTTTTTGCAATTTTCACCCCGAGTGTGCTGGGTATGCTCAGACGTGAGTCCCAGGCTCTCCACACCACTGGAGTCAAGCTATCCAGGCTGATGAAGGCTGATAGCCAGAAACCGGTCCTTGGATGCTTGATTCCGGTCTGGGAAAGACATGGCTTGGTAGTTCGGACTGGACTGTTCCCATGAGGCACAGGGTCAGAGCTGATTTGCATATAGCCAGTGTCTAACCCAGGATGGTGTGGAGTGCAAAAAAACGATGGATTTAGGCCCAGATCTCTGTACTGGGGTGAATGTATGACATTGTTCTACATTCTGTCCATCAACTGTGTTTTTTGCAATTTTCACCCCGAGTGTGCTGGGTATGCTCAGACGTGAGTCCCAGGCTCTCCACACCACTGGAGTCAAGCTATCCAGGCTGATGAAGGCTGATAGCCAGAAACCGGTCCTTGGATGCTTGATTCCGGTCTGGGAAAGACATGGCTTGGTAGTTCGGACTGGACTGTTCCCATGAGGCACAGGGTCAGAGCTGATTTGCATATAGCCAGTGTCTAACCCAGGGTGGTGTGGAGTGCAAAAAAACTATGGATTTAGGCCCAGATCTCTGTACTGGGGTGAATGTATGACATTGTTCTACATTCTGTCCATCAACTGTGTTTTTTGCAATTTTCACCCCGAGTGTGCTGGGTATGCTCAGACGTGAGTCCCAGGCTCTCCACACCACTGGAGTCAAGCTATCCAGGCTGATGAAAGCTGATAGCCAGAAACCGGTCCTTGGATGCTTGATTCCGGTCTGGGAAAGACATGGCTTGGTAGTTCGGACTGGACTGTTCCCATGAGGCACAGGGTCAGAGCTGATTTGCATATAGCCAGTGTCTAACCCAGGGTGGTGTGGAGTGCAAAAAAACGATGGATTTAGGCCCAGATCTCTGTACTGGGGTGAATGTATGACATTGTTCTACATTCTGTCCATCAACTGTGTTTTTTGCAATTTTCACCCCGAGTGTGCTGGGTATGCTCAGACGTGAGTCCCAGGCTCTCCACACCACTGGAGTCAAGCTATCCAGGCTGATGAAGGCTGATAGCCAGAAACCGGTCCTTGGATGCTTGATTCCGGTCTGGGAAAGACATGGCTTGGTAGTTCGGACTGGACTGTTCTCATGAGGCACAGGGTCAGAGCTGATTTGCATATAGCCAGTGTCTAACCCAGGGTGGTGTGGAGTGCAAAAAAACGATGGATTTAGGCCCAGATCTCTGTACTGGGGTGAATGTATGACATTGTTCTACATTCTGTCCATCAACTGTGTTTTTTGCAATTTTCACCCCGAGTGTGCTGGGTATGCTCAGACGTGAGTCCCAGGCTCTCCACACCACTGGAGTCAAGCTATCCAGGCTGATGAAGGCTGATAGCCAGATACCGGTCCTTGGATGCTTGATTCCGGTCTGGGAAAGACATGGCTTGGTAGTTCAGACTGGACTGTTCCCATGAGGCACAGGGTCAGAACTGATTTGCATATAGCCAGTGTCTAACCCAGGGTGGTGTGGAGTGCAAAAAAACGATGGATTTAGGCCCAGATCTCTGTACTGGGGTGAATGTATGACATTGTTCTACATTCTGTCCATCAACTGTGTTTTTTGCCATTTTCACCCCGAGTGTGCTGGGTATGCTCAGACGTGAGTCCCAGGCTCTCCACACCACTGGAGTCAAGCTATCCAGGCTGATGAAGGCTGATAGCCAGAAACCGGTCCTTGGATGCTTGATTCCGGTCTGGGAAAGACATGGCTTGGTAGTTCGGACTGGACTGTTCCCATGAGGCACAGGGTCAGAGCTGATTTGCATATAGCCAGTGTCTAACCCAGGGTGGTGTGGAGTGCAAAAAAACGATGGATTTAGGCCCAGATCTCTGTACTGGGGTGAATGTATGACATTGTTCTACATTCTGTCCATCAACTGTGTTTTTTGCAATTTTCACCCCGAGTGTGCTGGGTATGCTCAGACGTGAGTCCCAGGCTCTCCACACCACTGGAGTCAAGCTATCCAGGCTGATGAAGGCTGATAGCCAGAAACCGGTCCTTGGATGCTTGATTCCGGTCTGGGAAAGACATGGCTTGGTAGTTCGGACTGGACTGTTCCCATGAGGCACAGGGTCAGAGCTGATTTGCATATAGCCAGTGTCTAACCCAGGGTGGTGTGGAGTGCAAAAAAACGATGGATTTAGGCCCAGATCTCTGTACTGGGGTGAATGTATGACATTGTTCTACATTCTGTCCATCAACTGTGTTTTTTGCAATTTTCACCCCGAGTGTGCTGGGTATGCTCAGACGTGAGTCCCAGGCTCTCCACACCACTGGAGTCAAGCTATCCAGGCTGATGAAGGCTGATAGCCAGAAACCGGTCCTTGGATGCTTGATTCCGGTCTGGGAAAGACATGGCTTGGTAGTTCGGACTGGACTGTTCCCATGAGGCACAGGGCCAGAGCTGATTTGCATATAGCCAGTGTCTAACCCAGGGTGGTGTGGAGTGCAAAAAAACGATGGATTTAGGCCCAGATCTCTGTACTGGGGTGAATGTATGACATTGTTCTACATTCTGTCCATCAACTGTATTTTTTGCAATTTTTACCCCGAGTGTGCTGGGTATGCTCAGACGTGAGTCCCAGGCTCTCCACACCACTGGAGTCAAGCTATCCAGGCTGATGAAGGCTGATAGCCAGAAACCGGTCCTTGGATGCTTGATTCCGGTCTGGGAAAGACATGGCTTGGTAGTTCGGACTGGACTGTTCCCATGAGGCACAGGGTCAGAGCTGATTTGCATATAGCCAGTGTCTACCCCAGGGTGGTGTGGAGTGCAAAAAAACGATGGATTTAGGCCCAGATCTCTGTACTGGGGTGAATGTATGACATTGTTCTACATTCTGTCCATCAACTGTGTTTTTTGCAATTTTCACCCCGAGTGTCCTGGGTATGCTCAGACGTGAGTCCCAGGCTCTCCACACCACTGGAGTCAAGCTATCCAGGCTGATGAAGGCTGGTAGCCAGAAACTGGTCCTTGGATGCTTGATTCCGGTCTGGGAAAGACATGGCTTGGTAGTTGGGACTGGACTGTTCCCATGAGGCACAGGGTCAGAGCTGATTTGCATATAGCCAGTGTCTAACCCAGGGTGGTGTGGAGTGCAAAAAAACGATGGATTTAGGCCCAGATCTCTGTACTGGGGTGAATGTATGACATTGTTCTACATTCTGTCCATCAACTGTGTTTTTTGCAATTTTCACCCCCCAGGCTCTCCACACCACTGGAGTCAAGCTATCCAGGCTGATGAAGGCTGATAGCCAGAAACCGCTCCTTGGATGCTTGATTCCGGTCTGGGAAAGACATGGCTTGGTAGTTCGGACTGGACTGTTCCCATGAGGCACAGGGTCAGAGCTGATTTGCATATAGCCAGTGTCTAACCCAGGGTGGTGTGGAGTGCAAAAAAACGATGGATTTAGGCCCAGATCTCTGTACTGGGGTGAATGTATGACATTGTTCTACATTCTGTCCATCAACTGTGTTTTTTGCAATTTTCACCCCGAGTGTGCTGGGTATGCTCAGACGTGAGTCCCAGGCTCTCCACACCACTGGAGTCAAGCTATCCAGGCTGATGAAGGCTGATAGCCAGAAACCGGTCCTTGGATGCTTGATTCCGGTCTGGGAAAGACATGGCTTGGTAGTTCGGACTGGACTGTTCCCATGAGGCACAGGGTCAGAGCTGATTTGCATATAGCCAGTGTCTAACCCAGGGTGGTGTGGAGTGCAAAAAAACTATGGATTTAGGCCCAGATCTCTGTACTGGGGTGAATGTATGACATTGTTCTACATTCTGTCCATCAACTGTGTTTTTTGCAATTTTCACCCCGAGTGTGCTGGGTATGCTCAGACGTGAGTCCCAGGCTCTCCACACCACTGGAGTCAAGCTATCCAGGCTGATGAAAGCTGATAGCCAGAAACCGGTCCTTGGATGCTTGATTCCGGTCTGGGAAAGACATGGCTTGGTAGTTCGGACTGGACTGTTCCCATGAGGCACAGGGTCAGAGCTGATTTGCATATAGCCAGTGTCTAACCCAGGGTGGTGTGGAGTGCAAAAAAACGATGGATTTAGGCCCAGATCTCTGTACTGGGGTGAATGTATGACATTGTTCTACATTCTGTCCATCAACTGTGTTTTTTGCAATTTTCACCCCGAGTGTGCTGGGTATGCTCAGACGTGAGTCCCAGGCTCTCCACACCACTGGAGTCAAGCTATCCAGGCTGATGAAGGCTGATAGCCAGAAACCGGTCCTTGGATGCTTGATTCCGGTCTGGGAAAGACATGGCTTGGTAGTTCGGACTGGACTGTTCCCATGAAGCACAGGGTCAGAGCTGATTTGCATATAGCCAGTGTCTAACCCAGGGTGGTGTGGAGTGCAAAAAAACGATGGATTTAGGCCCAGATCTCTGTACTGGGGTGAATGTATGACATTGTTCTACATTCTGTCCATCAACTGTATTTTTTGCAATTTTCACCCCGAGTGTGCTGGGTATGCTCAGACGTGAGTCCCAGGCTCTCCACACCACTGGAGTCAAGCTATCCAGGCTGATGAAGGCTGATAGCCAGAAACCGGTCCTTGGATGCTTGATTCCGGTCTGGGAAAGACATGGCTTGGTAGTTCGGACTGGACTGTTCCCATGAGGCACAGGGTCAGAGCTGATTTGCATATAGCCAGTGTCTAACCCAGGGTGGTGTGGAGTGCAAAAAAACGATGGATTTAGGCCCAGATCTCTGTACTGGGGTGAATGTATGACATTGTTCTACATTCTGTCCATCAACTGTGTTTTTTGCAATTTTCACCCCCCAGGCTCTCCACACCACTGGAGTCAAGCTATCCAGGCTGATGAAGGCTGATAGCCAGAAACCGGTCCTTGGATGCTTGATTCCGGTCTGGGAAAGACATGGCTTGGTAGTTCGGACTGGACTGTTCTCATGAGGCACAGGGTCAGAGCTGATTTGCATATAGCCAGTGTCTAACCCAGGGTGGTGTGGAGTGCAAAAAAATGATGGATTTAGGCCCAGATCTCTGTACTGGGGTGAATGTATGACATTGTTCTACATTCTGTCCATCAACTGTGTTTTTTGCAATTTTCACCCCGAGTGTGCTGGGTATGCTCAGACGTGAGTCCCAGGCTGTCCACACCACTGGAGTCAAGCTATCCAGGCTGATGAAGGCTGATAGCCAGATACCGGTCCTTGGATGCTTGATTCCGGTCTGGGAAAGACATGGCTTGGTAGTTCGGACTGGACTGTTCCCATGAGGCACAGGGTCAGAACTGATTTGCATATAGCCAGTGTCTAACCCAGGGTGGTGTGGAGTGCAAAAAAACGATGGATTTAGGCCCAGATCTCTGTACTGGGGTGAATGTATGACATTGTTCTACATTCTGTCCATCAACTGTGTTTTTTGCAATTTTCACCCCGAGTGTGCTGGGTATGCTCAGACGTGAGTCCCAGGCTCTCCACACCACTGGAGTCAAGCTATCCAGGCTGATGAAGGCTGATAGCCAGAAACCGGTCCTTGGATGCTTGATTCTGGTCTGGGAAAGACATGGCTTGGTAGTTCGGACTGGACTGTTCCCATGAGGCACAGGGTCAGAGCTGATTTGCATATAGCCAGTGTCTAACCCAGGGTGGTGTGGAGTGCAAAAAAACGATGGATTTAGGCCCAGATCTCTGTACTGGGGTGAATGTATGACATTGTTCTACATTCTGTCCATCAACTGTGTTTTTTGCAATTTTCACCCCGAGTGTGCTGGGTATGCTCAGACGTGAGTCCCAGGCTCTCCACACCACTGGAGTCAAGCTATCCAGGCTGATGAAGGCTGATAGCCAGAAACCGGTCCTTGGATGCTTGATTCCGGTCTGGGAAAGACATGGCTTGGTAGTTCGGACTGGACTGTTCCCATGAGGCACAGGGTCAGAGCTGATTTGCATATAGCCAGTGTCTAACCCAGGGTGGTGTGGAGTGCAAAAAAACGATGGATTTAGGCCCAGATCTCTGTACTGGGGTGAATGTATGACATTGTTCTACATTCTGTCCATCAACTGTGTTTTTTGCAATTTTCACCCCGAGTGTGCTGGGTATGCTCAGACGTGAGTCCCAGGCTCTCCACACCACTGGAGTCAAGCTATCCAGGCTGATGAAAGCTGATAGCCAGAAACCGGTCCTTGGATGCTTGATTCCGGTCTGGGAAAGACATGGCTTGGTAGTTCGGACTGGACTGTTCCCATGAGGCACAGGGTCAGAGCTGATTTGCATATAGCCAGTGTCTAACCCAGGGTGGTGTGGAGTGCAAAAAAATGATGGATTTAGGCCCAGATCTCTGTACTGGGGTGAATGTATGACATTGTTCTACATTCTGTCCATCAACTGTGTTTTTTGCAATTTTCACCCCGAGTGTGCTGGGTATGCTCAGACGTGAGTCCCAGGCTCTCCACACCACTGGAGTCAAGCTATCCAGGCTGATGAAGGCTGATAGCCAGAAACCGGTCCTTGGATGCTTGATTCCGGTCTGGGAAAGACATGGCTTGGTAGTTCGGACTGGACTGTTCCCATGAGGCACAGGGTCAGAGCTGATTTGCATATAGCCAGTGTCTAACCCAGGGTGGTGTGGAGTGCAAAAAAACGATGGATTTAGGCCCAGATCTCTGTACTGGGGTGAATGTATGACATTGTTCTACATTCTGTCCATCAACTGTATTTTTTGCAATTTTCACCCCGAGTGTGCTGGGTATGCTCAGACGTGAGTCCCAGGCTCTCCACACCACTGGAGTCAAGCTATCCAGGCTGATGAAGGCTGATAGCCGGAAACCGGTCCTTGGATGCTTGATTCCGGTCTGGGAAAGACATGGCTTGGTAGTTCGGACTGGACTGTTCCCATGAGGCACAGGGTCAGAGCTGATTTGCATATAGCCAGTGTCTAACCCAGGGTGGTGTGGAGTGCAAAAAAACGATGGATTTAGGCCCAGATCTCTGTACTGGGGTGAATGTATGACATTGTTCTACATTCTGTCCATCAACTGTGTTTTTTGCAATTTTCACCCCCCAGGCTCTCCACACCACTGGAGTCAAGCTATCCAGGCTGATGAAGGCTGATAGCCAGAAACCGGTCCTTGGATGCTTGATTCCGGTCTGGGAAAGACATGGCTTGGTAGTTCGGACTGGACTGTTCTCATGAGGCACAGGGTCAGAGCTGATTTGCATATAGCCAGTGTCTAACCCAGGGTGGTGTGGAGTGCAAAAAAACGATGGATTTAGGCCCAGATCTCTGTACTGGGGTGAATGTATGACATTGTTCTACATTCTGTCCATCAACTGTGTTTTTTGCAATTTTCACCCCGAGTGTGCTGGGTATGCTCGGACGTGAGTCCCAGGCTCTCCACACCACTGGAGTCAAGCTATCCAGGCTGATGAAGGCTGATAGCCAGATACCGGTCCTTGGATGCTTGATTCCGGTCTGGGAAAGACATGGCTTGGTAGTTCGGACTGGACTGTTCCCATAAGGCACAGGGTCAGAAGTGATTTGCATATAGCCAGTGTCTAACCCAGGGTGGTGTGGAGTGCAAAAAAACGATGGATTTAGGCCCAGATCTCTGTACTGGGGTGAATGTATGACATTGTTCTACATTCTGTCCATCAACTGTGTTTTTTGCAATTTTCACCCCGAGTGTGCTGGGTATGCTCAGACGTGAGTCCCAGGCTCTCCACACCAGTGGAGTCAAGCTATCCAGGCTGATGAAGGCTGATAGCCAGAAACCGGTCCTTGGATGCTTGATTCCGGTCTGGGAAAGACATGGCTTGGTAGTTCGGACTGGACTGTTCCCATGAGGCACAGGGTCAGAGCTGATTTGCATATAGCCAGTGTCTAACCCAGGGTGGTGTGGAGTGCAAAAAAACGATGGATTTAGGCCCAGATCTCTGTACTGGGGTGAATGTATGACATTGTTCTACATTCTGTCCATCAACTGTGTTTTTTGCAATTTTCACCCCGAGTGTGCTGGGTATGCTCAGACGTGAGTCCCAGGCTCTCCACACCACTGGAGTCAAGCTATCCAGGCTGATGAAGGCTGATAGCCAGAAACCGGTCCTTGGATGCTTGATTCCGGTCTGGGAAAGACATGGCTTGGTAGTTCGGACTGGACTGTTCCCATGAGGCACAGGGTCAGAGCTGATTTGCATATAGCCAGTGTCTAACCCAGGGTGGTGTGGAGTGCAAAAAAACGATGGATTTAGGCCCAGATCTCTGTACTGGGGTGAATGTATGACATTGTTCTACATTCTGTCCATCAACTGTGTTTTTTGCAATTTTCACCCCGAGTGTGCTGGGTATGCTCAGACGTGAGTCCCAGGCTCTCCACACCACTGGAGTCAAGCTATCCAGGCTGATGAAGGCTGATAGCCAGAAACCGGTCCTTGGATGCTTGATTCCGGTCTGGGAAAGACATGGCTTGGTAGTTCGGACTGGACTGTTCCCATGAGGCACAGGGTCAGAGCTGATTTGCATATAGCCAGTGTCTAACCCAGGGTGGTGTGGAGTGCAAAAAAAGGATGGATTTAGGCCCAGATCTCTGTACTGGGGTGAATGTATGACATTGTTCTACATTCTGTCCATCAACTGTATTTTTTGCAATTTTCACCCCGAGTGTGCTGGGTATGCTCAGACGTGAGTCCCAGGCTCTCCACACCACTGGAGTCAAGCTATCCAGGCTGATGAAGGCTGATAGCCAGAAACCGGTCCTTGGATGCTTGATTCCGGTCTGGGAAAGACATGGCTTGGTAGTTCTGAGTGGACTGTTCCCATGAGGCACAGGGTCAGAGCTGATTTGCATATAGCCAGTGTCTACCCCAGGGTGGTGTGAAGTGCAAAAAAACGATGGATTTAGGCCCAGATCTCTGTACTGGGGTGAATGTATGACATTGTTCTACATTCTGTCCATCAACTGTGTTTTTTGCAATTTTCACCCCGAGTGTCCTGGGTATGCTCAGACGTGAGTCCCAGGCTCTCCACACCACTGGAGTCAAGCTATCCAGGCTGATGAAGGCTGGTAGCCAGAAACTGGTCCTTGGATGCTTGATTCCGGTCTGGGAAAGACATGGCTTGGTAGTTGGGACTGGACTGTTCCCATGAGGCACAGGGTCAGAGCTGATTTGCATATAGCCAGTGTCTAACCCAGGGTGGTGTGGAGTGCAAAAAACCGATGGATTTAGGCCCAGATCTCTGTACTGGGGTGAATGTATGACATTGTTCTACATTCTGTCCATCAACTGTGTTTTTTGCAATTTTCACCCCCCAGGCTCTCCACACCACTGGAGTCAAGCTATCCAGGCTGATGAAGGCTGATAGCCAGAAACCGGTCCTTGGATGCTTGATTCCGGTCTGGGAAAGACATGGCTTGGTAGTTCGGACTGGACTGTTCCCATGAGGCACAGGGTCAGAGCTGATTTGCATATAGCCAGTGTCTAACCCAGGGTGGTGTGGAGTGCAAAAAAACGATGGATTTAGGCCCAGATCTCTGTACTGGGGTGAATGTATGACATTGTTCTACATTCTGTCCATCAACTGTGTTTTTTGCAATTTTCACCCCGAGTGTGCTGGGTATGCTCAGACGTGAGTCCCAGGCTCTCCACACCACTGGAGTCAAGCTATCCAGGCTGATGAAGGCTGATAGCCAGAAACCGGTCCTTGGATGCTTGATTCCGGTCTGGGAAAGACATGGCTTGGTAGTTCGGACTGGACTGTTCCCATGAGGCACAGGGTCATAGCTGATTTGCATATAGCCAGTGTCTAACCCAGGGTGGTGTGGAGTGCAAAAAAACGATGGATTTAGGCCCAGATCTCTGTACTGGGGTGAATGTATGACATTGTTCTACATTCTGTCCATCAACTGTATTTTTTGCAATTTTCACCCCGAGTGTGCTGGGTATGCTCAGACGTGAGTCCCAGGCTCTCCACACCACTGGAGTCAAGCTATCCAGGCTGATGAAGGCTGATAGCCAGAAACCGGTCCTTGGATGCTTGATTCCGGTCTGGGAAAGACATGGCTTGGTAGTTCGGACTGGACTGTTCCCATGAGGCACAGGGTCAGAGCTGATTTGCATATAGCCAGTGTCTAACCCAGGGTGGTGTGGAGTGCAAAAAAACGATGGATTTAGGCCCAGATCTCTGTACTGGGGTGAATGTATGACATTGTTCTACATTCTGTCCATCAACTGTGTTTTTTGCAATTTTCACCCTGAGTGTGCTGGGTATGCTCAGACGTGAGTCCCAGGCTCTCCACACCACTGGAGTCAAGCTATCCAGGCTGATGAAGGCTGATAGCCAGAAACCGGTCCTTGGATGCTTGATTCCGGTCTGGGAAAGACATGGCTTGGTAGTTCGGACTGGACTGTTCCCATGAGGCACAGGGTCAGAGCTGATTTGCATATAGCCAGTGTCTAACCCAGGGTGGTGTGGAGTGTACAAAAACGATGGATTTAGGCCCAGATCTCTGTACTGGGGTGAATGTATGACATTGTTCTACATTCTGTCCATCAACTGTGTTTTTTGCAATTTTCACCCCGAGTGTGCTGGGTATGCTCAGACCTGAGTCCCAGGCTCTCCACACCACTGGAGTCAAGCTAACCAGGCTGATGAAGGCTGATAGCCAGAAACCGGTCCTTGGATGCTTGATTCCGGTCTGGGAAAGACATGGCTTGGTAGTTCGGACTGGACTGTTCCCATGAGGCACAGGGTCAGAGCTGATTTGCATATACCCAGTGTCTAACCCAGGGTGGTGTGGAGTGCAAAAAACGATGGATTTAGGCCCAGATCTCTGTACTGGGGTGAATGTATGACATTGTTCTACATTCTGTCCATCAACTGTGTTTTTTGCAATTTTCACCTAGAGGAAATACAGCATGCCTCCCAGAGCAGCGAATGCAGCTGCTAGGCTCAACCCAAAAACATGACAGCTAGCTCTATAAGCACATCCACAATACTTGACGTTGTAGACACAACCCAGGGTGTACCCCCTGCCAAGAAGTTGAGCACCACAGATATATGCTGAACTCGACTGGGTGTAACTTTCTGACACCGGGACACGTTCAGCAGCGCCCGCATGCTGTCAGCTTTCTATTCCCAGCAGCAACGTGCAGGCAGCGAGGGAGGCTTTTCTATTTTCACCTCCAGCTGGGACAAAGATATTGGCAGAAGTTGAGGGCCCATCAGGCCTCCTTTTTGATCGAATAGCCTGACTGGACACGGTCTGGAACCTCACATTTAAATGGAAATGCAACAGAGGGGAAACAAAAGCTCACAGCTTGTTATCACTTCACAGGTACCTGAGAGACCTGCTTTTGACTTTGTTTAGTCCCTATATGTAAGTGCATGCACTGTGAGGATGTCAGATGTGTTGGTCTGTCCCAGTATTTACGCAAATACAATTTTTAAAGCACTATTTATTTAATTTAAAGTGCTACTCATCTCCGTGCAGGGTGTGAGAGCGCTTTACGTAACATACACACTATACATTGACAATACATCATGTAAGTGTGTAAGTCAATGTAGAAGATGTATTACTGAGACAGTGAGAGTTACAAGGTGTAGGAACAACGTCCTTTATAGCTCACTGTGCTATATTGGAAGAATTAGACTTTTTGAACTGCATGTAATAAAAGGATCTCTGTGTTGAAAGCAGTAAACCACTTACCTATCTACATAAAATTTAAGTCTGGCATTTGCATGTTACATGATGTGCTTTGCAGGTGACACATTAAACTTCTATACTACTTTGATTAAAAGAATCTGGGATTACACAAAACACAGATCTCTCCAGCAAAAGCGTTAATCTTCGGAAATATTTTACCATTACTACTACTCCATAAGATTTACTGGGCACACAAAGATCTCTGCAGCAGGTGCCTTAACCCCATAAAATATTTTAAAATACCGACTTTGCAACCAATTAAGCAGAAAAGATCTACTATCATGCTCCTCCTAATTGGCAATTTCTTTGTGGTAGGGTTTAAAAAAAACAAATGTATTAGTTCAGGACCAGATTTTGCGCCACTTTTGTAGCAAAACCCGGAAACAAAATCTCATTTATTAAATCTCCTAATGTGCTTAAATGTAATCATGATATACCTGATTAACATATGTGGGAGGTCTTAATATCTGTTGCTGTTCTTGATGTTACTTTCAGTGATGCACTTCCAGTGATGCCACGTGTAATGTCACGCATCACGACATCATGCACTGTGATGGCATGCACCATGATGTCACTTGCATACTGCCTAACTTGGTCAGTGCCCCCACTTCTTTTTTTAGGACTTGTACCCTAAACACAACCTTACTCTGCATCATGCACACGTGGACAATGTGCAACCCCCTTTATGCTAACAATCTGGCACAACTCCTCAAACCTGCAAAGGGAAGTGAAGACGTGATCCCAGACACATCAATGTTAATGTTAATATTGTCGATGCATTCATCTCACACAGCTCCTTTTTGGGCGCACTTCTCGTGGCTCCAATGACCTTGTAAATCACCCTCATATAACCCACCATTTATTCTTGAGGGAGATACCTTAGAACGCTGTCACCAGGTAGTCCCATAATAGGGTCAGATTCACCGCTCTCCTTCAAGATTACAAGGGTTGGTAAAGACTGTATGGACAGAGGAGGCAGCCATCAAGTGACCAATGATAATGCCCTACAGAACTCTGAGAACGTGTCACTGTGGGGCGTAGCACAGCCCCTGCTGTGTAGGGGGCCACAACCCTTCAAGGGGCGTGCATTCAGCCCAAGGCCAATGTATATCTGTGAGCTACGAGAGCCTCAGGGGAAACAAGAACCGCGTTGGCCAGTTGCCCTCCTCCAGATCCAAGACCAGAGGCACCCCATGATCACACATATATGGGTCATACAGGATGTATACAAGACAAATATAAGACATATATTGGATGTATATTTTATTTTTATTTAAACAAGTTTTTATTAGGTTTTTGCAGTGTTACATAGCATGTACAGGTACAGTAATGCCCGCATCATTTCAAGCTGTGAGGGGTTGGGTGGATCTTTTGTGAGTAACAAATAATCATGGTATAGCGCTTCATGCCTATTGATAGATTGTATGTATATATTCGACACCCGCTGCAAGAGGCTAACAGCATTCTTACCACCGCAGTTCATGGATGCAAAGCATGATGAAGATTGAGGACAATGGCAGAATCCACACTGCACACAGAGGTGAAGACGTCACTCGACGTCTGTACAGAAATCAATGTATCTGACTGAGAAAGTGGAGTCAATTAATCATGCTTTAAATAAATGAAAGAGTGGAACAGTATCACTTTGTGTAGGTTCAACACATTTATGCTATACTCTGTATCAATCAGAGTCTGCCTTGGGCAAGGCCGAGCCGGGCCCAAGACCAGGTCGCCAGTATTTCAAGGGGCGCTGCAGGGAGGTGCCTGACTTAATTTTATGCATACAGCAACTCGTTTAGCCAACTTGGTCTCAATCAGGTCCTGTTAAAGATTTTGCAATCAGCCCTTAATGTACCTCAGCATAATTGTTAGCACCCCTTCAACCCCCTGCCCTCTTCCCATCTTCCTCACGCCTCCTGTTGTCACACTGCAATGACCTCCCGTCCTCCTGCCCACTCAGCAAACACCACATTTTCTTTCCACCAAGGGCGCTGTACCAGTCATTCTGATTTACAGTCAGCGCCCTGATATTAATCATCTGTCATTGACGTTCTGCAACAACTGTACACATTGTTTTACACCATTTATGATTTGTCCTCTTCATGACTTTTACTGAATGGTATTTTTTCATCGCCATTTTAAAAACATACTTTATACCCAAATGATTTTCAATTTTACCCACCCTACCTGTTTAAAAAAAAAAGATTCATTATTACATTCAATTTGCAATTTTCTAGATCTTTGTAATCATACATCTCATTCCCTTTCCTCCCACACGCGACTGTGGCAGAAATGCAAATCATGAGGTCTTTCACTCTGAGGGCACTGACCGGGAAGTAGCTACTTTTGGTTCAGCAGGTACTGAGGCCCAGAGGCTTTTGGAGCCCATTGAACCCTGATAATTGGTGTATTTTACTACCCAAACTGCAGTCAAAGGAGCCATTGTCCTTGCTTGCACCAGGTCCCATGGCGTGCTTGATACACTGCTAGCACTGCCAGCCGCAGTCCACACCTTTGCCTTCTCCTGGCAGGTATGCAATATGTGATAAAGTGACAGTAAATGACACAGGGGTATATGACATTACCACTCGTGGTTTCATCACACACATCTTTACAACCCATATTTAGCCATGCACACCGTTACCATGCATGTACATTCATTAACATTAAAAGTACACTTACCACACCAACAACAAGCACGCAAGTTTTCATCATGCATACCATTTCTCTTTCTATGCTGTAAAGAACTTACCTGCATACCAGGGGCGTAACAAACACCCTGCAGCCGCCAGTCTTCAGTACATGAAGGGGGGCCCCCTTAGCTCATCGGTAGAGAGCTGTGGGAGGTTCGCTCTAAGGCAGCTAAGGCAGCTGCAGTCTGCAGCCTGCCCTTTGCTCCTGCACTGACCCAGGACTGAAGAGAAACAAAGTAAAACATACATTGTTTCTCTTCAGTCAGAGCCACGAGCCAGGCCCAGAACAAGGATGAGGGTGGGGGGTCCAGAGACAGCATTCACCACAGAGCACTGCTCCTCTGAGGCAGCACAGAGCTGACTTCAGCCAGAAAGTTTGCAGCTCCAGAAACAGGATCTGCTGGGATGCATTGAAAGGTGAGAGTTAGAGCTATTGATGTTGTAATGGACAATGTATTTTACCTATGCGTTTTCAGTTTGGAGTGGAGTGAATGTGTGTGGTGTCAAGTGGACATATATGGTTTGGATTGAAATTGTTAGTTGTGGAATTCTATTGCTTGGATTGGATCTGTGTAGGGAAATAATGTGTCATGGTGTGCAGTGTAATTATGTGGTATTGAGTGGAGTGGTATTGTGTGTCTTGGAGTGGGATTATCTGGAATGGTATTTTGTGTTCGAGTGGTATGTAGTGAAGTTTACTTATGTGGTGTGCTGTTAAATATTGTAGCATGATGTGGAATTTTGTGGAGTAGATTAGATGTATGTGGCGTGTTGTGCATTTGTGGTGTTAGTCTGAATTATGTAGTTTGTTGTAAATGATGTGGTGTGGAATGGAAATGTGTAGAGTTGAATTGTGTGACGTCGAAGTTGCGGTGTTGAGTGAAATTATGTTGAGTGGTATTATGATGCATTGTGTGAAGTGTAGCTATGTGGAGTGTTGCTACGTGGCATAGACTGGATTTATGTGGAGTGTATGTATGCAGTATAGAGTAGAGCATAATTATGTGGAGGTTAATTATGTGGAGCTGAGTGGTATTATGTGGAGTGTTATTATGCTGTGTGATAAATTATGTGGGGTGGAATTGTGTGACGCGTGGAATTATGTGGCATTGTGTGGTGTATAATTATGCGGAGTGGAATTATGCAACATGTTGCAGAGTTGTATTTTGTGGAGGGTAATTATGTGTTTTAGAGTTGAGTGCAAATATGATGTGTGAAGTGTAATTATATAGGTTGAAGTGGAATTATGTGTAGTTGAGTTGTGTGGAGTGTAATTATGTGGTTGGGAGTGGTATTAAGTTGTGTGGAATGTTATTCTATGATGTGGAATTATGTGGTATGGAGTGAAGTGGAAATATGTGTATTTTTACGATTGTAATTATGTGGTATGGAATGTTGTAGGGTTAAATTATTTATAGTTGAATTGTATGGCGTGGAATTATAAGCAGGGGTGTAACACTGGCCCCAGGGGCGTAACACAGGCCCCCGCAGCCCCCGCAGCCCCCGCATTGCCGGGGGGCCTCAGCACCCCAGGGGCCCCCTCAGCAGGGCCAGCAAGCACTACACATCCGTGACCGTCTGGGATAGGTAATTAATTAATATAGGTAGGTTATGTAACTTACGCTTGCTCTAGACTTTTCTTCATAAATTAAATAGTAAAATAAAAAAAATGGTAATGGTGCACACTGTGCAGCGTGCAGATATCTCCGCTGCCGTGTCTGTGCGGTCATACTCTTCACCCTTAGGGTGGGGCTGGTGACCAATTGTCATGCGCATTGCTGACTGGTGAAGCAAGGAGGCCTTCCAGAGGCCAGAATGGAGACAAATGAGAGGTAACGTGCGACGGCGACCACCAGCCATAATTGAATTATTTCTCTGGCTAGCCTTGTTTGCCCTGTCTTCTGCAGCCCGTGTAGGTGAGTCTGTCTGTTCCAGCAGTCAATGCCACCAACCCCGCAGACAAGTGCACCCCACTCAAAAATTCATTGCGACAACCACTTGTGTGCGTAAGGTCTCCAGTTTAGAGGGAAGGCATTTAGTAAAAGAAAGGCGGCTTTGGTACTTGAAGGTTGTTTGGAAAAGAGGGGGGTTATGTTACACATTAAAGATTAAAAGTGCGTGTCATCAGTTTCACCTGCAATTTATGTTGATTTGCAGATTTTACAGAAAACGCAAAAATCGTCATTGAAGTTTGTGGGCGCAACAAAATGTTCCCTTCACCTATGAACCTACACCTTCGTCTGTGACTTTGGGAGAAGTTTCCTGGTTTCGTCCGACTTCCGACTTTGTCAAGGCAAAGTGGTACCCACTTTACCCCAAAACTGACCAGATTTCTTGTTGCTGATTTCCAGTTGCTGAGTGATGTCAGTTCTGAAGTGGCCGGTCCAGCTGAACTGGACATCAGGGTGTGAGTGGGTGGAGTCGGGGGAGGGTTGGGGCAGAGAGGGTGAGGATTGGGGCTGTGGTGGCAGTGGTGCTACATAAATAGCAGCTTGCAGAAAAAATGGTTTGTAGCTGAAACAGATAAAAGTTACTAAAATACAGCAACATGCATTGCTGCACAGTCTAATGTCCTTCGCTAAAATTGACAGGCCACCTTTCAGTTACTCTTTGCTGTTTGGTTGTTAAACTGAGACTGAGGTGAAACATTTGCCAGAACATTCTTAAAAGGTGCAAAAATTACAAAAAATTAAGTATAAGTATCACAAGATGTGCGGCATTAGACCGCATATTTTGCCTTTTCCTGCTGCATAATTGAGTACCTGCAGCATAATTCTCATGGCACTGAATACCATGTACTTCCCTTCTGTTTACTGCTGTTGCAAAGAGCCACCAATCCTACCCCATTGATATGAAAGGAAAAAAAATAAATTTACAGCCTTTCTACGTTACAAAGCATGTTCTACCAGAGGTTGCACGTGACTTCTGTGGAAACAGGCACCAGCGTGTGTAACTCTCAACTCTTTCTGGACTTTTTATTAACACCAGCACAACCTACCTCACTTTCAACCTTAGAACTGTGGGGCGCACCGTGCACTTTTCCGCCCTGAAGTCGTCGTACTCCGCTCAGTAGCTGTAAAAGGATCAATGTTTCTGGTCCACAAATGGCTCCAAATCCCTGACTCTGTGGGTGTGACAAGATCACCCAGCATCCTGCCCCAGAAACCTGCCAGCCACACAGACCTCTACAGGCAGAGAAACCTGCCAGCCCCACAGACCTCTCCGGGCACAGAAACCTGCCAGTCCCACAGACCTCTCCGGCACAGAAACATTCAAGCCCCACAGACCTCTCTGGGCACAGAAACCTGCCAGACTCACAGACCTCCCCAAGCAGAGAAACCAGCCAGCCCCACAGACCTCCCCAGGCACAGAAACCTGCCAGTCCCACAGACCTCTCTGGGCATTGAAACCTGCCAGCTCCACAGACCTCTAAACCTGCCACCCCACAGCCCTCCCCCAGCACAGAAACCTGCCAGCCCCACAGACCACCCCTACCACAGAAACCTGCCAGCCCCACAGTCCTCCCCAAGCACAGAAACCTGCCAGTCTCACAGAACTAAGGCAGAGAAACATGCCAGTCCCACATACCTCTCCAGGCAGAGAATCCTGCCAGCCCCACAGACCTCTCCAGGCATAGAATCTGCCAACCCCTCCGACCACTCCGGGCAGAGAAACCTGCCAGTCCCACAGACCTCCTCGGACAGAGAATCCAGCCAGTCCCACAGATCTCCACAGGCACAGAAACTTGCTAGCCCCATAGACCTTCCCGGTCACAGAAACCTGCCAGTCCCACAGACCTCCACGGGCGTAGAAACCTGCCAGCCCCATAGACCTCCCCAAGCACAGAAACCTGCGAGTCCCACAGACCTTCCCAATCACAGAATCTTGCCAGGCCCACAGACCTCTCCAGGCAGAGAAACCTGCCAGTCCCACAGACCTCCCCAGGCAGAGAAACCTGCCATCCCCACAGACCTCTGCAGGCAGAGAAACCTGCCAGCGTCACAGGCTTCCCCAAGCACAGAATCCTGCCAGCCCCACAGACCTCCCCAGGTAAAGAAACCTGCCAGTCCCACAGACCTCCCCAGGTACAGAAACCTGCTAGTCCCACAGTCCTCCCCAGGTACAGAAGCCTGCCAGTCCCACAGACCTCCTCAGTCAGAGAAATCTGCCAGTCCCACTGAGCTCTCCAGGCACAGAAACCTGTTAGCCGCACAGACCTCCCAGGGCACAGAAACCTGCCAGCCCCACAGACCTCCCAAGCACAAAAACCTGCCAGTCCTACAGACCTATCCAGACAGAGAAACCTGCCAGCCCCACAGACCCCCCCAAGCACAGAATCCTGCCAGCCTCACAGACCTCCCCAGGTAGAGAAACCTGCCAGTCCCACAGATCTCCCCAGGCAGAGAAACCTGCCAGCCCCACATACCTCCCCAGGCACAGAAACCTGTTAGCCCCACAGACCTCCCTGGGCACAGAAACCTGCCAGTCCCACAGACCTCCCCAGGCACAGAAACCTGCCAGTCGCACAGACCTCCCCAGGCACAGAAACCTGCCAGTCCCATAGACCTCCCCAAGCACAGAAACCTGCCAGTCCTACATACCTCCACAGGCACAGAAACCTGCCATCTCCACAGACCTCTCCAGTCAGAGAAACCTGCCAGCTCAACAGACCTCACAAGCATAGAATCCTGCCAGCCTCACAGACCTCCCCAGGTAGAGAAACCTGCCAGTCCCACAGATTTCCACAGGCAGAGAAACCTGCCAGCCCCGGATGTATGATGTTACAACGCATACTTTTACAACGCCTACCTTTACAACTCGGTTTTTACCACGCATACCATTATAACGCATAGCGCTTTGGGGTGCTGGATAGTGAATAGTTTAATTTACTATTCCAACTCCAGTCCCCGTGGATAGTAGGGAAGGTTATTGGATAGTAAATTAACCTATTCCCTATCCTAGAGCACCCCCCAGAGCAATGCGTTGTAATAGTTTGCATTGTAAAAGTTGCGTTGTAATGGTAGGTCGTTGTAAAAGTTTTGTTGTAAAGGTTACATACCGCCAGCCCCACATACCTCCCCAGGCACAGAAACCAGCCAGTCCCACAGACCTCCCTGGGCACAGAAACCTGCCAGTCGCACAGACCTCCTCAGGCACAGAAACCTGCCAGTCCCACAGACCTCCCCAAGCACAGAAACCTGCCAGTCCCACAGACCTCCACAGGCACAGAAACCTGCCATCTCCACAGACCTCTCCAGTCAGAGAAACCTGCCAGCTCCACAGACCTCACAAGCACAAAATCTTGCCAGCCCCACAGACCTCACAAGGTACAGAAACCTGCCAGTCACACAGACCTCTTCAGGTACGGAAAACTGCCAGTCCCACAGACCTCCTCAGTCAGAGAAATCTGCAGTCCCACTGAGCTCCCCAGGCACAGAAACCTGTTAGCCCCACAGACCTCCCAGGGCACAGAATTCCTGCCAGCCCCACAGACCTCCCAAGCATAAAAACCTGCCAGTCCCAGAGACCTCTCCAGGCAGAGAACCCTGCCAGCCCCACAGACCTCCCCAAGCACAGAACCCTGCCAGCCTCACAGACCTCCCCAGGTAGAGAAACCTGTCAGTCCCACAAATCTCCCCAGGCAGAGAAACCTGCCAGTCCCACATACCTCCCCAGGCACAGAAACCTGTTAGCCCCACAGACCTCCCTGGGCACAGAAACCTGCCAGTCCCACAAACCTCCCTGGGCACAGAAACCTGCCAGTCGCACAGACCTCCCCAGGCACAGACACCTGCCAGTCCCACAGACCTCCCCAAGCACAGAAACCTGCCAGTCCCACAGACCTCCAGAGTACAGAAACCTGCCATCTCCACAGACCTCTCCAGTCAGAGAAACCTGCCAGCCCCACAGACCTCCCAAGCACAGAATCTTGCCAGCCCCACAGACCTCCCCAGGTACAGAAACCTGCCAGTCCCACAGACCTCCCCAGGTACAGAACCTGCCAGTCCCACAGACCTCCTCAGTCAGCGAGATCTGTCAGTCCCACTGAGCTCCCCAGGCAGAGAAACCTGCCAGCGTCACAGGCTTCCCCAAGCACAGAATCCTGCCAGCCCCACAGACCTCCCCAGGTACAGAAACCTGCTAGTCCCACAGTCCTCCCCAAGTACAGAAGCCTGCCATTCCCACAGACCTCCCCAGGTACAGAAACCTGCTAGTCCCACAGACCTCCACAGGTACAGAAACCTGCCATCTCCACAGACCTCTCCAGTCAGAGAAACCTGCCAGCCCCACAGACCTCCCAAGCACAGAATCGTGCCAGCCCCACAGACCTCCCCAGGTACAAAAACCTGCCAGCCCCACAGACCTCCCCGGGCACAGAAACTTGCCAGTCTCACAGACCTACACAGGCACAGAAACCTGCCATCCCCACAGACCTCTCTAGGCAGAGAAACCTGCCAGCCTCACAGGCATCCCCAAGCACAGAATCCTGCCAGCCCCACAGACCTCCCCAGGTACAGAAACCTGCTAGTCCCACAGTCCTCCCCAGGTACAGAAGCCTGCCAGTCCCACAGACCTCCTCAGTCAGAGAAATCTGCCAGTCCCACTGAGCTCCCCAGGCACAGAAACCTGTTAGCCGCACAGACCTCCCAGGGCACGGAAACCTGCCAGCCCCACAGACCTCCCAAGCACAAAAACCTGCCAGTCCCACAGACCTCTCCAGACAGAGAAACCTGCCAGCCCCACAGACCTCCCCAAGCACAGAATCCTGCCAGCCTCACAGACCTCCCCAGGTAGAGAAACCTGCCAGTCGCACAGATCTCCCCAGGCAGAGAAACCTGCCAACCCCACATACCTCCCCAGGCACAGAAACCTGTTATCCCCACAGACCTCCCTGGGCACAGAAACCTGCCAGTCCCACAGACCTCCCCAGGCACAGAAACCTGCCAGTCGCACAGACCTCCCCAGGCACAGAAACCTGCCAGTCCCACAGACCTCCCCAAGCACAGAAACCTGCCAGTCCCACATACCTCCACAGGCACAGAAACCTGCCATCTCCACAGACCTCTCCAGTCAGAGAAACCTGCCAGCTCCACAGACCTCACAAGCACAAAATCCTGCCAGCCTCACAGACCTCCCCAGGCAGAGAAACCTGCCAGTCCCACAGATCTCCACAGGCAGAGAAACCTGCCAGCCCCACATACCTCCCCAGGCACAGAAACCAGCCAGTCCCACAGACCTCCCTGGGCACAGAAACCTGCCAGTCGCACAGACCTCCTCAGGCACAGGAACCTGCCAGTCCCACAGACCTCCCCAAGCACAGAAACCTGCCAGTCCCACAGACCTCCACAGGCACAGAAACCTGCCATCTCCACAGACCTCTCCAGTCAGAGAAACCTGCAAGCTCCACAGACCTCACAAGCACAGAATCTTGCCAGCCCCACAGACCTCACAAGGTACAGAAACCTGCCAGTCCCTCAGACCTCTCCAGGTACGGAAACCTGCCAGTCCCACAGACCTCCTCAGTCAGATAAATCTGCCAGTCCCACTGAGCTCCCCAGGCACAGAAACCTGTTAGCCCCACAGACCTCCCAGGGCACAGAATTCCTGCCAGACCCACAGACCTCCCAAGCACAAAATCCTGCCAGCCCCACAGACCTCTCCAGGCAGAGAAACCTGCCAGCCCCACAGACCTCCCCAAGCACAGAATCCTGCCAGCCTCACAGACCTCCCCAGGTAGAGAAACCTGTCAGTCCCACAGATCTCCCCAGGCAGGGAAACCTGCCAGTCCCACATACCTCCCCAGGCACAGAAACCTGTTAGCCCCACAGACCTCCCTAGGCACAGAAACCTGCCAGTCCCACAGACCTCCCTGGGCACAGAAACCTGCCAGTCGCATAGACCTCCCCAGGCATAGAAACCTGCCAGTCCCACAGACCTCCCCAAGCACAGAAAGCTGTTAGCCCCACAGACCTCCCTGGGCACAGAAACCTGCCAGTCCCACAGACCTCCCTGGGCACAGAAACCTGCCAGTCGCATAGACCTCCCCAGGCACAGAAACCTGCCAGTCCCACCGACCTCCCCAAGCACAGAAACCTGCCAGTCCCACAGACCTCCACGGGTACAGAAACCTGCCATCTCCACAGACCTCTCCATTCAGAGAAACCTTCCAGCCCCACAGACCTCCCAAGCACATAATCTTGCCAGCCCCACAGACCTCCCCAGGTACAGAAACCTGCCATTCCCACAGACCTCCCCAGGTACAGAACCTGCCAGTCCCACAGACCTCCTCAGTCAGCGAAATCTGTCAGTCCCACTGAGCTCCCCAGGCAGAGAAACCTGCCAGCGTCACAGGCTTCCCCAAGCACAGAATCCTGCCAGCCCCACAGACCTCCCCAGGTACAGAAACCTGCTAGTCCCTCAGTCCTCCCCAGGTACAGAAGCCTGCCAGTCCCACAGACCTCCCCAGGTACAGAAACTTGCTAGTCCCACAGACCTCCACAGGTACAGACACCTGCCATCTCCACAGACCTCTCCAGTCAGAGAAACCTGCCAGTCCCACAGACCTCCCAAGCACTGAATCTTGCCAGCCCCACAGACCTCCCCAGGTACAGAAACCTGCCAGCCCCACAGACCTACCCGGGCAGAGAAACCTGCCAGTGTCACAGGCTTCCCCAAGCACAGAATCCTGCCAGCCTCACAGACCTCCCCAGGTAGAGCAACCTGCCAGTCCCACAGATCTCCACAGGCAGAGAAACTGGCCAGCCCCACATACCTCCCCAGGCACAGAAACCAGCCAGTCCCACAGACCTCCCTGGGCACAGAAACCTGCCAGTCGCACAGACCTCCTCAGGCACAGAAACCTGCCAGTCCCACAGACCTCCCCAAGCACAGAAACCTGCCAGTCCCACAGACCTCCACAGGCACAGAAACCTGCCATCTCCACAGACCTCTCCAGCCAGAGAAACCTGCCAGCTCCACAGACCTCACAAGCACAGAATCTTGCCAGCCCCACAGACCTCACAAGGTACAGAAACCTGCCAGTCCCACAGACCTCTCCAGGTACGGAAACCTGCCAGTCCCACAGACCTCCTCAGTCGGAGAAATCTGCCAGTCCCACTGAGCTCCCCAGGCACAGAAACCTGTTAGCCCCACAGACCTCCCAGGGCACAGAATTCCTGCCAGCCCCACAGACCTCCCAAGCACAAAAACCTGCCAGTCCCACAGACCTCTCCAGGCAGAGGAACCTGCCAGCCCCACAGACCTCCCCAAGCACAGAATCCTGCCAGCCTCACAGACCTCCCCAGGTAGAGAAACCTGTCAGTCCCACAGATCTCCCCAGGCAGAGAAACCTGCCAGTCCCACATACCTCCCCAGGCACAGAAACCTGTTAGCCCCACAGACCTCCCTGGGCACAGAAACCTGCCAGTCCCACAGACCTCCCTGGGCACAAAAACCTGCCAGTCGCACAGACCACCCCGGCACAGAAACCTGCGAGTCCCACAGACCTCCCCAAGCACAGAAATCTGCCAGTCCCACAGACCTCCACAGGTACAGAAACCCGCCATCTCCACAGACCTCTCCAGTCAGAGAAACCTGCCAGCCCCACAGACCTCCCAAGCACAGAATCTTGCCAGCCCCACAGACCTCCCCAGGTACAGAAACCTGCCAGTCCCACAGACCTCCCCAGGTACAGAACCTGCCAGTCCCACAGACCTCCTCAGTCAGCGAAATCTGGCAGTCTCACTGAGCTCCCCAGGCACAGAAACCTGTTAGCCCCACAGACCTCCCACGGCACAGAAACCTGCCAGCCCCACAGACCTCCCAAGCACAAAAACCTGCCAGTCCCACAGACCTTTCCAGGCAGAGAAACCTGCCAGCCCCACAGACCTCTCCAAGCACAGAATCCTGCCAGCCTCACAGACCTCCCCAGATAGAGAAACCTGCCAGTCCCACAGATCTCCCCAGGCAGAGAAACCTGCCAGCCCCACATACCTCCCCAGGCACAGAAACCTGTTAGCCCCACAGACCTCCCCAGGCACAGAAACCTGCCAGTCCCACAGGCCTCCCCAAGCACAGAAACCTGCTAGTCCCACAGACCTCCACAGGCACAGAAACCTGCCATCTCCACAGAACTCTCCAGTCAGAGAAACCTGCCAGCCCCACAGACCTCCCAAGCATAGAATCTTGCCAGCCCCACAGACCTCCCAAGGCAGAGAGACCTTCCAGTCCCACAGATCTCCACAGGCAGAGAAACCTGCCAGCCCCACACACCTCCACAGGCAGAGAAACCTGCCAGTTCCACAAACCTCCCCGGGCACAGAAACCTGCCAGTCCCACAGACCTCCCTGGGCACAGAAACCTGCCAGTCCCACAGACCTCCCCAGGCACAGAAACCTGCCAGTCCCACAGACCTCCTTAGGCACAGAAACCTGCCATCTCCACAGACCTCTCCAGTCAGAGAAACCTGCCAGCCCCACAGACCTTCCCAGGCAGAGAAACCTGCCAGTCCCACAGACCTCCACAGGCAGAGAAACCTGCCAGTCCCACAGACCTCCACAGGCAGAGAAACATGCTAGTTCCACAAACCCCCCTGGGCACAGAAACCTGCCAGCCCCACAGACCTCCCCGGGCACAGAAACCTGCCAGCCCCACAGACCTCCCCAAGCAAAGAAAGCTGCCAGTCCCACAGACCTCACCGCTGGGGCACATGATAACTTTTTTCTATTTTTGTGCTGTGGCCAAAATAGAATAAGCTTACTATGGACTAATTATTGTTGCTATGTTAGTGCAAAATGAATTTGTTCTGTTTTTTACCTGGTATTAAAGTGGATGTCTTATGTCCTGAAGTTGCATGTCTGTTGTTTTTCTGATGAGATAGCTCCATAACTGAAATAAGAGACATTTCTGGCATCTTCACAGTGGCGTAAGATAAGCCCCCGCAGCTCCCTAAGTGCTGGGTGGGCCCTCAAGCTCCAGGGGGCCTCCTCTGCAAAAGTGGTAGGTGGTGACCCGGGGAGGGTGCCCCCTCCGTGCACTTTGCAAGGGGCCCCCTCCACTTTTGTTACGCCACTGCTGCATACAGCATTCTCTGCTACGATTATCCATCCTGCTTCAAGGTGCTCCCTTTTATGTAAAAAAGAGACACTCAGGCCCTTACGTCCTTGAATATTATTGACAATGAAAACGGACTATTGAAGTGGCACAATTGAAAACACTCTGGCTTCACTGCGTTCAGGATCATTAATGGGTTTGCTGATTTCAACATTAGGCAACTTGCTTCGCAAGTGCTTTAATGAGTTACCGGTGCCTTTGTAAGTTCTGTCTTTTTTGACCATGTAAATGCATTGCACATGCTACAGTGTACGCGTGTACTCCTGCGATGGTTCATGACACTTTTTTGTACTAATTCAGTGCCTCTAGTATCACCTGTCCTCAGCACTGCCATCATTAAATATTCACCAGTTTTACTAGTATTCTTTCAAACACCGCAAAAAAACCTTGCACCTAATCCTAAACCTTAAAAACTTGCCAGAGAAAGAGAAACACTACCACCTACTGATCAATTACGATGTCAAGTCTTGCGTTGAAAAGACTTGTGTGGTAACAGTGTTTCTCAAGTAAAAAATGCATGGTAAATGTAATCCCAAGTAAAAACTTCAGAGTAAAGGCTGTTTCCCATAGTGCAGTAGCTCTGTGTTCAGTGCAGAATGTTGTTATACACCCAGAGTACCTTAGTAATCAATATATGATGCAGCTGACCTGTAAGCATGTATACAAAAGCCATCAACCACAGCTCTCTGAATACCTGGAACTCAACCACCCACTCGACGTCTCACAATCAGTATTCCGTGCCAACTAAAGCATCATGACTGCACTGATTGCTGCCACACATGATGTCTGAACCTTCCTCGACAGTGGAGAAACTGTGACCCTAATCCTCCTCGACCTCTCTGCTGCATTCAACACCATATCCCACCACACCATCATCAACAGACTCCACATCACTGGCATACAGCAAAACGCCCTCAAGTGGATTACCTCATTCCTCTCAGGACACACATAGAGCACCCAACTGCCTCCCTTCATCTCTGTACTCAAGGACATCATATGCAGCATTCCCAAGGATCATCCCTCAGCCCCAACCTGTGCAACATCTACATGAGCCCCCTTGCCGAGTTGCCAGATTCCACAGACTCAACATATTCTGATACACCGATGACCCCAACTCATCCTCTTGCTCACTAGAACCCCAACACTAATTTCTGCAAAGCCATGACCGACGTAGCCAAGGAGATGAGGGGCAGCTGCCTCAAACTCAACTCCGACAAAACAGAAGTACTGCTCTTCAGGAAGAACACCTCAGTATGGGACCACAGCTGGTGGCCGGTGGAACTTGAAGCAACACCCACGCTGACGAACCATGCAAGCAACCTCACCATCATCCTTGACAGCCACCTAATCATGATACAACCAGTCAACGTGGTTGCCTTCTCTTGCTTCCACATTCTTTGCATGCTTCCCAGAATATTCAGATGGATCCCAATCAACACCAGAAAGACAGTCATGCAGGCCCTGGACACCAGCTGCTTCGATTATGGCAAAGCTCTCAATGCCAGAATTTCCCCCCCGCTCCTCAAAACACTCAAGACCATACAGAACACTGCAACCAGGGTCATCCTGGACCTCCCCAGATGGTCCCACACCCCCCACCTCAGAAACCTCAACTGGTTACCCATCCAGAAGAGATGCCAGTTCAAGATCATCACTTACATATACAAGGCCCTGGACAACCAAGGACCATCCTACATCAACCATCGACTGAGCTTCTACCTACCCACAAGACACAAGCAACCCACCTCTCTCACCCTCGCACACACATCCTGCATCCTTCGCAGCCACAGCGGGGGCCGCTCCTTCTCCTACACTGCTGCCAAGACCTGGAACACCCACCTGGCGGACATCAGAAAGAAGATGATGGCCTGGCTTTTTGAAGAAGACACAGCACCTAGATACCCCTAGGAGTAACAGTGTTGAGCTATACAAATGCTGACTAATTGATTGATTGACCGAAACATTCAGGAACTAGCCCAAAAATGTTCATTTTTTTGGCACCCATAGGACTTCGAAAAAGGCACTTGTAGACTGTTAACGTTTCGACCCCCGGGGCTCGCTGATGAGTAAGGAACGCTGCTTATATGGTCCTTAGCATACTACAATGAATTAGGAGAGGCGCACATGAAAGTCGAGTCACTCTGTATTTGCAAATGAAAGTGTCAAATAGTATGCAAAGAAGCGGAGACAATTGTGTCCTAATGGCAAGAATGAACCTCAGTGTGGCTTATTTATGGTAATCTTGCAGCTCAAGAGCATACTATATCGAATTACTATGGCATTGTGGGCATATCACAACCTAGTGCACTGAACACAGAGCTGCTGCGCCGTTTGTTATCAGTTTATATTGCATTGCAGCTATTCACAAAATAATACAAGTGGTGAAGTATATCATCTGTTTCAGACTCGTTTTTTGGCAAACTTTTGAGTTGTTTAATATTTTATAAATTAGAAATTTCTCTAAGAGGAACCTCTCACTCCCTCTCAATCTATATATATGCTGAGCTGCATCCCCAAATCCATGAGATCTACTGGCAGCCACTGAAGAGAGTCCTCCATGCAGTGGCTTGCCTCATCTAAGGTCTTCATGAGTATGAAAGGATCACACTTCCCCTCAATGAATTTGCTGGCTCCCAGGACCCTCCTTCATCACATTCAGGACCTGTTTCAGTGCCTACAAGTCAGTCGATTATGGTACCACATCACAGCTGGCAACCAAGAATAAGACATCTTCCGGAGCACACGACATGCAGCAGCAGAGTCATGGCCTAGGCAGAGTTCGCAGAGTTTCACTATGCGGAACTCCACGAAGTGACCCAAAAATTCTGCTGCACTATGCAGAGCTCTGCAAGCGGTGGAGTGCATTAGGTCCATGCTGGAAAATCAATGCAAATGGCATCATGAGCAGCGCAAAAGGGCGCTGCTTCTTACTGCTGCTCAAGTAGATTTTCCACTTGAGCAGCAGCTACCTCAACGCGAATGGATGGTTTCTCAATGCGAGTGGTCGTGACCATCTACGACCGACTGCATTGAGAGATCCCACTGGGAGGTGCTCTGTCATTGGATTTTCCTTGCTCCCTCTCGCCAACTTAACATTGGCAAACGCGAACACAGAAAAAACTCTGCTCTGCAAAACAAACTCTGCTCTGCAAACAGAGTGGAGTTCACCACCTAGGCCTCGACGAGAGGATGTCATGCATTCTCCTGCTTGCTCTGAGGATGTGGGGAATCCTCCTAGTCAGGATCTGCCAGGCTCCCTCCCTTGTCTGCTTCCACAAGGACCTGGAAATCCGCCTTTTCAAGCTGCATATTGCAATTTCTGAAGTAAACCAGAAGAGCCCACACTCTCTTATAATCCTTCTCCTTCTTGCCCCTGTGCCAACCAACAAATCTGCACTGCCCTGGGCCCCAGTGTTATCCCCATCACAACACCTACCCCTCTCTACTGTAAACCCCACCCATAATACTATACGCTACGGCCCTCTACTTCTGCTCTTACTACTGCAAACCCCCTTTGCTGTGCAGGAGCCAAATCAATTATAAAATTGGGTTATTCTCTAAAAGGTCACAAACATTCATACATACATAAGTGAGCAGACGGTGGATGGCATTTCATTACAGAACCTTTGACTTTAACCATAACAACAATTCCTCTAGTTCACATGTACGTGTGCCCTGGTATGCCTGCAGTGTCTGATTCTTGAGTGTGGATTGCCATGGTGCCATTTTGCTCCATGTCCTTATAAACACATTCTCTAGCCCTGGCATCTTGGTTGCTGGGCCTTTAAAGCCCAGTCAATTAAAAGGAAGATTGAAACTATATTAAGTAGGTTTATTAAAAAAATTGTTAGTCTCAAAAATCCAAAGCAGCATAGTCATGCTCCTGGCTACTTTGTACCAGCTGCCAACTCGCCTAGATGAGCCTGCGCCTGCAGCACAATAAACGGCAGACAACCTCAATGATGCAGAGACTACAATGTATGGAAGAAAAACCCACAGTAGAAACAATACTTGCTGCATGTTCATCAATGCACCACACAACCCTTAATTATTCTCTTTTTAGCTTCAGTGAAGTTGAGGAAAAGCTCAAAAAAATTCCACGAGCTAAAAGATATGGCATTTTAAACATGATCTTGTTACCCAAGGGCAAACATCTCTTAAAGGGGTTTAGCAATCGCAGATGCATTTTGTGGTGTTTAAGGATGATTATAAGCATTCAATTCATCTATTAAAACTAAAAACACTGTTTCTGACTCACAAAAAAATGATTACATCTGTACCTGTCTATATTTTCGTCTATGTTCAGGCAAAGATTTGCTGCTTTTCATGATTCACAAACATTCCCAGGTGCAGGTGCAGGTTTCCCAGCATACATCGGGGAAGTCATGTAGCTAAATCTACAGGGCCCTGTACCCCATGCAGAGTTCTCCATAGCAGAGAAGTCCACACAGTGGGAAAAGGAGCCTCCTGTGTAAAAGCACACTGCTTGTTTTTAGGTCAAAGCCTAGAGCTGCCCAGATGCGCAGTCTCGCTGGCGAGATTTAGTGTTTTCAGGAGGGTTCACTAGCGGACTTTAAGCCCCTCCCCTCTTTCACATTGGCTGGCGTCACCGTTTATGCTAAATGGTGGCCAGCCATTGGGAAAGAGGTTAGTGTGACGTACACTTTTCTCTTTTTGAGACGGCCCACTTGGACTGGCTCATCTGACTTACTTTTGGCGTAAAAGGTTTCTTATCTTTAAAGATAACCTTTTACGCCAAAAGGAAGTCATTGCCTTGCCCCAGTGCTGATGCGCTCCCCTGGAGGAGGATGAACCGGTCCCGAGGCTCCGGATCTCTGAGCAACAAGGCAGACCCCTCCTGTGGCTGAAGGAAACAGACACCAGCGGTAAGTTTAGGGTTGGGGTCGAGTTTCGGGGTCGAGACAAATAAGTGCAGGGGTGAGGAAGGTTCCATTTCGATGGGTTTTTCATATGCCATGAGTGCAGTGCTTTAACGAAGTGCTTCACTGTGATCTTAGTTACGTGAAAGGCAGGTAAAGAGCCCAGAATATGTGTGACATCGAGGCCAGGCCAGGTACAAAATCGAGATTATTTATTGAAATAACAGGCCAGATATGTATAGGCTAAGTGTGACGACGAGTGCAGACACAAAGGTGCTGCCTAAGCCATAAAATAATCTTGCCCATTGTAGTCACCCCTTCAGGAGATAAGATACAACTTTAAAATCGGGTGTAGCAGTGAGAAAATGCATAAGATAAGTTTAACGCTGAAAATGTGCACTGGATAATGTTGTGTTTTTACAGGTCATTTAAGACCTAGAGTGCAGAGAAAATCAGACACAGTTAAAGAACTTTGCGGATTTGAAGATCCTGGAAGAGACCTATAACAAAGATACCATAGTAACACAGGACCCAATAACATTTCTTGTTAATGAAAAAACAAAGGAGAGGTTTTCTGTATGAACAATTAAGAAAACAATTGAAATGTTAAAACTTACAGGGGCAGCTGGACTAGATAATTTATCTGCTGTAATAATAAAAGCAAATATCACCTGTTGGTCCAGCTAGCTTCACCTCTTTTTTCATGAAATCCTCCAGATTCCAGGCTAGTTGGAACGGACAGTAATTAAACCCACACACAAACAAGCATTGAAAATGCAACAGGTCTCGCCTTTTGTTAAGTTAAAGCCATTTGCTTTGCTATACAATACCATTAGCAAAGCAAATGGCTTTAAATTAATCAAAGGCGAGACCTTTGCATTTTCAATGCTTGTTTTTTTGACCGTGGGGAACCCATTTTTCCCTATGAAGAAATCACTTTCCCCTTCATCACCCTTTACCCACCAAGTCAGGGGATGATAATTTCTCTTCCCACCATGGGAGGAGAGTAACAATATCTCTATGCTGGAGCAAACCCCTGTTCATTTCAAGGGGAAAAAAGCAAAGTTTGTGACACAATGGGTTGTTTCTTACTGGTAATCTTCATTACCCCGAATAAGTCCTCTTCGGCCCAGTCCTTACCAAACAGAGGCAATCCTGCCTCCTGACAGGCCATCTAAAATGCTAGCCTTTCCTTTATTATCACTGTGTAACCCCTCCCACCCACCACCATGCCTGTTAGTAGACCAGACACAACCGCAGCGCGAGGGAGGGAACAGGACTGAGACAAGGAGGACTTTATTTGGGGTGATGAAGATTACTGGTAAGTAACAACCCATTATCCCTGTATAGGACTTCCTTGTCCCAGTCCTTACCAAAGTGAAGATCTTACAAACCAAAACACCAAGAAAATGCAGGAAACAAAGGATCCTTGCTGAATACAAAGTTGAAATAAAACAAAGTTTAAGACAAAGCTGCGTTTATGACGCCAACAGCAAAATTGTCAACAGAGGCATGCAGCATTGAGGCGATAATGTGTGATAAAAGTATGATGCAACTGCCAGGGAGCAGCCCTACTAAGAGGCATGGCGGTGGGTGGGAGGGTTTTATATAGTGAAAATAAAAGAAAGATTCAAGTTTTAGATGGCTTGTCGGAAGACGGGATAGCCTCACTTTGGTTAGGACTGGGACGACAAGGGGGGTAATGTACATGTTTGGGGACTTTCTCTAACTTTCAGTGCAAGTTAATTCTCAGATTGCCTGCTCTGCAACCCTTGAGTGGAATTTCGAGTGCAGATCTCTTTGCACTTGTGGCAGAGAAATCTGCACACATAAATAGATTTACACCAGTTGAAAATCCCTTTATGAATTCCTAGCAGGTGTAAAAGAAGATACATTTGATTGCAAAATTATGTTTATGACTACATTTGCTTTTGTGGATAGGGCCCTGTGTATTTGTCAGTAAAAATCTGCATATGCATAACTTCTGCTTGTGCCCCAAAACTGTAAGTATACACAAAAGTTACTCTGTATTTCATCTCTCTGCTTCACACCCTGATTAAGTGTCATCATAAGTTTGGTTGACACATTTGTTTCAACTATCTGCAACTTACACTCAATACTCAGACTCTTAAAACAGAGTATACTGTATAAGCTCACGCTTTGTAAACCAAGCTCAACAGAGTCACAGTTTTACTACTGTTTTGCGGAGGTGCTAAACATTACAAAGTATCACAAACTGCACTGTTGGTCAACTTATCCACACAAAAAGTGTTCTTTGCTCTGAAAAGTTGATGTGAGCAGATGACACAACTACTTTCCAACACATAGAGGGCAAAACCATGTTAATGTAGGCTAACCAGGCATAATAGGTTTGGAACACCACAAATCCCCCTAGGATTTCACATAAATGAAAACCTACTAATGTGGAGCAACCTGGTTTTACATAACAAAATAACATGCATAAGGGCCCCAATGAATGCCAGAACCCTGGTCCTCCCCCTACCTACATCTAGCCTGCAGCGCTCCTCTACACTCTCAACCCCAGGCACCATTCACCGCACTGGCTGCTGCAATGCACCGCACAAAACAGAGGGAACCTTTACATGTGCCTCCTGCACATTTTTATGCACTCTCCCATATCTCACACCCATCACTCTCTCACCAACAGCTCTTAGCACCCCACTAGAACACTGCAACAAGCACTCAAAATACTTCTGCAACACAATTACCTCCATATAGGGCAATTTGAACCCTATACCCCACCCCATTACCCTCTCAACCATGCTCCCCATTAAAGCAGAAGACCCAACCCAGAATACATGGCCATCCGTCACTACCAAAGAATCTGCAGCTACCATGAAAACCATTCACTCGGGCCCCATATTTCCCCTGCCCCACTATGCCTTCACCAAAGGGCTCCTGCCAATCAGTAAAGCACTATCACCAATCCTTAACATCTCCATCAACCCAGCCAAATTCTCAGACACCTAGAAACATGCCATGTGACCCGTCTGCTCAAGAAGCAATTTGCAGACCGAGCCACAGTTGCGAACTCAGACCCATCTCCCTCTGACCATACCCTGTCAAGGTCTTGGAGAAGCTGATCAACTGTGGCCTTGCCAACCACGCCAGCAACTATCAGTTCCTTGATGCCATATGACAAACAGTCTTGATTCAAGCCCAACCACAGTACAGAAACAGCAATCGTTGCTGCCACAGATGACATCTGCATGATTCTGTACAGAGGAGACACGACAGCCCTCATTCTCCTGGACCTCTCTGCAGCACTCACACCGCCGTCTCATCAAATAGCTTCTCGAGATTGGCATCCAAGGACCCACCCTCTGTTGGATTTTCTTCTCATAATAGATAGCACACCTGACACCTTACACCTTACACCTTGGAAGCCCATAAACTCATCTGTGGAGTGCACAAGGCTTGTCCATCAGCCCAACCCTCATCACTACTTACTCAGCTTTACTGCTTACAACGTTTTCGTACACACAACATCAGCATCCTCTCCTACACTGATGACACACAACTCATAATCTCCCTTTCAGAAAAACCCCCCACCACAAGATGTAGGTTCACCATGTGCATGGCTGAAATCACCAACTGTGTAAAAACCACCTTTCTCAAGCTCAACACCAACAAGACAGTGGTAGTGATTTAGGGCAAGAACACCTCACCATGGGACTCCAACTGATGGCTGGCCAAACTCAGAATTGGTGCTGGATGTGGGTCCAAGAAACTCATAATCCTCATTGACAACAAACTGGATATAACCCCAAACATCAACACCATCACCATATCCTGCTTCCACATCCTAAAGGTGATGATGAACATCTTCGGTTGGTTCCAAGGCAGAAAGACTGTCACTCACGCCCTCAACACTAACAAACTAGACTACTAGAACACCTCCTCACCAGTATTGGCAAGCAACTTACTAGAACACTACAAACCATCCAGAACTCTTCAGCCAAGCTCATCTTCAAACTCCCATGTAGAGCTCCCATCACTCCATACCTGAGGGAGCTCCACTGGCTCCCGTACACAAGCATGTCCATTTTGAACTCCTCACACACACAATTAAGGCTCTATACAAGTTAGGCCCGGTCTACCTTAACAGCCACTTCCCCTTCCACCAGCCACCCAGACATCTCCAGTCCGCAGGACTCCTAATTGTACACACTTGTCACATACACAGAACAAGATCAGGAGGACGAGCATCCTGATACATCCGTCCTAAAGCCTGGAACGATCTCCCATTCAACATCAGAGCTTCCTCCTCCTTTTTTCTTGAATTCTGCAAGAAACTGAAGACCTGGCTCTTCAAATAACTACCTGCCCCAGGCAGGCCTAGGCACACACATACCTGCTCAGCACCAGGGTGCCCTCGCAGGTGACAGTGTACTTTACAAATACTCATAACATAACAACAAATAAAAGCAAGCACAATGTTCAAAATGAAAGTTGCATATTTTTCAAACACATAATACGTGTAATTTCCCTAAAATTAGAGCAAAGTAAATGTGGGATATTGAGTGCACCTAAATGTTTGTGTAGAGGGTGTCCCTCAAGTACAACTCTCACATCGGACACCACATGCTTTCCTTTGTCCTGTGGCACAGAGCTTAGTGTTCTGCAAAAATGGCTTTTTGTGTGAATATCAACAATGATATTATTTGTATGCAAGTCTTTGTAAAACTTAGCTTAACATAGATTTTTTACTCTTCACGCAAAGCAATGCTCCATGTCCTCATGCTGCAGTGCCCAAATGTATTAAATCTGGTACAAAGTATCATAGTGGCGTAAAACCTTTGAATAAATGACTACATGAGTCCTGTGTTGCTTGTATGTTTGTTATTGCCATGTTGCCATTTAGACTTTGCATTGCATGACACAGTCCTCCATCATGTAACTTAACAACAATATGTGTACAAGCTCCCTCTAGAGACTTAATTAGAATGTACTGTATTCTAAAGAGTATGGGCCTGATTTAGAGCTTGGTGGAAGGGATACTCCATCACAAACATGATGAATATCCCCTCTGCCATTTATAATTGATCCTGTGGCACTTGTAATACAGCAGGTGGGATAATCGTCAGGTTTTTGATGGAGTATCCCATCCGTCAAACTCTAAATCAGGCCATATGTAGGCATAAAATCTGATATAAAATGTAAAACAAAAAATTATTAGTTTCGCAAAAGACACCGTTGAGGCGCGGATGACTGGCGGACCTATAGTGAAGAGCAAGAGTTAAAAATACTGTAGATGGGGTTGGCCTTGTTGTCATACATTTGTCAAAGGTTACACCCAGCCGGTACACCTATTTTGGACATCTGGTCTCCATCACCGTCATTGTTAGAAAGAGACCAGATGGTCTTGATAGGTGTATCGGCAGGGTATAACCTTTGACGAATGTGTGACTGCAAGGCCACCCTCATCTATCTCCTCCATGGGGTGCTCCCTAGCTAAGCGCAGGAACCTCATCAACAACAGTCTGATTAAGGAAATCTCCATTTAGCAGGAGAATCTAGTGATCTATACCAGTCTGTATTGTGTGTATGTGTGGTCGGATGGACCGCATGAGTGGTAGGATTTAGGGAATACGGGCCATGTGGCTGAAACTTGTCGACCCATTTGATGCAGGATTACTGATGACTCTGAGGTATCACTGTATACACAGGTTGTAATCATTCTTCCTCTCTTAGCACCAAATAAACACACTCTTATCCCTGCTCCCGCACCTAAAGGACAATTTTACCCTCCTTTAAATCATCATAATCGCATTCATCAGCTCATTCTACAGCAGCCCACACTTCCTTTACTGTGTTGCTTTTATTTTGGGACTTATAGTTCTTTGCATAGTGGGCCTTAACCCCAGCAAGATTTACACACCACACCCCAGGCCTGGCATTTCTTATTGTTGGGCATATGGCCCACCACTCCCCATCTGAAGCACTTTTCTGTGAATGTATTTTTTGTGTGCTCTCACTTTTGGCCTTAACTCCACTGTGCACCTGCTCTCTTCCTGTTTGTCCATACTCTTTGTGGTTCTCTTTCTTAATTACCTCCAAATGCCAAGGATGGTTCTATCTTCTTCGCTGTAAGCAGCACCTCCTATAGTTTTGGGGTCATCATTTTGCCGTAGCTCATTCCTTACTCTCTCTATGTTGCACCATAACATAAATTGGCCCCTGATACGCTCCTTCACATTCCCTTCAAATTTGTACGAAGATACAAGTTGTACTGACCTTTGGTAAATAATGTTTGTCCAGTTTTTTTATACACAACTCAAACTCATTCACCTTCTCTGTCTCTGCCTCATCTAACTCCGGAAGATGTTCAAACACTTCTTGTCCCTCTGGACCCAGACAATGCATAATCAGAGGTCTTTCTTTCTGCAATCAGCCTCATACCACACACACTAATGCGAAAATACGTATTTCCATTGGCCAACTTTAAAGAACTGTCTATTTGAGGTCCAACGAATGACTGGTGCCCAACTAGACACATTTTAACTATGGTGCTCGATGAAACATCCGGGTTAAATGACTGGTGCCCGACTAGACACCCAGTAACTCCAGTGCCCAAAGAGAAACCCTGGTTTAGTAGCAGATTCCAGCAACCCCACCCGGGTACCCAAACTGGTTCCCGAGTGTAGCAACTTGTGATTTGTTTCAAGTCTGTATCCTTTGACTGTTTAACAGAGGTTACTTTGATCACAAGCCACCATGGTGATGAGAAACCGCGCCCCCAGTTCCTCTTATTTAGGGAAATAGAAGTCACAAAACCAGCCATCCACATGCCTTCCCAAGAGTCTTTCCTCTAATCCTGTTGGCCCAAGAAGACCATCAGTCAATCAGAGCTCAAGTTTACTACTGCCTTAATTTAGTTCCGCCCATTCACTCTGTTGGGCAGTGTCATTGTCGGTAAAGCGGCTCTCCCAATGAGACGGCAGGAACATGCAGAGTTCCAGACCTCCCTCGGCGAACCGACAGATGCTGCGAGTTGGCCGTGACCATGCAGCTGTGGAGGGGGGAAACACTGAACCCTCGGGGCAGGTGCTGAGCTCCGTGTGTACTCCAACAACAGCAACTCCCAAACACGCAGGCTGGTGCGGGGCTTACCGGTCTCCTCACACACGCCGCCACGCCTCAAGCCTTGATGAGATGCTTCACCTGATCGTCCAGCCAGTATGGGGTAGAGCACTCATGCGAACCTTGTAGCTTTCCTGTGGTGACACTGTCATCTCGGCGTTGCAGCCAATCTGTCCCAACTGCCGGCTTGATGGGCGAGACACGAGGGGTTGTCGATCCCGATCGTTCTTTGATTTCCCCAATAGGCTGCCCCAGAAGTCCCTATACTTCAAACTCACCGATATTTTCAGCCAATGTGTTCACCTTCGCCTTTCTTGCTGGCTTATTGTGAAGAGCCTTCCATAAAGCCCGACAGTGATCGATCAGGGTTTTGAGGCATTGTCTCTTCCACAGAACGTCGCCAATGTGAAAAAGCCTAAATGCTGATCAGTTTGACAAGGGTTTACTCAGGTTCTATATAAAGCAATCCCTCAGCCACCCAACTGCTTTCAGTCTCGCCAAACTGCACGTACCCCCTCAACTGCTTCTCTCAGAACCTCCTGGATCCCACGTTCTACATTCCGCCCTGAAACCTTCTACAATCCTAGCTACCACAGAAGGTTTTGTAACACCATCTCAACTGAATGCAGGCCCAATCTCTAATGGTGGCAAAATACAACGAGAAAATGAATCAGTGACACCAATCAGAGCACTTGTGGCCAAGAGGAGGAAGAAGCCTGAAGCTGATTCAGGTTATCGCCCACGGCTGTACAAAAAATTGAAAAAAGAAGAGAGGTGGTGCTTGCTCAACAAGCAGGTGTTGGAGACCTGCTGAGGGCTAAATATGTCACCATCCATGAGTGCAGTCCAACCCAGCTTGCCAAGAACCATATGCTTACTATGGGAATAAGCTGTGGGCATAACTAAGAAATGCAAACAAGTTAAAGACCTTGACATGGCTGGGCAGATTGGAGAAGTAGTGAAGATATGTGGTGAGAGATGTGACAAGTTTGCATTCCCTAGACCCTGAAATTTGACCTCCACAAGGTAAGCAGTTCTTCTCACTACTCCTGGATTACATGATGAGCTGCCGAATCTGTACCCAGAGTACCCTAGGGGCCAGTGAGTGGAACACATAGTGTGCCACTACTAAAGACCACTAATCCCAGTGAAGAGTTACTGGTCACAAGTTCAAAGATTCCAAGGGGCTTCCTAATCCTCAGACATTGTCCTTCAGCCAATGCAAAAAGCATTGTATTTCTCAGCAAGCAGCAGCTGCTCTGCTGCTAAGGCGGGGAAGTACCGCTCACTGCTATTTGAGCCGTGAAAAAAGGAAAAATAAAATGGTAATAACACAATGTTATTACAATTGTATTCTTCTGTACTGAAGCAGGTTCGAAGGGCGGGGTTGGGCTGTTGTCACAGCCAACAGGGAAGGAGCAGTTGGGGTACTTAAATGCGCATGGCAGTTTGACTGGCCGTCTTCGAATGGCCAAACCGTCATGCGCACTTAGCAAGTTCTCCACCCGGCTGTATTGCACAGCCTGGGTGGAGAACATGCACAGGCTCCCACTGCTTGTCTGAGCTCCGAATCATGACTATCAGACCAATCACGATGCTGCAGTCATTCTGGTGACAGCAGCATTGTGACTGGCTTAGGGGAGCGTGTGTGTGCTTCCAGCAGGAACGGAAGAAGATGGAGGCACGGTGGCTGCCAGCAGCCAGTCACTTTTCTTTATTTTTCTACCGCCCCCGCTTCACCTGTACTACTCGGTGGCAGCCGCCACTGTCAGTCAGTGAGCATAGGCAGTGCCTGATATTTAGGTGGATCTGCGTGGGACTTAAGAGGCCATTCACAAACCTGCTTGAAAGACTACTAGTGCCTCCCTATTTACTGATCCACTGCTAAAGTGGGTGCAGGGCAAGAGATGCCGGGGCTGAGACGCTCTTGTCCATGAATGAGAGAAAGAAGAAATGTTACCTCATCCATCTATGTGAGCCACTAAGGTGGAGAAACAGAATGACTGTACCTGTACCACAAGAGAAGGTTCGATCCAGGGTTTCCGGAGAATCAAGGTTGTTGTTCTTACAGCTCTGGAATACGTTGCCTGATTCTCAAAGAAGCGGACAATCTCTAACTAAGTTTCATAATAATCTTAAAACCTGACTTTTCCAACTTCTGACCGTTCTGACCTGATAAGCTCCCTCATTTTGCTCAACGCCGGGAATCCCTTTTGAGCAGCTATGCACTAAATAAGACTATAATATTAATAATAATTACATTGTGCCTTACTGCACATAAGGCTATAAATAAAGTCGCAGGAGTATGATGCAAAACAGGTTGTGTGCATTTCTTTGATGTGGCTGAAACTTGTAGATCCATTTGATGCAGGATTACTGATGACTCTGAGGTATCACTGTATACACAGGTTTTTATCATTCTGCCTCTCTTAGCACCAAATAAACACGCTCTTTTCCCTGCTCCCGCACCTAAAGGACAATTTCATTACAAGACCGGAGGCTACCATTATGCTTACATCTTTTAACTGCAGACCAAGCAGCCGCATATGTCACAAAGTAAAAGTTCCATATTAGAACACTACCAACCAAACAATAGCAGTAAGCACTAGGCAATCAGCCTCTTTTAAATGCGGCTCCAAGCAGATAAGTTCATTATCCTTTCACTCCTTGCTTAGCTGTCTAAGATATTCAATGTTGCATATTTACAGATGTTGTTTATGATTTTAATTTTACTCTGCTATTGTCTCTGTGTTGGTATATTATTATTATTCCCTTCACAGTTATGCTATTTTAGCTTATTATTTCGAACTCCTTTTCCCCCTTTATAGGTTTATCTCCTCGTTGCTAGGCTTTCGCCTTTTGGGGCTCTGGGGATCCTTTTCTGGTTCGCGTTGCACTACCGATCTCCAATTTACGGAGATCGGCGTAGTCCTCATTTCCCCCCCCTACTATCGGAGTCGATTGCCCGCCTCGCTCGCTCGGGGGAGAGGTTCGCCGCTTCAGGCTCCTCTCCCCCGAACACTTTTGACAATATTTTCATTGTATTCACTTTAATTTGGTTCCCTTACCGCTCGTGGCTCCTCCGTTGTTCAGGGCTTCACGAGCGGACACGCGTTTGATGAATCCCCCTTGGCAACGCCCGCGTCGCGCACGCACGTTGCCAAGGAACTTTCCTCTCTAACTCGGGGATTTCAGCTGATCGGACCCGCGAGCACGGTCCTTCAGTTGCTCGCGTCTTGGGTCAGGTGTCAGGTGTCAGTTGCTGTGCCTCTTCGTTTTTTTGCTCATTCTAGCCGTTTTGTTACTGTTCGAACCCCCCCCTTAATATATTATTCTTATTAATCATATTTAAGAGTCTCTTCGTCCTACTGGACCCTCCCCACCCCAACCTTACTATATTAGTATAAAAAAAAAAAAGAGGAAGAGAAGGAGATTTATACATTATTTAGGTAATATATTAAATATATATATATATATATATATATATATATATATATATATATATATATACATATAAATTCAAAGTCCCGACTTACTTTTCAGTCAGAAAGCACACGGACAGCTTCTTGCTGAAGTCGCGTTTTTTATTGCAGATTACACAGCAAATACAACTCTACGCGTTTCAGGAGTTCACCTCCCTTTCTCACTCGTGAGAAAGGGAGGTGAACTCCTGAGACGCGTAGAGTTGTATTTGCTGTGTAATCTGCAATAAAAAACGCGACTTCAGCAAGAAGCTGTCCGTGTGCTTTCTGACTGAAAAGTAAGTCGGGACTTTGAATTTATATTTAGGTTCGCTACCTAAACACGAACCGCCCTCGTAAAGAGGCTCGGGGAAAGCGAAGCCTGGCGGCTGCCAGGCAGTTTGGAGTTAATATATATATATATATATATATATATATATATATATATATATATATATATATATATATATATATATATATATATATATATATATATATATATATATATATAATTTAATTATTATCTTTTAAGGCATCATATATTAGTAATTATCTTACTCATGTCTGATTCCGACTCAGATCACTCAGCAGAATCTGATCTTAATGATGAGTCTATCAGGAATCTGATACATAAAGAAATGAGATCTTGCATGTTCTCTACACTTTCACAGGTCATGTCCTCTAAGAGGTCATTCCCTCCCGGAAGGGGTGACTTTAATGACGATGACCTTGAGGATGAGAACGCTGAAATAAGGGGTAAGAGGCATAAAAAAACAAATAATATTGATTTCACCCCAGAGAGCACGGGAGGTCGTAGCACCTCGAGATTCAAGGGAGGTAATTTAATATTAATTTCACCTCGCTTGCCTCAGGTGTCCCTAGCGGCACAAAATCGAAAAGAGCCCTTGGCGGCACAAAAGTTATGGGTGTCCCCCGCGACACATATCATCAAAGTGCTCAGAATGATACTAACGATGATCTCAACGAAAATGATGATGCCTCAGAATTTCAGGATGAGTATATCCTTGATCTAGATGAAAATGATAAAGATATTGACTCTATTCTCTTTGGTGGTGACGTTCCATCATCTTCAGAAGATAGTATTATGGACCCCTTGGGGGAAGAAATGTTTTTCCCTTTTAATATTAAACATCCTAGGAGTTCTGAATGGACCCCCCATGACCACGTTTGTAAGTTTATCACTAAGTGGCTCAGAAACCCATTGGAGAGGGAGACTCGCAATCTTTTGAGCCAAATGCTCAAGACCTTCTATAGAGGGTAGAGTTTGCCAGACTCCAAATCTCGACCCTGAGCTCATTACCTATCTGTTTAAGCTTAGCAGGGATCCTCGAAAAGGGCTGGAAAGATCCCTTAAAATATGCCAAGATAAGGTTCTGGACATCCTGGGTCCCTTAACTAAGATAATTGACGCAGCAGAAGAGAGCTACCTCAATGACTCCCCTCTTGACACGCTTTCAATTCAGGGTTGGAGTCAGAGAGCTTTAGTGTTGTTGGGCAATGCTAATGCACGGCTCAACTCTGAGAGGAGAAGAGTGGTTTTAACCAGAATTAGCCCTAAACTGAGTGATTAGGCTGACAAGGAGGCTTCTCTTAACCCGAAAGGTCTTCTCTTTGGTGAGGATTTAATTAAAAGCCTTGGCAAATATGTCAATACCTTTACCGCCTTGGATAAGGCCCATCAGAACATGAGGAAGGTGTTCAACTCAAATAACCTTTTTGGAAGGGCCGGAAGAAGGGGCCAATCTTTCGGCCGCTTCAACCGATGGCTCTATTCTAGATCCAGGGGTTATGGCGGAAGAGGATACCAACCCCTCAGCCAACCTCAATTCTATTCCCCCAAGAGGAAGAGGCTTTCGTTCGAGAGGATTCAGAGCGAGAGGAACTTCTGCTGACGCCAACCCTCAAAATGAGTACTCCTCCCCCTCCCCTTTCTTCGAATCCAAAAGTGGAGGGAGACTGAAATTCTTTTACCACAACTGGAATCTTAAAACTCAAGACCCTTGGGTTCTAAATACCGTAGTCGGTTTTTATGTGGATTTCTCTCAAACTCCAGTTCAGAACTCACTTCCAAAGGCAATTCCACTTACTTTGGATCAGGAAAAAATAATAGAGGAAGAAATTTCCTCAATGCTCCAAAAAGGTGCTATTATAAAGGTCCCTATGTAATTTCTGAGGTTTGTAAGCACTCTTTTTCTCGTAGAAAAGAAGGACAAAGGTTGGAGACCTGTCATAAACCTCAGGGAACTCAACAAATACCTTGTTTACAGACATTTCAAGATGGAGGGCATCCATCTTCTCAGAGACCTCTTGTTAGAAGGGGACTGGTTAGTCAAACTGGATCTGAAAGATGCCTACTTTATCATCCCTATGGCCAAGGTTCATCAACCTTTTCTTCAGTTTATTTGGAAGAACCGTCTTTTCCAATTCCATGCCCTTCCCTTCGGCCTCTCCTCAGCCCCTTGTTGTTTCACCAAGGTGATGAGGGCAGTCGCCTCATCTCTAAGAGAAATAGGTATTCGTCTGATCATTTATCTAGACGACATCTTTGTACTGTCTCAAGATTACGATCAGATCATTCAAGACCTCAAGACTGTTGTAGACCTTTTAGAATACTTGGGTTTTATTATAAACAAGGAAAAATCCATACTATCCCCCTCAAAAACAATGGAATTCCTCGGTTTCACCGTAGACACCACAAATTGCCTTCTCCTTCTCCCTCCAAAGAAGATCTCCAAAATCAGAAAAGAGATAAGACATGTCCTGAAGCAACAAAATCTCTCATTGAGAGAACTAGCCAGACTCTTGGGCCTTCTCTCCTCTTCCATTCAGGCTACCTTTCCGGGCCCCTTGAATTATCGAGCCCTTCAAAGAATAAAAGCAAGAGCTCTCAGATCAGGACTCTGGTACGGAGATCGCGTTTCTCTGAACCAGGATGCCGTCTCAGAACTGACTTGGTGGTTGGACATCTGGACGCATGGAATGGCAAGGCGATCTTGGGTTCAGCACCAGATTTTATTTTGGAATCAGACGCGAGCCTTCATGGCTGGGGTGCTTGTCTCCAAGATCAAAACACTGGTGGGATCTGGTCTCAGGAAGAATCCTTTCAACACATCAATTATCTGGTGTTAACCGCAGGGCTTTATGCTCTGATGAGTTTCAAGCACTTTCTTCAAGGCAGATCAGTCATTCTGAAAATGGACAACATGTCCGCTGTCGCCTACATAAACCGCTTGGGTGGTACCAAATCGGAGGACCTCTCAAACCTGGCCAAGAAACTTTGGATATTCTGTCTGGAACACAAAATCTCTCTTGTTTGGTTCCATCTTGCCAGAAGTCGTGATGCTGCCCTTTACGCCACCGAACCTCTAAACTATCAGCCTCAAGCGTGTGCACTATCCTGTACGGCCGCAGCTGCAGTGTATTTATCCACACGCTGCCAAGAATAAAACATTACTGTTCCTGGGACCATCGTTAGGCACCTCGTCAACCCGACGACAGTGCTGGGTTAAATCTATGCATTTGGGCCCTCATTGCGGAGCCTCTCTCCTCCACCTTTCCCAAGCCCAGGTGGGCCAAACGAACGTTGGTGCAACTCAAGTGCTATCTCCGATCGAACTAACTGGAAGCGACCCAACGTATAAACAGGCTCGTAGTCGGAGGAAAGACGCGATAGATACCCCTTTTAATATAATCTCAATACCTAGTTACCAGTAATGTGAAAGAAACACAGAATTCCTGATGAAGCCGCATGCCGAAACGCGTTGAATGAATGGAATTGTGGTTCTATATATTAATATGAATTAATTCATTGTACTTTGTAGAGCTTGAATTTAAAAATGTTTGTATAAACAAATAATTTATCAATCGATTCTTTAAAAGAAAGAAAAGACCAAAAACAATTGTTTTTTGAAAAAACACTTATGAAATCACAAGGTAATAATAAAAACAATATAAAGAAAGAATATAGTATGTCATGTTTTAGATAATGTCACATGTCAACGTCATTTAGACATTCTTTTTAAAATGCACATAACCCGGTGCTAAAATTTCCTTATTTTTCAAAAAATATTATTCCTTGCTAGGGTTTATCCTATTTAGGCAGGGGCCCCATTCTTCCACACATAAGATCTTGGGTTCAGCACCAGATTTTATTTGGAATCAGACGCGAGACTTCATGGCTGGGGTGCTTGTCTCCAAGATCAAAACACTGGTGGGATCTGGTCTCAGGAAGAATCCTTTCAACACATCAATTACCTGGAGTTAACCGCAGGGCTTTATGCTCTGATGAGTTTCAAGCACTTTCTTCAAGGCAGATCAGTCATTCTGAAAATGGACAACATGTCCGCTGTCGCCTACATAAACCGCTTGGGTGGTACCAAATCGGAGGACCTCTCAAACCTGGCCAAGAAACTTTGGATATTCTGCCTGGAACACAAAATCTCTCTCAGAGCAGAATATCTGCCGGGAAAATCCAACCTCTGTGCAGATTGGAACTCGAGGTTCCTCATAGACTACAGCGATTGGAAACTCAATACGTCTGTCTTCAATTCCCTCAATCATTTCTGGGGTCCTTTCCAAATAGACCTTTTTGCCAGCAGACGGACATTCCAACTGGAAAGTTATTACAGCTGGATGCCCGATCCGGGTGCTCTGGCGGTGAACGCCTTTCTCCAATCTTGGGAAGGGATCGTCGGTTATGCCTTCCCTCCGTTTGCAATGATCCAGAGAGTATTTCAGAAGGTGAGACAACAGTGCTCTTCAATTGTCCTGATAACTCCATTTTGGCCATCCCAAGCATGGTTCACTACTACTCTGGAACTAACTTACGATCTCCCATTCCTGATTCCTTCCCTCTTAGACCTCCTTACAGACGTAGATGGTCGAATTCACCCTCTCGTTCATACAGGGAGTTTGAACCTTCTTGCCTGGAAGGTGTCAGGAGATCCAACCGTCTCGCAAGACTTTCGTCAACAGCTTCTGCTCTCCTCTGAGAATTATGGGCCCCCGGTACACATTACCGGTACAACAACATTTGGAAGGTATGGTTACGTTGGTGCTTGGAGAGGGACCTGGATCCCGTGGAGGCACCTATCGTTGATATAGTTAATTTTCTTGGAGAGCAATTTGATAGCGGTCTGAGTTACAGATCTATCAACTGTTATAGGTCTGCCATCTCTGCTGGTCATTACCTTGTCAACAATAAGACGGTAGGTAAAAATCCTATTATTTGTAGAATTCTAAATAGTGTAAGAATTAGGAGACCTCCAAAGGGTAGATATCAATGCGTTTGGGATGTTAAGTTGGTTCTTGACCTTTTCTGTTCCTGGCCTGAGAACTCTCTTTTGAATAGAAAGAACCTTTCTTTGAAATTGGCAACTCTTCTTTGCTTAATTTCATGTAGAAGAGTTTCTGATGTTAAAGCTCTGGATATTTCATATAGGTCCTATGATATGTTTGGGGTCAGATTTGATTTACATAGAAGAACCAAAACTATGTCTGATACTATTTTTTACCCAACATTTTACATGTGTAATAAACTTTGTGTTGTCCACTGCATGAAGGAATATGATCTGAGAATGAATTATCTTCGTCCTTCTGGTGTTGATCAATTACTTATCTCCTTTGTTAAGCCTCACAAAGGTATTTCTTCCACCTCGATAGCAAGATGGGTTAAAATTGTTATGGGCCTTGCAGGTGTCAATCTGGATCTCTTTAAACCACATTCCATCAGAGGTGCTATGGCCAGTAAGTCATTCTGGTCCAGTGGTAGGTTGGAAGATATTCTTAAAGCTGATGATTGGTCTAATTCCAGAACTTTTGCTCATCGCTATTGTACACGTATTACCCATATGTCTGATGTTGTTCTACATGACTACCAACAAGCATAATGGTAGCCTCCGGTCTTGTAATGAAATTGATATTCTCCTATTTACATGACCAGAGAATCCGGATTTCATTAAAGACATGGAGGCTAGCATTATCCCTCCCACCTATCCCTTGGGGGGTTGTATTTGGTTTATTGTGCTTCTATTTTAATCTCATGATATGTTTATTTGATTGCACATACTCATATACTCTTATGTTCCATTACAAGATTTATCCTTCTTGTGTTTCTGGTTTCATTTACACCCTTTTTTCTTTTCAGATAACCTCTCATGAGTTACTTTTGGTGGCTCCTGATCTACACATCTTGAAGTTGACTCCTGTTCTTCAGATATTGAATTTGTTCGGTTCCTTTATCTTCATTCAAGTTATGGAATTTTGTTATACTTCGTGGATGCTCTTTGGACATTTCCTTTCTCCTTTGCTCCACATTTAAAAGAGGCTGATTGCCTAGTGCTTACTGCTATTGTTTGGTTGGTAGTGTTCTAATATGGAACTTTTACTTTGTGACATATGCGGCTGCTTGGTCTGCAATTAAAAGATGTAAGCATAATGCTAGCCTCCGTGTCTTTAATGAAATCCAGATTCTCTGGTCATGTAAATAGGAGAATCGCAATTGTATCCACCTTTAAATCATCATAATCGCATTCATCAGCACATTCTACAGCAGCCCACACTTCCTTTACTGTGTTGCTTTTATTTTGTGACTTATAGTTATTTGCATAATGGGCCTTAAACCAGAGCTCCTATTGAAAAACTGTCTCAATAACACTACTGATCCCCACAATACTCACCATTAATTATGAATCACTTATAAAGGCCCATAACACCGATGAGACAATTTTTGAGCGACTGAATCTGGTGGCCTGATTAATAAAATCTATTCACATATTATCTACATAATTATATACAACTGCAGTTTAACTATTTTAACCATGGTTTAACATATATCAATTTTTAATCAAGCCACTAAGGCGATTGAATCAACTGATGGTAACTAGATCATGAATAAACAAGACCAGCTTGTCATTTTAAATCTATTTTATTAACTTTATTTTTCATAAAGGAAAGCATTAACGTTTTAGAATCTTTATTTCATAAGTAGTCAAGAAAGCAGCATTTTAGTGAGAAAATGAACTAATAAACTGATATCTTCAAAGCAGTCTCAGAAACATGAATTAATAGCAGAATAACAGTTTCCATTCCCTAAATCTATTTCCCTGTCTGAATCTCACTCCACCTAGAAAAGAAAAATCATTTAAAGTCTGCTGTCCTTACGTGCGCCAAAAGTCCGACAGCATCTCACGTCAATCTGGAATCGGAAAGAAGAGAGTTTTTTCTCCGCTCCAAGTGTCAGGTTTTATACCTTTCTTTCTAGCTAAACTTACTACATTTTACATCTTTTCATGAAAATTCAGGCTTCTCATTGGCTGTGCAATGTCAGTCCACGATAAAACATTAGATCACGTCCGCTACTTAACCAGGCCCAGGCTTTTACATAAGCCCTATTGTCTCTCAATACCACGTCTTCCGACTTCCTCAGAAAAGATACTTTTTTCACGAGCTTCAAACTTTAACTTCCTAGCCTTGGCAGACACAACAAGTTCCTGTCCTTGAGCCTTTCTCCGATACACGTTCAACTCAGCTGTAGAACTGCTTTTTCAATTTACGTGATGCTTGTACAGTAAAAGTCTTCACAGCTGCGCATGTGCAGGGCATTACTCTGGACAAGTTCTCGTCAGTAACTCTGTCAGCCATACTTTTTGAATCACTTCTAGGCCTCACTTCGGAAACTATTAACAAACAAACACAAGACATCAGTTAATTGAGGAATTGAGACCCATTCTGTTACCCACCCCCTTTACTAATTAATCCTGTTAATTATGTTACGAATAAGCAGCATTATATCTACCTTTCCTGGCAGGAACTCTTTTATGCATTTCGTCACAGAAAAGACATAACATAAGCACATGCCATTAGTTAAACAGCCGCATTTAATACTGACAAAGACAATAGACAAGGTTAGTTTATTATTTTTCTCTTGTGCAGTTTGCAACATAAAAGCACATTAGTTATCCCGTGTGTTCTGATGCAAGAATGTTTAAACTATGTTGATTAGTAAATTCACCACACGCATATTAATTCAATTATAATTATGGGAGATTAACTTCGCAAGTTTGAACAAAATCTTGTTCATTAGCTTGCTCCATCAACTCCCTCATCTGGTGATTTAAAAATGACCAAACAATACCCAAAATTTATAAATTTTCAACCCTTGAACATGTTTTGGACTTTCTTATTATTAGTATTTCTAGAGTTTAGATTCATTTATTTTTCTGCAACTTTCATATTGAGTTCTCCGAAACTCTTCTAATTCTATTTCTTTTCTTTCTCCTTTCTAAGTTGGCAAATTCTTTTCTTTTCCATTACATGATTTCTTCTCTTGTGTATCATGCAACTAATTTTTAACAAAAGTATTACTATAGCTATGACTATTAAAGGAAAAACTATTTTACCTATAATTGAACTACCAATTTCCTGAAACCAATATTTAATATCTGGAAATCTTTTACTTAAACGTTCTGAAAAACTATCATCATCTAAAGGTTCTACTTCTTTGTGTAATTCAGTTATGTTTCTAATGTACATTTCTATATTCTGACTCTTATCTGGGATATATGTACAGCAATGCTGGACATGCAATATTCCACAGACTCCACCCTCTTTTGCTAGCAAAATATCTAGAGCAAGACAATTCTGCATTACCATTGACCTCATGGCAATAAGCTCTGTATTCACCAATTGAAAACCATTTGCAGTATCAGTTGACAATATATCAACAATTGTAGAAATTTTTCTCATTTTGTTTGCATTCAGGGTTATACCAACCATAGGTATTACTGCACCAAATATGTCTCCCAACAATTCTGAAAAACTCTCCCTTCTAAATCTATTCAGATGATTGCTAATTTCAAATGAACCTCTTGCATTTCTATCAACATGGAAAATTTTGGGAAAAACTAAACCTATATAGCATGTCCCATACCAGTGGTCAGGGAGATTGTAATAAGCTTTGTTCCCACATACAAAATAAATTCCAGGAAAAATTGGATCTTTGCCTCCTTTAAATCCCCAACCCCCCATGATTCGATAAGTGTCTTCACATTGACTTGCACCAACAAAATAATTATCAAACAAAGTATTATCTCTTCTAATACAGAATTTTCCACTAACAGGTGTATCTATATTAATTGCAACATTCTCAATTCTGCCATTAAGCTTTTCATCTTCCATTTGCCAAAATTTAGACTTAGTATGTTTCAACATCTCATTTCGCTTGTAAATAGCCCTTCTCTCTTCCACCAAATTTAAGAAAGACTTTTCTTCTGCTCTCAATTTACATGTTAAATTATTTCTAAAAGCATACTCATAAGTGAGTTCACTAGTTACTAGGAAAATTCCCTCATCTGTTTAGCATATTTCAATTTATTCAGGCTATCTACAACTTTTAAATTTGCAAAAATTTCGTCATAATCAGAGTACTAATATTCTAAACGACCAGTTTGATAAAACAAGCTAGCTATCACACTACAAGTAATGCCATAAGTAAGAGGAAGCATATTATTTGTAACACCTTCCGACACAGAAGTAGGTAATTTCACACAGATGTAGCAATCTTTTGCATCCATCACCTTAACATATTCAGATAAAAGTCTTGAAAAGGTATTACTAGAAAAATCTAGATCTATCTTGATGAATTTCTGGTTTATGAACAATAATTCTATTAGTCTTATCAATTATTTCATGATTAACCACAACTTTACTAGTCATATTAGTTTTATACATCTCTTTATCAATTCCAAAAGGAAAAATGACAGCTAAAATGAACCAGACTAAAATTATCAAGATTACACATATTGAAGACAATTTGCAGCATCTTCTGAGAATTGAGCATCTCGAATTATTATTATAAGAAGGCATCTTTTCTTTGAACAAAAGCCCTAAAAATAAAAAGAAGAAAATTAAAAATTAAAAATGACTAAAAAATGAAAAATCACTGAATATACTATATACTCCTCTCTTTTTTTTTAACAAATAATTTTATTTTCTAACAGCTTTTCTTCGACCTTATGTCATACATCAATGTGTTTTCCAACTAACACAATTTCTTCGACCTTGTGTCACCTAACACAATATCTTCAACCTTATGTCACCTAATGAATGAAATCAATCATTATCACTTGCATCATTAAAGTTTCTTTGACTACTATTTACTTCTACCATCGGTGGTATGATGATGTAGGTCCACTCAGGCGATTTGTACTTCTGATTTGGCTTTACTACTCTTTTTGCTCTGCTGTTTATCACTTCTATTCTCTTGCCTGCTTGAACTTTCTTATTTGAGACTTCTTCTTTTTGACTTGTGATCTCGTTTACCTGCTCTTTTGCTAATTTAAACTTTAGGCCTTGGTTTTCATTTGGCCAATTATCTCCTTTTCTTGATAATTTCTTTTTCGGTTCCGCTGAATTATATTCCACTCTCCAAGCTCTTTTTCTTGATCTTTTCACCTTTGATTCATCTTCACTTTCATCTGTTTCGCTTTCTGTGTTATCAGCTGATTCATTAATTATCAGTTTTACTGAATCTAATTCTTCTCTAGATTCAGGAACTTCTTTACTCTGCAGTTTCACTCTGTTAGGAACATCATCCTTATAGCTGGTACTTGGAATTTCTTCTTCTTCTTCTTCTTTGATTACTTCCAACTTCCCAGTTTCAGAATTTTCGTTCCTGATTCCAGAGCTTCCAATCTGCTTTTCAATACTCTCCTGATCTTGATCTTGAATCACTACTTCTTCAGTTTCTTTTTCTGCTTCTTGATCTAGCAGATCTTCATCATTTTCATTGTTTTCAGAATCTTGCATCACAATTTCTTCATTCAATGCCTCATTCGCAATTGAATCTGCCAAATGTCGACTTTCTTGTCGATCTTCTGGATCTGGATTACTTTCAGGTTCTTCTTCTGAATCTGAATCAGCAGTTGTATCACCTTCGTCAGGATTCTCAGGTGCTGGTACACATATGGTGTGGCTAGCATGAATCCATCTCTTCAATCCCCTACACTTTACTACATTTGTTGTGACTAATATCTCCTGTCTTGCCTTCTGCCACCTTGGTACTAGGCAGTTTCTTCTTCGGTGAACTTTTGTCCTCACCCAGTCTCCAGGTAACAGATCATGTGCTTGTTCTTTCTCTTTTGTAATTACTTCAGTTCCCACCTGATGGAACACAGAAGTCACCACATCAGACAGATTTTTGCAGTAATCCATTATAATGCTATCATAATGCTCAACAGTTTATCAACTGGAACAAATGCTTGCCTCATGACCCTACCCATAAGAATCTCATGTGGGCTCAAACCTGTTTTTCTATCTGGAATGCTTCTCAAAGACATCAAAACAAGTGGAAGTGCATCAGTCCACTTCATTCCTGTAGCTAAACACATTTTTGCTATTCTGTTTTTTATTGTACCATTCACTTGCTCAATAACACCCGATGCTTCTGGTCTGTAAGCACAATGCAGTTTTTGCTTTATGTCCAAAGCTTCACAAACCAATTGTAGCAATCTGTTTTCAAAATGTGTGCCACGATCTGTCTCGACCGTCACAGGAAATCCATACCTTGGTATGATTTCTCTCAAAAGCAATTTTGCCACAGTAATTGAATCATTGCTGCGTGTTGGGAATGCTTCCACCCATCTTGAAAACAAACAGACTATCACCAAGACATATCTGAGTTTGTTGTGAGGTGGCATGTCAATGAAGTCAAGCTGTAATCTGGTAAATGGACCACCCTCCCGTCCTATGTCTCCCATGCTTACAACAGTTTTTCTGTTTGGGTTGATCTGTTGGCAGATAAGACACCTCTGACAAAGGGATTCTGCAATTATTCTGAATTTTGGATTGTACCATGTTTGCCTAAATAATCTGATCATTGAATCTCTGCCAATATGTCCTGGACCATGGTACATGCGTGCCATGCCAGAAATCATGCTGTCTGGCATTACTGGTCTGTCATCTTTGTAAACCCAAACCTCATCTTCTTCTCTCTGTCTGCATCCTGCTTTTAACCATGTGTTTTTCTCTTCATCATCTGCCTCATCTTGCAACTGTTTTACTCCCTGCCAAGTCTCAACTACAGATGTTAGCATAAGTGAGTTCAAAACATGTTCATTTGCTTTTTCCTGATTAATTACCATATTTTCTTTAGCACAGAATTTTGCTATTGTGTCAGCATATGAATTTCCTTTTATTATGTAATCTTCATCTTTTTTATGTGCTGTGCACTTTACAACTGCAATTTTCTCTGGCAACTGAATTCCATCGATTAGTCTCTTGATTAACTGTGCATTTCTGATTGGTGATCCCGCAGAAGTTAAATAACCTCTTTGAGACCAGAGCTGGCCATAGTCATGGACTACGCCATATCCATACTGACTATCAGTCACTATGGTAACTTTTAGCTCTTTTCCCAATTCACATGCACGAATCGAAGCAATCAATTCCGCTACTTGAGCTGAACGAATTCCTTTGAGACAGGAAGCTTCAATTATATCTGCAACTGTGCAAACTGAATATGCTGCATTCAGAACACCTTCCTCCGTTCTCAAGCATTAACCAGCAACAAATAGAACATAATCTGATTCAGCTATTGGGACATCTTTTATGTCCTGTCTGGGTTTTGTGCAATATTCTAATACATCCAAACATTCATGATCAACAGCCTCATCTCTGATTTCTGTTTCAGTACCATCAGGTAATAATGTGGAAGGATTTAAATTCACACATCTCGCAATTGAAACATTGTCTGAACCAGGGATAACCTCTTCATATTTTGTTAGCCTACTGTTTGTCAAATGTTGTGTTCTGCTTCTTGTGAGGAGAATATCAACTGAGTGTGGTACATATACTTTTACTGGAAATCCCATTATTATTCCTTCACTCTGTTCCAAACTTACACTGGTTGCAGCTACTGCTTTTAAGCAACCTGGTAATGCTTTTGCAACTGGGTCAAGAACAGCTGAGAAATATGCTATTGACTTTCTTAGTCTTCCATGTCTCTGAATCAGATCTGATAATGCACATCCTTCTCTTTCACTGCAATACAGCTCAAATCCTTTTTCATAGTCCGGCATTCCCAATGCTGGAGCTTCACACAAGCTTCTTTTTAACTGTTCAAAAGCTTCTAACTCAGTTTTTGTAAGGCTAATCAGATCTTTTATGTCTTCCTTTGTCAGTCTTTGCAGTGGTTTTGCAATTACAGAAAATCCACTAATCCATTGGCGACAATAACCAACCATTCCCAGAAACATTCTAACCTGTCTTTGTGTTTTTGGAGGTTGCATTGCTTGAATCATTTTTATTCTTTCTGTTGTCACTTGTCTGACTCCCTTTGCAATTCTGTGACCAAGATATTTAACTTCTTGTTTGCAAAACTGTAATTTTGCAGGAGACACTTTATGTCCCTCATCTGCCAGATGATTTAAAAGAGTAATGGTATCTGTTACACAATTTTCTCTTGTTTTTGCAGCCACAAGGAGATCATCAATATACTGCACTAATGTTGATTTTCCAGGTAAATCTAGATTTTCCAAGGATTTCTTTAGCAACTGATTAAAAATAGATGGACTTTCGGTGTACCTTTGAGGGATCGACACCATGCTAGGATACGCTCTTTGAACCTGAACGCAAACATTTGTTGGCTTTCTGGATGCAATGGAACAGTAAAGAATGCATTACATAAGTCAATAACCTTGCACCATTCTGCATCATGCGGAATCTGATATAGAATTACTGCTGGGTTTGGTACAACTGGGCAACATAGAACAACAATTTTGTTAACCTTTCTCAGATCTTGAACAATCCTGAAAGTACCGTTTGGCTTTTTAATTCCCATAATCGGTGAATTACATGGGCTACTCTCAATTTCTTTTAGAACACCTTGTTTTATGAATTTTTCTATTACAGGAATAACTCCTTCAATCACTTCTGCTTTCATTTTATACTGAGGAATGTTTGGATAATCTGCTCCTTGTTTCACTGATATTTTTACTGGGTCTACATTTTTCATCAAACCCATTTCATCTCCAGTGAAATCCCAAATTTTAACATTCACTGTGTCTTTTAATTCTTCAGGTAGATTATTCTTATCAAACACAGGAAATAATTTACTTTCTTCTGCCTCAACCATTGACATTGTTAATTTGTAAAGCCCATCTTCTTCTGGAGTTTGTAGCTCAATACCATCCGGTGAGCAATATATTGCGCAATTCATCTTACAAAGGATATCCCTACCTAAAAGATTTACAGGACTGCTATTACAAACTACAAATTTATGCATGTCTTTAAATTTACCTATTTCAACTTCAACTGGTTCAGTTAGATCTGTTTTAATTTGCTGATTAGCTACACCTACTACTTGGATCTTTTCACCAGAGAGAGGGAGGTTTTCTATTTCCACTGATCTAACAGTAGAACGGGTAGCACCTGTATCCACTCGGAAAGTAATTTCTACATCATTCACTTTACCATTTACAAATGGACCAGACTGATCTACCTCAAGAGTGGCTCCAAGCACACACTCTTCCTCCTCTCTCAGACACCGTCAGAAGTAATCATCAGATTCACTCCCACCATCTTCTTTCAACCAATATTGTTGTGACACATTTGACACATTCACTCTTGGCGGTCTGTTTACCTGTTTACTTCCGGAGAATCCTGTTTCTGCACTGTATCTCTGCACATTTACACAGTTTGGAAGTGGCGGTTGTGGTATCTGACTTTGCTGATTCACTACCTGTCGCTGTAGCTGTTGCTGCTGATTAATCTCATTCTGCATCTGTGGATTTAATGATGCATTTTTAAAATAATTTCTGGGCGGATTCTTACACTCGCGCTTCCAGTGTCCAATTTCGCCACAATTAAAACATGGGAGTTTCTGTTTTTGCTCTTCTATATTTCCCAATTTCCCATCAATTTTGGCTTATTATAATTACCTTTAAATTTCGCTTGATTCTGGTCAGCATTTTTATTTCCTAAAGTTGCTAATTGCTCTTCAGCCACTTTTACCTGTGCCCACATAGCTTTTTATTTTAGCTTCTTTTGTTTAGCATCTATTTCATCACTGCAGTATTTTGCTTCTCTCCGGATCTCATCTACTGAGTTTGATTGCCAACCAACTATTCCAGTTCTTATCATTTCACCAATTTCAGGTCTCAAGCCATATACAAATCTGTATATAAAATGGCTCATATCTTTTGCACTTAAACCATAACCACTGTATTGTTTGAATACCAGCAGTAATCTTTCATAAAATGAATGTACTGATTCTTTTGGCTCTTGGGTAGTTCTGTCTATTTTAACCCAGTCTATCTCTTTTGGGGGAATCTTGTTTTTCAAAAACACAATTACTTGATCATACTTTCTCATTACCTCTGGTGAAGGAGCACCTGTTACCTTATGTCGAGGAAATTCTTCTGTAGGCCAATTTATAGAGATTTTACATTCTGCCCAAAGATCTGATGGGACAACTATGTCAAAGAATCCATCAAGATCAATCCACAAAACTTTTGAAACTTTCACAAACCTGTCTACCTGTCGATACCATTCTACAGGTTTTTCTCTTAAACGAGGAAAATCATTTGTGAACATTAAAATGTCCTGCCTTGTCCAAGGAACATGCACATACCCTCCTCCCGGTATTTCTCTCATTGGTAACTCGTTTACAACTTCCACTTCCTCTTTCTTTTCTCTGACAGGAAAAGCTAAGCTTGTTCTATCTTCCTCTCTTTTCCTTGTCCATTTCACTCTCCATTTACTTAGTTCACCCCATTTTCTCAAAATCACAATTAAGTCTTTTATATGAATTATTCTTCCTGAGGTACTCATATTTTCAATATCTTTTTCAGAAAAATCCACTCTGTAATGTTTTTGCATATTCGTTTGCTTATTCAAATCCACTTCTAACTCAGCAGCCATCTCCTCTAATTGATCATATTTATTCTTAGTTTTCCATGTTATGCTTTTGCAAATAAACAATAATTCATCATCCTGATATAGCTTCAAACTGTCAGTTCCAATTGTTCCAATTATTAATTCCTCTATATCTGGTTTCAATTTTGCAACATCAAGTAATTTACATTCTGGGGTTTGTGTTAAATCTATTTTATTCTGACTCTTTTCTGGAGTTCCAGAATCTGATTCTGCATCAGATGGAGCTTTACTTGTTAAACTTTGATTAAAAGTTAAGTCAGGCATCATCATTTTCTCTCTATGTATTTCAGACAAATCTGAATAAAATTTTTCAGTCACTTTCTGTATTTCTGAATTTAGTGGAACAGTCAAAGCTGAATGTCTGATTTCTTTTTGATCAAATACTGGAAGAACAGGTCCGATTGTTACAGGTACTGTTACTGCTTCCATGCTTTTAGTTAACTGCTGTATTAATTCATTCGTAGAACCAATATTTTCTGAGGTACTCAGTAATTCCTCATACCTTTCTGTTCTTTTTCCATTTGGGGTTACATTTCTCTGGACTGGGGTTTCATTTCTATGGACTGGAGTTTCTGCGTAATTTCTATTCTCTCCTGATAAATTTGAACTACATCTTGTTTCTACTCTTTCAGGTGTTCTTCCATTATTCGAATTTATTTTAGGAGACGACTCATCAGTAATTTCTCTTGGAGGGGCACTTGGAGAAGTCCAAGTACAAACTGGTTGATAAGGTGGTGGTTTTCTAGTATAAATTTCTTCCAATACTGGATCTTCTGACTCATTTTCTTCACTAATATTATTTTTCCTTTGGGTACACTTTTGACCAGTTACCTCATCAATTAATCTCACTGGTTATAAACCATCACACATGTCTGCGCTTCTCCATCGACGCATTCTATCCTGATGTGTTTCTCTATTAAGATCTAGTCCTGTTCCCCTTGATATTCCTCTACTTTCTCGTTGTAACTCAAACATTTCATCTTCCCATTCAACTAAAGCTTCAAATTGAGTAGGTCTAGGCTTTGGTAAAAGTTTCATCATTTTTTTCTCTTAAGTTTTTCAAAACTGCCATGTTAAAAGATCCATCTTCTCACCATCATTTTTAGTATACTCCATCCAATTCTCAATCCAAAGACAAGTATGATAACCATATTAACCCAACATATACGCTGCAGGTGTTTTGTACTTATGAATTAATTTTCCACCTCGCGTTGCAATTT